>NC_055992.1:106084817-106759896 GCF_018446385.1 Zingiber officinale
TACCCAACCACTAAATAGATCAATGACCAGTTAGAAAGCACAACCTATTCATTCCATGATGTAGTCAGAAGAATGGCTTCATTTCGCCTGTAACTGTAGTAGAACATGGTGGGGCCACACTAGCCTTGTAAAATATTCACGATAAGGTTGTGTGTTATAAAGTAGATTCGTGATAATATTCACGATGAGATTGTATGCTGTAAAGTAGATTCACGATAATATTCGCAATAAGGTTGTTAGAGTGTATACTGAAAGCCTAAGCTTTTGTAAACATTTATTTTGAATAAAGAATCACATTTGGTCAAATTGTCTACATTTAGTTGTAGTTGTTCAATTAATTTATATTGTAGATAACATAGTATGTGGTGCCACATACAGAAGAGGATGTTATCAGTACCTTATAAATTATAAACAGTAGCTCACGATCAAAATAGAAAGGACCAAACCATTGGAAGGTCGTAGTGTAATTAGGAATTAGTTTATCTTAACTATATAATTACACTAGTACACTTAGAGTGTATTGAGTAGGACCATTTGAGGTCGTTTCTTTTATACTGACTTTATAAAGGAACAAATACCTCAGTTATTATGAAAGTGTGTGCTCTTAATCCTAATATAATAACAAGCACATATATTTGATATTTATTTCTTTAATTTATCAAGGGGTGAGATTTAGTTCGATGAATCAATAAGCTCGATAAGTTGAGAAATGATATCACTTATAGTGTGTGTTGTTGATTATAGAAGGAAACTGTGTCCTAGTAATCTAGGTTGATAATGTCCCCAAGATGAGCTCATAAAGATTGTCATGTTAAACCCTGCAGGTGGACTTAGTCCGACATGACGATAAGGTTAAGTGGTACTATTCTTGGATTAAGATATTAATTAAATGAGTTGTCAGTAACTCACTTAATTAGTGGACATTCGACATCTTAAACAAGGGAGACTAACACACTCATAATAAGAAGGAGCCCAAAAATGTAATTTGGGATTGGTGCGGTAGTTCAATAATAGTTCTCTAGTGGAATGAATTATTATTGATAAAATTAAGTTGTGTGTTCGGGGCGAACACGGGATGCTTAATTTTATCGGGAGACCAAAACCAATTCCTCCTCTCGGTCCCTATCGTAGCCTCTTATTTATAGAGTACTATACCCACCTATACCCACCTTCATACCCATGATGTAGGGGTCGGCCAAGCTAGCTTGTGGATCAAGCTAGGGTCGGCCAAGCCTTGATTCATGGGTGGCCGCCCTAGCTTGAACCCAAGCTTAGGTGGCCGACCCCCATTAAATTTAAAAGAATTTTAATTTAAAATTTTTCTTATGTGGAAGATATAATTTATTGGAGAGAATTAAAATTAAAATATCTCTTCTACAAAAGATTAAGAAAAGAGATTAGATCTCTTTCCTTATTTGTAGATAGGAAAGATGTTTTATTTTTTCTCTTTGTAAATTATTCACATGTTAAAAAATTAAAATTATAGAAATTTCTTTTTATCAACCATGAAGGAATTTTAAAGGGAAATTTTATTTTTTAAAATTTCCAAAGACAAATAAGGAATTTTAATTATTGATTGAAATTGCTTTGTTTGCCCTTGTTGATATGGTCGGCCAAGACATGGAGTTTTAAGAAATTTTGTTTAATTTTTCTTAATTAATTCATGTCAAAGAAAGTTAAGGAAATTTTATTGTAATTAAATTTCCTTATTTACCAAAGCTAAGGAATATAAAAGAGAGGGTTGGGGTGCCTTCATGAGACACAACCTCTATTATTCTCTCCCTCTTTTCCTTGGTGTTGTGGCCGGCCATCCTCTCTCCCTCTCTTCCTCTTTGTGGTGGCCGAAACTCTATATTGCTTGGAGCTTTTGTGGTGGCCGGATACTACTTGGAGAAGAAGAAGAAGAAGGAGAGAAAGCTTGCATCCCTTGGAGCTTAGTTGGTGAAAAAAAGTTCTTCATCCTTGGATTTTGGTGCTTGTCCGAAACTTGAAGGAAGAAGAAGAAGGTGCTAGGTGGTCCTCATCTTGGAAGATCGTTGCCCACATAACGTCCGAGGTTAGAAGAGGAATACGGTAGAAGATCAAGAGGTCTTTCTAAAAGGTATAACTAGTATTTTTCCTTTCCACATCATACTAGTTATTTTTGGAAATAATACCAAATACAAAAGGCATACGATTCTAGTATTTCGAATTTGTTTTCGATGTTGTGTTCTTTTATTTTTTTTCCTTGTGATTTGATTGTTCTTTTCGGTTGACCTAAAGTTATTTAAGGAAATTAAATATTAACTTTCCTTAAAAGGCTTTGTCTAGTCGGTGGTGGTTGTTCCCATATCCAAGAAGGTCTTGTGCCTCGCCACGTCAGTATTGGGAGCCAATTTTGGAAACTAATATTTAACGAAATTAATAACCTAGGTGATTTGGATCGAACGTGTTAAGTTCCGCAGGAGATCCGAGTCTAAACCTAAAAGAACAAATAGATTAAACTTTGGATCAAACGTGTTAAGTTCCGCAGGCGATTCAAGTTTAATTTAAAAGAACACATGGTAGCTAGGAAAAGGTTCAGACCTTTGTACAAAAATTTTTGTACAGTGGAACCATTAGGTTTTCCGAGTAGCAACCAACAAAGGTTGTGTGCTGTAAAGTAGATTCACGATAATATTCGCGATAAGATGCTATCTTTAATGGAGGATAGAACTATGTGACGACGGGGCCCAATCAGCACCCGACATATCTACGCTCTATATATAAGGATAGTCTCTTCTCTTTGCCAGAACACAAGCGATCCTTGGGTACTTACTTGGAGCTTTGTATTAAGAAGTAATAAGAATCTGTGAGCGTTCATCCTTCCTCCTTATTTCTTATACTCACATCTCGCAACTATCCTAATGCGGAGCTTTGTATTAAGAAGTAATAAGAATCTGTGAGTTTTCATCCATTCTCCTTATTTCTTATACTCACATCTCACAACTATCCTCAATATTTGCGTCTTTCCTAGAATACTATATGTATATAAATTTCTACAGCAAGAGTGCAGGAACGCAACATTCAAAAGATCAATTAGAGATCTTTCTTTTTGTAGCCAAACACCAATAACGGGCTATTATAATACTGAAAAGAAAAGGATGGAAATTAGGAAATCAAGAACTTACAATGGAAAACCACATGACACTCATGCTCGGATTGAGAAAAAGAAACATCTGATAAGAAACAAAAAATGCAAATGCTACCTATGTGGTCAAGAAGGACATTTTGCAAGGGAATGCCCAATGAAAAAAGAAATATAAAGAGGGTAGCTATTTTTGAAAAAATTGATCTACCAGAAGACTGTGAAATTCTTTCTGTACAGAAAGGAGAAGCACAGAGTGATGCTATTCATAGCATCTTCGAAGGCGAAGATGATTATGAGGATTTACAGAAATCCATACAAACTCTGCACCTTAATGAGCAAATCTATATGTTAGGAGAAATTGATGGAGGATATCGTCCTCAAGTCAAAGTAACAGATAGGCAGATGCAATACTCTCACCCGTGGCACCATAATGAGGTAATCTTTCCTTCCCAACCTTTAAAATGCACTTGCTGCAAAAGAGATACAGTGCAGAGAGGCAGAATACACTGCCCGGAATGTCTTATAACTGCTTGTAATTTATATGACCCCTACTATTTTAAGGACACAGTACCTATGGCTCCTGCCGCACCGCACCTAGGGGTAAGCAAAAGTTCGGTCAAACCGAATAAACCGACCGAACTGACCGATTTTTTAAATTCGGTTCGGTTATTTCGAAATTTCGGTTAATTCGGTTAAAAATTTCGATTTTTTCGGTTTTTTCGGTTCGGGTTCGGGTTTAGAGTTGCCTATTCGGTTAAACCGAAAAACCCGAATTATTTAATACTTTTAATCCAAACCAGGTTTAAAAGTTAAAATCTGATCACTGATCAGTGGTCACGGACTCAGGTCAGAGGTCACAGATGAACCTGGACGGCTGGACCTGAACAGTTGAACGCCTGAACCTAGGGTTTTAAAGTTTTCAACCTAAATCCCTAATTTTTCATTCACTCGCCGCCGCCGCTTTGCCCGCTCGCGTCTCCCCGACTCCCCCCTTCCCCACCGCGTCACCCAAAATCCTCGATCCCTTCTAACTCTTGCCGGTGATCACCTGCGACGCTGCAACTCGACGGACACCGTGCTCAACCCTCTCTCGTCTCTCCTTCCGTCGTGTCTTCGAATCTCTCCTTCGGTCCTCCCCTGGCCGAGCACCTGCGAGGCTGCTGTGAGGCTGCTGCGAGGCTGCTTCGAGGTTGCGACTCAGCATCTCCGTGACTCCGTCTATCGTCCCTGTTCAACCCTCCCTCTTCTCGTCACTCTCTCCAGGCAGTCACCACTCGAGTGCTCATTGCTCCCTCCTTGTGCTCACACTGGACCGCCTGCATAAATTAGAGGTATTTGCAGGAAATTTATTAAGTCACAGTTAGTTTGTGTTCTTTTGATTGGATAATTACTACATTTTAACTAGACATTAGTAATTCCTGAGGAACTCAAAAGGCATCTGATGTGATAAAGGAGGTTGGACACCTTAAACAAATTCCAGATTTAGAACATGATATGGGCATCACATAAACTTGCTGCTTTAGCATTTGCATTTTCTTTTTTTTTGTATGTGCAATGCCTCTAAATACAAGGGGTTTCCAATGAGAAAGGAAGGCAATAACTTGGGTGAGTTTGATTCTAGTATTTTAGTAGTGTTTCTCACTTCTCTTTTTGCCAAATAAGTGAAAAATGTACAAATTACTTGCCCGTCAATAACTACTTTCCATTCTGAGTGTTTTTTTTGTTCTATTTGTCTTGGCTTGTATTCAGAAAAATCTGCAACAATTAGCAATGTTTCTTAAACAAGTAATATTTCTAACAAAAGCAACCTATGGGATCCATCATCCATCAATACTTATCTTTATAGATAATTTTTTATTCTGTTTAGCAACTTCATTAGTTAAGGATCATAAGTCTGAATCTGTTTTTTCTTTTTGTAATGTTTGCATTGATCTTGTATTGAAATTTTTATTGAATTCAAGTAGTTAACAGTGTCTAGATATCCTGATAAGTATTATCATGCTTAGTTATAGTTGAGTTTCATATTTGTCTTTTAGTTTTAGTTAATTATATTTTAAACAGTGTTATTACACTTGCAATTTTGAACAGTGATCTGTGAAGACTGTGATCAATATTTATCTGGTATTAATGCAAGGAGATTTATCAAATATGGATGTTAATAATAGTTGTTCAATACAAGAATCTGAAATTGGTCCTTCAGTGGGAACAAAAACTACAGTTGATTATAAAGGAAAGGTAACTAAGAGAAAAGCAATGAAACCAAGAAGTGAAGTATGGGATCATTTTATAAAGTTTACTAATGATGCATCAGATATGAAAGCCAAATGCAAATATTGTGATAAAGAATTTTTTTGTGATCCATATAGAAATGGGACAACAAGCTTGAGATCTCATATTACCTCATGTAAAAAACACCCTCATGTTATTGAAACAACTCAAGCACAACTAAGTTTACAACAAAGTTTAAAAGAGGGTGAGGTGTGTTTAACTTCTTGGAAATTTGATCAAGATGCATCTAGAAAAGCATTAGCTAGAATGATCATAATGGATGAACTCCCTTTCAAATTTGTAGAAAGAGAAGGATTTAAAACATTTATGGCTATGGTATGTCCAAAGTTTCGAATTCCTTCAAGATGGACGGTTGCACGTGATTGTGTTGAATTATATGTAGTTGAAAGGGAAAAATTGAAAAAATTGTTGCATGATTCAGCACAAAGGGTTTGTTTGACCACTGATACATGGACATCGATTCAGAAAATCAATTATATGTGTCTAACAGCCCATTTCATTGATAAAAATTGGAGTTTACAGAAAAGAATTATCAATTTTTGTCCAATTACAAGTCATAAAGGTGAGGCTATTAGTTTAGCCATTGAAAATTGCTTGAGGGGTTGGGGAATTAACAAAATTTCTACTATTACAGTTGATAATGCAAGTTCAAATGATGTTGCTATCAATAGTTTCAGAAAAAAGATGACTAATTGGGATTCCACTATTTTAAAGGGAGAATATGTCCATATGAGATGTGTAGCTCATATAATCAATTTGATTGTTACTGATGGCTTAAAAGATATAAATCAATCTGTGATGAAGGTCAGGAATGCAATCAAATATGTTAAGCAATCCCCCTCTAGATTAAGCAAGTTCAAAGAATGTGTAGAGATTGAAAAAATTGAAAGCAAAAATTCATTATGTTTAGATGTACCAACCAGATGGAACTCAACTTTCTTGATGTTGAATACAGCTCAAAAATTTGAAAGAGCTTTTGATAGGTTTGATGAACAAGATCCATGTTTCAAATTAGATCTTCAATATACAGAATGGCATGTTATTTTGAATGAGAATGAAGAGATGATACTTGAATCAGATGGTAAACCTAAAAGAGAATTGAAGACTTTTGATGGGAAACCAACAAGTGCAGATTGGAATAATGTTAGACTTTTTGCATCGCTACTGCAAGTTTTTTATGAACTAACATTAAAAGTTTCAGGATCTTTGTATGTCACATCCAATACTTTTGCACACGAGATTAGTTATATCCATACCATCTTGAAGGAGTGGCAACAAAGTGATGATATTGATGTGTATTCAATGGGAATTAGAATGAAAAACAAATTTGACAAGTATTGGGGAGATCCCGAGAAAATGAATAAGTTGCTTTATATTGCGGTGGTGCTTGATCCAAGGCATAAATTAGATTTTGTAGAATTTATGTTGATTGAATTATATGGAGATGAGAAGGGTGCAAAAGTAGGAAAGATAATAAAGGACACTTTGTTTGCTTTGTACAAGAATTATAAGGAAAAAATGGAGCCTCAATGTGGTACTTCAATAGTTTCATCTATTCCAGAATCAGTTGGCAATGATAATACTCCAACAAATATGAGTGATTTGAAAAGACAATCAATCATAGCGAAGTATAAAAAACAAAAGGCACAAGTTTTTGGTGATGGCAATATGTCAGAATTGGACAAGTATCTTAATGAAATAGTTGAAGAATATTGTGATACTTTTGACATTTTGGGATGGTGGAAGCAAAATTGTCACAGATTTCCTATCCTTTCTCAAATTGCTCGTGATGTATTAGCTATTCCGATATCGACAGTTGCTTCAGAATCCGCTTTCAGTACTAGTGGTCGGGTACTTGATTGTTTTAGGAGTTCATTAACTCCTAAGGTGGTAGAAAGTCTTATTTGTACTCAAGATTGGCTTCGGTTAAGTTTGCAATCACTCAACGTTGAAGAAATTTTAGAGGATATGGAAAAACTTGAAAACGGTAAGTTTTTCTCTTTTTTTTAAAAAAAATATAATTAAAATTTTATTTATAATTATAAACTTTATTTACTTAACTTGCATGTTTTTACTAGATTTCTCAAAGATCATAATGGACTCGTCTTCTTCGACAACACCGGTGACATAATGATCAATGGTATGTTTAAATATTATATTTTATTTAAATTGATCTCAATACTAAGAACATGAAGCTATATGATGATATAAGTGTTGTTGTTTCTAATTTGCTCACTTTCTAATTTGCTCACTTTCTGTGGTATTATTATTCCTCAATTTTTGTGGTGTTTGCAGCTATATAGAACCACTTGCGGAAAGAAAAAGGTATGTCAAATTTTAAAAAAAAAACATAGTCAAATCTCTATCAAAAGCTTTGGTGCTCATTTGTGTCGTTCATTGCTAGCAACCTTGCCATCCAAGCTAGCAATCTAGCTCAATAGGACTTGATCAATTAATGTTGACTACCTTGTGGTAATTTTGACTATGTTTTCTGTCTTGGAACTGGTTACTCTATTTAAAAAATTATAGCATCTCAAACTTTTCTAGTGAAATATGAATTCTAGCATCTGTTGACATAATCCATTATGAAGTAGTCCAAAAATTGAGAAATATGAGTTAGTGATCAGAAACTCTACTGCTCTACATAACTTGCTTACCTCCAATTTCTTGGATTGGCATCAGCTGCAACATTTAATGGCCTTCATTTAAAGTTTGAAAGGCTATCGGTTCTTGAACTTGTGAGGCTTCGTTGGTTACATTTGTTACCATAAGCTTCTCCCCTCATCCATTTCAAACTCTAATTAGGAGTCCTTTGAAATAGTTTTCTTTGTCCATTTACTACTTGGTCTTTCCAAAAATTTACAAATTTTCTTAATAGTAGCATGCAGTTTGATCTTAAAAATTTATAAATTTTCTTAATAGTAGTTCTGTGAAATAGTTGAATTTATGCAGTTTGATGTGTATAATGCAGGTTTATTTGGAAAGGATTGCTAAGGACACAGCTATGTTGGGGTTGACGTTGCTGTTTTCTGTTTTGATGTTGCTCTCTGCTGTATATGTGAAAGCTGGGCTGCCATCCAAATTATGAATTTTTTATCTTGATGTAACCAAACAATTGTGTGAAGTTTCTTGTATGTCTCAACTCTCAAACAAGTAGACTTTGCTGCTTTTTGTGGTGTTTTGTTATTGACAATTTTCTTTAGAGTTCTCTTTTGTGACAACTCAATTGTGTGATTGAGTGAAATGTATATTTGGTTTCATCTAAACTGGAATGAGGATATGTGTTGGTTTCATCTGAATTAGAATGAGGATGTGTTGGTTTCATTCATGTGAGTATGTGATTTGTTTGCTTCACTTTTTATATAATAATGAGTTGTTCAGATTTTAGAAATGACATGTGAACCTTGCCTTCTTTCTATTTGCTTATCCCAGGTCATGTATGGTTTTTGAATATTGTATTTTATTTAAATCAACTAGCAGTAGTGACTAAGTTGCTCCCAGTTATAATGTACACCAAACTCAGATCATGAGATGAGCGTGAGTGCGTGACTGCATGAGAAGCAGAAATGCAGAATGAAGCCAATGCACACTTCAAATTAAACTGGAAGGTAAGCAGAATTTCAAGTGTGGATGAGCGTGAGTGCAGAATGAAGTCAATGAACTGCAGGGCCTTCTTTGTGGATGCTTGCAGGTTTTAATCCAGAAGTTGGGAGCATATACGAAAACAAAGTATGCTTATGCAGTATGCTGACCAGATAATGGAATTTTTTTCTCAGCTAGTTGTTGTTGTTGATGCTTGTGCAGTATGCTGTGGAAAATTCGGCTTAATCGGTTAATTCGGTAAAAAACCGAATAAACCGATTTTTTTTCGGTTCGGTTGTCTCGGTTTTTAACTTGAAAATCGGTCGGTTCGGTTCGTTCAAAAAATTTCGGTTAATTCGGTTTTCGGTTTATTCGGTTCGGTCGGTTCGGTTTTAACCGAATGCTCAGCCCTAGCCGCACCAACCCCTTTCTTTCCACAAAATCTAATTAATGAACAGCAATACTATATATCCTGGTGCCAAGGTGAAATGGAAAGACTCAAAAGGGAGGTAACTTATTATAAATCTTTATATGAAGGCCTTCTTGAAAAAGAACTAAGTGCGGACTTCAGAGCCATGGAAAGAGGAAAGGAGCCCGTTATCCCAGAAGAAGAAGAAGAAGAAGCTGCAAATATGCTATATGAAGAAACAACCAGCAAAATAACAACAGCTCAAGAAACTTAGGGTCCCAGAATGGCCGAAGGAAATTTTGCTCAACAAACTGGAGTTGATAGCGCCAGCCCTCAACGAGCTTAAAAACAAGCCCAGCTAGGAGGCCCAAGCCACAATGACTCAAGCGCTCCTGACCCTCTCGACCTCATTGAAAAATACCAACAACTTCTTCAACTCCTCTACAAATACCCATACACCCTTGAGTACGAACAAGAAATCAGGGAACAATTACATGACTTGCAACCACAAGCAGCAATACAAGCAACATATGCACTACAGCAGCTCAGGTTGCTTTATTCCCTAAAAGCCAGGAATGTCTCAACCAGAGTACCAAGGACAACTGGTGGTCCGATTAGTATCCAACCACTAAACAGATCAATGACCAGTTAGCAAGCACAGCCTATTCATTCCATGATGCAGTCAAAAGAATGGCTTCATTTTGCTTGAAACTGTAGCAGAACATGGCGGGCCCACACTAGCTTTGTAAAATATTCGTGATAAGGTTGTATTCTATAAAGTAGATTCACGATAAGATTGTATGTTGTAAAGTAGATTCGCGATAATATTCATGATAAGGTTGTGTGCTGTAAAGTAGATTCGTGAATAGATACTATCTTTAAAGGAGGATAAAACTATGTGATGACGGGGCTCGATGAGCACCATACTTTTCCCAGAAGTGCACTCTTGAACTTGCTGTCAATGTCTGATGCAATTACATCAGTATGATTTTTCTAACGTCTCATAAATATAGAAAGGGAACGAGAAGAATCTTTTTTCAGTATATTATCAACTTTATCTAATTTTATTTTGGCAAATTCTCCCCGCGTGCACTAGTCACTGCTCAGGTTAGTAGCCACTCGTAATTTACTTTTCTGATTGGCTATGAGAAACATCTTGGGTGAACATTATCATCTTTTGCTACCATGTTAATAAATTTTCCAGTCAAATAAGCATCCTAAGTCAGTTGAAAGTACCTGTATCCGCATAATGAGAGGTGACCTGCAGAAGCTCTCTAAACAATCTTTACCCCATGGATTTTGATGATGCATCAAAGTTGATTGTGATAGGCTCTGAGGAGTCTGCACTGTATAATAGTGGCGTAGATCAGTTCTTTCTCTTGTCCATTTGAACTCTATCCATTCTTTTGTTGTCTGAGTAAAAATCATAAGAGAAGATTTCTGCTGATTAATGGTGTGGTCTTTGTGGCATTTCCGATCAACACACTAAGGGCACTACCTTCCTACGATTTATCTAGGATAAGAGCTGAAACAAATAATTTCTCAAGAGAAAATAAACTTGGGGAAGATGGATTTGGTGTCGTTTACAGGGTAATTAGAGATCTAGTGTTGCAAGAAAAGACTTGGTGTTTCAAATATACTTACATATTCCCAAGTATATTACATTTTGTTGGGCTAGTTTCAAGATGGGCAAATGATTGCCGTCAAGAAATTGTCGAGATACTCCTCACAAAGCCCAATCGAGTTCCAAAATGAACTCTCATTGATTGCCAAGTTACAATATAGAAATCTTGTTCAACTTTTGGGGTCGTGTATTGAAGGAGATGAAAGACTCATCATCCTTGAATACATGGAAAATAAAAGCTTGGATGCCTTCATTTACAGTTAGTATACCTGCTTATATTAAGTTTCATTGTCATCATCAGTTGCAATTTAATCATCTAATCTTAAGCAAATGTGCCAGAAAAAATGAGAAGTTCATTGCTAAATTGGCAAAAATGCCTTGAGATTATAATTGGATTTCTCATGGACTACTATACTTGCATCAAGACTCTCTCTTGAGAGTCATCCTTCGTGATCTTAGACGAGCAATATCCTCCTTGACAAGGACATGATTCCGAATATTTCAGATTTTGACATTGCAAGGAAATTTTAAGGAGATGGACCTAAAAAAAATGCAACTATTAGGCCAATTGGAACGATGTAAGCCCTTTAGGGCGAGTTTATTTGAGTGAAAAGATATAACAGAGGAAGAGTGGGAGCTTAGGAGGGAAAATAAAAAAGAAATAAACATAGAGGACAAAAATTTTACTATATGTTTGTGAAAATATCAAAAATTTTGAACTCATATATATGAAGATGTTTGATTGGCATCTTGTAAGCTACTAATCATGCTAGAAATGACTAGAGAAGAAATAGTCTCACATCTAATTTAGTGTGGGAATACCTCATAGTCAACAGTAAAAAAAAGTCTTCATTTGCATAGATGATCTTCAAGTTTAACATGCTTAAGTAATACTTTAAACACAAATCACAAAATATAATAGTATTGTTTATGATAAAATTATATTCAAATAAGTGAAGGACACACAATTCATCGACATGTGATTGTGATACTCATTTCTTTGGTAGTGCAATCTCCGTCACTACGAGTTGATGTTATTGTGGGTTGCTTGAGTGGAATCAAATGATCCTCACTTGTTAACATCATCACCACCTCTGTCATTGTTGGTCTGTTTTCATAGTTATCTTGTACGCACAAAAGAGCCATTAGGATGCAGCGCAGGATTTTGATGGTTGGATACAAGCAATCTACTGCATCATCGAGAATATCCAAGGATCTTCCTTCCTTCCAAAGTCTATATGTCTATAATTACATATGAATTAGATTTTGAATTCTAATGACTTATGAAGGTAAAGGTAAATATGCATGTTTTCATATTAAACTTGCATGTTGTAAAAGGTTTAAACCTGAATTTTCTTCGCCAAATGTTCTATTCCTTTTGCCGCTTAAGATTTCTAGCACTATCACACCAAAACCGAACACATCTGATTTAAATGAGAAATATCCGCATGATAAATACTCAGGTGTCATATATCCACTGCACTCAAGAACTTAAACATTAGTTTTGTTTTTTTTTCCCCAGGGCGTAGCACAGATGGGGAGTGCATAGTTCTGTGGCTGAAAGGTCCAGGGGTCGATCCCTGGGGTGTCACTGCCTGGGGTTAACGTCTCCGCCATGTACTTTCCACCTGTGTACCTGCATTTACCTCCCTCCATATCCGTGGGACTGGCTCTAGGGGGGCCGCTGATGTGGCGGTTCCATATTTTTTTTAAACATTAGTTTTATTTTTTATTAGAAAATGATAAAAAATTATACTATATAGAAGAGTATTATTTGATTGTATAGAATAATAGAAGGGAAAATATAAAAAACAATAGGCACTATTTCTCTCCAATTTTTTCTTTGGATGCAAGTAAATTTAGCTTGAAGAATTAACTTACAACGTTCCAATTGGTCTAGTAGTTCCATCTGCAAGATCTCTATCTCCTTCAACTATTCTTGCTATGCCAAAATCTGAAATTGTTGGAGACATATCTCTATCCAAGAGGATATAACTTGGCTTAAGATCACGATGAATGACTCTCAAGATAGAGTCTTGATGAAGGTATAAAAGGCCTCGAGCAATCCCAATTATAATGTCAAGACGTTTTTGCCAATTTAGCAAAGAACTTTTGATTTTATCTGGAGTCATTTTAATAAGATTAGCCATATAAATGAAGACGAATATCTAACCATTTATGAAGTGATGGAATTAACTCATTACAGAAAATATTTACCATAAATGAAGGCGTCTAAGCTCTTGTTTTCCATGTATTCAAGAACGATAAGCCTCTCAGCACCTTCGATACAACAACCCAAAAGACGAACAAGGTTTCTATGTTGCAACTTGGCTATCAGCGAGAGTTCATTTTGGAACTCACTTGGGCCTTGTGAAGAGTTTTTGGACAATTTCTTGACAGCAATCGTTTGTGCATCTTCCAATTGACCCTGGCAAAACGAACTATTTATTTCATATTTATTGATTTAAAAGATTGGCCCTCTTTTGCTATACTGGAACTCTTCTTACCTTGTAAACCACACCAAATCCACCTTCTCCAAGTTTGTTTCCATCAGAGAAATTATTTGTTGCATTTTTTATTGTACACAAATCGTAGGAAGGTAGTAAACCCAATGTGTTGAGCATACCTGGCACAAAGATCACACCCTTAATCATTATAATTCTTCCATCATGTTCTTTGATTTCAAAAAAAAAAAATGAAGAAATATGTAGAATTCAACTAAACTCTGTATTCAAATAACGAACGAACTAATAAATGAACGTAAGGAATAACAGCATAAGAATTCAGTGTATGCATGAGCAATGAGGAACAAGCGAAGGAACTCACCTACTCCTTTATCAGTATTATGAAGATCACGAGAATCTTCTGAGTCGAACGAGACCGACCTTGACTCTGGTACATCATCAGGAGTCGAGCCACCTGCGAGAATGAATTGAACGCCATAATCGACATTACTTTCTCACAGATAAAACTAAAACTTAGTGACCATTGCCGATTCACGTTCCATAGGCCGAAGCGATGGTATTTGGCGGATCCCTTCAACGTGACCAAATCCGGTATAGGTAGAGAACGAATCATTTGGATGTAGTCTCCCGGAGAAGGATCCATAGAGTTCTTCCATGACACTTGCCGCCATGAAGTGTTGGCCCGGTTGTCATATCCGAGCTTCATGCCAGGGAGATACGTGTCGCTGTCGTTCGAGTCCTCAAAGCTCTGCCATAGAATCGAGTTGCTGTCGTTCAGCACAAGGTTTCCAGAATCTAAAAGCTGCAAGCGTGCAGAATTGAGTCCTGTGGATCTCGTTTCCGTGGACCAAACATTTCTGTCTTCCTCAAATAAGATTAGATTTCCATCGGAAGTGAAGTTGAAGGATGCCATGGATTTGTTGACAGACTCGTTTCTATTGGCGATCCATACTACAGTGCCTTCTTGCGGTGTGAGATTGCAGTACCAGATTCCTAAGTATCCGTTCGCTGGACTATTATCTAGACTGAAAGAAGCCCAGTTGGAACAAGTGATCTCCCGTCGATGTCAAGTTCTGGTTATTCAGAAGTGAGCTATTCTGGATCATTGTATCCTCTGTACCAAATTCATAAATAAATAAATATATTTTATTGAAAGATGAAACTAACTTTTTCTTTTTCTTTGGAAATATGTAAAACGGTATATATATTTTTAAAATTTACTGGACAATTTTATTTCTCAAAATGTTTATTCGCCACACCAGCTTTGTCCCAGATATTTTCCACTGGTCAGTCAACTTCAACTAATATTTCAAATAGGTAACATTGTCAAAACTTCTATTAACAGCACCAGAGACAATAGATTTTGCATCGAATAGAAATGGATATTCCTCTAAATATGTCTAACTTTAGATGACTATCAACTGAATATTCAATCATCCAATGGACTGAAAGTATTTTTAGCCAACTAACTTATTTGCTACCACTTTGAGCCACTTAGGTCAAGGAATAATTTTAAAAAATAAATAAATGAATAAATTGATAAATTTTAAACGGTAAAAATTAAAAGATAGTTTTATTATCATTATCATTATCATTATCATTATCATTAAAATAGTACACCACCAATAATATTTTGTTCAAAATACTTTATGTGCTCAATTCATTTTCGAGCTGCTTAACTTTCACCAAAGTAGTTCCAACTTAAAATTGCTTTTTAACTAAAATAACTCCAAATTTGACTTACCTTAGAACTTTTATGATTAAAGAAATTCTAATTTAGAGTTGTTTTGACTTCGTTTTGATTAAAATTGTTATAAAAAAAATCTACTTTAGAATTATTTTTATTCAGTTTTGATCAAAATAGCATCACGTTGAAGTTCTTTTTGTATAAAGAGCTCTAAAATAGAGCACAGAAGGGTATTTCAAATAGAAAATTATAGATGAAGTGACTTTTTAACAATTTTAAAAATAGCTGTGCCATTTTGACTATATGACAGGATGCTATTTTGATTTTTTATCTTTTCAAAGTAGGGTAAACATTTGATAAATTTAAATATAAATTACTGAAATAAAATAAATTAATAGAGTCTTGTGTGATGCTTTAATTCTGAATTAAAATTTCTTTCTTAAACATACCAGAAGATGAGGACTGGGCAAGAAAGAAGAGTGCTGTTACTGCTACTATTTCCAGCAAGTGAAAAGGAAAAAGCTTCATCTTCGCCACGAAAACTTAAGCTTAATGATTTGCGCTGCTTGCACCTGCAAGCTACTGTTGTATTGCCTTTTATAGTTGCTACGAGTTATAACAAAATATCTATGAGGTTATAGTGTCACGGTTAGATATTCAGATTGCCACCTCATTATCTGTGATTCGAATTTTAATTACGGAGTATTTATAAAAAAATTTCTTTCAAATAGGAGACGTAATCAAAGGATATTAGATTTCTGAGCTAGCCGTTGCATGCGCAACGATAATATAAGACTAATTAGAATTACCATTTTTTTTACAAGTTATAACAAAACACTCAATTTCAATTAACAGCTTAAATATTAAAAAAATTTACCGTAGAACAGGAAGTCTAGTCAATGAAATGTTTGTATTTGAGAAACTGAAAGAATTGTGCAAATGCAATTAATTCGAAGACTGTGGAATGGCTGGATAAGTTAACAATTCGTCAACGTCCTATTAGAAAATTAATGGTTAACGAAATTACACGGAGATTGCTGTCCATTTCTTTCATTAATTAATTGTATATGAGTTGTGTGATATTAAGAAATCAATAAAAGAAATTCTCTCTTATTTTCCAAAATATCTAGAGATGCCAATTGATGAGTTATGTCCAGCACAATCCATGCCATCAATCAATGGTTGTTAGAAGGATGATTATATTCATCTTCAATAGTTTCCCCATTCCGTCTCGAAATAATTTGAATGGCGATAAATTATAAAGTGACTTATAATCGATCGTCAAATGATTAAAAGATGAGAAGAGTTTTTTCCCCTCAATGACATTAATGATTAACCAGGTCAGAAAATATTGAACTTGGGTAATCGGTCCGGTTTCATAGAAATTTTCTGTCGGCCACTAAAATAAATCGAAAAACGATTGCGACAGACGACCCAGAAATTCAGCATCCTTTGATTGCGAGTCCTATTTAGAGATAAAATCCTTGTAAATATATCGTAATTAGGAATCGAACCGTAAATACCTGAGTGACAACTGAACGTCCTTCCACTAGACCATAGCTCTCGTCATCCTCCATGCCATTAAGCTCTTTCAGAAATACTATTTTGAAAATTTTAATTAAAAATTTAGATATATTAATTTAAATAAATAATATTTTATTGAATACTATTTAAAAATATTTATTATTTATAATATTAGTTAACTTACAAATGGAAATTAGGCTGAACTCGATCGACTACTGCAAGAGAGCATTGAGTTGTTAAAGATTAAAGAATCGTGTCTACGTGAATAGGGACATCTGCCCAGTAGAAAAGAAAGAGTTGCTGCATCTGCCCAGTGGAAACTTAAGCTCTTAATGAATCTAATATGTTGTATTGCCTTTTAGAATTGCTACAAGTCCTAAAAAAATGTCTCAATTTAACGCCTTCGTAAATTTCAACATTTGATGGCAGAGCAGTAAGTCTAGTTAATTGACTTGCCTGTGTTTGAAAATAATTGTGTAGGTAAGTCAATAATTTGACAACGACCGATTTGAAAATTAACAACATGCATGAAGTCACTTTACTTTCGTTAATACGGCTGTAAATATTGAGAAATGGAACCTTCACATTAGTTTCATTAAGATATGTCCCTGAATGTACACCACAAACTCAGTGTGGGTTTTGTGGATGGTAGAGCAGGAAGTCTAATCAATGGAATTGCTTGATGTCGGAAGATTGAGGGAACTGTGAGTACGTGACTAATTTGAATTATCAGAATGGCTGACAAATTCAACAAATTGTCAACAGTTATCATTCTGTCCAAAAATAAAGAAGATAGTTAGTTAGGGAGACGATTTTATAATTGACTAGACATAGATTTTATATGTGATTTTACAAGATAAGGAGTGTTAGTATCCTATTAGGAAAGGGTTTTTGGCGTCAATCCTTCAACACTCAAGTCAATCCTGACACAGTAAAGAATAGTAGTAGACAGTAGAACAAAGCATGTTGAATAGCAAACTAATGCATACCTCCGTTTGTAAATAGAACCCCCTTTTATAGTATCATTGTAGTGTCTGTGGACACATCTCAAAGCATATGCATGTTTTCCAAAACATCTTAGGAAAAGACAAGTCAGAAAGTGTCCATGACACCCTTCCTTAAGTGAGTATATAAATCTCTGATGTGACAGGTTGGAAGCTTCTAAAGTACGATTTGCCTGCTGGACATGCTCTGTTGTCAGTGACACAAGCCTCCAAAAGGATACGATGAGATATGTAGGTGGATCCCATTGTAGGCCAATCGGAGATCGCTCGGCCGCGACATCCTAGCTCGGTTGTACTAAATAAAGTTATCTTCCCTCACTCGGCTTTCCCGTTGTCGTCGGGTTGCCTTTCATCTGACCGGCCATGACGTCTGATCGGCCAAGACGATAGTTCGGGGGATTTGTTGTTGTCTCTAACCTCCAGTCGCAGGTTTTCGGAGAATGGTTGTTCGAACATGTCGCCCCGTTCAACCGAGTTCGCCCGATCTGTGAACAGTGTCTCTCTCACTTGGACCTCCACGTCAACCATTCTTCCTTGCTTTGACCCATCTTCAGTGGGCCCCTCTTTATCACTGCATCACAAGCCTTCTCATCAAGTCTAGTCGAAGGAGACTGTAAGTCCGATTGACTGGACAATTTGTATGTTCTACAACTCATCTTCCCAATCAGGTGTTCTAGGGTATAATGTCGCCGCTCGGCTACAAGAATCTTTCTGCTCTTCCAGAAGAGAGTTTCCTCTCGACCGGACGTACTAGGGTTTAGAGCTACCACTCGGCTTATGACGATCATTGCTCCTGTCGTTTGTTAATAAGCTACCTTTTCTCTAACCTGATATGTTAGGGTTTAGAGTTGTCGCTCGATTATTTATATTCCAAGGTTGATGCCACTCGGATTAGTTATTGAGTGCACTTGGATAATTTTGTTGACTTCTTTTTGATCTCTGCTCCGATCGACTCCTCCCACTCTAAGGTTGATGTCACTCGGATCTAACATAGACAACACTTAGCCATTTTTTTAACTCCATTCTAATCTCTTCTCCGAGTGACCACCCCACTTAGTGCTTTTTAATTGCAACTGACATCACCCAAATTTCTTAGGAACCATTCAAATACCTAATCATTAATGCAAAGCACGCTTGACCATGTTTTTTTAATCATGCATTCTCCTTCTTCATTAATGTCACCAGTAATCGAATGCCATGTGTCGCTTTTCTCTGTCGCTGCATGTGTGATGTGACAGGTGATAGTTGAGATATAATGTGATGACTACCTTTTCGAATTCAACGGCTCAGATTAAGTCTTGTTTTCCAAAACCCTTGATCAGACGACCTGGGGCAACTGTAGACTTAAGCTCGCAATTTCCATGCTCACTGCCTCTTGTCTTTGTTCTTCGTCTTCCTCTCTTCTGCTTCTTGCTCTTGCTTCATTGCCGGCGATCTTTCTTCAATAAGCTCTCTCTCTTTTCTTCCTTTCAGTTTTTGACTTCTTCCACCTATTCATGGCCCACTTCCCTTCTCCATCCCCGACTGTCCCTAGGCTATGGTATACTTCCACTGAATTCGACTTCAACAATGATGAGGTCAACCAAATGAAAATAACCTACCACATCCCTGATGATTACAAAATCACCATTCCCTTCGCCTATGCTCACCCCCATTCACCCCCGGATGACTTTCTTCCTTTTTTCAAAGACCAATTCTATTGTTCGGTCAACAATTTCCTATCCATCCATTCTTTTTTGAAGTTTGTAGGTACTTCCATATTCCCTTGCACTAGTTGGTGTCTAACTCCTTTAAATTACTATGCGCACCTGTGATATGAGTTATAAGGAGTGGAGTCTGTGTAATAATGTGAAAGGGGATATAAGGAGAAGAAAGAAGGAGTAAGGAGGTTCGGTCAAGATTAACTCGCTCAGTGATGTCATCTCGGGTGATCGAGCAGATGTACGGACCTAGATCGCCAGAAGGGATCCAGCTTAGCGTGGTCGGTAGAACAAGCATGGACGAACATATATATAACTCGCTCGGTAATGTAATCCCCGACGACCTAGCAGGCGTGCGGACCTAAAGCATCAGAAGGGGTTCAGCTTAACACAGTTGGTAGAATAAGCCCGGACGAGCATACACATAACTCGCTCGGTAATGTAATCTTGGGCGACCGAGCGGACGTACTGACCTAAAGCACTTGAAAGGACTCGGCTTAACGCGGTCGGTAGAACAACCCTGGCCGAGCATATGAGTTCGGCGGACAAAGATCGGCCAAGTATAAATAGCCGACTGAGTATAGAAGTACTTAGCTTCATGCAGAATGAAGACATAGCACGTTCGGCAAGCAAAGACCGACCGAACGTAATAGATCGGTCGAGCATATGAGTTCAACAGGTAAAGGGCAGCCAAGTTGAAGAGACTGACTGAGCGTAGAAGCACTTAGCTTTAAGCTGTCCAGAATGTTTATACACGTTCGACTGGTTAATCTCGGTCGATAAGGGATGATCGGCCGGGCGCAATAGACCGACCGAGCACAGAGGCATTTAGTCTCGCACGACCCTTAGCATATAACCGACGAAGGGAAGGTCGACCGGGCAATAGGGTTTGCACACGCCCGATTAGTTAATCTCGATCGATAATGTGTGATCGGCCGGGCACAATAGACTCGCCAAACATGGAAAGTCAATCAAATATAAAGGTCTTCAACCTTACACAGTTTCTGGCATATTTATAATAGCAGAGTCCTGGTCGGGTATAAATAATAGATCAAGTATAAAATACCGGCTGATACTAGTACAATAGAAGATATTCTTCATATATACGGAATGAGCTTATGTGACTAACCAAGTGTATGTAACAGGTGAACCATAAGAATATGTGATCATATAACAACTTAATTAATTTGGCAGCAAATAGCTTCTAGAAGTCTCCACGGGTATACTAAACGACAAAGAAGGTATATCTGGGGTAAGAAAATGATTCCTTAAACTATTATCGCAGTTTCGGCTTACGTCATCTCCTAACAAACTCTAACGAACCGGGGTCCACCTCATGATTGTGGAGGTTAGATGAGGTGGAATAAAAAGGGGAATCCTCTCCACTAGCAAGGTACGCAAACATACGCATTGCCCGTTAAGGTACTGTGTTAATAACATTGCCCGTTAAGGTACTATGTCAATAAAGTGTCCTTGACAAAGTACCTTAATGGACCAAGCATATCTCTGAAGTGATAGTGGAAGCTTTCGCCATACGATCTTCTGACTGCCCATGCCCGGTGTCGACGGCACCAACTCCCAAAAAGATATCGATGGATAGAGGGAGTGTACTATTAGGCCTAGCGAGTTGGCCGCTCGATCGGGATCTCACTGCTCTGGTGCCCCGTCTGGTCACCCAGAGCCTCGATACTTCTACGCCTGTGCCCACTCGTCCAAAGTTCTACTTTGTCACTGCCGAGCCTTGTGGTCGGGCCCAACGGGGTAACCGCTTGGCCGAAGATGAACTCTGCCTGTCGAGCTCTATCGTCTGGTCGAGTGGGGTAGGCGCTTGGCTGGCTTCTGCACCTCATCAACTCCTCCGTTCAGCGTCCCATAATCCTTTGAGTGTCGATTGTTTGACTCCTCACCGTGTCGAAGGCAATGGCGGTTCGGGGTCTTCTCCTCCGGTCGGGGCATGCTTCGCCTGACCGATTGATGCTATCTGCAGATTGACTACCTTGACTTTGACTTCCACCGTGGCCATGGGGTGGGGCCTCTCATCATCAGAGAGCATATTTAGACTTCTTACAATTTTAGAAATCTACAGGACTTGAAATGGTTGCAATTTGAGATCACTAGGTCGATAAGTGGATTTCGGTCGAAACCCATTGATCGACCTAGAGATCTCATATTGCAACCATTTCAGGTCCTATAGATTTCTAAAATTACAAGAAGTCTAAATATGCTCTCCATTGTTATTTTCGGCATTCCTAGTAGTTGTTTAAAGGTTTTAAAAAAAAATCTCTCTTTCTTTTTTTTCCTTTTTTCTTTTTGTTTTCTATTGTTGGGTCTGATATCTCCCCACATGATACCCACATTGGACCTGATATGAAGAGATATCAGACTCACGTTGGGCCTAATATGAAGAGATATCAGGCCCAACTCCGATAATAGGGTTGAGAAAAAAAATTTAAAAAAAAAAGAAAAAAGAGAATTTATTTTTTCTAAAACCTTTGGGCTGCTACTAGTAATGCCAAAAATAACAATGGAGAGTATATTTAAACTTCTTGTAATTTTAGAAATCTATAGGACCTGAAATAGTTACAATATGAGGTTTCTAGGTCGATTAGTGAGTTTCGACCAAAACTCACTGATCGACCTAGAGACCTCAGATTGCAACCATTTCTAGTCTTGTAGATTTCTAAGATTGCAGGAAATCTAAATATGCTCTCCATTGTTATTTTCGACATTCCTAGTGGTTGTTTAAAGGTTTTGAAAAAAATAAATCTCTCTTTCTTTGTTTTCCTTTTTTCTTTTTTTTCTATTATTGGGCCTGATATGGAGAGATATCAGACCCACATTGAGCCTAATATAATGAGATATCAAGCCCAATATGGGCTTGATCTCCTATAATAGGTTTGAGAAAAAAAAATAAGAAAAGAAGAAAGAGATTTGATCATCCATAATGAATAGTTTACACTTAATATGCAATAGTATGTTTTTTTTTTTCTAATTTTAACAGTGATCATCCAAATAAATAACAATCTCAATGATTATCCAAATGGTCATCATGTCAAATAGTTATTATGCAAAATGAATAACAATTTCAATGATCATCCAAATGTACAGTGTCTATGTTATGAACTACGCTACTATTTCATAACATATGATTGTACAATACAAGTTAATGAATATACACAATATCCCATCCTGCTGCACATGGAAAATGACATCGATACCACTTGTGAACAACGGGAGGTAATGGATGACCCTCATATAAAAAAACCTATACACAAAAAATGAATAATTAGTAATGCAACCAATTATAAATTAAAATATATATATTGTCGAACTGAAAATAAATGTACATGAATAAAATGATTTGCATTCACATGTGCAATACAAATACATTTTGACGGCTCAACCATGGGAGTCCGCAGAGGAAGAAATGTATAACATAATTGAACAGACAAACTAACCAAGGCAACATTATATCTCGATGCAACAAGATAACCCATTTTCGGCAAAGTCATCCAATGTGAGAGTGACACTGCTTCATCAAAACAATCCAACATGTGCTTTGCTTCTCCAACACGACCATTTTCATTGAATATTAATGTCTTCATATAATATTTTGAAATGTGTGATCTCCTCAAGAAGGTCCTGTTGCACCCTCAACCATCCATCCTCACCAAAACCAAGTAGGCCAACAATGGAACGAAAACCACAGTGACCATCACTCAACACATCTTTAGTCCCAACAACATACTCATGGAGATGAGATGGTAGTTGATCAATATAACCAATAGTGGAAGTTGAACATGTATGATGATGAGCAATCTATTCAAAAGTGATATAAAAAAGTCAATCGCATATGAAAAAAATAATGATTATTTAAATGTATTAAAAAAATAGATGTCGTTACCTTTAGCTTCTGCCTCCTCATTCTAGACAATCCTACAGGTTGTGGAAATGTCAGCCCACTAATAATTAAAATATTTTCCATTGGCGAACAACTATCTTTGATAGTCTCGACATACTCAAAAGCACTCGGGTCATGCTTGGTTGATTTTATTTGTTTAGCTTTCGAAGTTTTGGGTCGACCATGAGTGTGAGTGTTTACCTCTGGCACTTGCAGTGAGGTTGTTGTTGGATTAACAATCTCTCTCAAGCTCTTTAACATTAACAATCTCTGTGTGTAAAATACGGCAACAAAATAATAATTAAAAATAAGGTTATTTGACAAATAATCTTATTGGAATTTTTAGAAATTTTTTGAGGATTTTTCGGAACTTGTATGGCGTATTTTGAGGGGATAAAATTATAGGCTTTCTAAAAGGTCTATTTGGAATACCCAAATATGGGACTTGATTGAGAAATAAACATAGGTCTTAATTTTTCTTAATGTCACGCCCCAGAGGAGTCCCTGTCCGAGAAAATTTCGGCAGCATCTCCCCTGTATGGCGAACAATCTGAAACTTTTCTACATCCTCACATACCTCAACCACAGGCGGCTGGAATAATAACAATAAATATAACACACATATATATAACCATCACACGCAGTTAATAATAAACACACTATAACAATGAACATATGACTCAAAAATAACCCTACTCAACTACACTCGTAAATCTCAAATCCAACGATAAGATTAACTTACCTCTTCTGCCGTCCAGGCAGGCATGTAGTAGAACAAATCCAAACCATACAAAAATCCATCGATCATATGAATCCATACAATATCCAAATCCTCAAATAGAATAAGTCTAACACAGTCTAAATAAGAAACCCAAAAGATAAATACAGCTTGAGATCTGCAGGGGACTAGCAACTGGAACTCTCTCCTGACAGCATTAACCTGAAAAATAATAACAATGGAGGCGGGGTGAGTCCAACACTCAACAGGTACAGTTGATATGCAAAGTAAAGAAATAACACCTAGCACTAATCATGCGTACAGTCTCCTGATAAAAATAAAGATAAATGCAAACTGAAGTAGACAGGAGAGAATCTGTACTAACCAGGACCCGGTATAAGGACAAACAGTCCGAAAGGTATAGAAGACCTGTATGCATGTCAAACATAGGTATCCAAACAATATGCAGCATATAAATGCAGCAAACACAATCACAAACAATAAATGCATCATGCATATGATGCCAATGTCATGGTCACCCCTGACGCCAGTCAGCCAACTCACAACAAAAGTGGGACCAAGTGGGTAGGGCTGTGACAACCGTGCACTCTGCATCACTACCCCTGATGAGTGACCGAGTGGACGGGATGCTGTCGGAGTACACACGTACTCCTACCCCAAATCATAAATGGGGGAGCGCAATGCTCTCATCTCCCGGTACACTATGACGGGGAGGAATCTCTAACGTGCTACACGCTGCGTCACACTACCCATGAGCGGATCAACGGAGCACCGGAAGAGTCAAACTGACGTGCTACCAAGCTGTGTCACGCTACCCATGAGCGTCGCAACGGAGCACCGAACAGTGATGAAAACTGGCAAAGTGCTCGACAATAATGGAGCAATCTCTCACACAGCATGCAATCATGCGAATGGTGCATGTCACTAAGCATGGTAATATGCTAAATCAATCTCTGGACATATGATAATGTGCATCAAAGTAAATAAATCATATTAAGGTATACTGATCAATTAAGGTATCAAACCTAGGTCCTGACATGGTAAAACATGGTTATATCACTACCCATGAGCATGTGAAATCAGATAGGTATCAATACGAGATGCAAACAAACAATCAATCAAGCAGGCAACATGTATCGGGCAGTGATTAACCGAACAAATGAGAAAACACAATTAATGCAAATTGTTAATTTCATTACTAAGCATATCAAAGACAATAAGTCAAAAGTACCCGCCTCCGATAAGAAATGGTCCAATCCAATAATCGAGATACTCGTCTCGCGTCAAAATCCTGTGGTATCAAACATATCCGGATTTAGCTAATTACTATATGTATTCAGTAGCTAAATCAAATTCCTATTAAATCATGAACCCTAATTATCGATCAACCTTAACTGATCATCGATTAACTTATCCACATCAAGACCTAAATCCACAAACGTTAAACAAGAACATTACCTTTCATTGATCTTTGGTTCTGTCCGTATCACCAACACCTACAAGTATTCCAACCATCACAAGTATTCTAGTCGGAGCTACAAGGATCAGACAACAAGAGATTAAATCGAAGTTTTACCCTGACTCCGACAGTGAAGAGGAAGAGATCGTGGACTCCTCTTGTGTGAGATCTACAAATTCTTCCCGACTCCATAGAAAAGGGAAGGTTGGCCTAATCCCTTAAGCGATGCCCCTTCTCCTTACGATGACAGCACTGATCAACAGCGACAGTAACTGGACGATGGCCTTGCTGTGGCAAGGGAAACTAGGGCACTGGGCGACCTCTCCAATCACCTTCAGTCTAATTACGGCTAGAATGTGGCACCACCTGTCCTCCACGCTACGACCTCTCTGTGAAAAAGGGGCAGCCGACGCTAGGGCTAGCCCGTGAGTTGCTATGGTGGCGTCGGCTAGGGAAAAAATGATGGAGGAAGAGGAAAGAAGGACCGGCGCTAGGGCAGAGGCGACAGCGGCCACAGCGGCACTGGGTCGAACCGGTGACCGGCACAGAGGAGACAGCCGACGATATCACGAACCCAGGGAGGAGGAAGCAGGGTTGCGGCTTCGAGCGGCGGCGCGATGAAGAAGATGATGAGGGGAAGAATCGGGCTGAGGCAACTAGAGAAAGTGAGGAGAAGAAATGGGAAGTGATCGGGCGCGAGGGAAAGAAAAGAAAAAGGGAAGAGGCGCCGGTTAGGGCTCGGAGGAGAATCGAGCACGCGACGACTTTCGGCGAAGAAGAGAAGAAGAAAACAAATAAAGGAATAAAGCAAAAGAAATATAAAAGGAAAAGGAAATATAAACATTTCCTCACTTAAATAGGGTAGCCTAAACAGGCTTTTCCGGGTCCCGTTCTTGTCCCCGTTAACTCGTCCATACGAGCTCCGAAAAATTCCCGAAAAATTTCCAAAAATTCCGAAAAATTTCGAAAAATTCCCTTATTAATATTCACCTATTTTCCGGTATTTTACATTCTCCCCCACTAATAAAAATTTGGTCCCCAAATTTCATTATCTACCATCAGCAAGTACCAACAACAGATATAAAGCATAAATGCTGAACGGTAAACAAATCACATACCTCAAGTGAAAAGATGGGGATATCGAGCTCGGATAGTATCTTCGAGCTCCCAAGTAGCCTCCTCGTCCGAATGATGCTGCCATCCGACTTTAACAAGCCGGATAGTCTTGTTCCACAACTGACTCTCCTTCCGGTCTAAAATCTGTATCGGAATCTCCTCATAAGTGACGCCCGGCTGTACTGAAACTGAGATATCTGTCAGCACATGTGTCGGTTCGGGTACGTATCTCCTCAGCATAGATACGTGGAATACATCGTGCACTCCTGCCAAGGACGGTGGTAGTGCCAATCGGTAAGCTACCGCTCCAATCCTTTCCGAGATCTAGAAAGGTCCAATGTATCGTGGAGCTAGCTTACCTTTGAAGCCAAATCTCTTCACCCCTTTCGTGGGTGAAACTCGCAGAAATACATGGTCGCAAATAGAGAACTCTAAGAGTCTCCGACTCCGGTCAGCATAACTCTTCTGGCAGTCTTATCCCTCTGACATCCTCTGTCTGATAGTACGGACCAACTCTGCCTCATGCTGAGCTCTATGAGGTTCCAACAACTGGGCCTCCCCAACCTCATCCCAGAGGGTGGGTGTTCGACAAGGCCTACCATACAACGCTTCAAAACGGTGTCATCTGGATAACCGAATGAAAGCCGTTGTTGTAAGCGAACTGTACCAATGGCAAATAGTCCTCCCAACTGCCTCCAAAATCCAATTCACAAGGTCTCAACAAGTCCTCTAGAGTCTAAATGGTCCGCTCTGACTATTTATCTGTCTGAGGATGGAAAGCTGTATTGAATCGGAGCGGGGTGCTCAAGGCCTGCTGCAGACTCTGCCAGAAATGAGACGTGAACCGGGGGTCTCTATCTGAAATAATAGTCAACGAACCACCACGTGATATGATGATCTCCCGGCAAAACAGATCTACCAATCGATCCAGGAAATCAGTCTTCCGGATCGCTAACGAGTGCGCGGATTTGGTTAATCGGTCAATGATTACCCAAATCGCGTCATGGCATCGTCGTGTCCTCGGCAAACCTACCACAAAGTTCATGGTAATGTGATCCCACTTCCACTCAGGAATAGGAATCCACTGAAGTAATCCTGCAGGTCTCTGGTGTTCAGCCTTCACCTGCTGACAGACAAGACATCTAGCTACAAAATCCGCGATGTTTTTCTTCATGTCGTTCCACCAGTAGGAACGCCTCAAGTCTCGATACATACGGGTCCCGCCTGGATGAATCGCAAATCGAGAACGGTGTGCCTCCTGTAGTAGCTCCTGTAAGATCGGGTGAGACTGAGGTACGCATAATCTGTCTTGGAAGTATATAATACCCTCCTCGTCGCGTGTAAACTCGGTCTGCTGCCCAGAAGCTATCTGACTGCCAATAAATTGCAAATACTGATCACTGGCCTGGGCCTCTCGGATCTTCGTCCTGATCGACGACTGAGCAACCATGGTAACCAGAATACCCTGCTCTGTCGGTCCCTGCTCCTCAAGATCTAACTCAGAGAAACCCTGAATCAAGTCCGTGACTACAACTAGGTGGCAAGCTAAAGTCCCTCCGGACTTCCTGCTAAGCGTATCAGCAACCACATTAGCTCTCCCCGGGTGATAGCTAATGGTACAATCATAATCCTTCAGGAACTCCATCCATCTCCTCTGTTGGATATTAAGTTCCTTCTAAGTAAACAAATATTCGAGACTCTTATGGTCAGTGAGAATCTCAAATGTAACGCCATATGAATAATGTCGCCAAATCTTCATGGCAAAAATAATGGCGACTTACTCCAGATCATATACAAGTAGTTCTTCTCATGATCCTTCAACCGACGAGAAGCATAGGAGACTACTATATCGTGCTGCATCAGAACAGCGCTTAAACCCTGAATAGATGCGTCGGTGTAGAGGACATATCCGTCCTCTCCAGAAGGTAAAAATTCAAAATCGGAGCCGACACTAGTCTCCGCTTCAGCTCCTAGAAGCTGGTCTTGTCATCCTCAGTCCAAGTGAACTTCACGCCTTTCCAGGTCAGGCGTGTCAATGACATAGCTATCCGAGAGAAACCCTTAATGTATCTCCGGAAATATCGAGCCAAACAAAGGAAGTTGCGAGCCTCTTCTATAGACTCAGTCTACTTCCAACGGTAACAACCTCAATCACCTGTGAAACCACGGTATACTCCTACTGGTGACCGTGTGTCTCAAACATCTCACAGAAGACAATCAAAATACGCGCTACTGATCTTCACATCTAAACGTTTCCATCGAAACATCTCTAAAACTATGCAAAGATGATGTGCGTGATACACCTCAGATCAGGAATAAAACACCACGTCGTCAATAACGATAACGAATTCTGATCCAATATCATAGGGATACCCAAATCATCTAGTCCATGAAAACATCTAAGGCTCCACAAGCCCTAATGGTAAAACCAATACACATAATGTTCGTATCACAAATATTTCTAACCACAAGATCCTTGACAATAAGTCTGAAATATGATCACCAACAATACAAATCACCAAGAATAGATCCACCCGTGTGAGAGCAACGCTCCATCACAGAAAACACCACATATGTGGGAGCAACGCTCTACCACAAGAAATCCTCAATATGTAGGAATAACACTCCACTACAATAATCCATAACATGTATCTGCAGTAGATATGGGAGCAATGCTCCATCACAATCCAAAATATGTATATGTGGGAGCTCCGCTCCACCACAAACGATCCATAAGTGTCCAAGGCACCTAACTATCCAACAAGAGGCTGCACGAGATCACTCAACCACATATCACTGTGGGCAGCCAAAGGTATAAACAACCTAGTAAACAAATCAAATCCATAGTCAACTCTATCATCATCCTAGTGGGTTGGTCACCCACTAATAGGAGAATTAGTTGACAGGGTTATACGACCAATAACATAATGTAGACACTCAGCATTCTACATTCAACATAGGTAGAATCATCATGATGCTACCCACCATACACCTGGTACACATGCACACACAACATATGTATAATCGACATAATCCTCCAATTTGTACACACCAAACACACTCATAGCACAGGTATAAATCGGTGTGATACCTCCAACAATACCTATCAAACTCGTGTGCATATATCAACATAGGTATAATCAACAATACACCTCAACAACACTCACATGACATATGTACACCTATGCCAAGAGTATAATCAACGTAATACTTCCAACAAATCATAATCGACACGAGTATACTCTCAAAACAATCATATAATAAACATGATACCTCAAATATTACACCCAACACATCTGCACATATCACAACTCAGATTAGATCGATAAGATACATCCAATAAAACACTCAAACATATGTGCACATTCCACAACATAGTTTTTAATTGACAAATACCTCCAATAAACAATCAGACATGTATGTCTATCCACTCGGGTATAATCTACTAGAAACCCACAATAATCATATGTATAAATGTGTACGACCCAAAAGATAAAGTCAGAATTCAAGAACATCAAGACACTCTCATTTTTTATCCTCAAAAATATCAGCCCACATAATGTCAGATGAATAAGTCTCTACTCCTCATGAGAGCAAATTAATACTTCAAACATCAAATCATTATTTATCCACATAGTTCAATATCAGATGAAACAAATATCAATTTTAATCATCCTGTTATCTAACCACAACTAACCAAATTTATTAAAATTCATAGGCACACTCAACCGTAAATTCTCTAGCACCTGATCTATATCTGATCACCAACTATAATCATCAAATCTGTGAATATCATACATGACACTTACTATATCACCATCAATGACAACCCAAATAATAGATCATCATAATAGTTATCCACTAATAAATCATCAAAATAATATCTAGTAATAGATCATCCGACAACCACATAACATTTACTCTCATAAATAATTAGAAATCAACATATCACAATAACTGATCTCACAATATCCCTCAACCTCAAACCTTTCTCAACAATGATCAAACATGGTAACTCCCAATGAAACAATTTTCATCGTATCAGGTACCCTAATATCCAAAAGATATGAGTATAAAAACTCTACTGGCTAAGTCAACAGGAATATATAGGTATCATCCACTACCCATCAAACAATATCAGAGGTTGGTATGTGCCTCCATCTCCTACTAGTAGTAATAGAAGCTAAAACTACTACTGGTATGATATGAAAAATCACCAGAGACTATAATCCTTGATCTCTCTTAAGGTCAATCATGCTCAATGGCTAACCTATCACACGTAATGTGTGTTACAACAACTAGACAAGTACTAAAGATAAAGTGCTAATACATGTCATAACTATCATAAAATAAACATCATACCTATATGTCGTCCGAAGATGTTCCATCGCTGTCCAGTCCCCAACTTCTGACCTCAAAATTCCGAACGAGAAAATCGCTGGAAATCCATATAAATCTGAAACGCAAGTCCGAAACATAACATAACGGAAATCCGAAAATGCCCAGTTTGACTCGCAAACCTGGCTAACCCAAATATCCAGAATACCAACAACAGGTATCCGATAAATCTCCAGAATACCAAAAGCAGGTATCATAACCTGCTCTGATACTAATAAATTGGTATCAGATAAATCTCGAAAATCCATAATACAAAAATCCAACAAGTATCGCCAAACTTGGCGCTCTGATACCAAGTAAATAAATTGATATCAGGTTATCCCAAACATCCAAAATACGAAAACAAAAGATCGTATAACTGTGCTCTGATACCACTAAATTGTCACGCCCCAGAGGAGTCCCTGTCCGAGAAAATTTCGACAGCATCTCCCCTGTACGGCGGACAATCTGAAACTTTTCTACATCCTCACATACCTCAGCCACAGGCGGCTGGAATAATAACAATAAATATAACACACATATATATAACCATCACACGCAGTTAATAATAAACACACTATAACAATGAACATATGACTCAAAAACAACCCTACCCAACTACACTCGTAAATCTCAAATCCAACGATAAGATTAACTTACCTCTTTTGCCGTCCAGGCAGGCATGTAGTAGAACAAATCCAAACCATACAAAAATCCATCGATCATATGAATCCATACAATATCCAAATCCTCAAATAGAATAAGTCTAACACAGTCTAAATAAGAAACCCAAAAGATAAATACAACTTGAGATCTGCAGGGGACTAGCAACTGGAACTCTCTCCTGACAGCATTAACCTGAAAAATAATAACAATGGAGGCGGGGTGAGTCCAACACTCAGCAGGTACAGTTGATATGCAAAGTAAAGAAATAACACCTAGCACTAATCATGCGTACAGTCTCCTGATAAAAATAAAGATAAATGCAAACCGAAGTAGACAGGAGAGAATCTGTACTAACCAGGACCCGGTATAAGGACAAACAGTCCGAAAGGTATAGAAGACCTGTATGCATGTCAAACATAGGTATCCAAACAATATGCAGCATATAAATGCAGCAAACACAATCACAAACAATAAATGCATCATGCATATGATGCCAATGTCATGGTCACCCCTGATGCTAGTCAGCCAACTCACAACAAAAGTGGGACCAAGTGGGTAGGGCTGTGACAACCGTGCACTCTGCATCACTACCCCTGATGAGTGACCGAGTAGACGGGATGCTGTCGGAGTACACACGTACTCCTACCCCAAATCATAAATGGGGGAGCGCAATGCTCTCATCTCCCGGTACACTATGACGGGGAGGAATCTCTAACGTGCTACACGCTGCGTCACACTACCCATGAGCGGATCAACGGAGCACCGGAAGAATCAAACTGACGTGCTACCAAGCTGTGTCACGCTACCCATGAGCGTCGCAACGGAGCACCGAACAGTGATGAAAACTGGCAAAGTGCTCGACAATAATGGAGCAATCTCTCACACAGCATGCAATCATGCGAATGGTGCATGTCACTAAGCATGGTAATATGCTAAATCAATCTCTGGACATATGATAATGTGCACCAAAGTAAATAAATCATATCAAGGTATACTGATCAATTAAGGTATCAAACCTAGGTCCTGACATGGTAAAACATGGTTATATCACTACCCATGAGCATGTGAAATCAGATAGGTATCAATACGAGATGCAAACAAATAATCAATCAAGCAGACAACATGTATCGGGCAGTGATTAACCGAACAAATGAGAAAACACAATTAATGCAAATTGTTAATTTCATTACTAAGCATATCAAAGACAATAAGTCAAAAGTACCCGCCTCCGATAAGAAATGGTCCAATCCAATAATCGAGATACTCGTCTCGCGTCAAAATCCTATGGTATCAAACATATCCGGATTTAGCTAATTACTATATGTATTCAGTAGCTAAATCAAATTCCTATTAAATCATGAACCATAATTATCGATCAACCTTAACTGATCATCGATTAACTTATCCACATCAAGACCTAAATCCACAAACGTTAAACAAGAACATTACCTTTCATTGATCTCTGGTTGTGTCCGTATCACCAACACCTACAAGTATTCCAACCATCACAAGTATTCTAGTCGGAGCTACAAGGATCAGACAACAAGAGATTAAATCGAAGTTTTACCTTGACTCCGACAGTGAAGAGGAAGAGATCGTGGACTCCTCTTGTGTGAGATCTGCAAATTCTTCTCGACTCCACAGAAAAGGGAAGGTTGGCCTAATCCCTTAAGCGATGCCCCTTCTCCTTACGATGACAGTACTGATCAACAGCGACAGTAACTGGACGATGGCCTTGCTGTGGCAAGGGAAACTAGGGCACTGGGCGGCCTCTCCAATCATCTTCAGTCTAATTGCGGCTAGAATGTCGCACCACCTGTCCTCCACGCTACGACCTCTCTGTGAAAAAGGGGCAGCCGGCGCTAGGGCTCGCCCGTGAGTTGCTGTGGTGGCGTCCGCTAGGGCAAAAATGATGGAGGAAGAGGAAAGAAGGACAGGCGCTAGGGCAGAGGCGACAGCGACCACAGCGGCACTGGGTCGAACCGGTGACCGGCACAGAGGAGACAGCCGGCGATATCACAAACCCAGGGAGGAGGAAGCAGGGTTGCGACGTCGAGCGGCGGCACGATGAAGAAGATGATGAGGGGAAGAATCGGGCGGAGGCAACTAGAGAAAGTGAGGAGAAGAAATGGGAAGTGATCGGGCGCGAGGGAAAGAAAAGAAAAAGGGAAGAGGCGCCGGTTAGGGCTCGGAGGAGAATCGAGCACGCGAGGACTTTCGGCGAAGAAGAGAAGAAGAAAACAAATAAAGGAATAAAGCAATAGAAATATAAAAGGAAAAGGAAATATAAACATTTCCTCACTTAAATAGGGTAGCCTAAACAGGCTTTTCCGGGTCCCGTTCTTGTCCCCGTTAACTCGTCCATAAGAGCTCCGAAAAATTCCCGAAAAATTTCCAAAAATGCCGAAAAATTTCCTTATTAATATTCACCTATTTTCCGGTATTTTACACTTAAAGCTAAGTTTCGGTTATAAAAATCTAACCTAACCCTCCACTCCTCTCCGCCCCAATTACGCCGAATTCATCTCCTCCTCTCACGGCGCCGCACTCACCTTCTTCCCCTACCTTCCTCTCTTGCTCTTGACACCAACCTGCCGATCTCCTTCTTTCGTCTCCCTCTCACGTGTTCCCGCAACCGGAGCTGCCGGCCTCTTCTTCCTCTCGAGCCACAGTCGCCTGCAATCCTCCTCGCGCGGGCACCACAGCGACGCCGTTCCTGCCCTAGCGCCGGCCAGCCGAACCCTAGTTGTACTCGACACTGATCGCCACAGAGAGACCGCCGGCAGTAGTTTTCTTTCTGCCCTAGCTTCTTCCCTAGTCGCTGCATTCGTGCGCTACAGCTCCGGCCATGACTGCCTGCGCTGTTGTCCAACCGTTGGCCGAGACTTTCTCTCGATCCAGCAAGATGCTGCCCCGAATTGGTCGATCCCCTCTGTACCACCACCGATCCTCTTCTCTCCGTGTTGTGTCCTAGCTGATCTCGCAGGTAGTTTCCCCTTTTGTAGGTATGGATGAGCGTTTCTAGGGATTCAGATGTTATTCCTAGTTTTACCCGAAAGTGTGCTTGATTTTCTGTTTTATCGTGAGAAGTTTAATCGGGTTCTTAGATGTGGATAGAATGAGGTTTGATCGAAATGTTGCTCTGTTCGTCTTTAGGAATCAAGTTTTCTGGACGGAATCTCTTGACAATACTGTTCTTTTCTGCTTATTGAATTTCAGAATTTTGGTACAAGTTTTCAGTAGATACGGCTAGTTTGGATGATGTTTTTTCTTCTTCCTCCTAGTTTTGAAGGTTTGAACAGAGTAATGGGGTGTTAAGCTTTGACAAAGCTACTTTACTCTCCTGTCGTTATGGAATTGCTGAATTGAATTGATTAGTTGTGATTCCTCTTACTAGAAGTCTAGTTTCTCCATGACTGAATTCAGTATTGGTTTTCTAGGTTGGTTTGGTTCAATTAGGGTTTTATGTTTGAATTGGGTTTAGGTAACAAGTTGAGGTATGAGGGGTTTTGGTTGTAATCATATGATTTGTTGCAGGACACTGCTACGAGCCAAGTGTTCCGAAGTGGAGACAGCCTAGCACGATCGACAAGTAAAGGTGGGTACTTCTTGCTTTGTTTTCTTTTAGTACTTTGACCTTAGTGCATGAATTATTTTGGATAATGACTGTTTACCTTGACTCCACTCTTACTTTCCTGCGCTTGATACTTCCACGCAATCTTTGAGAAATTCGTTCCATATCTATACAGTCTCTTGTTGTTGTCCATGATCAGTAGCAGACACTAGATACCATGTTTGTATGCTTTGGCTGTTGTTTATTTATGTATTATATTGAGCATGCTGGCTTCATGTAGTAAACCTGTTTCTGTTTATATATATATATGATGACTGTTGTATTGTTCGCATCATATCATTGCATGCATGCCGCATCCTCGGCCACTCGAGAGAGTGGTAGCTGGAGTTGATGCCGCTTGTCCTGTCATGCCGCACTCGGCCACTCGTGTGAGTGGTAGCTGGAGTACAAGCAGCAGGGACCCTGTCGCAGATATATCTAGTTAGCTACTATGCAACTGTCCCCTCGACCACTCATGTGAGTGGTAGCTAGAGTGGTGTACAGTCTGTCACTGACCCGGCCTCTCGACCATATAGGGGTCATGGTGCAGAGAGGTGGGCGGTGTTAGGACCTTCGGATGGCTAGAGAGGGGGGGTGTGAATAGCCTCCACTAAAAACTCAATCAATTCCTCACAAAAATTTGTTAGCACAGCGGAAATAAACAAAAAGAACACTGATGCAAGGAAAGAAACACAACCCACATCTTACACAAATATGTACGAGGTTCGGGGATAACTTGCCCCTACTCCTCGGCGTGTCCGTAAGGTGGACGATCCCTTGATCGTTCGGTAGATCACACCCCGAACAAATTCCGGCTAAGTATTTCTCCTTCTCGGTGGAATAACCTCTCCACAAAAATCCCAGAATAGATTTGAAAATAAAGCACAATGACTTACAGAGTTCAGTGGCTAAAGGATTGAACAAATGAACTTACAGCCACGAAGCAAAATGCAAAGACAGAAGGAAGCCAAGAGCTCAACAACACAGCCTCTTGCTTGATCGAACGAGAGTTTTTTTTTTCAGAACCTTAGCAAGCCTCTCTTCTTCCTTCTTCTTATTCTGCTTTCCCACTGTCCCGAATCGCTGTCACTTGTATTGAATCACTGCAACCAACTCAGGCGTCGCCAATCACTCTTGCTCCTTATCTGGTTCTCTGAACTCACACCAATACCATCCATGGTCTCCTCTGGTGTCTCTGAGGTCGAACCAATGAGCAAGAGTCAAGCTGTTGCCACTGATCGCAACCAGTGAACGTTGATGCTTCAAATGCACCATTTGCAGTGAAACATAGAGAAAGATCACTTAGTCTTATTCTTCTGATGGAGTTTAATTTGAAATTAACCATTGGCACGACATCTGCAACCTGTAACTTAAAGATCTCACAGCAGATGATTTGATCAGTGAATCAAAAATCACAGAGAAACAACAGAAGACAAACGACATCGTTGTGGATCGGTCATCAGACCAATCCATAGCCTTCCGGACCGATCAGGACATATCCTGATCGGTCTGGCATGATTCTGATCGGTCTGTGGACCGATCAGCCTATAGGTGGATCGGTCCACAGACCGATCTCCCTATGGTTCTGAGTCTTCGTCGCTTGTTACTGATCGGTCACCAGACCGATCAGATAACCCACAGAAATCTTCTGTGTGGTTACTGATCGGTCCACCGACCGATCAGATACCTAAGGTATCACTGGATCGGTCGACAGAACCGATCCATACAACCAGAGTATCACTAGATCGGTCAACAGACCGATCCAATGCCTCTGTGTTAGTTTTAGAACTTCCTAGCCCTAAACCCTAACGTCTTCCTGGTCCAGAGAACGGGCTACCAAGCCCTCTCTGACCTAGTCTGGAGAACAAGCTACCGAGCTCTCTCTGACCTAGTCCGGAGAACGAGCTACCGAGCCCTCTCCTACTTCGTCCGATCCAGAGAACGAGCTACCGAGCCCTCTCCGACTTCGTCCGGTCCAGAGAACGAGCTACCGAGCCCTCTCTGACCTAGTCCGGAGAACGAGCTACCGAGCCCTCTCCGACTTCGTCCGATCCAGAGAACGAGCTACCGAGCCCTCTCTGACCTTGCGTGCCAAGTATCCGTACTTGGACTTTTCCTCTCCACATGATCAACCTTGATCATTAATCAGTCTGAGTTTAATTAATATCTGATACAAACTTAAATCAGTGTCAACATCAAAACAACAGCCAGGTCAGACTGTATCAACAATCTCCCCCTTTTTGTTGTTTGACAACACGATTTAAGTTTAGATCAGAAATGTTCATATTTCAATTTTAGGGGAATCAAGATCCTCCCCATAAAGTCAAACTTTCATTTATCTCTAAACTTAGTTATCTTCTCCCCCTTTGTCAAACACCGAAAATGTGCGAATTAGGTAAGAGAACGTTAAAGGACTCCCCCTCAACCCATACTGTCTTTTTCTTAATTCACCTAGAATGCCCTCTAATGTATTATAAGATAGTGAAAAAGAAATAAGAGACATACAAGACATGACATATGAACAACATATTAAAAGCCAATAAGAAGTGAAACAGAAAGAAAAACAAGAAAATGAACAGTATAAATAGATGAAATCAGTAAGTATCCAGGTCAAACATAAATATCCAACAAACAGTATCCAAAACATAGATACTCAAAATGACATCATAGAATAATGTGTATCAATCAGCCTCCTCATCATGAGGAGCATCAGCATCATCAACGGGAGGAGTGGGTCCCTGAGGTGGCATGCCGCTGCTCGAGGATGGATAGCCCGGGAAATCCTGCGGAGGTGGGTATCTGGCCATCCATCCCATAATCGCCTGATGTGTCGCCAACTGCTGACTGCGTAACTCATCGTAGCACTGGTCAATCCGGACGCGCAGCCCGTGGAGCTCAGCAACCAGCAGCTCATCGTGCCGATCAAAGTGACTCTCCAGCTCGGTGATCTGCCAGCGCAGATCAGGATCTGCCTCTCCATCGTCAGCAGCAGCAGTAGGAGGAGCAGCAACAGGAGCAGCGGCAACCTGTCGTGGAGGTCCCCGTGGTAACTCACCTAGAGCTCTCCCATCCTTCCACCGAACATCCCCATTTTGTCCTACGATGCCAGACTTGGAAAATGCCCGTTTCCCAAGTCTGCAATCCTACCTGACCATCTTGACTATTCTACCCTTGGAGACATCAATCTGAAGGGTCTCGAGCCAATCTGTAATTATATGCCCATAAGGCATATAAACAGTGAAGCTGTTTGGCTCGCTATAAGAGATGATCGAAGAATAGATGCTAGACATGATGTCAAAGTCGAGACGCCGACGCAGTCCATAAAGCATCAGGCAATGATATGGTCGGATCTCAGATAAGGGTTTAGATGTGATTGGTAGAAGGCAGTTTGTGACAATCTTAAAGAGAATGTAGTCTTGAGCAGATAATCTCAAGGCTGCAAAAGTAGGAAAATCAACATCTAATTCATTTAGCCCACCCGATCTAGGATGTCTGAAGAAATACTCATTAATAGAGTCAGGTGTGACATCAAAAGGTGAGGGTAAGGGATCTGGTAAGTCAGGATATATTGAGAAGACATTTCCGGAACATCTCCGGCAACCTAGACAGTCAAAGAAAGCTGAGAAACTGAAATCAAGAGTCTGCTTAGCAACTTTTGTTTTATAACTTACATCATTAGTTTGATGAAGATTATTATAAAACTTAGATACTAAGTCATAGTTGATATCTTGTTCTAAATAAACAAGTGAATCAAGTTTGTAGTAGGCAATGATTTCTGACTCTGTTGGACAAAATTCGTCCATGAATTTACGATCCACAGACCTACAAGGGAGTAATTTAAAGGTTCTTTGTTTAAAGGCTTCCTCAAAATGATGGTTTGGAAATCTCCCAGAGAAAGATGGTTGAGGTCGGGAGGGAGCCTTAGACTTAGACTTCTCAAGTGTCTTAGAGGTCCCCTCACCCACTTGTTTCTTCCTAAGGTGTAACAATGTGTCCAATAGGGCAAGTAAGTGAGCACTGGAGCCACCAACACCCGAAACAAAAAGCACAGATATGGTGAGAAATGAAACTGAAATGCCAAGTTCAAGAGAAGTATGGAGTTACCTTGGTGCCATTGAAGTATCTTTTGGCTAGGGCTTTGGCTAGGGTTTAGAGCTTCAGCGTCCAAAGAGAAGAGAGGAGTTGAGGTGTAGGGAAGAGTCGGCTAGGGCTTCCGCGTGAAAGGGGAAAAGAAAGGATCAGGAAGATTTAAGGGAGATGGGTGTACAGGTGTTGAAATGATCGGACGGCTGTCCGATCAGGAGGTATCAGGAATCTCCTGATCGGTCCCTAGACCGATCCAGGAACACCCTGATCGGTCTGTAGATCGATTAGGAGATGATCAGCAGTCGCTGATCGGTCCCTGGACCGATCAGGGAACCTTCTGATCGGTCTGTAGACCCATCAGAAGGCGATCAGTAGCCCTCTGTGTACCAGATTGACTTGATCGGTCCCCGGACCGATAAGGGAACTACCTGATCGGTCTGTAGACCGATCAGAAAATGATCAGTAGCGGGCTCTGCGTGCCAGGCTGACCTGATCAGTCCCCGGACCGATCAGATTACACACAGAAGGGTGGAGAGATCGGTCCGTAGACCGATCAGTGTCTGATACTTAAATTTTTCAGTAATTTCAGTAACTGAAGTTCGTAGAGATGTTCGATAATTCGTAGAAGTGTCTCCAGGAAAACTTCCAAGTTCAGTACCTAGAACCTGGAGGATCTACAAGCATAACTATTTCCTAAAAATTATGGTCTGAAATTGTTTATAGCCCGAAAATTTCAGACATTTAGAAAACAGGCAACTTAAGGCCTGAAAACTGAAATTTTCGACTTGTTATGTTCAGTTTCAAGTTTGTCAAAATATAACCAACTTGCTATCATTCTTTCAAGGACTTGTCCTAGTTTCAATCAAAATCATGAAAAGTATCGTTCAAATGTATCAAACAGTCCATCAACCAAAATTACATTATTTCTAGATAAAGGTCCAACCAAGTTTCCTTGGTTGGAATATATGAGTACGATCTAGGAACCAAATACACATGAATTATGTAATGGTCTTCCCCATACTCAATTTATGTCTCTTCAACCTAATTATTCAAGGGATGCATGATACATTTTGAATAATTCGGCTGATCCTAGCATCTCACCCCATTTCTAGCTAACAAAAATCATTTGTTAATCCTATAGTTTGTGTGAGATGTCCCCAAGTTGCCCAAATTAATTTCCCAATTTCTCTTGTTGTTTTAATTGTCCTTATTGATCATGATGGGGTCATAATGGCTTATTGAGCCAAACACATCCCCAATTCTCTCCTCAAATGACTAAATTCATTTTCCGAAAGAGGTTTGGTGAAAATATCGGCTAGGTTTGACTTGGACTCAACATATGTGAGTGCAATGTCTCCCCTAGCTACGTGATCTCTAATGAAGTGATGACACACTTCAATATGTTTGGTCCTTGAATGATGGACTGGATTTTTTGTTAGGTTTATTGTGCTGATGTTGTCACACAACACTTGCACTCTCTTATACGAAAGCCCATAATCTTCTAGGGTGTGTATCATCCACAACAATTGTGATACACTCTCTCCCATGGCAATGTATTCAGCCTCGGTTGTGGAGAGAGCAACGCAATGTTGCTTCGGACTTGACCAACTAACCAATGATGAATCTAAAAATTGGCAACCTCCACTAGTGCTTTTCCGATCCAATTTGCACCCAGCATAATCGGAGTCGGTATAGCCTATCAAGTCAAAAGACTCCGTACGAGGGTACCATAGACCTACTCGAATTGTGCCCTTAAGATATCTCAGAATCCTTTTAACTGCAATTAAATGAGATTCCTTGGCACATACTTGATATCTAGCGCATATGCCCACAGCAAAAAGTATGTCTGGTCGACTAGCTGTGAGATATAGAAGACTACCAATCATGCTTCTATATTGCGTTAAATCAACTGGTTTTCCATTCTCATCATTGTCAAGGCGAGTGTTAGTCGCCATTGGAGTGGATACTTCCTTAGAGTCACTCATTTTGAATTTCTTGAGCATCTCTTGAGTGTATTTTGTCTGATGGACATAAATGCCATCTCGAGTTTGTTTGATTTCAAGTCCAAGGAAAAATGTCAATTCTCCCACCAGACTCATTTCAAACTCATTTTCCATGTGAGTGATAAATTCATTCAAATAGCCCTTGTTATTCGAGCCACAAATTATGTCATCGACATACACCTGGGCTACAAATATGTTTTCACCATCTCTACGCAGAAATAGTGTTGGGTCTATTTGACCTCTTACAAAATCCTTTTCTAGTAAGTAAGTTGACAACCTTTCGTACTATGCTCGAGGTGCTTGTTTAAGCCCATAAAGAGCTTTCTTGAGCTTGTACACGTGGTTTGGAGCTTTGGTATTCACAAACCCCGGTGGTTGTTCAACATAGACCTCTTCTTTAATGAAACCATTTAAGAAGGCCGATTTAACGTCCATTTGATAGATCTTGAAGCCTCTATGTGCAGCAAAATCTAGCATTAAACTAATGGACTCTAATCGAGCCACGGGAGCATAAGTCTCATCATAATCGAGGCCTTCGACTTGACTATAGCCCTTGGCTACAAGTCTTGCCTTGTTTCTTATGACTTCTCCCTTTTGGTTTAACTTATTTTTGAAGACCCATTTGGTTCCAATAATGGTGGTCTTCTTAGTTCTAGGAACTAAGTCTCACACTTGGCTCCTTTCAAATTGACCTAACTCATCTTGCATAGCTATGATCCAATCAGGATCGTGCAATGCCTCATCAACTAATTTTGGTTCGATTTCTGAGATCAAAGCGACCTCATTAGACTCATTCCTAAAAAATGATCTAGTCCTAACCCCTTGTTGAATGTCTCCCACAATCTGGTCTTGGGGATGACTAGAGGCTATCCTAGATTGTCTTGGTGTTGGCGGTGCCTCATGAGTGATCTCACTAGACACAGGCAAGGGCTCAGTATCAGGTAAAGGATCAGATTGAGCCCTCTCTTGCCTTTGCTCATCGTCATCGGAGTCAACTTCGACTCTTTCTATGTTTTGATAATTTAAACTTAGATTTCTAAGTTCAAATTGAATTTCTCCTACATCCCTTGATTGATCATTTGATTTAGGAATTTCTTCAAATGCTACATCCGAGGACTCTTCAATCAATTTAATCCTATTGTTGTAGACTCGATAGGCTTTGCTGGTGAGAGAGTATCCGACTAGTATCCCTTCGTCAGCCTTAGCCGTGAACTTTCCAAGATGATCCTTGGTGTTCAAGATAAACACCTTACAACCAAACACCCTAAGATGTTTAATTGTAGGGGGTTTCGCAAACCAGAGTTCATGGGGAGTCTTTCCTAAAAACCTATGTATCAAGACTCGGTTTTGCACATAGCAAGCGGTATTTACCGCTTCAACCCATAAGTAGCTCGGTAGTGAGTACTCATTGACCATGCTTCGTGCAGCCTCTTGCAAGACTCGGTTCTTTCTCTCCACAACCCCATTTTGTTGTGGGGTCCTTGGAGTAGAGAACTCATGCCTATATCCTTTTTCTTGACAAAATTCTAAAAATCTATGGTTTTGAAATTCTCCACCATGATCACTTCTAATTGTTTTAATTATTGTTGATTTTTCATTTTCAGTTCTTCTAAAAAAGAAACAAAAACATCTATGGTTTGATCCTTATTTTTCAAAAAGAAAGTCCATGTATATCTAGTAAAATCATCAATGATCACTAAACAGTATCTACTCCCATTCAATGAAATAACATTACTACAATCAAACAAATCCATATGCAATAAATCTAAAGCAGTAGATGTACTTACAGCGCTTTTACCTTTATGAGACGCTTTAGTTTGCTTACCCTTTTGACATGCATCACATAATTTTGTCTTTTGATACTTGATGCTTGGTAAGTCTCGCACTAATCCTTTGTTGGCCAGCTTTCGAATATTCTTCATGTTTACGTGGGCCAACCTTCTATGCCACAACCATGATTCTTCTTCTTTTGACATGAAACACTTAGCAGAGGCATAGTAGCACTTTTAAAAGATACTTGGTAAATGTTATCTACCCTTGTGCCTACTAGTACCGTGTCAAGTGTGTCAATGTGTTTGACCAGACATTGACTTGAATGAAACTCAATTGTGTAACCCGTATTACACAATTGGCTGACACTTAGGAGATTAAAAGTCATCCCCTTGACTAGAAGAACATTTTTGATTTGGAGACATTCGGGTATTTGAATATCTCCAACTCCTATAACCTTAAGGCTACCATTATTACCAAAGGACACATTACCTCTATTTTTGTTTTGAAGGGTAGTAAAGAGTGACTTGTCCCCGGTCATGTGCTTGGAGCATCCACTATCAACAAACCAAGTTGATAGATGCTCCCCCTTGACAAATGCCTACAAGACACGAAAGATAGATATTTTAGGTACCCAAATCTTGGGACCTAATGCATCTACAATGAAAGACCTAGGAACCCATGCCTTGGTCACACCCTTCCTAGTTTCATGAACCCTAGAAGCATGTGATCTATGAAATTGGGTTCTAGACACTAAGGAAATGAAACTAGACTCCTTAGGTTGATATCCTAATCCAGCCTTGTTGTAGACCGCCCTTTGGGCATTTAGAATCATATCTAAGGTTTTAGAGCTAGTTGAGAATTTCTCAAGCATTTTCTTGAGTTTCTCAACTTCACTCTTTAAGGCTTTGTTTTCATCCTCAAGAAGCTCTTGATGAAGGTCATCAACCTCATCTTCCCTAAGAATCTTCAAGTGTTCTACTTCTTCTTTTAATGATTTGATTTCAGTTTTTGATTTCTTAAGCAAAGTTGATAAATGTGCAATAGTTTTATAGCATTTTTCTAAATGTGGAGAAGTTACCTCTTCATCATCCGAAGATGATGAAGCTGCGGCTGATGTATCACTTCCGGAATCCGATTCCTCCCTTGCCATGAGCGCTAATTGGCGAGTGCTTTTCTCCTTCTCTTCCTCCGATGAGCTTGAGGAGGATTCATCCCAAGAAGCTTTGAGAGCTTTCTTCTTCTTGGCCCTTTCTTCCTTCTTCTTGAGTTTTGGACACTCGCTCCGATAGTGTCCTTTCTTGCTACACTCATAACATGTAATATTAGTCTTATCAATATTTTGATCAATAGACTTACCTTTCCCTTTGTATCTCCGGCTCCTTCTTATGATTCTTCTCACGAAATTGGCCATCTCGCTTGATGATGATCCACCTTCATCATCGGACTCGGAGGAGGATGAGGATGTAAGAATTTCTTTCTCCTTCTTCTTTTCTTTCTTCCTTCTTCCATCCTTGCTCTTTTCTCCTGCAACTAAAGCAATACCTTTCTCTTTTTGACCCTTGTTAGCAAGTTCATGAAGTTCCATTTCACAAAAGAATTCATCTAACTTAACAATTGAAAGGTCCTTGGAGACCTTGTAGGCATCTACCATAGATGACCACAAGGCATTCCTCGGAAAGGCTTTGAGAGCATACCTTACAAGATCGCGATTTTCTACGCGTTCATCTACGGAGTGAAGACCATTGATGATCTCTTTGAACCTTCCGTGTAGTTCACTTACCATTTCGCTCTCCTTCATGGTGAGATTTTGTAGTTGGTTTAGGAACAAGTCTCTCTTGGCGATCCGAGAGTCTCGAGTTCCTTCTTGGAGCTCGATGAGCTTGTTCCACAAATCCTTTGCACTCACAAATGGACCTACCTTGACAAGTTGATCTTTGGCTATCCCACATTGTAGGGTGACCACCGCCTTGGCATCTGCTTGTCCTTTGCGAGTTTGCTCGGCGGACCACCTTGACGACTCTAGTTCCTTACCTTCTTCATCCTTCGGAGGTGTGAAACCTTCCTTGACCGAGAACTACATGGAGATGTCGGTCTTGAGATAATACTCCATACGGCTCTTCCAATATTGAAAGTCCGCTCCGTCGAAGTAGGGTGGATGATTGGTGCTAAAACCTTCCTTCATAGTCATCTTCTTGCTCTTTAGGGTGTTAATCCGGATGAAGAGCGCCTCGCTCTGATACCACTTGTTAGGACCTTCGGATGGCTAGAGAGGGGGGGTGTGAATAGCCTCCACTAAAAACTCAATCAATTCCTCACAAAAATTTGTTAGCACAGCGGAAATAAACAAAAAGAACACTGATGCAAGGAAAGAAACACAACCCACAGCTTACACAAGTATGTACGAGGTTTGGGGATAACTTGCCCCTACTCCTCGGCGTGTCCGTAAGGTGGACGATCCCTTGATCGTTCGGTAGATCACACCCCGGACAAATTCCGGCTAAGTATTTCTCCTTCTCGGTGGAGTAACCTCTCCACAAAAATCACAGAATAGATTTAAAAATAAAGTACAATGACTTACAGAGTTCAGTGGCTAAAGGATTGAACAAATGAACTTACAGCCACGAAGCAAAATGCAAAGACAGAAGGAAGCCAAGAGCTCAACAACACAGCCTCTTGCTTGATCGAACGAGAGTTTTTTTTTCAGAACCTTAGCAAGCCTCTCTTCTTCCTTCTTCTTATTTTGCTTTCCCACTGTCCCGAATCACTGCCACTTGTATCGAATCACTGCAACCAACTCAGGCGTCGCCAATCACTCTTGCTCCTCATCTGGTTCTCTGAACTCACACCAATACCATCCATGGTCTCCTCTGGTGTCTCTGAGCTCGAACCAATGAGCAAGAGTCAAGCTGTTGCCACTGATTGCAGCCAGTGAACGTTGATGCTTCAAATGCACCATTTACAGCGAAACACAGAGAAAGATCACTTGGTCTTATTCTTCTGATGGAGTTTAATTTGAAATTAACCATTGGCACGACACCTGCAACCTGTAACTTAAAGATCTCATAGCAGATGATTTGATCATTGAATCAGAAATCAAAGAGAAATAGCAGAAGACAAACGACATCGTTGTGGATCGGTCATCAGACCGATCCATAGCCTTCCGGACCGATCAGGACATATCCTGATCGGTCTGGCATGATTCTGATCGGTCTGTGGACCGATCAGCCTATAGGTGGATCGGTCCACAGACCGATCCCCCTATGGTTCTGAGTCTTCGTCGCTTGTTATTGATCGGTCACCAGACCGATCAGATAACCCACAGAAATCTTCTGTGTGGTTACTGATCAGTCCACCGACAGATCAGATACCTAAGGTATCACTGGATCGGTCGACAGACCGATCCATACAACCAGAGTATCACTGGATCGGTCAACAGACCGATCCAATGCCTCTGTGTTAGTTTTAGAACTTCCCAGCCCTAAACCCTAACGTCTTCCTGGTCCAGAGAACGAGCTACCAAGCCCTCTCTGACCTAGTCTGGAGAACAAGCTACCGAGCCCTCTCTGACCTAGTCCGGAGAACGAGCTACCGAGCCCTCTCTAACTTCGTCCGGTCCAGAGAACGAGCTACCGAGCCCTCTTTGACTTAGTCCGGAGAACGAGCTACCGAGCCCTCTCCGACTTCGTCCGGTCCAGAGAACGAGCTACCGAGCCCTCTCTGACCTTGCGTGCCAAGTATCCGTACTTGGACGTTTCCTCTCCACATGATCAACCTTGATCATTAATCAGTCTAAGTTTAATTAATATCTAATACAAACTTAAATCAGTGTCAACATCAAAACAACAGCCAGGTCAGACTGTATCAACAGGCGAGAGTGACCATCTGTGCATACGCTGTTATTATTATATTTGTTTTGGCTGCTGCTGTCTATATATTTTGTTATTGCTTACTTACTACTGTTGTTTACGTATGCTGATATGCTTACTTGTGTTGAGATATATTCTTATGGTAGATGTTTAGTCATTGGAAATTTGTATATACCTTGCTTATTACCTCTGTAGTTATGAGAAGTACTGTAGCAGATTAGTACCAGTTCTAACCTACTATACCTAGCCTAGGATATGGTTTCAGGTATGAGCATTTGTTTGGACTCTATTTTAGTATCTGCTATTTCTTCTTATGAGACTGTATACTTTTGGCACTTTCTATCTGTATATTATGTTCATGCACTATCTTATCTTTATCTGCTGAGTTCCAATACTCACCACCCCACAAAATGATTTTCTTTCGCCAAGTAACAGGTAGATGAGTCATGGATGCTTGGAGAGATGTCGGCCGCCAGTCCTGGGTCCCACGTCACACTCGAGAATAGTTCTTGTTTTTTTGGGTTTTGTTATCGTTTGGGTGGTATGTTGATTTTGTGTATTTTTGCTTTTCAATAAGTCGATGTGAACTTTGGAGTCAAGTCTGGTGATTTCAGGTATTTTTTGTTAGTGTCGTTGTTGGTTTTACGTTCGTATTATTTTGTGTCTTCCGTTGTGCATGTTTCCAGCCGTGTGAGCTATTGTTAACTGTGTGGTTGTTTTTATTCATTTATGTCCAGCCGAGTAGGCTGTGTATATCAATTGCGTGGTTATATTATTTCTATTGTGTATATATTCCAACTGAGTGTGGCTGATGTATATTTTGTATGTATTAATGTTTCAGATTGTCACCCGTACAGGGGAGATGCTGTCGAAATTTCTTCAGACAGGCACTCCTCTGGGGTGTGACAGTCTAGTGGTATCAGAGCCAGGTTCGATCTTGTTTTGATTTATGATTTTTGAGTTAATCTGATACCAATTTAGTGGTATCAGAGCCAGGTTCGATCTTATTTTGATTTATGATTTTTGAGTTAATCTGATACCAATTTAGTGGTATCAGAGCCAGGTTCGATCTTGTTTTGATTTATGATTTTTGAGTTAATCTGATACCAATTTAGTGGTATCAGAGTAGGTTCGATCTTGTTTTGATTTATGATTTTTGAGTTAATCTGATACCAATTTAGTGGTATCATAGCAGTTTCGATCTTGTTTCGATTTATGATTATTTTCGAGTTAATCTGATACCAATTTTATGGTATCAGAGCCATAGGTTTATGAGTCTCATTTTCAGTGTTTCAGATTTTGATCTTGTTCGATTTATGATTTTCGGTGTTCCGATTGTTTTGTTCTCCCTTTGTAAGTGACCTCTTGATGTGATTCTCGAGTTGTGGAACCGGGCAGCGGCAGGATATCTCCGAGCTATAGGAAGTAAGGTATATCTCTAGTTTGTTATATCTTTTGGATTCATTACTTAGTGTAGGTTATTGTTAGCAAGTTGAATGTCATAGTAATTAAGATTTGTGTAAATAACTTCTAATCTGATGATTTTGGGTTCTGTTTGATTTATGGTACTAAGTAATTCTTTTCTTAGCTACCCTAAATTTGAATATATTTAGTAACTTTAAAGTACAAGAGATTTACAAAGGTGTAGATATTGTAGATATCGTAGTTAGATGTAACTTAATTAAATACTCATGACAAGTTGATTGATCATATCCGTTCAGAAGTAGAAAATTTGATGGACTTTAATGGTTTCTTGGGAGAAATAAGTTTTTTAATTGCCGTCACAATTCTAGAATTTAATTACATATTTTATGACGATTCTCTTCTTGAGAAATAATTATGCGTTTTTGATACATAGAAAAAAAAAATCCCTTTGAACCTTGGCATTCCAACGTATGACTATTTCTTTGCCAATTTATCTTATTGAAGATAAGAAGGAATTGCAACACAATGAAAAGGAACGTTTTGTGTAGGGAATGAGTAATCTTGGTACCTTCAACATAGAACAATAGTGTGTATTTATCATGACAGATCTGGTGCCTTTGTCACCTTCATGTAGGAGTATGGGTTTCTGAGGTAAGAAGGGATATGTAGCAATCGTTTTGATTTAGTAAATAATAAGTGGCAATTTATTGTCAACCTTATCTACATTTAGTGAGTCCTCTGCAGTGTCACTTTCTTTTCTTCCCTCTGGGTTTTTCTTTGTTGGTTAGTGCAGGGTTGTGCCTCACTCAGTTCTACTAAGTCTAGTTGTTCTTTTCCCATAATTGGTGGATTATATGATGCCTTGATATTTATGGAGTTGGTGATTTTAGTTAAATATTAGATTACATACTTTGTGCCAGTGATATTATTTTTGGGTATGTTTGTTGTACGGACATGAGGAGTCCTTGTTATTACTATTTAGGTTTACAGCGCCCTAGATATTTTTATGGACCCGATGTATAGAGTATTGATTTACTCGCATTGGTTTGGTTAGTAGAGGATTGATTTACTCTTATTAGCTTGATTAGTAGGAGATCGACTTACCTTTTCATAGGTCTAAGGCTCCTTGTATATATAGCAATTATGGAAAGGGAAAATGCAGAGGATGATATTGTGAACTTTGAAGTCTGATTCTCTGTGTGTCAACAAGTGAAGGCAGAATATCAGAGTGGTGCAATGGAAGCAAGATGAGTCCATAACCCACAGAAGCATCCTTTTCGGTTAAGGATTTGATCATGAGACTATGATGGACTAGTATATGGGTGTGTTATTTGGTTGTTATCCTTAGATGAGGATTCCTAAGTTAGTAGTAAATTTGGGGACCAAATTTTTATTAGTGGGGGAGAATGTAAAATACGGCAACAAAATAATAATTAAAAATAGGGTTATTTGACAAATAATCATATTGGAATTTTTTGGAATTTTTAAAAATTTTTTGAGGATTTTTCGGAACTTGTATGGCGTATTTTGAGGGGATAAAATTATAGGCTTTGTAAAAGGTCTATTTGGAATACCCAAATATGGGAGTTGATTGAGAAATAAACTTAGGTCTTAATTTTTCTTAAAGCTAAGTTTCGGTTATAAAAATCTAACCTAACCCTCCACTCCTCTCCGCCCCAATTATGCCAAATTCATCTCCTCCCCTCACGACGCCGAACTCACCTTCTTCCCCTACCTTCCTCTCTTGCTCTCGACACCAACCTGCCGATCTCCTTCTTTCGTCTCCTTGTCACGTGTTCCTGCAACCGGAGCTGCCGGCCTCTTCTTCCTCTCGAGCCACAGTCGCCTGCAATCCTCCTCACGCGGCACCACAGCGCCGCCGTTCCTGCCCTAGCGTCGGCCAGTCGAACCCTAGTTGTACTCAACACTGATCGCCACAGAGAGACCGCCGGCAGCCGTTTTCTTTCTGCCCTAGCTTCTTCCCTAGTCGCTGCATTCGTGCGCTACAGCTCCGGCCACGACTGCCTGCGCTGTTGTCCAACCGTTGGCCGAGACTTTCTCTCGATCCAGCAAGATGCTGCCCCGAATTGGCCGATCCCCTCTATACCACCACCGATCCTCTTCTCTCCATGTCGTGCCCTAGCTGATCTCGCAGGTAGTTTCCCCTTTTGTAGGTATGGATGAGCGTTTCTAGGGATTCAGATGTTATTCCTAGTTTTACCCGAAAGTGTGCTTGATTTTCTGTTTTATCGCGAGAAGTTTAATCGGGTTCTTAGATGTGGATAGAATGAGGTTTGATCGAAATGTTGCTCTGTTCGTCTTTAGGAATCAAGTTTTCTGGACGGAATCTCTTGACAGTACTGTTCTTTTCTGCTTATTGAATTTCAGAATTTTGGTACAAGTTTTTAGTAGATACGGCTAGTTTGGATGATGTTTTTTCTTCTTCCTCCTAGTTTTGAAGGTTTGAACAGAGTAATGGGGTGTTAAGCTTTGACAAAGGTACTTTACTCTCCTGTCGTTATGGAATTGCTGAATTGAATTGATTAGTTGTGATTCCTCTAACTAGAAGTCTAGTTTCTCCATGACTGAATTCAGTATTGGTTTTCTAGGTTGGTTTGGTTCAATTAGGGTTTTATGTTTGAATTGGGTTTAGGTAACAAGTTGAGGTATGAGGGGTTTTGGTTGTAATCATATGATTTGTTGCAGGACACTGCTACGAGCCAAGTGTTCCGAAGTGGAGACAGCATAGCACGATCGACAAGTAAAGGCGGGTACTTCTTGCTTTGTTTTCTTTTAGTACTTTGACCTTAGTGCATGAATTATTTTGGATAAGGACTGTTTACCTTGACTCCACTCTTACTTTCCTGCACTTGATACTTCCACGCAATGTTTGAGAAATTCATTCCATATCTATACAATCTCTTGTTGTTGTCCATGATCAGTAGCAGACACTAGATACCATGTTTGTATGCTTTGGCTGTTGTTTATTTATGTACTATATTGAGCATGCTGGCTTCATGTAGTAAACCTGTTTCTGTTTATATATATAGATGATGACTGTTGCATTGTTCGCATCATATCATTGCATGCATGCCGCATCCTCGGCCACTCGAGAGAGTGGTAGCTGGAGTTGATGGTGCTTGTCCTGTCGTGCCGCACTCGGCCACTCATGTGAGTGGTAGCTGGAGTACGAGCAGCAGGGACCCTATCATAGATGTAGCTAGTTAGCTACTATGCAACTGTCCCCTCGGCCACTCGTGTGAGTGGTAGCTGGAGTGGTGTACAGTCTGTCACTGACCTGACCTCTCGACCATACAGGGGTCATGGTGCGGAGAGGTGGGCGGGAGTGACCATCTGTGCATACGCTGTTATTATTATATTTGTTTTGGCTGCTGCTGTCTATATATTTTGTTATTGCTTACTTACTACTGTTGTTCACGTATGCTGATATGCTTACTTGTGTTGAGATATATTCTCATGGTAGATGTTTAGTCATTGGAAATTTGTATATACCTTGCTTATTACCTCTGTAGTTATGAGCAGTACTGTAGCAGATTAGTACCAGTTCTAACCTACTATACCTAGCCTAGGATATGGTTTCAGGTATGAGCATTTGTTTGGACTCTATTTTAGTATCTGCTATTTTTTCTTATGAGACTGTATACTTTTGGCACTTTCTATCTGTATATTATGTTCATGCACTATCTTATCTTTATCCGCTGAGTTCCAATACTCACCACCCCACAAAATAGTTTTCTTTCGCCAGGTAACAGGTAGATGAGTCATGGATGCTTGGAGAGATGTCGGCCGCCAGTCCTGGGTCCCACGTCACACTCGAGAATAGTTCTTGTTTTTTTGGGTTTTGTTATCGTTTGGATGGTATGTTGATTTTGTGTATTTTTGCTTTTCAATAAGTCGATGTGAACTTTGGAGTCAAGTCTGGTGATTTCAGGTATTTTTTTTTAGTGCCGTTGTTGGTTTTACGTTCGTATTATTTTGTGTCTTCCGCTGTGCATGTTTCCAGCCGTGTGAGCTGTTGTTAACTGTGTGGTTGTTTTTATTCATTTATGTCCAGCCGTGTAGGCTGTGTATATCAATTGCGTGGTTATATTATTTCTATTGTGTATATATTTCAGCCGAGTGTGGCTGATGTATATTTTGTATGTAGTAATGTTTCAGATTGTCACTCGTACAGGGGAGATGTTGTCGAAATTTCTTCAGACAGGCACTCATCTGGGGCGTGACACTGTGAATCATTCGCCATTGAAAAAATCATGTTAACATCACCAACCGCCTCAGACTATCGACTACCAATGTCATCCCTAACATCAATCACCTTACTCACATCCATATCTAGCTTTCTCCAAAACTTGTCAACACTATCTAATGGGATTGGCATGCCCACTCGAATATATTCAGCAAGCTCATTTGCACAAGGTAAACCACATGTCTTCCCCAATACACAACCACACAACAAAGGATTTATGCCAATCGCACTTATACCCTTCATTTCATCAAAAATCTTGCCCAAAGCTGTAATTGAAACTACACCTCGCAAAAACTTGAACACGGATGGTTTGTATCGATGTTGGACTACATTAATACTCTTTTCAAATGAATCTTTGATTGCGGTGTGAGATAACTCAAGTAAAGAGTGGATTTTAGTCCAACGTGTCTTAAAATTACCCTAGCTCGATCCAAGTTGCCTCTTCAATTTTACATGTGCACTCTCGACCATATTTGTTGTTGTGTTGACAAAATGCATGACATTATTTGTTGAATAAGACACAAATCATTCTTTGAAAGGATGAATCCATTGATTTGTTATATATTGAACAACATCTGAATGGTCTGAATAATCTTGTTGGAATATCCTAAGCAACTCATAAAATGTAGTTTCATTTTCAGCAAACATCAATACATTCCACGAAGATATAAAAGAATTCCATTTCTCCTTGGTGCGAAATCCTTTTTTGCAATTTGCCAATATATTCCTATTTATATGTCACCGACACAATAAATGTTTTGAAGTGGGAAAAGTACTTTCGATCACGTTCATCAATTCAATCTCTCGATCGGTTATAATTACGTTGGGTAAAGATGAGTCATCCATCAACGACCTCAAGATATGCAATGACCATAAATAGTTATCTTCACACTCAACCATAAATAGTTATCTTCACACTCAGACTCCAAATACACGCAAGCAACGAAAAATGTCAAGTCTGTTGACGTCACACCAACTATTTCAAATAGTGGTAACCTATATCGATTTGTCTTGTCTGTACAATCCATCAACAATGCACTTGGAAAAGCACGCAACAGGTCAATACTTTTCGGGTGAGTAGAGAAAATATCTTTCACCGTATTAATTTTCTCGCACCGCCTGTGATGGTAGAAATAGTTATACTCCTTTAACTTTACCATAAGGTATTGTATTTGTGATCGACCTCTATGCTCGATTATTTTCTGCTTTTGTCGTGCATTGTAAATAGTCTTCATTGTCGACTTATTTTCAGAAAATCTCTCATTTAACACGCTCAATATGTCTTTCAATTGACTGTGGCTCTCTGACAAGTCAACCACCAACTCCTCCTCAGCACATGATAAACGTTCAACAAATGAGTGACCTTCTAAATATAACATGCAAGGATGATTATGCACGCTGTAAATAACATTCAAAACTCATGGCCTATCAATAGATATTTGCATGGGATCCATGGGATATGGATAGTTGCTTCCAATTGTATATAAAGAGAAATACTTTATACAATTTTTAAAAAACATACACAATTTCTTTATAGAGTTTGTTTAAAAAAATTGTATAAAAAGAAATACTTTTCTCTTCGTGTAGTGGAAAGAAAGGGAGGCGTGTTAGTCTTCCCTAGAACCCTAGAAGAAAAAGGTGTGATTTTTTCTGCAGCCGTTCGTCGAGAAGGATCATTTCGTGCACATGTATTTCCTCCCACAGGAGTACGCTATGTTGTTTCCTGTATTTGCTGGTGTTCTGACCAGTTTCTTGTGCGTGTTCGTTGGGTGCGTCTTCATTGGGTTCATGTCCAACAACAAGAAGAAATCTGCTTGAAGGAATGCCAAAGAGGTCAGGTTCGTGCTGCTATTTGGGGCGATCTTTTCTCTTGCCGTAATCTGTTTTGATGTTTAATTATCTTCTTTTTATTTTGTTTCTGCTACATTGAAATATATGCTCTGCTGTTTTTCCTACTGGCCTCCTGATGAAAGTCAAAGAACATTTCCTTGATTTCTTGTACAACCCAATCACAAAAAAACAAGTATACCTATCTGCCCTGTGGAGATTTTGTTGTTGCTTAATACTAAGCTTATGGGGTGCTCTTGATCATTCAACAGGATCCAGTTATCAAAAAGTTAAACAATGGACAGATAAGATAATATCTCTTGTCAAAGCTGCAAAACTAATATTCTTTATCATGATTAATCAAGTGCATGACTCAATCAATGGCAGCTGATCACTTCACTGATAGACTTTCAAAGTGCCTTCTCCTCCTGCAGAAATGACGCTGTTGAAATCAGAATGCAAATATCCTGCCTTTGAGGTCGAGATCATTTATAAAATAGGGTTAATCCTCCTTATTGGTTGATTCCTTAACATTGAGAATATCTTTGGTCGACTCCTTAGCTACCTGATGTGCCCTTGTGTTGGATTCTGATGCAATCTAGGCATTAGTTTAAGCAAGCAACATAGTTTCTTCTGGCCTTTTAACGACGAATCACTCCATAAACTAGATCAAATACATATTAGAATAAACCTGAAGCTAAACATTCAGTTAAACTTTACATAAATAGGCATATATATATATATATATATATATATATAAACATGAAATGAACTTTCCTACTACCTAGGCTCTAATGCAGAGATTGAAACATTATTGTCAGAAATTTTCATTAGAATTCCCTTGCTTCCGTTGGAGCTCTCTCTCCGTGGAACATCATTTGCTTCACTGGTGGGATTACGATTACTGAGAAATGCTGGTGCTGAAGGAGTGGGAAGGCTGATAAAGAGGTTGTTGAGCATAAGCACAACATTGGCCATGGTGGGTCTTTGAATTGGATCTTCTTGCACGCACAGTAACCCTATATGTATGCACCTTAATATTTGGGGAGCTTGACATTGTTCAACTAGATCATGATCAATCACTTGCAGGGCACTTCCTTGAGCCCAATGGCGCCAGACCACCTTAAGTGAGATGATAGCATGTGTAGTTAAGAACTTTACTTTATTTGAAAAAAATGTGTATCAAATTCCTAACAATCAATCCAAGAGAGGATTAATACTTACATGAGTAACAAGTTCAATTGGATATTCGGATCCTCGGTGACAAATATTCTTCTGACTAGTTAGGATCTCTAAGACTAACACACCATAGCTATACACATCTGATTTAACTGAGAAGAGCCCATGAAGGGCATATTCCGGTGCCATATATCCACTGTCATTAATAAGAAAAACACATTGAGACTTTCGCTATTATTTGAAACTTTCTATTCATTTGAAGTGGTAAATTTGGTCAACAATGTTAAATAGAGTGTTTGCTTACAATGTTCCGGCAATTCTTCTAGTGTTTCCTTGGGTTTCATCTACACCAAAAAGCTTCGCAAGACCGAAATCTGAAATTTTGGGATCCATGTTTGCATCTAACAAGATGTTACTGGCTTTTAAGTCCCGATGAATGATCTTCAATGGTGAATCTTCATGAAGATAAAGAAGTCCTCGACTAATGCCCTCAATGATCTTAAACCTTCTTGCCCAATCCAACTGCTTTCTTTTTGAATTATCTGCACCATCCATATGTAATTTTTGGTTACTAATTTTGACGATGTTGGTGTGTGCAATAGAGGACCAAACTATTCATGTAATCTTATACATAACCAATCTTGGAACATATATTCGAGAATGGAATTGAACAAGTACAGTACTAAATACTGTATTAGATTAGCAAACTACTAGATAATCAATTCCATGGATTGAGGATGTTGTCATGCAAAATGAAGACCGAACTATACCAAACAAAAACTTGTCAAGACTTGTATTAGCAAGGTAATTGTAAATGAGTAGTTTCTCCTCTGAATCTAAGCAACAGCCCAATAGCCGCACAAGGTTTCTGTGTTGAAGTTTGGCAACCAGAAACACTTCATTCTTCAACTCATCTAGTCCTTGCCCTGAGCTTTTTGAAAGTCTTTTTACTGCTACATGCTCTCCGTTTTCCAGTGTTCCCTGTTGTCAAGTGTCACTAGAATTAATGCTCATTTATCAAGTTTTATCAAGTGGAAGAATCATCTACAGTTATATAATACATTTCTCAAATCTTAGGATTGACCTTATAAACAGTCCCAAATCCTCCTTCTCCCAGCTTGTTTCTATTAGAGAAGTTGTCCGTAGCTATTCTAATAGCCTCCAGATCAAACAATAGAGATTCTGCACCTCTTATTTCATATTGATCTTTATTGTCTGTTCAAAAGATAATTTTCCTAGTAAAAATAAGCACGTTTATATGTTCAAATACCATATAATAATAGTTCAGTAGCCATACTGAATTTTGCTGCAAGTGGGTTCCCTCTTCGTATCGTTGCTTTTTTTCTTCGACGGTAAATAAAAATGGCACAAAGGAATAACAATGCTGCAGCAATAGAGACGACAATAAATAGGATTCTTCTCCCAGTGCTGTTTTTTCCTAAGAAAACATGAAAATAATATACAAATTTCATTGGATGTTTCAAAGAGAAATTGTAACATGGTACGAGTTATTGCAGATAATAAAGCATAATCTTATTTGATTCATCTTGCAAAAGAAAAATAACTGATTATTAAGGAATTGAATTGAATTTCATTATGAATTGAATTCCATAAGGAATTGAATTCAATTCTCATGTTTGGAATGAATTACAACTTAAGTTATGGAATTCTTATGTTTTATCATTTTATCCTTCTCTCTTTTTTTTTTTTCTTTTTTTACAAAGAAAAGAAAATGAGGGCACAATGGACATAATATGGAGAATTGAATTCCCTATCTAAAATCACACATAAAGAGGTGTGATTTACTTTTGTCTTATTTGATGGAATTGGAATTGAATTCCATATCAATCCTTAGTTAAAAAATCATTCCAAAGTATGGAATTCAATTCCAAAATTCAATTCCAATTCTAAAAGGAATTGAATTCCATATTATTCCAAACAAGCTGTAAGTGCTAAAGGGTTAGTGAAAAAACAAGTTCAAGGATAAATTGGATTAATTAGTGAAAAAAAGGCAGATGTTCGATTAATTGTACTTTGTTAATCCAATTCTGTGGATAATTTAGATTACCTGCGAGCCGAACGTATAAATCCTCTCCTTCATCGACAAAAGTTCTGAGATCCAACAGATCACCACGCCAAGTTACGCATTCAGAAGCCCCTTTGATGCCCGCATACGCCACGCAGGAGCAATCATTCAAGCACAAATTCTTGCAGTCATCGAGACTTATGTTTCCTCGTGGTGTAGCGTTCTCAGTGTCGGGCAACTTCACGTTCGGCACCTTGGAAAACTGGTTTGACGAGCAATTCAAAGGCTTCTCCCTCTTGCACCCGTCCTCGCTTCCATTCTCCACAATCTTTACGAACCCGTCCAAGCAATTGCAGTTCTCCACAACCACGTTCCAGGTGCACACCTTGTTGCGGCCGCAGCGATTGTACTTATCGCACTCGTCCGCCGGAATCGACCACAGAAGTTGCCACTCTCTCTTGTCACCCCTGTCAAGCAACCAACCCTGGAAGGTTCCATTGGCCCACAATATTGACCGTATCAGCACCGGCGTCGGCCAGGCTGTGTAATTAACCGTAGCATAGCTCTCATTCTCATTGGACACAAACATGCCATTTAGTGGGTTGGCCTCCAGACTGCTGCTCGCCATCGATGGATAGCTGACCAACCGATATCCGTTCCATAGGCCGATGCGATGGTATTTGGTGGATCCCTTCAACGTGACAAAATCCGGTATAGGTAGAACACGAATCATCTGGATGCATTCTCCCGGAGAAGGATCCGTGGAGTTTTTCCATGACACTCGCCGCCATGAAGTGTTGGTTTGTTTGTTAAATCCGAGCTTCATGCCAGGGACACTCGTGCCGCTGCCATTCGGGGAGTCAAAGCTCTGCCATAGAATCCAGTCGCCGACAGTCAGCACGAGGTTTCCAGAATCTAAAAGTTGCAAGCGTGCAGAATTGAGTCCTGTGGATCTCGTTCCCGTCGACCAAACATTTCTGTCTTCCTCAAATAAGATTAGATTTCCATCGGAAGTGAGGTTGAAGGATGCCATGGATGTGTTGACAGACTTGTTCCGATTGGCGATCCATATTATAGTGCCTTCCTGTGGTGTGAAATTGCAGTACCAGATTCCTAAGTATCCCTTCGCTGGACTATTATCTAGACTGAAGAAGCCCAACTGGAAGTCTCGTGTCGATGTCAACGTCTGGCCATTCGTAAGTGAGCTGTTCTGGATCATTGTATCTTTGCACAAGCCATAAATTTATAAATACAATATTTTACTAAAGGTTGCTACTAATTTCACAAAGAAAAATTTACCATAAGATATTGTTAGTTTCTAGAATCCCCATCCGCCATTTGTTATCCACCCTAGCCGGTGGTCTACCAACAGCTCTAAAAGTCTTAGATTCGTGTAGTAATATTGGACTTCTAGTGTTCTAAGTTTGTCTATATTTATTTTTTTGTTTTTGTTTTACAATTCTTGGATTCAAATTAAACACCATTGCATTTGTATTATTCCCCTAAAGTATGTTCATAATTATTTTTCATGATTTTAAACACTTATCTGCCAAAGTGTCTGATGACTCTTTTTTGTGTCGAATAAATATCATTATTCTCCTAGTATTTTCCTGAGTTAATCATATTTATTTTTCTTGATTTAAAGTTTCAGAACCGTTTAAACATTTTTTTCTGTTAAAAATAACTCGAGTGCTTCTAATTTATTGGAATAACATATAGTCCAATGAAATCACATTCACTGTTGGCCATTAAATACTTTTAATGAAAAATGAGTATCGTTGCACTCTTAAGCTCTTTTGAATATATTTTGTACATGTCCATTTTTTCTGATTTTAAGTTTTATAAGATCATCAAACACTTTTTTTTTTATTTTATTCAAAAGTGTTTCAGGACACTAGAAGTCTCATACTCATGCCCAATGTGCAATATCACAATTTTAATATTCTCTTGATCTATCCATGCTATTTTTTCTTAATTTTTTTATCCTATACAACTGTTAAACACTATTAGATAAAAGATTTTGACAATTATTAATTGATTTTAATCTACTGAAATTATTTTTAGGCAACTGACTAATTAACTGCGGATTTGAGTGATAACAAGTCAAAAGAAGCAGCTAGTTGAGCAAAAAAAAATCATTTTTTGGATGTATTTTTTAAATCTTTAATAAAATTAAATGCATAAATTATGGAAAAAAAATAAATTAATCAATCTTATGGTGTTATAATTTATTTCTGGACTAAGATTTCTTTTTTAAACGTACCAGAAGAAGATGAGGATGGAACAAGAAGGAAAAGCGTTACTGCTATTGTTTCCAGGAATAGAGAAAGAAAGAGCTGCATCTGTCCAGTGGAAGCTTAAGCTCTCAATAATTTGCGCTGCTTGCACCTGCACTCCAATCTGCTACTGTATTGCCTTTTAAAAATCTCAATTTAACACCTTTAACAAATTTGATGGCAGAGCAGCAAGTCTAATCGACGTTCTTGTCTGTATTAGAAAGATTCGAAGAATTGTGTGTAGGTAATTAATTTGGAGACTGCAGGATGACTGACTTTAAGTCCACAGTTTGGCAATATCGGATTAGAATATGGAGTCACTGTCGATTGATTTCATTCATTAATAGTGGGCACAAAAATTCATTTCTTTTTTATTTGGATGAATCCAGTATATGAGAATAACAGGTGCTGCTGCTAGCGTTTCTAGGAACTGAAAGACTTCATCTCCGCCATCTGTTTTTCCTCGCTTGCTCCTGCATTCTTATCTACAGCTACCTTTTTTTTCTGCGTCAACATCTTAATTTAACACCTTAATTTGTTTCGGCAGAAAAACAGTTTTCTGATGGTAGAACAGGAAATCTAGTCAATGGACTTGGCTGTGTTTGGAAGATTGAGAGGATTGCGTCTGCGTGACTAAGTGGGAGAGATGGGAATGATTGACTAATTTAACAAATTGTCGACATCGGATAAGAAAAATAAATGAAAACAATATGGCGTCGACGAACCAGTTCCCGTAACGCCGATAATAACTGGTTTAATTAAAATATTTTTATGGAGAAAAAACACACTTAAAAAAAAAGACTTTTCATCGGCCAACCCTTCAGCTACCCCTACAAAAGTACCCTTATTATTTTTAATGAAATTATTAAATTTTCTTCCTCTTGTTCTTTTATCTCCTCTTAGAACTCTGTTTTAGATCAAATTATTATATTTTCTTCTCGCAGCTCTTCTTCTTTAGCTCTTTAAAGGTTTTGGAGAACACGTCTTGTCACAAAGCAGCAATTCCTCCCTTCTGTGGAACTAATAATGTTAAGTTTGCTTTGGAAAGCCAAATCAAAACCAATTGAAAACCGTATTAATTTGGTCAAAAGTAATTACATCAAATTATTGGTACAAGTTGATTTTTTTGGTGTAACTGAATATTAAACACCCTAACTTTAAATGATAGTATTTGAGTCGACATGATTGATTTATCTATTTACTAGAGAAGTTTATACCAAATTGCATCGGCATTGTAAAAAAATTTCAAACCCAAGTTGATCCGAACCAAAATTGATAAGCTTTCAAACCAAACTTGAAATGAAAATAATATATATATATATATATGTTTTTTTTATACCAAAGACTCATCAAATAATATATTAGTTTTACCATTTTTAAATATATGGCCGTATGATCTAAAATGGAAACAAAATCCAAGAAATCATTTTTTTTTCATATCTCTTTTGTTTGATTTGATTTAATTATGTTTGTCTTTTCTATTCTTTTTCTGGATGATCAACCCTAGATATTATTAAATATTCTAGTTTTGAAGAATGGTTAACTCTAACCATTTTAACTATAACACACTTATTCGCGAATCCAGGAAATTATACAAGCAAATTTTGTGAGCATTGCATAATTATTGAAAGGGATTGAAAATAATTTTGTGCCTTTTCAGTTCCATTTTTTTCAATCTGATAATAGATATTGTTGACTTTTTTATTTCTAAAGAAAGTCAACAACCTGTGAAAAAATGCTACCGACTTAAGAATTCTATTTCCACATTAGTTACGTAGAACAGGGACAAGTTTGTGACTTAGAGACTTCTTTATAGAACTTGAGCAACTTTGTGAAACAAACCCAGAAGTAGATTGTGTTGGATTCAAATGCGATTTGAGAAATTTATGGCATTAAGAATCCAAATATATTAAGTGATCTAATTTGGATTTTGACTATTCACAAGTAGAATTTTATTGATAGAGTAATCAATTTTGATTATAAAATTAATACACTTAATATTATTTTAGACTTCATACGTTAACATGGCTCCAATAAAATAATAAATTTACTTCACAATATTTATTGTATAAAATAATAAATTTTAAAATAAAATTTATAATTTTAAATACTGAAATAATAAATTCAAATCATTTAAAATATTTATTTCTTCAAAAAATAAATTAAACCGGTTAATATTTTTCCACCCGCGACTTTGCTACTTTTCCCCGACGCACTTTACTGATCGAGCGCCTCTTTTTTCAGCCCCATCGAGGAATCCCGTCGAGGATTCTCCCACTCGGTTCATTTTCCAGCCATGATTGCCATCGCTGCCCGCTCGTATTCTCCTCTATGTCCGATTTCTTCCATTGGCGTTCTTCATCTTCCTCGAGACTAGGTGGAAGCCCACTCGATTCATGCCCGTGCGCGATCTCAACCATCTGCCAAGAATGCCTACTCACTCATGGTTAGCTTCTCACAATATTTTTGGTCAAGTAGATGCGATTTCTGGCTTTGGTCTCGAATATGGTATCTTTTGCATCATTCGTACCCAATCCATCAAGAAAATTCGATTTTGGATTTTTTATGATTCCATGACCTAAGCTATTTAGTGAAAAGAATGATGAACTTGCTCATGTATGGGTACCAACTGTTACTCATGTACTTAGGGCCGTTTTCATCCTTCCATGACAAATTTTGGTATCTACAAATGTTTTGTTGTTAATCGAAGCTATCTGATGTGTCTTTGTGCTCGATTCTTTTACAATATAGGCATTTGGATGCTAACATTTGTCTTTTATTTTTGTCCCTTGATCCTCAATTACTTTAAGCAAGCAAAATAGTTTCGTCTGGCCTTTTAACTACAAATCACTTCATAAACTAGATCAAATACATATTAGAAGCTAAACATTCAGTTAAACTTTATATATATAGGCATAAACTTAAAACATAATATTGTCAATTCAATCAAGACTTTTATATATCTATATCTATATCTATAAATATAAGTGAACTTTCCTACTATCTAGGTTCCAATGCAGAAATTGAAAGATTATTTTCAGAATTTTTCATGAAAATTCCCATGCTTCTTTTGGAGTTCCCTCGCTTTGAAATGCCATTCGATTCACTGGTGGTATTATGAATATTGAGAAATGCTGGTGCTGAAGGAGTGGGAAGGCCGACAAAATGACTATTAAGCATAAGAACAACATGGGCCATGGTGGGTCTTTGAGTAGGAACTTCTTGAACGCATAGTAACCCTATATGTATGCACCTTAATACTTGTTGAGCTTGACATTGTTCAACTAGATCTTGATCGATCACTTGCAGGGCTCTTCCTTGGGTCCAATGGCGCCAGACCACCTAAAGTGAGATGATAGCGTGTGTAGTTAAGAACATTACTTCATTTGAATAAAATGTGTATTAAATTCATATTACTCAATAAATGGGAGGATTAATACTTACATGAGTAACAAGTTCAATTGGATATTCGGATCCTCGGTGACCACTATTCTTCTGACCAGTTAGGATTTCCAAGACTAACACACCATAGCTATACACATCTGATTTAATTGAAAAAAGCCCTTGAAAGACATATTCAGGTGACATATATCCACTGCAATTAATAAGAAAAACACTTTGAGACTTTCTCTATTCTTCAAAACTTCCTATTCATTTGAAGTGTAAAATTTGGCTAGCAATGATAAATAGAATGTTTGCATACAATGTTCCGGCAATTCTTTTAGTGTTTCCTTGGGTTTCATCTGCACCAAAAAGCTTTGCAAGACCAAAATCTGAAATTTTGGGATTCATATTTGCATCTAACAAGATGTTACTTGCTTTTAAGTCCCGATGAATGATCTTCAATGGTGAATCTTCATGAAGATAAAGAACTCCTCGACTGATGCCCTCAATGATCTTAAACCTTCTTGTCCAATCCAATTGCTTTCTCTTTGAATTATCTGCATCATCCATATATAATATTTGGTTACAAATTTTGATGATCATGGTGTGTGCAATGAAGGACAAAACTATTCATGTAATCTTAAACCATTGTATATAGCACAATCAATCTCAGAACATATATTGGAGAATGGATTTGAATAAAACTGTATTAGATTAGCAAACTACTAGATAACCATCAATTGAGGACGTTGTCATGCAAAAACAGAGACTGAAACTATACCAAACAAAAACTTGTCAAGGCTTGTATTAGCAAGATAATTGTAAACAAGTAGTTTCTCCTCTGATTCCAAGCAACAGCCCAACAACCTCACAAGGTTTCTGTGCCGAAGTTTGGCTACCAGGAACACTTCATTTTTCAACTCATCTAGTCCTTGTCCTGAGCTTCTTGAAAGTCTTTTTACTGCTACATGCTCTCCATTCTCCAGTGTTCCCTATTTTCAATTGTCACCAAAATTATTACTCATTTTATCAAGTCGAAGAATCATCCACAGTTATATATAACATTCCTCAAATCTTAAGATTGACCTTATAAACAGGCCCAAATCCTCCTTCTCCTAGCTTGTTTCTATCAGAGAAGTTGTCCGTAGCTATCCTAATAGCCTCCAGATCAAATAATAGAGATTCTGTACCTGTTATTTCATGCTGATCTTTGTGATCTGTTCAAAAGATATTTTTCGTAGTAAAGAATAAGCAGGTATACATGTTCAAACACCATATAATAATAGTTCAGTAGTCATCCCGAATGTTTTTGCAAGTCGTTTCCGTCTTGGTCTTGTTCCTGTTGTTCTTCGACGGTAAATAAAAATGGCACAAAGAAATAATAGTGCTGCAGCAATAGAGATGACAATAAATAGAATTCTTCTCCCAGTGCTGTTTTTTCCTATGCCAACATGAAAAAAATATACAAATTTCATTGGAGGTCTCAAAGAGAAATTGTAACATGGTACGAGTAAATAGCAGATAATAAAGCAAATTTCTTATTTGATTTGTCTTGCAAAAGGGGGAAAAAAGAAAAAAAAAACTGACTGGTAAGTGCTAAAGGTTAGATAAAGTAGTGAAAAAAAGCCAGATGTTTGATTAATCATACTTGGGTGATCCAATTCTCCTGCGATCCGAACGTATAAATCATCTCCTTCATCGACCAAAGTTCTGAGATCCAACAGATCACCAGGCCAAGTTATGCATCCATAAGATCCACTGATTACCGCATACGCCATGCAGGAGCAATCATTCAAGCACAAATTCTTGCAGTCATCGAGACTCAAGTTTCCTCGTGCTGTAGCATTCTCAGTGTCTGGCACCTTCACGTTCTGCACCTTGGAAAACTGGTTCGACGAGCAATTCAAAGGCTTCTTCCTCTCGCATCCAACCTCGCTTCCCTTCTCCGTAATATTTATGAACCCGTCCAAGCACTGGCACTCGACAGCAACGTATATCTTGGTGCACACTCTGTTGCGGCCGCAGCGATTGTACTCATCGCACTCGTCGGCCGGAGTGGACGACAGATATTGCCACTCTCTCTTGCCAGCCCTATCAAGAAACCAACGCTGGAAGGTTCCATAGGCCCACAACACTGAACGTATCAGCACCGGCGTCGGCGAAGTTTTGTAATTAGTCATAAAATAGCTCTCATTATCGTTGGACACAAACGTGATAGTTACTGAGTTGGCCACCTGGCTGCTTATCGTCAACGGATGGCCGACGAACCAATATCCGTTCCATAGGCCACCGCGATGGTATTTGGCGGATCCTTTCAACGTGACCAAATCTGGTATAGGTAGAGCACGAATCCTTTGGATGTAGTCTCCCGGAGAAGGATCCGCGGAGTTTTTCCACGACACTTGCCGCCATGAAGTGTTGGTACTTGGTATGGTTGACAAATCCGAACTTCATGCCAGGAAGCTGCGTGTCGCTGTCATTCGATTGCTCAAAGCTCTGCCATAGAATCGATTTGCTGTCGTTCAGCACGAGGTTTCCAGAATCTAAAAGCTGCAAGCGTGCAGAATTGAGTTTAATGGATCTCGTTTCCGTCGACCAAACGACTTTGTCTTCCTCGAATAAGATTAGATTTCCATCGGAAGTGAGATTGAAGGATGCCATGGATGTGCTGACAGGTGGGTTCCTATTGGCGATCCATACTACAGTGCCTTCTTGCGGTGTGAGATTGCAATACCAGATTCCTAAGTATCCCTTGGCTGAACTATTATCCAGATTGAAGAAGCCCAGTTGGAACAAGTCTCCTGTCGATGCCAAGGTCTGGCCATTTATAAGCGAGATGTTCTGGTACATTGTATCTCCTATACCAAAGTCATGAATGAATGAATGAATAAATAAATAAATAAATTTGATTGAAGGATGCAACAACATTTAAATTTTAAAATTTACTAAACAATTTTATTTCTCAAAATGCTTATTCGCCCAGCTTTGCTCGAGATATTATTGCTAACTGGCCAGTCAACGTATATTTCAAATGAGTAGCATTGTAGAGACCTCAGATTTGTATCAAATGGAAAGCTATTCCTCTAAATATGTTCACATTCATTTGTAACCTTGTATTCTTTATGGCTGTCAAGTAGTTTTATTCTATAAAGGTAAAATTTATCATCTTGATGGCCCTCCCCATGACTGTTACACTATTAGGAAAGAGTAAATCAGGAAATCGAAGTAAACCACCATGTGAGAGAATATTTCTATGGATTTAGAGAATTAACCTTTGCTCAATTTTGTAAATCTACCACGTGATGATAAGCTCGGCTATACCCTGAGGCGACTGTCAAGTAGCTTTAGCTAAAAGATTTTGATGACTATCAATTGGTTGTCAAATCATTTAACTAAATCCATAAATCCTTGTCGTCGTAAAAATATCATAAATTTAGATTTGGGATGATCTTTTTTTTGCAAATCTTTGAAATATTTTTTTTTGGGAGGAATCCAGATTCGTCCCAAATTTGGGGCGAATCTGAATTCTTCCCAAATTTGGGACGAATTGTTAGAGATTTGGGACAAAATATGTTTTCGTTGTAAATCTGTGAAGATAATTTTTTAGCCGAGCTTCTTCGCACATTTTTGTTGACTAAAATTTAGATTTGAATTCAAATTCGTCGTAGATTTGCCACGAATCTAGAATTTTGTCACAAATCTATGATGAAAAATGAGCTTTTTGCTTGCATATATTTGCAATTATGCAATGTTTTTTGAGATGAAAAAAAATTATCAATATGCGACGAAAATATATGTTTATCACATATTTAAGATTATGAAATTTACAATGAATTATTTTTCATTGCATATTTGCAACGAAATCTGTGACAAAGAGTAAAATTTGTCGTAAAATTTTGTGATGATTTTTCATATTTTCATCGCAAAAGTTTGCAATGACAGTTTAGTAACAAATTTTTTTTTGTCGCAAAATTTTTTACAACGAATTTTTTTTAAAAAAATTGTCCTAGAAATCCTATTTTTTTAGTGAATAAAAAAGATATATTATCATCATCATTAAAAGAGTGTATTAAAACAACACAACCAATAATCTTTTGCCAAAAATCTTAATTTATATCTTTTAACTTGAGCTATTTTTGACCAAAATAGTTTTACCTTAAAATTATTGAGAGCTATCTTAAAATTGTTTTGGCAATCAAAATTTCATCTTTGAATTTTTTTGACTCAGCTTCTATCTAAATTGTTTCAAACAAACTTGCTAGAAGTCTCATATTCATGCCCAATGTGAAATATCACAATTTCAATATTCTCTTAATTTTATCCATGCTATTTTTTCTTAATTTTTTTATCCTATACAATTGTTAAACACTATTAGATAAAAGTTTTTCACAAATATTAATTGATTCTAATCTATTGAAATTATTTTTAGGCAACTGGCTAATTAACTGCGGATTTGAGTGATAACAAGTCAAACGAAGCAGCTGGTTGAGCAAAAAAGCATTTTTTGGATGTATTTTTTAAATCTTTAATAAAATTAAATGCATAAATTATCAAAAAAAATAAATTAATCAATCCTATGATGCTATAATTTATTTCTGGACTAAGACTTCTTTTTTAAACGTACCAGAAAATGAGGATTGGACAAGAACGAAGAGCGTCACTAGTATTATTTCCAGGAATAGAGAAAGAAAGAGCTGCATCTGTCTAGTGGAAGCTTAAGCTCTCAATAATTTGTGCTGCTTGCACCTGCACTCTAATCTGCTGCTGTATTGCCTTTTAAAAGTCTAAAGTTGTTGATGGCAGAGTAGGAAGTCTAATCGACGTTCTTGTCTGAATTAGAAAGATTCAAAGAATTGTGTGTATGTAATTAATTTGGAGACGGCAGCATGACTGACTTCAAGTCCACAGTTTGGCAATATCGGATTAGAATATGGAGTCACTGTGATTGATTTCATTCATTAATAGTATATGATCTGTGATATTAAAAAATGCAAAGAAAAGTAGCTCTTATGTTCTAAAAAATATCTAAATAAGCTACGTTATATTTTTATTTATTTTTATATAACTAAGGTTCATTATTTACATATAATCCAGTATAAGAATAATAGGTGCTGCTGCTGCTAGCGTTTCTAGGAACTGAAAGACTTCATCTCCGGCATCTTTTTTTCCTCGCTTGCTCCTGCATTCTTATCTACAGCTACCTTTTTTTTCTGCGTCAACATATTAATTTAACACCTTAATTTGTTTTGGCAGAAAAGCAGTTTTAAAATTAAATCTGATGGTAGAACAGGAAGTCTAGTCAATGGAGTGGGCTGTGTTTGGAAGATTGAAAGGATGCGTGTGCGTGACTAAGTGAGAGTGATGAGAATGATTGACTAATTTAACAAATCGTCAACATCGGATTATAAATATAAAATGAAAACAAAATACAAGAAATCATTTTTTTCATATCTCTTTTGTTTGATTTGATTTAGTTCTATTTGCCTTTTCTATTTTTTTCCTGGATGATCAACCCTAGATGTTATTGAATATTCTAGTTTTGAATGATTAACTCTGAACCATTTTAACTATAACACACTTATTCTTGTCTTTGATCTTGCTATGCTATCGCGAATCCAGGAAATTACACCAGCATGATTTTGTGAGCATTGCATAATTATTGAAAGGGATTGAAAATAATTTTATGCCTTTTAAGTTCCATTTTTTTCAATCTGATAATAGATATTGACATATTGTTGATTTTTTTTTAATTTCTAAAGAAAGTCAACAACATGTGAAAAAATGCTATCGACTTAAGAATTCTATTTCCACATTAGTTACGTAAAACAGAGACAAGTTTGTGGATTAGAGACTTCTTAATAGAACTTGAGCAACTTTGTGAAACAAATGCAGAAGTAGATTGTGTTGGATTCACATGCGATTTGAGATGTGCGAATTTATGCCAAGTGATCTAACTTGAGTTAATTTGGATTTTGACTATGGACTAGTAGAATTTTATGGATAGACTTCGCTGAGATTACTTCGATGATTATTAATTATGAAATTATATATGATAATCAACTTCAATTATAAAACTAATACAGTAAATATCATTTTAGATTTCATATATTAAAAAACTAGGACTTCACTTTTAATTTTGAGCGACAATTTACTTTGTAATACTTATTTTATAAAATAATAAATTTCAAAATAAAATTTATAATTTTAAATATGGAAGTAATAAATATAAATTGGTTAAAATATTTATTTATTCAATAATAAACTCGTGAGGATTCTTCCCTTTGTGATCTGATGAAGGTGGACGCCCACTCGGTTCAATTTGTAGCCATAATTGCCTACATCAAGTTTGACCCTGAGGCATGTCACCGAGAGCGACGACCTTGGGCCCCCGATTTTTGGGGCTCCAAATTTGACACATATATATAATATATATTATATATAATTAGATTGGTTTAATAAAAAAACCTCAAAAAATATATTTTATTGGATTGATTTAATAAATGCCCAAAATATATATATTGTGTTAGGACGCTCGGCGGCCTGCTAGAGGGGGACCTTTCTCGGACAAATAACTTGATTAAAAAAACACTTGCATATAAAAAATAATAAAGAAATTGAAAGGAAGAGGCACAGAGATTTTACTTGGTTACAATCGGAGAGGTCGTTAATCCAAGGAAGTTATAGCGCGCTAAAATTCTCCTTCAAGAGAAGAAGTCTCTTACAACATTCAAAGCTCACAAGATAAAGCTAAACAATAACTAGGAAGTGTACAAGTGTTATTTCAAACTATTCTTCGTTCTTCTTTGCTTCTGGGAGCAGGGTTGTTTATATAGCCCTGCTCGTGGCGCCTGGAAGGGTTCCAAGCACTTGGAATGGGATAGAATTCTATCCCCAACACAATAGTCAAACACCACGTCGAAATGACTAAAACTTGGGTTCTAAGAGCTTGGAAGGGTTTCGGACGCCCGGACTGCTTTGGTCACCCCGGACTTGGTCCGGGTGCCTCGAGCAGGTCCGGGCGCCTGGACCACTAAAAGTCAGCCTTTTGTTGACTTTTGGTCTAGGCCTCCTTCTTCAGTTTTGCTCGCCTCGGTCTGGGTCTTCCGCTCCAGCTCCGCTCGCTTGGGTGATTTCGGCCATTCGAAATAGGGCTCACCCGAACCCAACTTCCGGCCTTCTCGAGCAGGCTTCCACTCTAGCTTCTCGTCCCTCAGAATCGTCACGTGCTTCCTTCTCGTCCGCCAATGTACTCATCCGCAGCTCTTCGTCCCTCGGACGCACCGAGCCCGTCAACTCTCTCCTGTGCCGACCTTCTCGCTAGCTGCATCTCTTGCTCCTCGAGCAATCTTCCGCTCCGTCTTCTCGTCCCTCGGAAACACCGCACGCTTCCTTCTCGTCCGCCGATGTACTCTTCCGCAACGCCTTGTCCCTCAGATGCACCAAGCCTGTCGGCTCTCTCCCGTGTCGTCCTTCTCGCTAGCTGCGTCTTCCGCTCGACTTTCTGTGCTCCTAAGCTCCTGCACACTTAGACACAAGTTAAAATACCACAAGACCTAACTTAACTTGTTGATCACACCAAAACAATCTTAGGGTTCCAACACCTTGGGGTACCAAAAATCTCCCTCTTTTTGATGTGAGCAACCTAAGTTAAGTTAGGGTAAACTAACATAAAGTAAAAGCAATAAATTTGCAATTAAGGTGCAAAAATTGAAAATCCACCTCAAGAAGAGGTGACTAGTCCAAGGATCCACACACGACGACACTCACTCCACTATGAAAATACTCCTCAATGACTACCGGAGGTGGAGAAACCTCTTACAAACTCACACAACAAGATACAACTCTAAGCAAGAAGTAAATACTAAAGTGTACAAAACAAAAACCTCTTCTTGCTTGATCTCTTGTAGATGAAGATCTCTCTGGACTGGCTGGAAAGTGCAACAACACTTATCTTCCACCCTCGAACTCTAGCGAACAGTAGCAGTAAAGGATCGTGAGAGTTGGAGAAGAAGAGTTGCAACATTTGAACGCTTTGTTGCCTTTATATCTGCGCTTCTAGGGCTTCCAATCAATTGGGGCTCCTCCCAATCGGTTGCCATGTCAGATCCCAGTGATCTCGACCGTCCAAAACCTGCATCCTACGCAACGGTCGTATCCCAATCGATTGGGGAGGCTTGAATCGATCGACTAATCGATTCAGAACACTTCTGTGCTCTCGCTGGAAAAGCCTGAATCATTCAGCTGATCGATTCAGCCTTTATCGTGACGCGCGTGATTTCCAGCCCCCAATTGATCGGCTGATCGATTGGCGGTGCTCAATCGATCGACTGATCAATTGAGACCGTTCTATGCTCGCGATTCAAGCGCCTAATCGATCGGATGATCGATTGAGCTGCTATTTATCGTAACACTGTGCCTAATCGATCAATTGATCGATTGGGCTTGGTCAAATTTGATCACTTGATCAATTTAACCAACCCTAGCTCGCCCGAGTCACATCTAGGGCTCCCAAACCCAACATCCAGTCAACTGTAACCTGTTGGGACTCCTCGTGCCTAGCATCCGGTCAACCTTGACCTTCTGGGACTTCTTCACCAAGTGTCCAGTCAATCCTTTGCACTTAGACTTTTCTCCTCATGCCAAGTGTCCAGTCAACCTTGACCCACTTGGATTTACCGTCTCGTGACAAGTGTCCGGTCCACCATGACCCACTTGGACTTCTTTCTGTTGGAGCAATCCCAATGGTCCGCGGGACCATGTGTTTTGGTGTTTGGGCAAAGGGTTTAAGTTAGGTTTACCCTTGTTATTTGATATGTGTACTTGAGTTGTGCAGGACTGCAGGTGACACATGTGACTCAGGTTGACAGCTTCAGGTCCGGTGAAGGATGGAGCATCCAAGGGACCGTGGACAAGGCAGCAAGGACAATGGCCGAGGGAAGCGACTTCGAGGCATACGCGAAGGATGGCATTGGAGACAAGCCGCGGGCTTGGATGCATCCGAGGGACGAGAGCCAAAGGAAGTAGGCTTGAAGGTAAGAGGTCAAGGCTGCAAAGAAGAGTCAAATGAGTCGTGAGGGTACGAGTGCATGAGAGATTGTACTCGGAGTAAAATCCTAGTTTTAGGATTTTACTGTAGCGGCACTGTAGCAGTTACTGTAGCGCAGACTGATGCACTGTAGCAGAGAGCCGTTGAGATAGCCGTTGGGCTGGCATCAGTCGACTGGTGCATGGACCAGTCGACTGGTAACGGGCAAATCAGGTTCTGATTTGTTCCAAGCTCTATAAGAAGGAGCTTGGTATGGCCGGCCAAGGCGACGAAATTAGACTTGGTTAAGGTCTAATTAGTAGTCTACAAGTGCTCAAGTGTTTGTGGAATCCAAGAGGTCTTGGTGTGTTGTGGTGAGGTTTCTCCACCCACAAGGAGCGACTTGAGATAGCCGGAGTTTCCGGGGGCTAATCCACCGAAGGATCGGGATCGTCCACCTTACGGACAGCCGTGGAGTAGGAGCATCATCTCCGAACCACGTTAAACGAACGTGTATTGGTTTGCTAGTTCTTTTCTTTCTTTAGCTTTCGTATTCATTGCTTTAGTATTTGTATTTCCGCTGCGCAAGCTAACAATAGTGTAGCAAGCTAACGATTTGGGGGTGCCGTCTATCCAACCCCCCTTCAAGCCGGCCACCGATCCTCCAACAAGTGGTATCAGAGCGAGGACGCTCTCCGTTGGACTAACTGCCAAAGAAGCATAAGATGGCCGGGTTGATTGTCCCTCCAAAATTTGATGGAGGAAGCCTTGGGGACATCACCTATTGGATGAAGAAGATGGAGATCTTCTTCAACACGGATTGGGACACCATGATGGTGGTAAATGAACCGTTCAAAGTCCCAAAGGACAAGAAAGGAAAGAAGCTCCGAACACGACGTTGGACGGAGGAGCAAACCTCACGATCGGAGGCAAACTCAAAGGTAATAGCAATTTTAATTGATTTATTGCCTCCTAATGTGATAAGTGGTGCAAGTAAATATGAGAACGCCCATGAATTGTGGAGCAAAGTGAAGAAATTTCCATGGGAAGAATTCATGCCTACACAAGAAGAAAGAAAATCCGAAGAAAGTGATGAAGTGGTCCAAGAGGAGAAGAAGGACCAATCGGATGTGGAGCCCATTGAGATGGGTCTAGTTGCTCAAGTTGAAGAGGAGCAAACGGAAGTTGAGCCATGCTCAACATCCGAGGAGGATAAGGAAGATGAGACATCCTCTACAAAGGTTGAAGAACAATCCAAGACAAGTGAAGAAGAAGTCTTGGAGGTCAACCTAGTGAGCACCTCCACCGAAGCTAAGTCAAAGGACCACATTGTATGCTTCGGGTGCAATGAGAAGGGACACTACAAGAGTAGGTGTCCATTGGATAAGAAGAAGGTAACTCCTAAGCCCACTCAAATTATTTTAGATACTAATTTGGGTTGTAGGAATGATGGTGCCAAGAAGAAGAACGAGAAGAAGCACATTAGATGCTTCACTTGTGGTGAAATAGGGCACTACCACACCAAATGCCCAAGGAAGAGAGAGCTCAAAAGGTTGGGGCATTTAAGGATGTGGGAAAAGAAGTGGAGGAAGAATGGAGGCTCATGTCAAGGGGGAGCTCCAAAGGTAAAGGGTAAGGTAAACCCTAATTTAAATTTGAAGTCAAATTTAAATTCTTCCATGCATGCTAGGAAAAATAATGTTAATCATTATATGCCCATGCAAAATTTTGGTTTCAAATATCATGATCGGAATAGGGTAAATGTGGATCATAACCCTAGGAAATCTATGCATGATAAATTTAGAAATGGTAGACCTAAGGAGACTCAAGGCATTAATCCCAAGAAGGGGAGACATGTGCCTAGAAAGGGTAGGTCTAGGAATGTCCAAGGTGGACATGTTGACTCTAGGTTTAGGAACCTAGAAAGGGAGAATCAAGCTTTGAAGGCAAAGCTTGATGTTTTAGAGAAATTCCTTAAGAGATTCACTATTGGATCTAAGGGATTGAGTATGGTGCTGGGTAGCCAAAAACCCAACAATGATAGATCGGGCTTGGGATACCGATCTAATATCTCCAATGCTAAGGGAAAGTCTTATGCTAGGGTTGCATATGACTATAGCAAGGAGAAGCCAATAAATGGCAAGGGAAAGCCATTTAATGGTAAGGAGAAATTAACCAAGGACAAAGTGTCCAAGGTTAAGAAAGTTACGTTTGTAGGCCAAGTGTCACCGGGGGTGGACCGATGTGGCCTAGCCATTGTGGATGAGTCACCTAGGGAGGTGACTAAGGTTAAGAGCTCTAGGGGGAGCTCAAAGAGTCAATTTGGGACCCATGGCCAATGGATCTCAGGTGGGTTCTACTTGGGGGTCTAGAGGAGCCATGGAGTGTGCCAAGTGGTTTAGAGATGGACTTGAGTCTCAAGCCTAGGGATTTGGCACACATGGTTTGTGTTTCATGCAAGAAATATGACATTTGGGGTCATATAGCATGATAATTGGTTTTGGATGTATAGATGTCATATAAACCAATTCTAGGGATGCATTGTGGGTTGGTATGGGCAAATACATCAAAAGGAAGCCAAAACTAGGACTTTAGGTCAAGTTTCAATTGAACCATTTAGCTAGTTTTGGATTTTGTGTCAATCTTGGGATTGGTAATAGATACATTTTGTAATGTATTTTTCCCAAGTAGACACTGGTACAATAGACCTCTCCACAAAATTTGGGAATTTTTGGAGGTCTAGGGAATTATTGGTGCATTTCTGAAGTTGGCCTGAAAAGGCTGATTTTTTCAGAAATAGGGTACCAGTCGACTGGTACAGATACCAGTGTTTTTCGACCACAGAATGCTTCTGTAAGGTTGTGTCGAAGGGGGCAGTCGACTGGCACTTAGGGCAGTCGACTGATACCAGTCTGAAATTGTTTTCAGCATTGGTTTGTGACCATGTCAACTTGCTTAGATGTATGGGATCCAAGGGGGATTAATACATGAGTTTAGGGTCAGTTTGGATGATAAATTTTCAACAATTGGGATATTGTTGGAGAACTTTTTGGATGTTAGGCAAAGGGGGAGAATTAAGGTTTAGTTGGGAAAACCTTTAGTGTCTTTGCATAGGGGGAGCCTTGGGATAGGTTCTTAAAAAGCCCTGTGATAAAATCCTAGCTCAATGGGGAGCATAGGTGTAGGGGGAGCCTTATGATAGGTTCCAATACATGTTTATATTTTGTTTCGGCGGTTGCCAAGTGTGTAGCCTTGGCTACGTAAGTCCATTCGGCGGTTGCCAAGTGTGTAGCCTTGGCAATGTAAGTCCATTCGGCGGTTGCCAAGTATGTAGCCTTGGCAACGTAAGTCCATTCGACGGTTACCAAGTGTGTAGCCTTGGCAACGTAAGTCCATTCGGCGGTTGCCAAGTGTGTAGCCTTGGCAACGTAAGTCCATTCGGCGGTTGCCAAGTGTGTAGCCTTGGCAACGTAAGTCCATTCGGCGGAGTAAGTCCAAGTGTGTAGCCTTGGCATCGTAAGTCCATTGTTTTAGCATATTGTTTTGCTATTTGTTTTCCCTAACTTAAACGTATTGCCAAACACCAAAAAGGGGGAGATTGTTGGAGCAATCCCAATGGTCCGCGGGACCATGTGTTTTGGTGTTTGGGCAAAGGGTTTAAGTTAGGTTTACCCTTGTTATTTGATATGTGTACTTGAGTTGTGCAGGACTGCAGGTGACACATGTGACTCAGGTTGACAGCTTCAGGTCCGGTGAAGGATGGAGCATCCGTGGACAAGGCAGCAAGGACAATGGCCGAGGGAAGCGACTTTGAGGCATACGCGAAGGATGGAATTGGAGACAAGCCGCGGGCTTGGATGCATCCGAGGGACGAGAGCCAAAGGAAGTAGGCTTGAAGGCAAGAGGTCAAGGCTGCAAAGAAGAGTCAAATGAGTCGTGAGGGTACGAGTGCATGAGAGATTGTACTCGGAGTAAAATCCTAGTTTTAGGATTTTACTGTAGCAGCACTGTAGCAGTCGACTGGTGTATGGACCAGTCGACTGATGCATTGTAGCAGATAGCCGTTGGGCTGACATCAGTCGACTGGTGCAAGGACCAGTCGACTGGTAACGGGCAAATCAGGTTCTGATTTGTTCCAAGCTCTATAAGAAGGAGCTTGGTATGGCCGGCCAAGGCGACGAAATTAGACTTGGTTAAGGTCTAATTAGTAGTCTACAAGTGCTCAAGTGTTTGTGGAATCCAAGAGGTCTTGGTGTGTTGTGGTGAGGTTTCTCCACCCACAAGGAGCGACTTGAGATAGCCGGAGTTTCCGGGGGCTAATCCACCGAAGGATCGGGATCGTCCACCTTACGGACAGCCGTGGAGTAGGAGCATCATCTCCGAACCACGTTAAACGAACGTGTATTGGTTTGCTAGTTCTTTTCTTTCTTTAGCTTTCGTATTCATTGCTTTAGTATTTGTATTTTCGCTGCGCAAGCTAACAATAGTGCAGCAAGCTAACGATTTGGGGGTGCCGTCTATCCAACCCCCCTTCAAGCCGGCCACCGATCCTCCAACACTTCCCACCAGATGTCCGGTCACTCTTGACCCATCTAGATTTCCTTATGCTAAGTATCTAGTCACTCCTTTGACCTACTTGGACTTCCCAACACCAGGTGTCCGGTCAACTTTGACTCTCTTGGATCTCCACGTGTCCGGCTTCACTCATCATGACTTTTCATCTGCCTAGCTTCACTCACTAGGGCTTTCTATCTGCCTGGCTTCACTCACCAGGACTTCTCATCTGCCTAGCTTCACTCACTAGGACTTTCCTCTGCCTGACTTTACTCACTAAGACTTTCCATCTGCCTAGCTTCACTCACTAGGACTTTCCTTCGTCTGACTTCACTCACTAGGATTTTCACCTAGTTTCACTCACTAGGATTTTCACCTAGTTTCACTCACTAGGATTTTCACCTAGTTTCACTCACCAGGATTTTTTCATTGCCCGGCTTTACTCACTGGGACTTTCATATGCCTGGCCTCCAGTTAAGACTTTCCCCAGTCAAGTATTCGGTCAACCCTTTGACCTACTTGACTCTTCTTCATATCTAACTGGTCAGACCTTGACCAGAGGAGAATTACACCAACAATCTCCCCAAATAGACGATTGCATCTGCAATCTCCATATATATATTGTCAAACATCGAAATCCAAACATCAAGACTCAAATTTGAGCCAACTCAAGCTTAGTCAACCCTTTGACCTACTTTACTCTTTTTCACATATAACTGGTCAGACCTTGACCAGAGGGGAATTACACCAACAATCTCTCCAAATAGATGATTGCATCTGCAATCTCCATATATTGTCAAATATTGAAACCCAAACATCAAGACTCAAACTTGAGCCAACTCAAACTTAGTCAACCTGGTCAACCTTGACCCAAAGGATATTGCACCAACATAGTCTTCTCCTTTATTACTTCGCATGACTGATGTCGGTGCCATATCCGACCGGGCGGGTGGTCTGCTCGAACTGATTTCCCATCGGCTGGGCAACATCATTCCGATCGGCTGATGTTGTTACTCCTGCTCGGATTAGCCTTGCTTGAACCTTGGTGTTGACCGCTTTGACCTTTGACCGACACTGTGGCTATTGACCTACATCACGTAAGCTCTTATCATCACATCAATATATTTGTTCAATTTTGATGGTAACAAATGCAGTAATATATTGTCAGTGCCAGCAACGCAGATCATTAAACTTCATTGGCCAAGATGCAGCTCTTTCTTTTCGTGTTGCTGGAAATAAAAGCAGCAACAGCTTGGGTTGTTCTTGGTCAGTCTTCATCTGGTATGTATCGAAAGAAATCTTAATTAATCCATAATTAAACTATAAAAATGATAGGATCTTTCTAGCTTGCCATTTTCATTTATTTGGTTTGAGTCATTCAACACAATCCAGTTATTAGAACTTTAAACAAAGGACAGATCAGATAATCTCTAGTCAAATAAAGCTAGAAAACTAGTATTCTTTATCATGACTACTCAAGTACATTACTCAATCAAAGGCAGCTGATCACTTCACTGATAGCTATTCAAAGTGGCTTCTCCTCCCCTTCAGATATGACCTTACCTGCCTTCGAGGTGGAGATCATGTATAAAATAGGGTTAATCTTTCTTATTGGTTGGTTCCATAACATTGAGAATATCTTTGGTCGACTCCTTAGCTACCTGATGTGTCCTTGTGCTGGATTCTTATGCAATCTAGGCATTTCAATGCAGACATTTGATCCTCAACAAGTTTAAGTAAGCAAAATAGTTTCTTTTGGCCTTTTAACTGCGAATCACTACATAAACTAGATAGAATACATTTTAGAATAAACCTGAAGCTGAACATTCAGTTAAACTTTACATAAATAAGCATAAACTTGAAACATAATATTGGCAATTCAATCCAGATTCAGTTATATATATATATATATAAACATGAAGTGAACTTTCCTACTATCTAGGCTCCAACGTAGAGATTGAGACATTATTTTCAGAAATTTTCATTAGAATTCCCTTTCTTCTACTGGAATTCTCTCTCCTTGGAACGCCATTTGATTCAATGGTGGTATTACAATTACTGAGAAATGCTGGTGCTAAAGGTGTGGGAAGGCCGACAAAGTGATTGTTGAGCATAAGCACAACATTGGCCATGGTGGGTCTTTGAATTGGATCATCTTGCACACATAGTAACCCTATATGTATGCACCTTAATATTTGTTGAGTTTGACATTGTTCAATTAGATCTTGATCAATCACTTGAAAGACACTTCCTTGAGTCCAATGGCGCCAGACTACCTAAAATGAGATGATAGGATTTGTAGTTAAGAAGTTACTTCATTTGAATAAATTGTGTATCAAATTCATATCACTCAATCAAAGGGAGAATTAATACTTACATGAGTAACAAGTTCAATTGGATATTCGGATCCTTGGTAACCACTATTCTTCCGACCAATTAAGATCTCCAAAACTAACACACCATAGCTATACACATCTGATTTAACTGAGAAGAGCCCATGAATGCCATATTCTGGTGCCATATATCCACTGTCATTAATAAGAAAAACACAGTAAGACTTTCTTTGTTCTTCGAAACTTTCTATTCATTTGAAGTGTTAAATTTGGCATACAATGTTCCGGCAATTCTTTTAGTGTTTCCTTGTGTTTGATCTGCATCAAAAAGTTTCGCAAGACCAAAATCTGAAATCTTGGGATCCATGTTTGCATCTAATAAGATGTTACTGGCTTTTAAGTCCCGATGAATGATCTTCAATGGCGAATCTTCATGAAGATAAAGAAGTCCTCGACTTATGCCCTCAATAATCTTAAACCTTCTTGCCCAATCCAAGTGCTTTCTCTTTGAATTATCTGCATCATCCATATGTAATATTTGGTTACAAATTTTTGACGATCATGGTGTGTGCAATGAAGGACAAAGCTATTTATGTAATCTTAAAACATTGTATATAACACAATCAATCTCAGAACATATATTGGAGAATGGATTTGAATAATACTGTATTAGATTAGCAAACTACTAGATAACCATCAATTGAGGATGTTGTCATGCAAAACAGAGACTGAAACTATACCAAACAAAAACTTGTCAAGGCTTGTATTAGCAAGATAATTGTAAACAAGTAGTTTCTCCTCTGATTCCAAGCAACAGCCCAACAACCTCACTAGGTTTCTGTGCCGAAGTTTGGCTACCAGGAACACTTCATTTTTCAACTCATCTAGTCCTTGTCCTGAGCTTCTTGAAAGTCTTTTTACTGCTACATGCTCTCCGTTCTCCAGTGTTCCCTATTTTCAAGTGTCACCAAAATTATTACTCATTTATCAAGTCGAAGAATCATGCACAGTTATATATAACATTCCTCAAATCTTAAGATTGACCTTATAAACAGGCCCAAATCCTCCTTCTCCCAACTTATTTCTATCAGAGAAGTTGTCTGTAGCTATCCTAATAGCCTCCAAATCAAACAATAGTGATTCTGTACCTCTTATTTCATGTTGATCTGTATGATCTGTTAAAAAAAATATTTTCCATAGTAAAGAATAAGCAGGTATATATATATGTTCAAACACCATATAATAATAGTTCAGTAGTCATACCGAATGTTTTTGCAAGTCGTTTCCGTCTTGGTCTTGTTGCTTTTGTTCTTCGACGGTAAATAAAAATGGCACAAAGAAATAATAGTGCTGCAGCAATAGAGATGACAATAAATAGAATTCTTCTCCCAGTGCTGTTTTTTCCTATGCCAACATGAAAAATAGATACAAATTTCATTGGAGGTCTCAAAGAGAAATTGTAACATGGTACGAGTAAATAGCAGATAATAAAGCAAATTTCTTATTTGATTTGTTTTGCAAAAGGAAAAAAAAAAACTGACTGGTAAGTGCTAAAGGGTTAGATAAAGTAGTGAAAAAAAAGACGGATGTTTGATTAATCATACTTGGGTGATCCAATTCTCCTGCGATCCGAACGTATAAATCATCTCCTTCATCGACCAAAGTTCTGAGATCCAACAGATCACCAGGCCAAGTTATGCATCCATAAGATCCACTGATTACCGCATACGCCATGCAGGAGCAATCATTCAAGCACAAATTCTTGCAGTCATCGAGACTCATGTTTCCTCGTGGTGTAGCATTCTCAGTGTCTGGCACCTTCACGTTCTGCACCTTGGAAAACTCGTTCGACGAGCAATTCAAAGGCTTATTCCTCTCGCATCCAACCTCGCTTCCGTTCTCCGTAATATTTATGAACCCGTCCAAGCACTGGCACTCAACAGCAACGTATTTCTTGGTGCACACTCTGTTGCGGCCGCAGCGATTGTACTCATCGCACTCGTCTGCCGGAGTCGACAACAGAAGTTGCCACTCTCTCTTGCCACTCCTGTCAAGAAACCAACGCTGCAAGGTTCCATTGGCCCTCAACATTGTCCGTATCAGCACCGGCGTCGGCGATGCTGTGTAATTAGCCATAAAATAGGTCTCATTCTCATTGGAAACAAACGTGACGACAAAATAGTTGGCCCCCTGGCTGCTCGTCATAAATGGATGGCCGACGAACCCATCATATCCGTTCCTTGGGCCGCTGCGATAGTATTTGGCGGATCCCTTCAACGTGACCAAGTCCGGTATTGGTAGAGCACGAATCATCTGGATGTAGTCTCCCGGAGAAGGATCCGTGGAGTTTTTCCATGAAACTCGCCGCCATGAAGTGTTGGTCTGGAAGTCAAATCCGAGCTTCATGCCAGGGAGATACGTGTCGCTGTCGCTTGGGTGGTCGAAGGTCTCCCATAGAATCGAGTTGCTGTCCTTCAGCACGAGGTTTCCAGATTCTAAAAGCTGCAATTGTGCAGAATTGAGTCCTGTGGATCTCGTTCCCGTCGACCAAACAGTTTGGTCATCCTCAAATAATATTAGATTTCCATCGGAAGTGAGGTTGAAGGATGCCATGGATGTGTTGACAGACTTGTTTCTATTGGCAATCCATACTACAATGCCTTCTTGTAGTGTGAAATTGCAGTACCAGATTCCTAAGTATCCCTTCGCTGAACTACTATTATCCAGACTGAAGAAGCCCAGTTGGAACAAATCTCCTGTCGATGTCAAGGTCTGGCCATTTATAAGTGAGGTGTTCTGGATCATTGTATCTCCTATACCAAAGTCATAAATTAATAAATAGATAAAGTTTATTGAAGGATGCCACTAACATTTATATTTTAAACTTTACTAAACAATTTGATTTCTCAAAATGCTTATCTGCCGCATCAGCTTTGCTCGAGATATTATCGCTCAACAGGCCCCAGTCAACTGATATTTCAAATTAATAAATAAATAAATAAATAAATAAACCCATTAAAAATTTCTACAAATTCGTTAGAGCCCCGGGGCAGCTGATATTTCAAATGAGTAGCATTGTAGAGACGTCAGATTTGTATCAAATGGAAATGAATATTCCTCTAAATATCTCCACATTCATTTGTAACCTTGTATTCTTTATGACTGTCAAGTAGTTTTAGCTAAAAGATTTTGACGACTCATCCAACGACGGAAATTATTTTTAGCAACTAACTAATTGACTGCCACTTTGAGCTATCACAGGTTAAGGGTCGAGGGATAATTAAAAATAAATAAATTCATTCTTTGATAAATTTTAAAGGGGAGGAAAATTAAGAAGGCATATTATCATCATCGTTAAAAGAGTGTATCAAAACAACACACAACCAATAATAATCTTTTGCCGAAAATACTTTATATGTGTTGCCTTGGAGCTATTTTGACCAAAATAGAGAGTTTTGGCAAAAAAAAACTCATCTTAGAATTTTTTAATTTGACTCAGCTTTTATCAAAATAGTTTCAAGCAAGATGTTTTGATTCAGTTTTGGTTAAAATAGCACTACTTGTTTTGTATAAAAAAACTTTAAATTAGAGTATAGAGGGGTATTTAAATAAAAAATTATAAATGGAAAAAGATGTGTTGTTTGATATGAAGGATAAAAAGAAGCTATTTTAACTTAAAATTTCTACCCTGGTAAATATTTGATAAAATTACCGATATAAATAAATAGAATCTTGTGTAATACTTTCTTAAACATACCAGAAGATGAGGGCTGGGCAAGAAAGAAGAGCGTTATTAGTGCTACTATTTCCGGGAAGCGAAAAAGAAAGAGCTGCATCTTGCCCATGGAAGCTTTAAGCTTTCCGCTGCTTGCGCCTGTAATCTATTGTTGTGTTGCCTTGTAGAGTTGCTACAACTTATTACAAAAGATTCAATTTTAATTTAACACCTTAAATTTAAAAAATTTGATGGTAGAGTAGGAATTCTAGTCAATAAACGTGGCTGTATTCGAGAGACTGAAAGAATTGTGCGGATGCAGTTAATTTGGAGACTGTAGAATGGCTAGATAAGTCAACATCCGATTAGAAAATTAATGAACGAAACAACATGGAGATTGCTGTCCATTTCTTTCACAAAACATGAGTTCTTTCATAATACATGAGTTCTTTCCCCAAAATCCAGTTGCTGTGACATTTCTGTTGTCACGAGTCTTTTTCATACTTCAGATATTAGCAGCAACTTTTAAAATTCTTTTTCTAGTGAGATTCCAAATTCATCAACATGCATGTGCCGGTGGAGAAGTTGGTGAGCGTGCTAGTAGTCCCTTCCATTGACGTTGAATATGTAAAATGACATCTTGGAAGCAAGTACAATGCCCCGTGACATTTCTGTATGTAAGCAAAAAAAAAAAAAAAAAAAAAAAAATTGTAGCACATTGACCGATCCACGTGGGTATATCATACCATGACCGATCCGATGCGAATACTAGTGTTTATCATTTTCTTTTTAATTGTGTTTGACTTGATACGACTCCAAATGGGCTATGCCAAACACAGTTCGATAGTTTATTTGCCTAATTGCTTGATGTATAGGTTATTTGTTATGTATACATCTATTTTGCCTACTGCGTGGGTCACTAATAATTACTGAAAAAGATTGTTAGCCATGGGATTTTCTAGAAAGATCTATTATGTTTACAATTTATTATTCATTCTGCTGTGTTGTGTATACGTTTATTCAACTGAAAAAGATATGTCATGTATATGTTTATTCTACAGAAAAAGATGGGTCATGTATACATTTATTTTGCCTACTCGGTGGTCACTTGGATTCATTTTTCCTGCCATGTTGTGTAAGCCATTCTCCTCTCTATTTCTTCTGCTATATTTTTGGGGTTTTCTCCTCTGCTGTATTCTCGATTATAGAGGTGTTAAAAGTAGTCCATATTTTAAAATTTATGGTTTTCATATTTTGAGTAGTTTGAGGGACAATTGTCGGCAACATTAAACATTTAAATGAATTGATGTGAGGATTCAATCCTCATCTCAATTTTAAAATGGCCTAAAAGGGTACACTATCAAAATAAATGTGTCAACTACTTTAAGAGGTGTCAATTAAGGCCAACAACTATATTTTCAAGAAGATTAGGCATGTACCCCTCTGAGTATGGTGTGATGATAAAAGATAGGATGAGTTTTCATGCAACATGAGGGTTCAAATTTCTCACCGGACATATCATATGTTGTAGTGTTTGAACCACTTGTGATATTGAGCCGTTCGTTAGGATCTATCTGTGCTTCCTGTATTTATCCTAGTAGCCAGTGAAAAATTTTTATGAGATCTATTGATCACCTCCAAAATTAATCGATTCGAAGAGATAAATATCTCAATTAACACGCACAATAAAAGGCATCTTGACTTCCCCAAGGGGGGCATTAAGTACTTAGAGAATCGTTGTCTACGTGAATAGGGTCATTTGTCAAGATGTATTTATCTAAAGATGTGCCTACACTAAAAGGATCATTGACCTAAAGTAATGCTTTTAGGGGTGTAAACGAGTCAATCCCCTTGCGGGCTATTCAAGTCTTGGTTCAAAAAAAGTTCGTTCAAATTCGTTCGATTAAGTTAATGAGTCTGATTTCAAGCTCGAAAATATTATCGAGTCGAGCTCGAGCTAAATAGTATTTGGTTCGTGAGCTCGCGAACATATTCATTTAGATGCTATTAACAGTCCGTGATTCGTTTTTTTTAAAATTTAGGTCGGGGCGCTTGGAATGAATCCAAGCGCCCCGATTCTTCTTCTTTTTTATTTTTTTTTTCTAATTTTTAAAAATAAAAATTCCTTAAAACATTCATATATATATATATATATATATATCCTATGATAATGTAAACTTTTTTATCTTGAACATTATAATGTAAGAGGGAAGCTTGAATCCTAGAAAGAAAATCTTATTAGTTTAAATTCATTATAATTCAACCCCTAAATCCTAAATACATATAATATATTCCATGAGCATCTAAAATTTTTAATTTTGAACACTATAACCCAAGAGGAAAGTTTGAACCCTAAAACAAAAATCTTATTGATTCAAACCTATTATAACCCAACTCTTAAATCTTAAAATTTGAAACCTTAAATACATATAAAATATACCTAAAAAAAAAATTAAGATATGAATCCAGACGCCTGGATTCATTCCAAGCGCCTGCACCAGTTCACACATGGGTGAATTATAAATATAATAATATTTTAATAATTATTATAACTAAATATCTTAAACGAGTTCAAATTAAGCTCATTTAACTTTTAAACGAGCTATTTTCGAACCGATCTTGAGCTATTTGTGAGCTATTTAATTTTATTACGAACTAACTTAAGTTTAAAAATTAAAACTCGAATCAAACTTGAGCGTCAGATTTTTCGGCTCAGCTAAGTTCAATTACACCCTAGATGCCTTCAGTACCCAAAAGGGTAGTTCACTAGGAAGGGAGTCCACTTTGATATTGTTTACCATGATGCCAAACTACCAAGAAAAAATCAAAGAGTTTATCACTTGGAAAAAAATTTTGAAAAGCAAAATAATATTATTTTGTTATTTGTTTTAAAAGTCCGGTCATTGTCTGGGATGTAGCTGGTGTTTAATTATCATGGAGCCAAAGTAGGAAGCAGACACTAAGCAATTTTAGACATCAAATAATCCTTTTCTATATTTACAAGTGTTGGGCTCCGTGGTTGTTTTGATGTGATCAACCAAGTTAGGTTAGGTCCTGCTTGTTATTTGATCCCTGTGTCTAAGTGTACATGAGTTTAAAAGCGCAGGAAGTCGAGCGGAAGACGCAGCTAGTGAGAAGGATGGCATGGGAAAGGAGCCGACGTGCTTGGTGCGCTCGAAAGACAAGAGAACTGCGGAAGAGTACACCGGTGGACGAGAAGAACGTGTGCGGCGTTCGAGGGACGAGAAGCCGGGTTGGAAGTCTGCTCAAGGAGAAGGCCGGAAATTGGGTTCGGGTGAGCCATATTTCGGTTTGCCGCAATCACCCAAGCAATCGGAGCTTCCGAAGAAGAAAAGGAGTTAAAAGGAGCTGAAAAAGTTAGCTGGAGGCGCCTTCAATGAAGTGCTGAAGGTGCCTGCGCTAACTGCAGTCTTGGAGGCGCCTCCATTACCCTGAAGGCGCATCAACCTTGTCCGAGGCGCCTCAAGGGCATTGGAGGTGCCTCAGACCCAATCTAGATGGCCGTTTGCGAAGCAGATAAGGTTTTATCCGGTCAAATCCATTGGAGGCACCCTCAACCCTCTTGGAGGCACCTTCAAGACCCAAGATAGAATTTTCAGGAGCTATATAAAGACCCCTGGAGCTAGGAATAAATAAATCAACTCTGTATTAAGTTCCTAGCAACTTCTGAGCGTTCTTAGTGTGTAAAAAAGGCTTCTCCTCCTACAGTGAAAGAGACATTCTAGTAGAGATGCTCGACTGCCTTGGATTAACAATCTCCTAGGTTGTAACCAAGTTAAATTTCTTGTCTCTCTTTTATTACTACTATTTTCTATTTAAGTGTTGCTATTATTTTTTGAGTTGAAAAGTCTTGAGGAGGGTATTCTTAATTTGCAGGCAATTCATGTTGGTGCAAGCTGCACCAGAATCAAATCTAAGTTTTGATGTTGTCAAAGGTTCAAGTTAAGTCTTGTTGTGATCTAACAAGTTTACTGAGTGTGCAGAATGTTTACTCAACCGGGAAAGACCTAGTTAGAGGCTAGGTAGGGGAAATCTTAGCAGATCGTGGAACCCAGGTGAAAGTCCAAGAAGGTCGAGGGGAGACGAAGCTTGGCAGTGTGATCGAGAGGTCTGAAGGACCGAAGATCAAAGGAAAAGTTCTGGGGAGCCGATCAAGGCTGAGTGAGAAGTCCAAACTAGATCTGGAGGATCAAAGTTTGGCAGGTAGGTTGAGGTAAGCAAACTGGAGGAGCGACAGTGAGGTCGGGTTCCCGGAGGGAACAACCTTAGGTCGCTGATCCAACTGAAGAAACCGGGAAGGTTTCCAAGTTGAGATTGGTAATGGTCAATCATCAAATTAACAATTTAATATTGAAAACTCTCTATTCATAAAAACGATGATGTAGTACGAGTCCCAAGTCGAATCTCACAAGGAAACTAATAGTGGAATGTTTGATCTTAGACTAGAATTATTATTTTTTTTAGGTTTTCTCCTGATAAAATGAAGGTGTTTAGTGTTGTTTCAAATCCTAACTTAAGAATTCAAATGCAGCTAATAACCTGATCCTAAGTAATGGTTAAATCCTAGCTTAAGAGAACTAACATACTCTATGATTTAGAAACTTAAAGAGATACATCAGAATTTAAATTGCAGAAATGAATTTGTGCAGGAACTTGACACAACTACAATTGCAGCGATGGAAAGTGCAAAAACAAAATAAAGATACCCAACTAGAGAAACAAGAGAAACAGAATTTAATTGCAGAAATGACATCTAAAGGAACAAAACTAGAACTACTCGTTCAGATTTAAAGAAACAACAAATTCGATGACAAAATCTAAAGAAAACAAAGATGCAAAAACAATGAACTGCAGAATTCTCATGACTAAAATCTGAAGAGAAGTAAAATAAAACTAAGCAATTCTCTAAAATTGTCAACTACTCCAGATTAAAACGATTCAAGTAATTCTAAACAAGCAAAAACAATTGCAATCAAACAACAACTACTCTTTAATGATAAAACGATAACATTCTTTTCTGAAACAAAGTTAGAAACTAATTACACTAAAAGAAATCTGTTGAAATTGCTGTATCAACGAACACAAATAGAAACTAACTAATCCAACATAAACTACTGAAATTACTGCATCTAAAACAAGGATTGTAAACTACTTTCATTAAAAGAAACATGCTGGAAATTCTGCAGCAAAGAACAGGGATTAAAATCTGCAGCAAATATAAAATCAGCAACTCATTACACTAAACAGATTCTATAAATTAGTGCATCAAATTCAAAGATTGAAAACTGATTACACTATCAGAAACTTGATGGTATTTCTGCATTACAGAACATGGATTGAAAGCAAAATTCTGGAAAGAAACTAATCTATGCAATAAACTGTGCTACAAACGAGATCTAGATGTAGCTAAGAACAGTAATGAAATGCAGGATTAAAACTAAACCAATTCCAATCACAACCAATTCTTGAATCACAACTCTTGTCGTCACACAAGAGTCCTCACTTGAAACCTCAAATGCGAAATCCAGAAAAGCAGAAAAAGAACGCAGCTGATCTGTTTTCAGATCCGAACTCCGCTGATCTTGACCAAAGAAACCTCTCTGGAAGAGTACAGGTTCAGATCTGTGTGGAATTGTCGAAATCTGGATCTGGGATTCAGTTCTGTGCTCAGCAACGGCTTGTTGCAGGATGGTGGATGGTGGATGGCGGACTGATGTAAGTCGAAATCCATCAGAGAAACCTCTCTGATGTTCCCCGAATACAGAGGATGAACTCCTGCTATTATCACCGTTCAAACAGGAGTGGAGATGAAGATCGAATCCCAGCAAAGTTTGCCGTCGAGACCTCTCCGGCGAACTTCCAGCTTCAGGAAAAATAGGTCAGCAGCTTCCTTGCATCTTCCTCTATGGATCTGTAGCTCAAGATGAGATTATCACTAGAATCGGGGGCTTGCGCGCGCGCTAACGGAGAAGAAATCGCCGATGGCACGATGAACAGTAGACGCAGCCACTGTTCATCCGCGATTCTTTTGGGTTTTATACCAAGGTTTGAACCGGGATTTGCATTTGGTTTAGGGCTTAGTTTAGGAGGAAAATTAGGGATTTGATGAGAAGGTTTGACATGGGTTAGCTCAAGAGGAAAGCTCCATTTAATGGATCGGGCCCAATCCAAATTCTTGTAGTCCAATAAGCCTATTCCTTCAAAACAAATAAAATACTATTGTTAGATAGGATTCCTCAAGAAATATATAGAAAATGCAATAAAGCTCTAAATAATTCTCGACTCATAAGATATAAGATAAAACAAGAATTCATCATATGAGGAGATGCAAAATACTCAATTAAAGAGCCAAATTTACGCACAAAAATACTAACTATCAGAGATCAAGAGCAGTTCTACTGTTCTTTTATTACTCATGCATTATTATACTGTTATGCTAACATTTGTGTTGCAGGGTGTTTTTTGTTCTAACACTGTTTTGCAGGTCTAGGCAGATCGGTCGACCGAACCAGAGGACCAGTCGACCGAACCAAGTAAGATCAGCACAGAAGTCAGTCCAGATGAGAACTGAGCCAGAGTCCGGTCAAAACTTGATCGGTCGACCGAAAAGTAAGATCGGTCGACCGAACCTGTTGACTCAGCAAGCCAGTTCATCAGCACCGAATCAGCAAGCAAAGGAAAGAAGGGCTGATCGGTCAATCGAACAAGAGGATCGGTCGACCGATCCAATCAACATTTAATCAGCATTAAAGGGTGATCTCGGCAGATTTCAGCGAACAAGGAAAACCTTGTTCGGTCGACCGATAAAAGGATTCGGTCGACCGAACCATTTAAGGCAAATTAAAGCACAATTATGAGCTAGCGTCAGATTGCCAGCTGGAGGTGATCGAAGCTGGTTCGGTTGACCGAACAGGGGATCGGTCGACCAAACCCTCAATACTCCTATAAAACCAGGCTCGAAGACAGAGGCGGTAACAACTTTTCTGATCAACTCTTGTGCTCATTTGCAATCTGTCCACGCTACAAGTCTTCATCAAATTTGCAAGCGACTTCATCCGATTGCCGACCGAGCTACGACTTAAATTCTGCAATTGTCGGTATAACTTTATTTTTGTACTGCACTTTAATTCTGTAAGATAGTAGAAGTGTTACTATCTTACATATCTGTACTTGTACGATTCACTTCTTTCCGAGGAGTTCGGAAAGAAGGATTATAGTGTTTTTCCCATCGGTGCAGTCAAGGACCGCGGGCCTTCGAGTAGGAGTCGAGCTAGGCTCCGAACGAAGTAAACGATTGTGTCTCCTTTCCTATTTTCCGCTGCACGATTCTGACTTAAAAAAGAAAAGAATAGTTTTAAAAAGAAGCGATATTCACCCCCCTCTATCGCGCTACTTGATCCTATCAATTCACCCCTCCTCTCTTGCCGGCCACGCTGCACCAATAAGTGATATCAGAGCCCGACCACCTCAGAAGGACTAACCGTCGACTGAAGTACAAAGATCAAGACGATGGTCGGAACAAGCATTCATCCCCCAAAATTCGACGGAGACTTCATTACATGGAGACGAAGAATGGCGGTATTTTTTAAAACAGATTTTGACATTCTTCTAACTATGAAATTAGGTTTTACAGCTCCAAAAGACAAAGAAGAGTATCAGTGGACGAAAAAGGAGCAAGCCGATTTCGTGGCCAATGGAAAGGCGGAATTTCACCTGCTCAGTGTTCTACCTCCCTAGGAGGTAAGTCGGATCAGAAGCTATGACTCCGCCAAAGACCTCTGGGAAAAATTCCTGGAGCTCCACGAAGACACTTCAGAAGCGAAGTTAGTAAGACGGGACATCCTTCAGACTCAGCTGACAAACCTCGGGATGAACCTAGGCGAAAAAGTAACGCAACTTCAAACAAGAATTAAGGAGTTGATAACGCAACTGAACAACCTTGGAGAATCGGTAACAAACCGAGACTCGATCTGGTATGCGCTCAACGCCTTCCCAAGGTCTTCAGAATGGGCGTCCTTAGTAGATGCATACTACATCTCTAAGGACTTTGAGATAAGTACTTTAGAAAATTTATTTTCTACATTTGAACTTCACGAGTCTAAAATTACAGAGCCTAAACAAGTAGAGAAGCCAAATCTCAATATTGCCCTACAGGCCAAAAAGGATGATCCCGACTCTGAAGTGTCGATCGATGAAACTTAAGTGGCGCTATTGGTAAGGAAGTTAAATAAATTTATTAAAACTAATAAATTTAGATCGCAGTCGAGGAAACAACAACGCAATAGAAGGACGGTCCGATGCTACAACTGCAACGAAGAAGGGCACATCAAGGACGATTGCCCAAAACTAAAGAAAAGGGACAAGGAGAAGTCTCAAAAGCCGACGTCCTCGAAGCGCAAGAGTCTGAAGGCTACATGGGATGAATCGTCATCCTCGGAATCAGAAGTCGAAGCATTCTCGTGATTAGCACTGATGGCCAACCATTTTTTCGAAGAAACTAGAACGGAGATGAGCATAGATGAAGGGGGAGGATCATCAGAAGAAGAAAGCTGCGATGAAGGGGAAGCATCAAGAATAGAGGTAAGTAAGGTACATAATATGACTCCCAAGCAGTCCTTTCAATTCATAAAAGTTCTCACTAAAGACTTAATTAAATTAGAAAAGGAGATTAATGAGTTGAAGTTAAACTTAACAAAAACATGTCCACTAGAAATGTACGATAATTTAAAATTAGAAAATGAGAAATTGAAAAATTGAAAAATGATTATGCATGCTTAGATAAATTTCCAAAATCAAAACTCAAGTTATATGGAAAATTAAACTGGTACATTAGAAAACAGCAGGGACAACTTAGGAAAGTTCCTAAAAGTTATGTACCCCCTAAGTTCTTGATTAATCTAGTAGGAAGGAACCTTTACTGGGTTCCAAAATATTTTCTAGATAATTTTTTTTGTTAAAAGCTTTCAGCGAGAAAATTAAACGTTAAAATTTCTTTATGAAGCTTTGTCTAAGGAAGTGGTTGTTGCGCCAATAACCAAGAAGGCCTAGTGCCTCATCACGACCTGGAAGCCAAAATATTGAAATAAAATATTTAATTAACTTTCTGGTAAAGCATTAAAATTAGAATTAAATAATGCTTTAAAAAGTTTTTCAAACATTTTTTAAACAATTTTTTCAAAAATATTTTTATACTTAGAAAAATGTTTCATGCATAAAATTTTTTACTTAGAAAAAATTCTAAACTAATATTTCCTAACGTAAAATTTCTTCTGAAATTAGAAATTTTTGCTTAATTTTTTTTTGAAAATTATCTTACCTAAGTTTAACTTAGAAAATTTTTTAAAAAAATTCTCAAAATTGTTTAAAATGATTTCTTTTAAAACTTGAACTATTCTTTAGAAAACTTCTACTTGATAGTTATGACCCCCATTTTTTGTTGTGATCAAAGGGGGAGAGATAGGAACAAGTTAGGGAGAGTTAGAAATTAAAAAATTTCTTTTATCTTAGTGTTGCAAATTCTATTATTGCAATATTTATGCTTAAACTGTTAATTTAGTAATTTCTATAAATTACTGTTTGTCTATTTTTTTCCTAACTTGAACGTGGGTTGATGCACATCAAAAAGGGGGAGATTATTGGGCCCCGTGGTTGTTTTGATGTGATCAACCAAGTTAGGTTAGGTCCTGCTTATTATTTGATTCCTGTGTCTAAGTGTGCAAGAGTTTAGGAGCACAGGAAGTCGAGCGGAAGATGCAGCTAGCGAGAAGGACGACACGAGAAAGGAGCCGACGGGCTCGGTGCGTCTGAAGGATGAGAGAGCTGCGGAAGAGTACACCGGTGGACGAGAAGAACGTATGCGGCGTTCGAGGGACAAGAAGCCGGGTCGGAAGCCTGCTCGAGGAGAAGGCTGGAAATTGGGTTCGGGTGAGCCCTATTTCAGTTGGCCGCAATCACCCAAGCAATAAGAGCTTCGGAAGAAGAAAAGGAGTCAAAAGGAGCTGAAAAAGCTAGCTGGAGGCACCTTCAACGAAGTACTGAAGGCGCCTACACTGACTGTAGTCTTGGAGGTGCCCCCATTACCTTGAAGATGCCTCAACCTTATCCGAGGCGCCTCAAGGGCATTGGAGGCACCTCAGGCCCAATCTAGATGGTCGTTTGCGAAGCAGATAAGGTTTTATCCGGTCAAATCCATTGGAGACGCACTCAACCCTCTTGGAGGTGCCTTCAAGACCCGAGATAGAATTTTCAGGAGCTATATAAAGGTCCCTAGAGTTAGGAATAAATAAATCTGTAACGACCCGACCCCTCGGCCTTGGGCGGCCCAACTGGCGGCCCATTTGGCGGTCCCTTGGGCGGCCCAACTGGCGGCCCAAATTGGCGACCCCATATGTCATCGACCGACGACCCTCGGCAGTACCGTTACTCACTAGGACTTTCCACCCCTGGCCAGTAGATTTTTACCTTCCCCAGGATTCGAACTCTAGACTTCCAGAATAAGTACTAGAGTTCAATCTCGGGAAGGTAAAACCACCGCCGAGTGGAAGTCCTAGTGAGTAACCAGGCACCGAGGGTCATCGACCGCCGACATAAGGGGTCACTGGCCGTCGGACCGCCATAACCAAATGGGCCGCCATTGCCAAGGGGCCGAGGGGCCGGATCGTTACAATAAAAAAGGTGTCTTTTTAATGTAACGACCCGACCCCTCGGCCCCTTGGGCGGTCCAACTGGCGGCCCATTTGGCGGTCCCTTGGGCGGCCCAACTGGCGACCCCTTATGTCGTCGACTGACGACCATCGGGCGTGTGCCGTTACTCATAAGGACTTCCCACCCCTAGCCAGTGGATTTTTGCCTTCCCCAGGATTCGAACTCTAGACCTCTAGGCTAAGTATAGCCTGGAGGTCTAGAGTTCGAATCCTGGGGAAGGCAAAAATCCACTGGCCAGAGGTGGGAAGTCCTAGTGAGTAACAGCACGGCCGAGGGTCGTCGTTCGATGACATAAGGGGTCGCCAATTTGGGCTGCCAGTTGGGCCGCCCAAGGGGCCGAGGGGCCGGGTCGTTACAAAATCAACTCTGTATTAAGTTCCTAGCAACTTCTGAGCGTTCTTAGTGTGTAAAAAAGGCTTCTCCACCTACAGTGAAGGTGATATTCTAGTAGAGATGTTCGACTGCTTTGGATTAACAACCCCTTGGGTTGTAACCAAGTTAAATTTCTTATCTCTCTTTTATTACTGCTATTTTCTATTTTAGTGTTGCTATTATTTTTTGAGTTGAAAAGTCTTGAGGAGGGTATTCTTAATTTGCAGGCAATTCACCCCTCCCCTCTTGCCGACCACGCTGCACCAACAACAAGGGAACCATGCAATAGGTAAATAAAGACAAATTGGTATATGCATAATTACCAATGACCTACCCAGTGGGATAAAATTTAGTTGTTGTGGTACAAGCGACCTGTCCAGAATTTCTAATGGTCCAGTGAATTGAATAATACACATTTGATGGACCTACTTAAACTCATTTCGCTGGTAGTTAAATCTCTCTCATTACTAATTAGGTAATAGAAGGTTGAACAAGGAATTGGACCTCATTTGTCAATGATCCTGTCTAAAAAATATGGAGATGGTGCACTGGGCATGTGGCGCTACTGCTAACTAGGAGAAGACTCCGAACTGGAGAAGAGGTTGTGAACTAGACCAAAAATGACTCCTGGTACCTCATTCTTCTCTGTGCACATGAAAGAGAGAATGTTGGGACCGAAATGTAGCTAGAGGGGGAGGGGGGTGAATAGCTCGGCGCGATCTCGTGCTCGTCGTTGCTTGCTTCTTGTGATGAATATTGCAGCGGAAAATACAAAGAAACAACATGCAACGCTAACGCTAGGGATTTACTTGGTATCCACCTCAAGAAAAGGTGACTAATCCAAGGATCCACACACTCATGCACCCTCCACTAATAAAACACTCCTTTACGGTAACTACCGAAGGTAGAGAAGCCCTGCAACACTCTCAATACAAGAAGAAAACAAGGAAAGCCAAATACAAGAAATATCTTATAAGATATGCAATCAAAACCCTAGCTTCTTCTTGTTGTTGAAACTCGCCTCTTGACTTGGACGTGCACCAGCACTAGCCTCCAAGAATCTTCAAGATCTAGCAAAGAGATTTGGAGAGGATCACAGTGTCGCGTGGAGAGGGATCGAGGAAGAACTACTGTGGGAAACGCTCGCCAACAACTATATCCTGCGCCAACGGTCAAATCCTAATCGATCGGATTGCTCCCAATCGATTGGGGAGGCTTTGGATTGATTAGATCCAGAGTGCCTCTGTGCTCCTGGGAATTGCCTGGATCGATCGGTTGATCGATCCAGGGCTTATCGCGTAAAATTGCAGCTCTCAATCGATCGACTGATAGATTGGGAGGCTTTCTGTTCACGCGACACTTCTCCCCAATCGATCCATTGATCGATTGGGAGGAGCCTTGTCACGGGGACTCACCCAATCGATCAGCCGATTGATTTGGCATGAGCCAATCGATCAGCTAATCGATTCAGCTCCTGTTTTTGCCCAAAAACAAGTCCAAAGTCCCCTACACCAACATCCGGTCAACCATGACCTGTTGGTTCATCATGCCTAGCATCCGATCACCCTTGACCTACTAGGACTCCCTCATCAAGTGTCCGGTCAATCCCTTTGACGCACTCAGACTTCCCAACACCAGATGTTCGATCAACCTTGATCCATCTGGATTTTTCTTGCCTGGCTTCACTCACCAGGACTTCCCTTCTGCCTAGCTTCACTCACTAGGACTTCTCCTCTGTCTGGCTTCACTCACCAGGACTTTCCTTACTGCATAGCTTCACTCATTAGGACTTTCACCTGGCTTCACTCACCAGGATTTTCTTTTGCCTAGCTTCACTCACTAGGACTTTCCACCTGGCTTCACTCACCAGAATTTTCCAGTCAAGTATCCAGTCAACCTTGACCTACTTGACTCTTCTTCATAATCTCCCCACATGAACAATTGCACCTGCAATCTCCATGTCTTGTCTCGATGTATTGTCAAACATCGAAATCCAAACATCAAGACTCGAGCTTGACCCAATTCAAGCTCAGTCAACCAGGTCAACCTTGACCTAGGGAATATTGCACCAACAATCTCCCCCTTTTTGATGTTTGACAATACCTCCTTTAAGTTAGGCTAATCTCATAGCCTCAACTTCCTTCATGCTAATGTATGAATGAGAGTTTCCTTCATTCTCCCCCTTTCCTAGAGGGTAAACTCCCTCTTTAGGTAATGAAGGCCTAACTTAACCACACATTCTCCCCCTATTGGCACACATCAAAAACTCTCCCCCCGAAGAGTTACCCAACGTTGTTCATAACTTCACTCGTGGCTCACAACACGATAATGAAAGTCCCATACCTTTCATTTTCCTTAATGCTCACCCTTGAGCATTACCACTTAAATAATGAAGATATCTACTCTCCATTGTATTCAAATGCTCAACCTTGAGTATTTTCACGAAAGAAGGTTAACCACCTTCCAAGGTGTATGAAAAATAAATTTTCATGTCCTTAAAGAGTAACTCCCCCTAAAGACATGCACGTAACTTCTGTCATTGCACCAACAATGACTTAGAATCCCTAAACATATAGGAAATCCAAATTTAGAAGTTCTGAGGTTCAAAAATTCAATATTGAAACCAAACCTCAACCTAAACCTCTACTTAGTCTTCCTTAACCAATCCATCCTTGTTTTTATCATGAAAACTCCCCCTAAATGTATACAAATGTGTTTTGAGGGGTTAGGAGTGGTTTTATAGACTAAAAATGGTTTAGAATGCTGAAAACAAGCTTTCCCAGCCAAAATCAGTGTCCCCAATCGATTGGAGTTGGGTCCCAATCGATTGAACTTGCTTGAATCGATCCACTGATCGATTCAGCTAGTGTGGATCGATCGGTGGATTGATCCAATGAGCTTCTGCTCGCGAGAAATGCCTTCTCAATCGATCGCCCGATCGATTGAGGCACTCCAATCGATCGGGTGATCGATTGAAGCTCTGAAATTGTTGAAATTCCATTTCAGTCAACTTCAGAAACTCCCCAAAAATTCTAAAAATCATGAAAATTCATGTAGACACTACTTAGGGGATATACTATCAAGGAAAAATAGTTTTCTATGAAAATACTTCCTATTTTCAAAAATTGACACAAACTTTGAAACTTGTAAAAACTTTAGTGTTTTCTTCCAAGTTTGTGCTCAACTATTTAATGATGATTACTATCAAAAGATAGCCTTCATCAAGGTTTTCCAAAATATATTTAAAATCATTTTCAAAACCAATATCCAACCATGTTCTTTGGGCTCAATGCACATGACTTGTACATTAGCTTTCTCAATGATTGGAAAACACATAACTATGTGTTTTGATGAATTTAAAACTCAAAAGAATGCACTAAATCAACATATTGAGTTTTGTTCATCATCCTCACATCTCACTTATATTTAATGTGTACAAAACCACATACAAGTCACCTTAAGGTTCTTAGTGAGATGTAAACTTTGGTTTTGCCCTAGTCTAGGGATCATGCATATCTATCTAGGCATTTTGAGATTAGAAACATCCACCAAGGATGTTACTTGGTAATGAATGCCATTTGTCCTTAGTTTGCAAGGAATTTAGAACAATACATGATGTGTTATGGCATACATCAACGATAAATAATTTTTAAAAGAAAATTTCTTATGACTACATGATATATGTATGACATGATATGGTATTTTTGTGTTTTTCATAATAAAACATGAATGCAAAATATGATGTCATGACATATGATGAGCAAACAACACATGATAAATTAGCATAAATGAAATACCTAGATTATCTATCTAAGTGTCCTTAATCCTTAGCTAAATTAACATTTAAAACCTAGATTGCCCACTATATCCCGAGAAAATGCCAAAATTCAATTTTGACATTTCTTTTGATTTTCCTAATTTTGTGCCAATTTAAATTAAGTAAATTCCTCAAATTTTTGGCACATATTACTCTTTTAAAGAGTACCAAATTAAAATAAGGCTTAGATTTGCCTTTAACTTTCCATAAAAATGCCAACATCCCAATTTGGCATTTCTTTAGACTTGATTTCTTATCCCAATTAAAATTATATCCAAATACTCAAATTATGGCACATCTTACTCTTCCCAAGAGTAAGCCATTAATCCTTCTCATTTTCAAAGGTTAACAATAACCTTGAAAATGCTCTTAGAGTGTCAACTTCATCATGATTGGGTTACATACCCTTTCAATTAGAGTTGACACTCTAAGGGATAGAGAAAATGCTCTTAGGAACCCAACACCTATTCGTGCTCCTTGGATGCTCTAGGTACTCACTAGGAATAGCCTCCCTAGATACCTTCCTAATGACCTTGTTAGGCTTCTTAGGGGCCTTGGTCACATTTTCTAGGTCAACCCTAGAGATTGCTTCCCTTGTGACCTTTTTAGTGACTTTCTTAGACTTCTTAGAAGTCTTGGTCACGTTTGGTGTTGCAAAAATACTTCTAGGGATAATCTCCCTAGTGTTTTTGACTTGACCATTTGGCCTAGGGTTGGTTCCATAATTATATGAAACCATATGGTAAGAGGGTACATCCTTTTTAGTTTTATGTTTGTATCCCAAACCCCTATGGCCCTTGAATGACTCTTGTTGTGCTAAACCTAGGTTTTGCTCTTTTACCCTTTTAGGATACTTTCCATCCTTTTTAGGGTCTTTTCCATTTTATCAAGCGTTGACCTCAAGACTTGATTTTCTTCCCATAAATCCCTAGATTTTGATTTTTCTTTAAATCTTTGAGCATTTTTATTTCTAGGCTTATAACTATGGTCCTTAGTGTTATTGCCTAACATTTTACCTACCTTCCTAACCTTAGGTGTGGTAGTCTTAGCATGGAGAGCCATATGTTTTTCTTTAATGCTATCATACTCCCTATTTTTATGGTAAATAACATTAAAATGATAAAAATTTGAATTAGCATGCTTTTTACCATTATTTAAAGGGGTAGGCTCAATAAATGATACCTTTCGTTTTACCCTGGATGCTCCCCCTTGACTCATGCTTCCTCCCTTAGGCTTGACCGCCTTTTTCCCTTTAAGACATTGACTTCTATAATGTCCCTTTTGGTTGCACAAGGAGTATACAATGTGCTCCTTGTTCTTCTTTGTAGTGGGGATGATCTCCTTGGGCTTCTCCTTGCCCTTCGATGCCACTTGGTCTTTCTTCTTGGCCAATTTAGGGCACTTACTTTTGTAGTGCCCATGTTCCCTACACTCAAAACATATAATATGATTTTTATTCTTAATTGAACCATTTTTACCTTCATGTAGGGATGACACTTGCTCCTCCATTTGATGTTTCTTGATTTTTGGAGGATGCAACATATTCTTCTCCATTTGACGCGGATGTAGAAGCTTCTCCTTCTTCTTGATCCGATGTCAACAAAGGTCTCTCCCCCTCAATCCTAGAGGTGGAGACTTCTTCATCTTCCTCTTGCATATGGAACAAAGATTATGCTCTCTCTTTGCCCTTTTCATTATTTTCCTTTGAAGATGAAGCTTCTTGGACCTCTTCTTCGGAAGTTGAGCATCTCTCAACTTCGGAGTCCTCTTGCTCTTGGTCTTGCTCCAATGAGTTGCCCTCTTTGGATTTGTCTTGATTTGGTACAGTGGAGGGTTCTTCAAGAAGATTGGCCAACTTGCTCCACAATTCCTTTATATCTTCAAATTCTCCAATTTTACATAGAATTGTGTTTGACAATAAATTAACCAGTAATTTGGTTACCTTGTCATTCGCCTCACACATTTGGATTTGTTCTTGGCTCCACTTACTCCTCTTGAGAATTTTTCCCTTTGAACTTGTTGGAGCTTTGAAGCCTTCCATGAGAGCAAACTATTGCTCTATCTCCATCATAAGAAAATTTTTGATTCTTGATTTTTAAGAATCGAAATTCGTGGATACATATGGTGGAGGCACCCTTGTGTCAAATCCGAGTCCATCTCGGAATTCCATCTTGAAGTTGGGCTTCTTGAGTTCTTTGACTTTGACAAATTTTCTCCAACTTCTTCACCCTCTAGCTTTGTTGCCCCTTCCGGCGATGATTCCGGTGAAGAGCGACCTCGCTCTGATACTACTTGTTGGGACCGAAATGTAGCTAGAGGGGGGGGGGTGAATAGCTCGACGCGATCTCGTGCTCGTCGTTGCTTGCTTCTTGTGATGAATTGCAGTGGAAAATACAAAGAAACAACATGCAACGCTAACACTAGGGATTTACTTGGTATCCACCTCAAGAAGAGGTGACTAATCCAAGGATCCACACACTCACGCACCCTCCACTAATAAAACACTCCTTTACGGTAACTACTGAAGGCAGAGAAGCCCTACAACACTCTCAATACAAGAAGAAAACAAGGGAAGACAAATACAAGAAATATCTTACAAGATATGCAATCAAAACCCTAGCTTCTTCTTGTTGTTGAAGCTCGCCTCTTGACTTGGACGTGCACCAACACTAGCCTCCAAGAATCTTCAAGATCTGGCAAAGAGAGCTGGAGAGGATCGCAGTGTCGCGTGGAGAGGGATCGAGGAAGAACTACTGTGGGAAACGCTCGCCAACAACTATATCCTGCGCCAACGGTCAAATCCCAATCGATCGGATTGCTCCCAATCGATTGGGGAGGCTTTGGATCGATCAACTGATCGATCCAGAGTGCCTCTATGCTCCTGGGAATTGCCTGGATCGATCGGCTGATCGATCCAGGGCTTATTGCGCAAAATCGCAGCTCCCAATCGATCGCCCGATCGATTGGAAGCTCCCAATCGATCGGCTAATCGATTGGGAGGCTTTCTATTCACGCGACACTTCTCCCCAATCGATCCACTGATCGATTGGGAGGAGCCTTGTCATGGGGACTCACCCAATCGATCAGCCGATCGATTTGGCATGAGCCAATCAATCGGCTAATCGATTCAGCTCCTGTTTTTGCCCAAAAACAAGTCCAAAGTCCCCTACACCAACATCCGGTCAACTATGACCTATTGGTTCATCATGCCTAGCATCCGGTCACTCTTGACCTGCTAGGACTCCCTCATCAAGTGTCCGGCCAATCCCTTTGACCCATTCAGACTTCCCAACACTAGATGTTCGATCAACCTTGATCCATCTGAATTTTCCTTGACTGCCTTCACTCACCAAGACTTCCCTTCTGCCTAGCTTCACTCACTAGGACTTTTCCTCTGCCTGGCTTCACTCACCAGGACTTTCCTTACTGCCTAGCTTCACTCACTAGGACTTTCACCTGGCTTCACTCACCAGGATTTTCTTCTGCCTAGCTTCACTCACTAGGACTTTCCACCTAGCTTCACTCACCAAGATTTTTCAGTCAAGTATCCAGTCAACCTTGACCTACTTGACTCTTCTTCATAATCTCCCCACATGAACAATTGCACCTACAATCTCTATGTCTTGTCTCCATATATTGTCAAACATCAAAATCCAAACATCAAGACTCAAGCTTGACCCAATTCAAGCTTAGTCAACCAGGTCAACCTTGACCTAGGGAATATTGCACCAACAGAGAGCCCACAGAACATTAGAGTGAAAACCAAGGAAGATATCCCTCGTGCTGGTGCAATATCCCTAGGTCAAGTTTGACCTGGTTGACTAAGCTTGAGTTGACTCAAGTTTGAGTCTTGATGTTTGGATTTCGATGTTTGGCAATACATGGAGATTACAGATGTAATCATCCGTTTGGAGAGATTGTTGATACAATTCTCCTCTGGTCAAGGTTGATCAGTTAGATGCGAAGAAGAGTCAAGTAGGTCAAAGGGTTGACTGGATGACTAGGAAAGTCCTAACTGGAGGTTAGGCAGTTGGAAATCTTGGTGAGTGAAGCCAGGTGAAAGACCCAGTAAGTGAAGCTAGGTAGATGGTAAGACCTAGTGAGTGAAAATAGGTAGTTGGAAATCCTGGTGAGTGAAGCTAGGTGAAAGACCTAGTGAGTGAAGCTAGGCAGATGGAAAGACCCAGTGAGTGAAGCTAGGTGAAAGACCTAGTGACTGAAGCTAGGTAGATGGAAAGACCTAGTGAGTGATGATAGGTGAAAGTTCCGGTGAGAGAAGCTAGGCAAGTAGAAGTCTCGATGAGTGAAGCCGGGCAGTGGAAAGACCTGGTGAGTGAAGTCAGGCATGTGGAAATCCAGGTGGGTCAAAGTTGACCGGACACCTGGTGTGGGAAGTCTAAATAGGTCAAAGGGTTAACTGGATACTTGACACAAGGAAATCCAAATGGGTCAAGAATGACTAGACATCTAGTGGAAGGAAGTCTATGTAAAATATGGTGCTCAAATAATAATTAAATAATAAGGTTATTTGACAAATAATCTTATTGGAATTTTTAGGAATTTTTAGGAATTTTCTGGGATTTAATCGGAGCTCGTATAACGTATTTTAAGGGGATCAATTATTGGGTTTAGAGAAAGCCTGTTTGAAATACCCTTTAGTGGGAGTTGATTGAGGAAACAAACTTAGGGTTTAATTGATTGAACCTAAGTTTAAAACCTCACCTATACCTAACCCGTGCCCTAAGTTCACGCCGACCACCTCACTTCCCGATTCCTCCCCTTCCTCTCACGCGCCGCCTTCTCCCGATCACCCTCCTCGTGCTGTCGTCGGCCACCGCAGCCTGATGCCGGACGTCGCCGCCTGCCGCCAGATCGCCGATCTCCTCTTCTCTGCCTCATGAATTCCAGTCTTTGTTGCTTCTCTTCTGCTCATCCTCATCCGCCACAGCTCACCTCTCGATCTTGCCGCAGCACCCGAACATCGTCGCCATCACCTGAAGTCGCCTTCTTCCTCTCCCTCTCTCGTTGTCGTGGAACCCTATCTGTGAGAGGCCAGCGCCCAATTGCTAGCAGCTATCGACATCACGGTCCCTGTCTGTTGCCGTCGCCCTCTTCACACTGCCGGTGCCCTAATCGAGCACATCTTCTTCTTCTCGCCACGAGAGCCGCTGGATCTCTGCACATTGCAACTCCGATCACTGGATTTTGGTTCCTCTTCGTCGCTGGTACAGATTGGTTATCGATCCGTTGGGTGGGATAGATTTCATACACAATTAGATTGAGGTATGGTTCGTATCAGATGTGTAGCAAGTTAATTTTCATTTTGTATGGGAATATAGAGATTTGATGTTTGGTTGGTTTTGTAGCTTCGGCCAGCACTGTTCACCGGCGATCCACAGTGTCGGCCATCTTGTTACAACTGTGAGCTCTTCGGACATGAGCTACCAGCAACTCAGTTGAGATTGGGTAAGTGTTAATTATAGGTTGTTGAAGTTAAGCTTGACTTGGATCACAAGGTTAATTAATAGGATTCATTGTTTGGATTGTTAGATTCGCAAGGGAAGGAGTTAGCGAACAGTGGTGAATCATTGCTATTGGTTGTGAGCCACTTTCAGTTACATCTTGTTGCCAAATGAAGAGTAAGGTATGTTGGGATTTGATTTTAGTTTTGCATGGGATTTGATTAGTGATGATTGATGAGAATTAAAGAGTTTATTGGTGGATTAGGGATGGACCTATCATCTAAATGAATTTAGATTACTAGGTGGAATTAAACATGGTTGCCTAATCGAATTAGGATTGGATTGTAAATGAATTTATGGATTCATGTTAATTAGGAAGTTGAGAAACTCAAGGATTAGATATTGGGTTAATTGATAATTCATGTGTAAACCTAATCTAATTAGGTTGTAGTATAATTAAGGTTGATTGGGGGATTACTCCAGAATCATGTTCGATTAGCATTACCCTAATTAGATTAGGGATTCTGTTTAGTTATTTAGTTCCTACTTGATTAGCTACATTATACATATTGTGATATGCAGGACTTTGATCCGAGATGAGCGTCTCGATGTGAGGTCATTTGACACGGTCTACGTATAAAGGCGGGTACTTCTTGCTTTATCTCTTTAGCACATTGATCTTAGTGCATGAGCTATATGTTTAGTTGGCTACTATGTTTATCTTAACTCCACTCTTATTTTTCCTGCGCTTGATACTTCCACTCAATCTTTGAGCTACTCGTTTATGTATCTATACAGTCTCTCGTTGCTATTCATGATATTTAGCAGATACTATAGTACTAGGTATTGGATACCAGATACCAGACATTAGATGGTAGGTATTGGATATATGGACACATGATACCATGTTTACCTGCTTTGATTTCTGTTTATTTACACACCTTGCTGAGCATGCTGGCTTCATGTAGCATACCTGTTTCTATTTATATATATATGATGACTGTTGCATTATTCGCATCATGTCATTGCATGCATGCCGTCGACCATGTCTCCCTTGTGGTTGAGAGGGTCGTTGGCTAGAGCCGCACGCTCGGCCGCTCATGGGTAGTGGTAGCTGGAGCGTGCCGCTTGTCCTGTCGTGCCACACTCGGCCACTCATGGGTAGTGGCGGCTGGAGTTGCGGCAGCAGGGACCCCCGTCGCAGATGTAGCTATTCAGCTACTATGCACCTATCCATCCGGTCACTCGAGAGTAGTGGCGGCCTTTGGGTGGTATAGTTTGTCATCGATCCGGCCTCTCGACCATACAGGGGTCGTGGTGCAGAGAGGTGGGCGGGGTGACCATCCGTACATACGCTGTTGTTATTATATCTGCTGGTTGTTTACTTATGCTGTTGTTGCTTATCTATGGTGCTGTTGCTAGATTATACTGCTGTTGTTTATTTATGCTGTTATGCTTACATAGGTTGAGATTTATACCTGTGATATGTGTTTAGACACTGGCCTACTTACTGTTGACATGTATATACCTCACATGATACCATGTAGTTATGAGCAGTACTGTAGCAGGACTTTGCTACACTTTACCTTCTACCACTAGCCTAGGATATGGTTTCAGGTATGGACACTTATTATGATATCACTGTAGTATCTGCTATTTCCATACGAGACTGTATACCTTTGCATCTCTAGTTCTTTACCGTACTCATGCACTATCTGTCTATTACCCGCTGAGTTTTTATACTCACCACCCCGCATATTGGTAATTTCACCAGGTAACAGGTAAAGGAGTTATGGAGTCGCTTGGAGATCCTGTCCGCCAACCCCACGTCACATTCGAGGATGACCTTACGATTTTGGTATTTCTTACGTTATTTGTAGTTTGGGTTTTGTATTTGTTTATGTATTTGTATTCTCCTGTATTTGGTTTGATATTATTGTGTCAAGCCGAGCCGGCTCGCAGTTAGTTACTTTATGTTTTGTGATCGTTGTTTATGTTTTCCGCTGTGTTGATTTAGTACAGCCGTGTGGGCTGATTCATATATTTATATAACTGCGTGGTTGTATTTATTCTGTTCCAGCTGAGTGGGCTGGTTATATAACTGCGTGGTTGTGTAGATATTTTCCAGCCGTATGTGGCTGATGTATTTTGTATGTACGTATGTCTCAGATTGTCACCGATACAGGGGAGATGCTGCCGAAATTTTTCGGTAAGGACTCCTCTGGGGGCGTGACAGTCCAAGTGGGTCAAGGTTGATCGGACATTTGGCACGAGAAAAAAAGTCCAAGTGGGTCAAAGAGACCGGACATTTGGCACGAGAAGAAAAGTCCAAGTGGGTCAAAGGGATTGACCAGACACTGTCTTAGCAGGTCAAGGTTGATCGGATGCTAGGCATAATATTCCAACAGGTCACAGTTGACCGGATGTTGGAATTGGAGACCTTGGACTTGGTTTTAGGCAAGTCAAAGGTGGTTCAATCGATCAATAGATCGATTAAACTAAGGTTCAATTGATTAGTTGATCGATTGGATGTGCGCCGTGAAGAAAGATGGCCCAATCGATCGGTCGATCGATTGGGAGCTTATGCTGCTCACACAGAGGCTTTCCCAATCGATCAGCTGATCGATTGGGGACATGCTGGATTTCTTACGAGATCGCGAGAAAGCCTGAATCGATTGGCCGATCGATTCAGGCTATTTCCAGATAGCACAGAGGCCGATCGATTCAAAGCCTCCCCAATTGATTGAGAGCAATTCAATCGATTGAGATCTGACCGTTGCGCAAGTTTAAAGCTGTTGCGAGTGATTTCTTTGACACCGCTTCTAGATCTTCGACTCCACTCTCAGCGATTCTCTCCAAGCTCTCACCGCCAGTTCTTAAAGGTTCTTGGAGGCAAGTGCTGGTGCACGTCCAAGGCTCAAGAGGGAATAACAAGCAACAAGTAAGCAAGAAGAAAGAGTTTTTCTTTGTATCTTTATATTTTCTTCTTGCGTGTATTGTATTTTTGTTGTGTGGGTTTGTACGAGGCTTCTTCGCCTCTGGATGCGACCGAGAAGGAGTATTTCATTAGTGGAGAGCGAGTAATATATGGATCGTTGGATTAGTCACCTCTTCTTGAGGTGGATACCAAGTAAATCCTCGTGTTAGCATTGTAGAGTGCTTCGTAGTCATATTCCGCTGCCTATCAACAACTATGAAGCAAGCAATTAAGCGTGATGAGCTATTCAACCCCCCTAGCACATTTCGACCCTAACAAGTGGTATTAGAGCAAGGTTGCTCTTCACCGGAATCATCACTGGCAGGGGCAAAGAAGCTAGAGGGTAAAGAAGTTGGAGTAAAATCCATAAAGTCTAAGACTTCAACAAAACGTCAACTTCAAATGGAATTCCGAGATGGACTCGGATTCGACATGAGGGTGCCTCCACCATTCACAATGACGAGCTTCGATTCTTGGAAATCAAGAATCGAAAATTTCTTGATGATAGAGATAGAGTAATGGTTTGCTCTAATGGAAGGTTTTGAAGCTCCAACAAATTCAAAGGGTAAAATTCTCAAGAAGAGCAAATGAAGCCAAGAGCAAATCCAAAGATGTGAGGCCAATGATAAAGTGATGAAGCTATTGGTCAATCTACTGCCAAACAACATCTTGGAGCAAATTGGAGAATGCTAGGATGCCAAGGAACATTGGAGCAAATTGGCTAAGCTTCATGAGATCCCCACCACTGTACCAAATCAAGAAGAATCCAAATAGGACAACTCATTGGATCAAGACCAAGAGGAAGAGGACATCGAAGTTGATGTTGGTGCAATATCCCTAGGTCAAGGTTGACCTGATTGACTAAGCTTGAGTTGGCTCAAGTTTGAGTCTTGATGTTTGGATTTCGATGTTTGACAATACATGGAGATTACAGATGTAATCATCTGTTTGGGGAGATTGTTGATACAATTCCCCTCTGGTCAAGGTTGACCAGTTAGATGTGAATAAGAGTCAAGTAGGTCAAAGGGTTGACTAGATACTTGACTGAGAAAGTCCTAACTGGAGATTAGGCAGTTGAAAATCCTGGTGAGTGAAGCCAGGTGAAAGACCTAGTGAGTGAAGCTAGATAGATGGAAAAACCTAGTGAGTAAAACTAGGCAGATGGAAAAACCTAGTGAGTGAAGCTAGGCAATTGAAAATCTTGGTGAGTGAAGCCAGGTGAAAGACATAGTGAGTGAAGCTAGGCAGAAGTAAAGACCTGGTGAGTGAAGCTAGGTGAAAGTTCTGGTGAATGAAGGCAGGCAGGTGAAAGTCCTGGTGAGTGAAGTCAGGTAGGTAGAAGTCCCAGTGAGTGAAGTCGGCCAGTGAAAAGACCTGGTGAGTGAAGCCAGGCAGATGGGAAGTCCTAGTGAGTGAAATTAGGCAGATGAAAAGTCCTGGTAAGTGAAGCCAGGCACGTGGAAATCTAGATGGGTCAAGGTTGACATGACACCTGATGTGGGAAGTCCAAGTAGGTCAAAGGGTTAACTGGATACTTGGCAGAAGGAAATCTAAATGGGTCAAGGATGACCGGACATCTGGTAGAAGGAAGTCTAAGTGGGTCAAAGTTGATCGAACATTTGACACGAGAAGAAAAGTCCAAGTGGGTTAAAGGAATTGACTAGACACTTGGTGAAGAAGTCCTAGCAGGTCAAGGTTGACCGTATGCTAGGCATAATATTTCAACAGGTCACAGTTGACCGAATGTTAGAATTGGAGACCTTGGACTTGGTTTAGGCAAGTAAAAGGTGGTTCAATCGATCAGTTGATCGATTGGATGCGTACTATGAATAAGGTGTGGCCCAATCGATCGGGCGATCGATTGGGAGCAAATGTTGCGAGCACAGAACGTCTGCCGATCGATTGGGGACTAGACTTCTCGCGTGAAGACGCGAGAAAGGCTGGATAGATTGGTCGATCGATTCAGCCATTTCCAGAGAGCACAGAGGAGCTCTGAATTGATCACACGATCGATTCAAAGCCTCCCCAATCGATTGAGAGTCATTCAATCGATTAGGATCCGACCGTTACGCAGGTTTAAAGCTGTTGCGAGCGATTTCTTCGACACGGCTTCCAGATCTTCAACTCCACTCTCAGTGATTCTCTACGAGCTCTCACCGCCAGTTCTTAAAGGTTCTTGGAGGCAAGTACTGGTGCATATACAAGGCTCAAGAGGGAACACCAAGCAACAAGTAAGCAAGAAGAAAGAGTTTTTCTTTGTATCTTTGTATTTTCTTCTTACGTGTGTTGTATTTTTGTTGTGTGGGTTTGTACGAGGCTTCTCTACCTCCGGCTGCGACCGAGAAGGAGTATTTCACTAGTGGAGAGCGAGTCGTGTGTGGATCCTTGGATTAGTCTGTAACACCCATACGATCCCTAGAAATTTTACATGAAATTATGCATGATTAAATAGGTTTCATGTGGATTCTTCTTAAAAAAATATATATATAATAAAAAGAACCAAAAGGAGGCATGAGCAAAGATTGAACCTTGGACCTCTTAGTAAATGGTTCCATATTATAACCAGTAGCCCCAGCAGGGGTGTGCTGATATGAAAAGAGGGAAATTATGGTTAAAGGTAAGGAAAGTGAAGGCTCTCTTCACTAAGAAGGAGAAGTCCAAGTTTCCTTCTTCCTCTTACAATGAAAAGAGAGTTTTACTTTCTCCCTTCATTTAGGATGAGTAAAAGAAAAGGGAAGGAAAAATTAATTTTTTTTTCTTCCTTTCATTTGGAATAACAGGAGAAAAGAAAGAGAAATTTTCATTTTCTTCTCTTCCTCCTCCCTCCTCCTTTCCACCGAAACAAACCCCTCCTTCCTCACCATTGCCGAACCAAGCAAGAAGGTTTTCTCTCTAGGAAAAGCTTCACAACCAAGGTTACTTCTCTTAGGGAATTAAGCGAGAGAAGTAAGTATCCCCTCACCTGCAGTACAATAGTTTTCGTACGCTTTATGTTTAAAGATTTTTGGAAAAAAAAACTTAGGGATTTCCTTGCAAGTTTCGGCCAAGATGAGGAGTTGTGGTCACTTATGGTTGTAAAGTTTACAATTCATGCTACATGTTGTATAAATAAAACCTAGAACTTTACTTTAGGTTTCGGCCAAGATGGAACATGAGGTTTAGTTCAAGGTGTTGAAACCTAAACATGATTGTTTATGCTCCTTCATGATACATGATTTATTACATGTTGTTAGTTAAGGTTTCATGCTACATGTTGTATAAATAAAACCTAGGACCTTACCTTAGGTTTCGGCCAAGATGAAATATAAGGTTTAGATCAAAGTGTTGAAACCTAAACATGATTGTTTATGCTCCTTCATGATACATGATTTATTACATGTTGTTAGTTAAGGTTTCATGCTACATGTTGTATAAATAAAACCTAGGACCTCACCTTAGGTTTCGGCCAAGATGGAACATGAGGTTTAGATCAAGGTGTTGAAACCTAAACATGATTGTTTATGCTCCTTCATGATACCTGATTTATTACATGTTGTTAGTTAAGGTTTCATACTACATGTTGTATAAATAAAACCTAGGACCTTACCTTAGGTTTCGGCCAAGATGAAATATAAGGTTTAGATCAAAGTGTTGAAACCTAAACATGATTGTTTATGCTCCTTCATGATACATGATTTTTTTACATGTTGTTAGTTAAGGTTTCATGCTACATGTTGTATAAATAAAACCTAGGACCTTACCTTAGGTTTCGGCCAAGATGAAATATAAGGTTTAGATCAAAGTGTTGAAACCTAAACATGATTGTTTATGCTCCTTCATGATACATGATTTATTACATGTTGTTAGTTAAGGTTTCATGCTACATGTTGTATAAATAAAACCTAGGACCTTACCTTAGGTTTCGGCCAAGATGAAATATAAGGTTTAGATCAAAGTGTTGAAACCTAAACATGATTGTTTATGCTCCTTCATGATACATGATTTATTACATGTTGTTAGTTAAGTTTTCATGCTACATGTTGTACAAATAAAACCTAGAACCTCACCTTAGGTTTCGGCCAAGATGGAACATGAGGTTTAGATCAAAGTGTTGAAACCTAAACATGCTTGTTTATGCTCCTTCATGATACATGATTTATTACATGTTGTTAGTTAAGTTTTCATGCTACATGTTGTACAAATAAAACCTAGAACCTCACCTTAGGTTTCGGCCAAGATGGAACATAAGGTTTAGAGCAAAGTATTGAAACCCAAACATGCTTGTTTATGCTCCTTCATGATACATGATCTATTACATGTGGTTAGTTAAGTTTTCATGCTATATGATGTATAAACAAAACCTAGAGTCTTACCTTAGGTTTCGGCTAAGGATGAACACAAGGTCTAGGGCAAGATTTTGAAATCTAACCATGCTTGTTTTATGCTTCCTCATGATGTATGATTTCCTATGCAATGTTAGGTTAAATTTTCATGGCTTATGTTGCATGAAAAACCTAGAAACACCACCTTGAGGTTTCAGCCAAGCATGATTTAGGGCCTGTAGGAAGTTTCAAAAACCTTAATCATGTATGATGTTGACCCTTATGATATGATATGAATTTTTATGTCACCATGTTAATTGATATGTGCACTTCATGTTATCATGTTATGTTTTTATGAGATGCTATATAATGTGCACTTCATGTTATCATGTTATGTTGTTATGATATGCTATATGTTATGTGCACTTGGTGCCATCATGCTATGTTTATGCAAGACTTATGTAAGATGAAAAGCCTAAGAGATGTTTCCCTTAAATTGGGATCAAGAGCACTCTTCATGATATGACAAGAATATGAATGTTATGAAATGACAAGAACATGATATGTTATGATATGACATGATATGACATGCTATTTTACTTTGTATGGCTTGTACCAAGGGTGAGCTCCTCAAGCGCCCCTAGGTTGATGGTCTATGAAACAGGCCTAGTAAAAGGGATAGGCTCCTAAGCGCCCCTAGATCGATGGTCTATGAAACAGGCCTAGTTCCTAATAGGTTCAAGATTTGCTACCTTGGATCTATTTAGGATGCGCGCATTTACGTATGTATGTGGTACAATCCGGGCCCTCATGTTGAGATTATGTTTAAGTATGTATATGATATATGTTTTCAAAGGACATCTTGCACATATTCATTTCATGATACATGTTTTCAAAAGATCATCTTGCATTTACAAATTCATGTTATATGTTTTTTGTTATTCTTCTTAAAGATGCTCTTGAAATATGTCTATGATGTTTATATGATCATGTTACTACTTTATGTTTATGTCCTCACATGATATGATATGATTTTATATTTATGTCCTCACATGATATGATATGACTTTATGTTTATGCTCTCACATGATATGATATGACTTTATGTTATGCTCTCACATGTTAGGTTATGATTTACCAAATGAACATGTTATCACTTTATGTTCATGCATGAATCATGTTTTTGTGAGTAGGAAAGGGACTTACTAACCCTATGAGCTTATAGTTTTTATGTTTCCTTGTACTGCAGAAAAAGGAAAGGAATGGCTAAACTAAGAGGAGCAGCAGGAAGGGTAAGAGTGTGTGTGGCAGTGACATGGTGGAAGAAAACTGCTATATGTTTTAAGTTCTAAGTTTGCATATGAACCATGTGTTATCTTTATGCTTTGATAGTACTTTAACTAGTATGGATAGTTATGCACTTATGTCTTCATGTTTCATGTTACAAGTAGTTGGTATTAATTAAGTTGTATGCATGAATACTAGTGAGTCTACATGTTCAGTATGATAAGCATGATGATTAGTGTAGAAAAAAAAAATTAAATAACTGTTTCCGCTGCCATGATTTTATATGTATGCACGTATGTAAGTAAGTAACCCCGCCCCTCCTTAAGTAGTGGGAGGGCGGGCGTTACATAGTCACCTCTTCTTGAGGTGGATACCAAGTAAATCCTCGTGTTAGCATTGTAGAGTGTTTCATAGTCTTATTCCGCTGCCTATCAACAACAAAAAAAGCAAGCAATCAAGCGCGACGAGCTATTCACCCCCTCCCACATTTCGACCCTAACAAGTGGTATTAGAGCAAGGTTGCTCTTCACCGGAATCATCGCTGGAAGGGGCGAAGAAACTAGAGGGTGAAGAAGTTGAAGCAAGTTCATCAAAGTCAAAGAATTCAAAAAACTCAACTTCAAGATGGACTTGGATTCGATACAAGGGTGCCTCCACCATTCGTATCATCGCTGGAAGGGGCGAAGAAGCTAGAGGGTGAAGAAGTTGAAGCAAGTTCATCAAAGTCAAAGAATTCAAAAAACTCAACTTCAAGATGGAATTCCAAGATGAACTTGGATTCGATACAAGGGTGCCTCCACCATTCGTATCCACAAACTTCGATTCTTGGAAATTAAGGATCGAAAATTTTATTATGATGGAGATAGAGCAATAGTTTGCTCTAATGGAAGGCTTTGAAGCTCCAACAAGTTCAAAGGGCAAAACTCTCAAGAGGAGTAAGTGGAGCCAAGAGCAAATTTAAAGGAGCGAGACAAATGACAAAGTGACCAAGCTATTGGACAATTTATTGCCAAGCAATATTTTGACTCAAGTTGGAGAATTCAAGGATGCCAAGGAGCTTTGGAGCAAATTGGCAAAGATTCATGAGATCTCCTCCACTATACAAAATCAAGATGAATCCAAAGAGGGTGACTCATTGGATCAAGATCACGGAGGAGAGGAGTCCGAGGTTGAGAGGTGCTCAACATCGGAAGAAGAGATTCTAGAAGCTTCATCCTCAAAGGAGTGCAACCAAAAGAGAAAGGAGAGAGCATATTTGTTATTTCATGTACAAGAGGATGATGAAGAAGAAGAAGCCTCCATCTCCAGATCAAGAAGGGATGAAGATGAAGAAGCTTCCACCTCCAAAAATCAAGACAAATCAATTGGAGGATCATCATTGTCGGATCAAGAGGAAGTCTCTGCATCCGAATCAAAAGGAGAAGATGCCACCACTACAAAGCAAAGGTATAACAATTTCAATTGTTAATTAACAATAAAGATCATATCATTTATTTTGAGTGTAGGGAAAAGGGACATTAAAAGAGTAAGTGCCCTAAATTGGCTAAGAAGAAGGGCCAAGTGACACATAATGGTAAGGAGAAGCTCAAAGAGACCATCCTCACAACAAAGAAGTGCAAGGAGCACATTGTGTGCTTCTTCTGTAATAAAAAAGGATATTACCGGAGCTAATGTCCAAAGGGAAAGAAAGCGGTCAAACTTAAAGGAGGAAGCACAAGTCAAGGGGGAGCTTCCAAGGTAAAACCCAAAGTATCATTTATTGAGCATATCCCTTTGAGTAATGGTAAAAAGCATGTTAGTTATAATTTATATCATTCTAATGCCATTTACCATGAAAATAGAAGGCATGATGGAATTAAAGAAAAATATGTGGCTTTTCATGCTAAAACTACCACACCTAGGGTTATGATGTTAGACCAAAATTTAGGTAATAACTCTAAGGATTTTAGTTATAGACCTAAAAATAGAAATGCTCATAGGAATCAAGAAAAACCAAAATCTAGAGATTTATGGAAAGAAAATCAAGTCTTGAGGTCAAGGCTTGATAAAATGGAAAAGACCCTAAAAAAGATGGAAAATATCTTAAAATAGAAAAATGAACATAACCTAGGTCTAGGAGTGCAAAAGTCATCTAATGGCCATAGAGGTTTGGGATACAAACCTAAGGCTAAGAATGATGTAACTTCTTACCATAAGGTTCCATATAGCTATGGAACCAACTCTAAGTCTAGGTGTCAAGTCAAGGATACAAGGGAAGTTATCCCTAGGAGTATCTTTGCAACTACAAATGTGACTAAGACTTCTAAGAAGTCTAAGAAAGTCACTAAGAAGGTCACAAGGGAAGTAATATCTAGAGTTGACCTAGAGGAAGTTGTTGGTGTGGGAAGCATCCGACGATCGAACCTAAGTTTTGATAATGGCAAAGGATTCAAAGTTAAGATGATGTTGTGATCTAACAAGTCTGTTTAAGTGTTTCAGGAAAAGTGCTAGCTGTGGTTAGACAAGTGAAAACCCTAGGGGGTGGTAACCCTAGGTCATAGGGGGTGGTAACCCTATGCGGAAAGTCTTGGTGGGTCGAGTGCTTTAGGAAAAAGTCCTATGGGGGGTAACCCTAGGTGGAAAGTCCTGGTGTCGCGAACCAGGTAGACTGGACCAGCTGGGAAGCGGAAGTCTAGCAAAAAGTCCAGAAGCATCGAGCACCGAGCAAAAGTCCAGTCGATCTAGAGGATCGCACTTACAACAGGTAAAATCTCCTGAGTGGAGTAGGTGAGGACGCGTTCCCCGTAGAGGGAATAGTAGACGTCGGGTCGACCTAGGGTTTCCGGGTGGAAATCTGAAGTCAGACCCGGACAGTCCGGAGACTGTCATCATATTCTATTATCATATCTATATTGTTGTTTTGTGCTAACTTGGTTTTGCAGGGTATGTGTTTGGGACTAACACATTTTGTAGGACCAAAGGAGCACAACTTAGCCTCGGATGAACAGTGTCCGAGGCGCCTCCATGGAGCTTGGAGGTGCCTCGGATGCAAAGCTGAGCTGGCTGTGAAGCAAGCTTGGAGGCGCCTTGAAGGAAGCTCAAGGCACCTTAGACTGGTGGATGAAGGCGCCTTGGAGAGCACAGAAGGCGCCTTGAAGGGATAAGTCACGACCAGTTCAGGCTTGATCCACGCAGGGGACTCCGCCATCCTGGAGGTGCCTTGGATGACTTTCAAGGTGCCTTGAACACCCTTTATAAGTAGCACTCGACCAGCAGCTCTGTATAACTTCCTCTAAGCAACCTTTCTTCAACGTGCTGTCAACGAGATGACCCAAAAGTGCTGCGACTACTTCCCGACGACCCAGAGCTCCGAATTTGATATTTCCTAAGTATCGTTGGTATTTTTAATTACTGTTTTAAATTGTATTTAGCTTGTAATAATTTCGTGCTTATAGTTGTTGCCTAGGGAAAGCGATCAAGGATCGTGGGCCTTCGAGTAGGAGTCACCACAGACTTCGAACGAAGTAAATCCCATGCGTCTTTCTGTGTGCTCTTTTATTTTTCCGCTGCGTTTATTTACTCGATAGTGTTTTACGATTCCGAAACGAATGAAACGAACGAAATAGCCACGAGCGCTATTCACCCCCCTCTAGCGCGTCTTGATCCAACAATTGGTATCAGAGCGGGGTCGTTTTGAATCAGTGCAACCACTATTCAAAACATTTTTTTCGTGGTATTTTCAGATTTTTCGGAGTCAAATTAAAATTAGCTTAATAGCTACATTCTAATTGTTTTATCGAATCGGTTTTGCTCGAGATTGGTACAATACCACTCGAGCTCGTTTTCCCTTATTTCTCCCATACTGCTAATCCAAGACCCAGTCTTGGAAGCGGTTTTATTGTTCTTGTCGTTCAGGATTTTAAATGGCCCAACAAGAAGGTTTCAGCACCGTTCCCCCCCACTATTCTCCGGAGAAGACTTCGGATATTGGAAGGGGCGAATGGAAACCTTCCTCAAGACCCAGTTCGATACGTGGATGATAATCAAGACCGGACTACAACTGCCATCCGACGAAGACGGCAAGCCAACACCCTGCCAAAAATGGGAACCGACCCTAATCAAAAAGGTGGAAGCTGATGCCAGAGCAACCTGCACCCTCCAATGCGGACTGACCAAGGAGGAACTCAACAGAGTTGGACCATTCTCCAGCGTAAAAGAGCTTTGGGAGAAGCTGATCGAACTCCACGAGGGAACCTCCGACACAAAAGTAATTAAACGTGACTTGTTGCTTAATAAATTGTATAACCTAAAAATGCAGGAAGATGAGACGGCCTGTCAACTCCACGCACAGATACAAGACATCCTCAACTCCCTCCACGCAATCGGTCAAAAGGTCAAGAATAGGGACATCATAAGGTATGCACTCAACTCTTTTCCTAGGAGTACATTGTGGGCATCAATGGTAGATGCCTACAAAGTCTCCAAAGATTTATCTTCAATTAGATTAGACGAGCTATTTTCAGAATTTGAACTTCATGAGCAAACTAATACACAACCTTCCGAGAAAGGAATTGCTTTGCTTGCAGGTACCGGTGGAGCACGCGAATCAAGATCACGACAAAGAACCGAACAGGAGTCAGAAGCAGAAACCGACTCAGATGAAGAAGACAATGAACTAACCATAGAACTCATGAACCTTGTGAAAAGACTCTACAAGAAGAAGAAAGGTTTCAACAAGCGGACCTAAAGAAGGCAGTCCAATCCAAGGAGGCCCAACATAATTCTAAGGTAAAATTTGAGGTGATCTACTACGGATGCAACCAGAAGGGGCACATCAAGGCCAACTTCCCTAACCAAAAGGAAGCAAAGAAGCAGAGAAGGAAGAAGGCCCTGAAGGCGACGTGAGATGAATCTTCCTCAGAAGAAGACGACGACGAACTCGATCAGACGAGTTTACTGGCGCTGATGGCCCGGGACCAAATCAACCTGTCCGAGAGTGAAAGCGAGTCGGAGGTAGAGTTCGAGCGAAGCCACGGATCCGTATTCGTTTCCGAAGGGCCCGATCCCTCTGTAAGTATCTCTCAACTCAATAATTTAGTTAATTATTTGTTACGAAAATTAGCTAAATCAAACCTTAGAGTCAAGTCACTTCTAAAGGAAGTAGAAGTCCTTAAAGAAGTGACTAACTCCGAATATTTGACTGAATCAGTTCAGACTGGAAATTCAACTCAAGTCTAAAAACTTGAAGAAGAGAATTCCAGCCTGAGAATTCAAGTCAAGGATCTGGAGAAAACACTAGAACGGTTTTCTTTAGGTTCCAAGAATCTTGACCTAATTCTTGGGACACGAAGAGCCGTTTATAATAGAACTGGTCTAGGATTTAAACCAAAGAAAAAAAATATAAATCTTATTTATCTCTTGTACAAAGAGGGAATAGAAAAACAGTCCAAGCATGAGTCTCCAAGTCCAAATTGATTAATCAAGTTGGACTTGGCCAATATTGGATCCCGAAGGATCAAATACACTACTTCGATAGACCATATTGAGGCTATGATCCAGGGGGAGCAAAAAGAAAAACGATATTAATAAAACGAACATAATTAAAAATTAAAATTCAAAATTTAATTAAAAATTCAAAATTAAATTTTAAAAATTAAAAATTCAAAATTAAATTAAAAATTTAAAATTCAATTCGAAATTAAAATTGAACTCAAAATTTGAAATTCAATTAAAAATTTAAATTTTAAAATTAAATTAAAAATTAAAAATTAAAAATTAAAAATTCAAAATTAAATTCAAAATTCAAAATTCAAAATTCAATTAAAAATTCAAAATTAAATTCAAAATTCAAAATAAAAAACTCAAAATTAAATTCAAAATTCAATTAAAAATTCGAAATTAAATTAAAATTCAAAATTCAAAATTCAATTCGAAATTAAAAATAAAATTCAACTTAAATCAAATAAAAATAGAAAGAGGATCCAGAATAGCTGACACCCCCAACTAAACTACCCGACTGGGTAACCGAACTTAATCTACCCGGCAGGGTAACCGAACTTTACCTACCCGGTAGGATAAATAGGGTTAGATTAAAATGGGCTAGGTTTAACTTGACTCACGGTACTGGTGAAATATTGGATGATAGTACGTTGGGGAAACTTAGTCATCGCATGTCTAGGAAGATATGGCTTCGACCTGGTGCATTTGGCTAAGTGGAACTAACCGAAGCTACCCTTTATGGATCCTAACCAGTTAGACCAAGGTTTTGTACTAAGTTCAATGGGTAGGACTATTTGGAAAACTTCGAAAGCATGGTTACTTTAATGATGTCCTTGTGACTCACCATAGCCCAGAAGTTTATCCAAAGAATGCCTGCTTGTTGAACCCAAAACTAAACCTGAATCTAACATAAAGTTAAACATAACCCTAAAATTGAACCTAATTCATCTAAAAAAAATTATAGTATTACCTGATTGAAAATTTAGATCCGGTGAGATGACTAAGGATTAAATATCAAATTAAATTAAAATTCAATTCAAATCAAATTAAATTATTTAAAAATCTTTTAAAACTTAATTTCAAAATTATTTGAAAAACCTTTTAAAAATTCTTTAAAACTTAATTTCAAAATTATTTGAAAAATTACTTAAATTTTTTTTAAAACTTAATTTCAAAATTATTTGAAAAACCTTTTAAATCTTTTAAAAATCTTTTAAAACTTATTTTCAAAATCATTTAAAAATCTTTTGAAAATTAATTTCAAAATTATTTGAAAAATTACTTAAAAATCTTTTAAAACTTAATTTCAAAATTATTTGAAAAACCTTTTAAATCTTTTAAAAAATCTTTTAAAACTTAATTTCAAAATTATTTGAAAAACCTTTTAAATCTTTTAAAAATATTTTAAAACTTATTTTCAAAATCATTTAAAAATCTTTTAAAAATTAATTTCGAAATTGTTTGAAAAATTATTTAAAAATCTTTTAACACTTAATTTCAAAATTATTTGAAAAATCTTTTTAAAATATTTTAAAATTTATTTTCAAAATTAATCGAACTTAATTATTTTCAACTTAATTATTTTCAAAATTAATCAAACTTAATTATTTTCAAAATGAATCAAACTTAATTATCTTTCAAACTTAATTAACTTAAATTTTTTTCTCATAAAATTATTTTTAAAATTAATTAACTTAAAATTATTTTTCAAATTAATCAACTTAAATTATTATTTTTCAAAATTAATTAACTTAAAATTATTTTTCAAATTAATTAACTTAAAATTATTTTTCAAAATTAATTAACTTAAAATTTAATTCAAAAATTAATTAACTTAAATTATTTTTTTTAATTGACTTAAAATAAATATTCAAAATAAATTAACGTAAAGGTAAACCTTTGTTTCAACGAATACAAACTCAAACTTAATCACTTCACTTTGTTTTCATCAAATAGAGTCCAATTCAGACAATTTATGTGTAGGAATATAAAGAATTGGATCAGTGAATGTTAGATAGTGGATGCTCCAGACACATGACTGGAAATAAACTAAAGTTCACAAAGCTCAAACTAAAGAATTTAGGGTCTGTTGCATTCGACAACGACGACAAACTTAAGGTAATCGGAAGAGGTAACATCGAACTTAGTTTCGATTTTATTATTCGAAAAGTTCTATTAGTTGAAAACTTCAATTTTAATCTTCTAAGTATAAGCCAATTGTGTGATAGTGGATACTTAGTTACCTTTGACAAATCTAGTTGTTTAGTTAAAAATATTGAAAACCCTAAAATCACACTTAAGGGGCTTAGGAAAAATAATATGTACTCAATTGATTTACCCACTTCCTCAATAAAGTGTTTTCTAACACAAGAAGAGGAAACTGAGTTGTGGCACAGAAGATTGGGTCACACTCACACCAGACTCATTTCAAAAATGAGTCAAAATGGTCTAGTTAAAGGTTTGCCCAAATTAAAATTTATTGAAAACTCAATCTGTAATGCTTGTCAACAAGGAAAACAAACCAAGTCAACCCACAAATCAACTAATCTAGGAAGAACTAACTCTTTACTTGAGCTCCTTCACCTTGACCTATTTGATTCACATGGAGCCAAGTCACTAAGTAAGAACCAGTATTGCTTAGTTATAATTGATGACTACTCTAGGTTCACTTGGGTAAAATTTCTAAAAACAAAAGATGAAACTTTTGAAGAGTTTAGTAATTTTTGCAAGTTAACAGAAAATTAAAAAGATACTAAAATTAAAAGAATAAGAAGTGATCATTGGGGGGAATTTGAAAATCATAGGTTTACCCAATTCTGTAAAATCAATGGATACCAACATGAATTTTCATGTCCTAGAACCCCCCAACAAAACAGTCTAGTGGAACGTAAAAATAGAACCCTACAAGAAGCCGCTAGAACCATGCTAAATGAGTATAACTTAAATTATCAATTTTGGGCCGAAGCCATAAATACAGCAAATTATATTCAAAATAGAATTCTAATTAACAAACTTTACAATAAAACTCCTTATGAAATGTATTATAATAAAATTCCCAACCTAAACTATTTAAAAGTTTTTGGATGTAAAGTTCATATTTTAAATACTAAAGATTACTTAGAAAAATTTACACCCAAATCAAACCAAGGAATCTTTTTAGGGTACTCCATAACCAGTAGGCCCTATAGAGTCTATAACCAAAATACCCTAAAAGTTGAAGAAACAACTAATATAATATTTGATGAAGAAAATAATCTACCTAACTTAAATGAAAATGTTGACATTAATCCAAGAATTATTGAAGACGATGAAATTCATCCCAACACTAATAGACCAGAGGAACCAATTTCTGACCCAAACATAAGACCAACTAGAGCAAGTACCTCTCCCCACCTGACCAAATTTTGGGTGATCCAAACCTAGGAGTCAGAACTAGATCCTCTTATAGAAACTTTAGTCAGATTGCCCTTATCTCTAAAATTGAACCTAAGACTATAGAAGAGGCCCTACCTGATCCAGACTGGATCATTGCTATGCAAGAAGAGTTAGCCCAATTTGATAGAAACCAAGTCTGGCAACTTGTACCTAAACCCTTAGATAAGTCAATAATAGATACCAAATGGGTATTTAGAAACAAGTTGGATGATCAGGGTGAAATAATTAGAAATAAGGCTAGACTAGTAGCTAAAGGATTTAGTCAAGTTGAAGGTTTAGACTATGACGAAACCTATGCACCAGTACCTAGACTTGAATCCATTAGGATGCTATTAGTCTATGTAGCACATAAAGGATTTAGGTTATACCAAATGGATGTAAAATCCGCGTTCCTAAATGGGTTAATTAAGGAAGAGGTCTATGTAAACCAACCCCCAGGATTTGAGGACTTAGACTACCCTAATTATGTATTTAAATTAGAAAAGGCCTTATATGGACTTAAATAAGCTCCTAGAGCATGGTATGAACGGTTATCCAATTACTTAACATCCAAAGGCTTTAACCAAGGTCACATAGATCCGACCCTATTTGTAAAAACTATAGAAAAAGACATCTTCATAGCCCAAATCTATGTTGATGATATAATTTTTGGCTCAACTAACTCTAAACTTCTAAAAGAATTCGTTAAATTAATGGAAAATGAATTTGAAATGAGTATGGTTGGGGAGCTAAATTTTTTCTTAGGTTTACAAATTAAACAAACAAAAGATGGAATCTATATTTACCAAACTAAATATGCTAAAGAACTAATTAAAAAATTTAGCATGGAAAATTCAAAAATCATAAATACCCCAATGGCCACTAACATCAACATTGACTCTGACCAGAAGGAAAACCAGTAGACCCAAAATACTATAGAAGTATAATAGGAAGCCTACTCTACCTAACTGCAAGTCGACCAGATATAATATTTGCAGTTGGTATGTGCGCAAGATACCAATCTTGTGCAAAAAAATCACATCTAACATATGTTAAAAGAATACTTAGGTATATTAAGGGCACCCTAAATATAGGACTTTGGTACCCTAGAACTAGCACCTTTGACCTTTTTGGCTATTCTGACTCAGACTATAACGGGTGCAAATTAGACAGAAAAAGTACAAGTGGTAGCTGCCAAATCCTAGGTCAGTGCCTAGTAAGTTGGTCAAGCAGAAAGTAATATTGTGTTGCTCTATCCACCATCGAAGCTGAGTACATAGCCCTAGGTGAGTGTGCCACTCAACTTTTGTGGATGATGCATACCTTAAAAGACTATCAATTAGAATATAAAAATACAAAAATCTTAATTGATAATATAAGCTCAATTAATCTAACAAAAAATCCAATTCACCACTCTAGGACTAAACACATAGAGGTAAAACACCACTTTGTAAGGGATCACGTAGCTAAAGGTGAACTTGCACTCAACTATGTTGAGTCCAAATCAAATCCAGCTGACATTTTCACAAAATCCTTACCTGAACTTGAGTTCAGTGCACTTAAAAGACAAATATGAATGTGCTGGGTAGAATAGATGTTGATTTTCAAACTCATTGTCTTACTTAATCATCCTGTTCTTTTCAAAAATTCTAGAAAAAATAATGATTTTAAAATCCCATTTTCTTAGAATTTTCAAAAGTTGGACTTAGTTTAGGCACTACCCTAGAAATCATGTTCCCCTAGATTTAAGCCAGAGCATCTCACAAACACCTAGGTATACCTTGCTTGTGTTTGTAATACATAGAATGGCGTGAGATGCATAGGGTACAGCTTGGACTCCAATATGCTTATATCTGTGCATCATTATGAGTCTGGACGTTAAATACTTTATTAACAGTAATCAGTTTAAGTCATCCAGCCTTAGTCAAATCTAACTAGACCAAAAGACTTAACTTGACTAACTGAGTGAAAGCTGCTGCTCTTTAGGCAATCATCAAGTAGCTAAAGGTTAGACAGTTGGTGAAGGAAATGGAGATTTTAAGATTAAGCATGCTTGTACTTTAGGGCTCTAATACCTGATCAAAACAATTTGGATAAGTTAACAACTATTTAACTTGACTCATGCTTGGACTTAAGGACCAACTAAATTTGATTAAATAACCTAAAATTAAATATTTAGTTACTCCCTCTTCGTCCTAAAATTTAATAAGTTCTTACTCCTATTTTTTCAAAATTAAGTTTTTTTTTAATTAAGCTAAGTACCTTTTTAAACTGAAACTACATTTTCAAAATTCAATGTTTGCAAAAGGCTTAGCTAAGTGATTCATATAGCAACTTTCAAACTTTCTCAAACTTAGCCACCTTTATAAATTTTTGCTAAAATACTTTTCTAAGTTACCTCTTAGATTCTATACTTAGCTAAAAGTATTAAAAAGCATATTTCTTTACTTGCAAAATTTAACTCATGACTTTCAAAAGATTTCGGCTAAGTAAAAAGAGACTTCAAATTTTTTTCAAAAAATAATTTGGCTCCAAAAATTCTTTAAAATCTAGCTAAGTTTTTCAAAATTTAGTTAAGTATTTTCTTCTAAAAACAACTAAGTTTCAAAAGTGGCTAAAGTCATCCTTCGAAGTCAACCATATATTAGCCTTTTAAACTTAGGTGAAAAATATTCCTTTTAAGTCCTCTTTCTCCCTTAGCTAATAATTTTTTTAGTAAAATTTAATTATAAGCTAAGTGTTACACAAGCATTTTTACCTTCTTTCAAAGCCTAATCTGTTTTTTTTCTAAAAAACTTAAAACTGGCTTATTTTTTTGATAAATGGCAAAGGGGAAGAGTAGGAAAATTCAAAAGTAAAAGTCTGATTCAAAAATAAAGCCCTGTATTAAGGGGGAGCTTCACAAAGTTTAAGTGTTAGCTTAAGTTATGCTTGTATTTGAATTTATATACTTAAGCATGCTCACTTAACCCATTTAAATATATTAATGCATTTGTTTTACTTAACTTTGAATTTGGGTTGCCATAATCAAAAAGGGGGAGATTGTTAGTGCGGGAAGCATCCGACGATCGAACCTAAGTTTTGATAATGGCAAAGGATTCAAAGTTAAGGTGATGTTGTGATCTAATAAGTCTGTTTAAGTATTTCAAGAAAAGTCCTAGCTGTGGTTAGGCAAGTGAAAACCCTAGGGGGTGGTAACCCTAGGTCATAGGGGGTGGTAACCCTATGCGAAAAGTCTTGGTGGATCGAGTGCTTCAGGCAAAAGTCCTAGGGGGGGGGGTAACCCTAGGTGAAAAGTCCCGGTGTCACAAACTTGGTGAAAGACTGGACCAGTCGGGAAACGGAAGTCCAGCAGAAAGTCCGGAAGCATCGAGCATCGAGCACCGAACAAAAGTCCAGTCGATCTGGAGGATCGCACTGGCAACAGGTAAAATCTCCTGAGTTGAGTAGGTGAGGACGCGTTCCCCGTAGAGGAAACAGTAGGCGTCGGGTCGACCTAGGGTTTCCGAGTGGAAATTCGAAGTCAGACCCGGACAGTCCGGAGACTGTCATCATATTCTATTATCATATCTATATTGTTGTTTTGTGCTAACTTGTTTTACAGCGTATGTGTTTGGGACTAACACTTTTTGCAGGACCAAAAGAGCACAACTTAACCTCGGATGAACAGTGTCCGAGGCGCCTCCATAGAGCTTGGAGGCGCCTCGGATGCAAAGCTGAGCTGGCTGTGAAGCAAGCTTGGAGGCGCCTTGAACTGGTGGATGAAGGCGCCTTGGACTGGTGGCTCAAGGCGCCTTGGACTGGTGGATGAAGGCGCCTTAGAGGGCACAGAAGGCGACTTGAAGGGATAAGTCACGACCAGTTCAGGCTTGATCCACGCGGGCGACTCGGCCATCCTAGAGGCGCCTTGGATGACTTTCAAGGCACCTTGAACACCCTTTATAAGCAGCGCTCGACCAGTAGCTCTGTATAACTTCCTCTAAGCAACCTTTCTTCAATGTGCTGTCAACGAGACGACCCAGAAGTACTGCGACTACTTCCCGACGACCCAGAGCTCCAAATTTGATATTTCCTAAGTGTCGTTGGTATTTTTAATTATTGTTTTAAATTTTATTTAGCTTGTAAAAATTTTGTGCTTATAGTTGTTGCCCACGGAAAGTGATCAAGGATCGCGGGCCTTCGAGTAGGAGTCACCACAGGCTCCGAACGAAGTAAATCCCCTTGCGTCTTTCTGTGTGCTCTTTTATTTTTCCGCTGCGTTTATTTACTCGATAGTGTTTTACGATTCCGAAACGAATGAAATAGCACTACAACAAAAATAACTTTTCGCAGCACGCAAATTCACTTTTCATAGCGCATATTGTGCACTGCACAATTAAAAGCTGTTAAAAGTCATAAATTATCCGCGGCGTGCTTTTGCGCTCTACGAAAAGTATTTTCTAAAGTGCGCAAAGCATGCCGTGGATACTATTATCCGCGGCGTGCTTTGCGCGCTGCGGATAGTATTTTCCGCAGCGCGCAAAGCACATCGTGGATAATAGTATCGGCGGCGTGCTTTGCGCGCTGCGGAAAATACTATCCGCAACGCGCAAACGTATGCTGTTGATGATCTTAATTATATTAAAAAAAATAATTTGCCGAAAATAATAAATTAAAATTTTACAGCAAATTTAGTGCAAATCAAATCCATACAAAATTAATAAAGTCATAGCTTTTCATTAAACCACAAAAACTCAAAACATCTAAAATAATATATGAAATCTCTAACAAACTAGCAATTACATAACAACAATTCAACTTACAATCCAAACAAATTAGTTTAATATGTATCAATCACACAATACTATAAATTTAGATAACCATGCGACCGTGCTTCCTATTGCATCATCGAGAAACTGCATTTCATCATTTGGTCGAATTAGGTCCACCTCAAATTGAACACATGTACCAACTCACAAGTAAAAAATAACTTGAACACATGTACAAGGAGGTATAGAAAAAGCATTTTAGGCTGTATAAATAGAGATCTTAAGTATAAATTATTATGAAAAACAAGATCAATGAAATAAAATACTAAAGAAATCTAAAATGAGTGGACATGCTTACTATTTTCTCTCCAACAGCTTGAGTACTAGGCTCCCCATTTTTTTTCTTATGACCTTCAATCCAAACTTGCAATCTTGTAATTTTTGTATCTACCGAACTTGTCTTTTCCTTAAATATAGAAATATATACAAAATCATTACAACACAATTCAAAAGATACATATATCATTACTTATTACTTAAATTATAAAAAATTAAAAATAATTACCATAATGTGAGAAAACATTTAATATGTCATCAAGATAATATACATACTAAACCTAGAACTCTATCATAGAACAAAACAAAAAAGAAATTAAAAAAGAAAAGAAGAAGAAGAAAATAAAGTATGAAAAACCTAGAACTCTATCATAGAACTCTTATCCTAATTGTTAGAACACTATTAGAAATAAGATCTTTAAGGACACACATAAATACCCTTATAGTATACTTTTAGTGACACTAAAGTTGTCCATAGAGATATTTCTTCAATCAGTGCTACTTTGCAGGTCAAATTCTAATTTCTTGTCTCCTCAAGTATTCAATCTATTTTCTTGAGTCATAAATTATAAACCAAATAATGAATATGGTTATAACAAAATATGGAAATAGCATTCTGTGGTGCCATATAAAAACGACACTTGGGGAAGAAGTAGCCACTTAATAACAATGCATACGTTCAAAACTAAGTTGAAAAACAATGCTATTTACTGAAAGAATTCACAAGTACACACTGAGCAAACAACACAGAGTAAGATTGTTAAACACACAACCAAACTAAAACTCACAAGACTAAAACATCAGTAACTCTAAATAAACAATGAGGAAAGGATTATACTAGCAACTCACATGAATTGCCTAAGGATAGTGCAAGTACTTGGGTCAACATACTGCCAAATCTATTTTTTTTAGACAACTTTCTCAAGCCCCTTCTCTAAAGTTGATGGGAATTGCAACAGGCTTAAATTATGACCAGTTGGAGCAGTATCCAATAGTATAACTGACTAATCTGCAAATAAAAAGAAAGAAAGATGTTTTTTAGCAGTTCATCCTCTTAAGTTTTGGCTCATATACATCATTCGAGAAAATAAAAACTTCTTCAAAGATGATAAGCATAAGAATTCACATCATATAACAAGATTCCCCATAGAACACAAGCATTAAACATTATAAAAACAAACCTCAAAGGTTTGTATCATAAATGAATTGGTACATAACATATCAAACATATAAAACAAACTTAGAAATGTTAACCTAATCATATGGACTTCTGAAGAGCACCTAAAAATTTATCAAATATGAAGAATGAGTTTCGTTACAAAATGGAATCTGTCCTTCTCATAAGTTATATGTATTCTTAACTGTGAGTATCACACCGAAATGTTATAAACCTCCATGCTCATAATGAGAGTAAAACCTTGATCAGAATCGACAAAGAATTAAAGTAGGATCTATCAATCCAAGCGCATAAAGGCTTCAAGTAAGCCATCAGACAAGAGAAAAAAGGTTTTAAATTGCACATGATTGCACGACTTCAATTATACCTTATCGCAGTCCAAAAGCAAGAGATTTTGGACAAAGAGAAACTCACTTGATAATTTCAACAAAGCTCATGGCCTTATTGACTTTCGGAATCGCATTCGTAAGCTCAGAAATAAATCCGTTCAAGTCCACATCAAACAAATCATAACCCTCCACCAAGCAGTCGGAAGGTAGCCAGTTCGCGCAGCCGGCACTCTCTGGGATTCTATTTTAATGAGAAATAAAAAATTTACGATTACCTTGAGCTCCTCCTTGCTTACTGTGGAGAGGGAAGACGAGCTTGTTGCGCTCCTCTTACTTTGTAACGTCCGAAAATTCTAAAATTTATTTTTAGAAATATTCCATGATTTTTTTGGAATTTTCGAATATTTTTATAGAATTTTTGGAGTAGCAGAAGTAGTAAAAATTAAATAAAAACATAAAACGGCCTAAGCGGGAATTGAACTCGAGACCTACCGAACCTTACGACTTATAGATGACTTTAGTAACCAAGGGGCCCCAGCAAGGATGTACTGAAAGAAGAGGAGAACAATTATATTTAAGATTTAGTTGGACGTATTTTACTACTTAATATAAATAAGGAATTAAGAGAGGAGTTATTATATTTCTAAACGACAACTTTCCTCCTCGCCCTCACCTGACGCCACCTCTCTCTTCCTCACCTCTCGGCGCACAAACCCCAAGGAGACCTAGGGTTCCATCCCAAGGGTCATAGGAGCACCTTCCGGCGACATCTCAGATACGAGGACGCTCCTCTCCGCGAGAAGAACACATAGACGTGAGAGGATCGCCGAAGAGATCATCTTCTCCGGAAACCTAGCGATCAGATTTGTAACAAAACTAGCGCAGGATATAAGTAACCCCTCACCTGCAGTATAAGTAGCTAGTCGTATGCTTTTATGCTCTTAGTTCCCTTTTATGTACTTAGTGTAGCTATATCAGAATTAGAGCACACCAGGTGCTCGACAAAATGACTAGTTTAGTTAAATGCTACAGTAGACATTTTAATAGCTCAGATAAATGCCATAGATGCATTTTAAATAGCATACATAGCCTTGCTTCAGTTATATAGGACTACGATCCAATGGGTGGGCTCCCATAGTCGCCTCTAGGTTCAGATAACCTAGCTCTAGGTTCAGATAACCTAGTAAAAGCAAGATAAGATAAATCAGTTTATAAACAGTATTTTACTTTTATCAGTGACACTGTACTGGACTCTCAGATGTCCTTGGGTTGGACCATAGTCGTCCCTAGGTTTAGATAACCTAGTAACCCTACTAGATTCGGGACTTGCTACCTCGGGTCTAGTTAGAGATGCGTGCATAGCAAGTACAGTTGTCGGGCCCAACATCAGCATGATTATTATTTTTATCTATTTATGAAAATAGTTTTCAACTTCACAAACTAGTTATGTGAATTCAGTACAGTTCAGAATTAACCTAATGTTAATCTTAGCCTAGCTTAGGTATTAGTTTAGTTCTTTTGTTGATACAACATATATTTTATGTTTAGTAGTTGACTGCCATGACTTGTATGTCAATATGCCATGTTTTAGCATTTCTAGTATGATTCTCAGCTTGCATATCAGCATAACATCTTTTAAAAGCATGATTTCTTCGAATGCATGTTTTTGTGAGGTAGATGGTTCTTACTAAGCTCCCAAACTTATAGTTTCATTTTCCTTATACTGCAGATAAAGGCAAAGGAAAGATGGATTAACGGAGGCTGGAGGGCAATGCGTCAAGATGTGTGTGAGCGGGAACTTGGAATAAAGACCCTTGGGGAGTAGTCCAACTAAGGACTCAGTATTTCAGTTTTGGTTATTTTCTGCATTTCTAGAATATTAAGTGTCATGAATTATGAATGTGTGCACTATGTTATGCCTAGACTTCTAGTTACTTTGATGTTAGTCGGTAAGTTATGAATCTTGATCAGTTTAGTAAGAGTTTAGTGTTTATTAGTTGATACATCCGTGTTATACATGAAATTCTGAAATGCAGTAGAAATCAGAGCTCTAATCGATCAGCCGATCGATTGGAGGGTCCCTAATCGATCAGCCGATCAATTGGGAGGTAATCTGTCGCGTACAGAGAGCTGTTGAATCGATTAGCTGATCGATCGGCCATGGATCAATCAGTCGATGGATTGGAGATTTAAATTTCATGAACAGAAAGCCTCTGAATCGATTATCGAATCCATTGACCAGTCTAGATCGATCAGCCGATCGATCCAGAATTGACCCCGTGGACATTAGCGAGTTGAATCGATCAGTGGATCGATCAGACAACTCCAATCGATCATCCGATCGATTGGAATGTCTGATTTCAGGTAGAAGTGTCTAACTGCAGTTTTCTGATCAGATAAGAAGGTTAGGTTCCCTTCTTTAGCATAGGTACAACTTCAGAAGTGTATTCGGGGTTAATTTTCAGATTTTATAGTAAATAGTAGAGAATTTTAATTATTTCAGCTTTTCCGCACCCTACTATTTAGTGATAGTCCCAAGAATAGTTTAGCAGAATGTAACCCCTGGCCTTACAGCCTAGATAGTTGAAGGCGGGGCGTTACAGAGTGGTATCAGAGCAAGTTCCATACTTCCTCCACACACACATCAGCATTGAACCTGCAGCATTCAAGTAAGAATATCTCTCACTTTATTTATGTTTCTTGCTTTCATGTTTATAAATAACTACAACATGTTCCTATATGATAGCATCTAACAAGATAATACTAGTTATGTAAACATGATTGTATTAGTTATGTATGTCCTCTATTTCTTTAGAAAATGGTACGAGGACGCCCAACTAGAAAGGCACCAGCTATGAGGCAGGTAGTTCAGTGCCTCCCCAGACCTAACAGCAGTAGTGGCTCTGTTATAGAAGCAACTAGCTGAACAGCAACAGGAGATAGCCACCCTAAGGGCTAATCATCAGAACACTCCCACTGTCACTCCGGAACCTAACCTAGCAACCCCAGTAGTGATAGAGGTTCCACCAGTCCAACCTACAACACCAGTAGCCCCAGCAGTAGGGGCAAGGAGAGAAGCCTATCTGATCTAGTGACAGAAAATCAAGCCAGAGAATTTCTCAGGCACCAGTGAACCATGGGATGCCCAAGTCTGGTTCAAAACATTGGAGAGTACGATAGAGCTTCTGGACTGGCCAGAACATGAAAAGGTGAAATGTGCCTCCTTCTGCCTGGCAGGAGACGCACGTATGTGGTGGGAGAGAATTAAAGTGAAGCGCCTAGCGGACCAGATGACATGGGCAGACTTCGAGAGGGAATTCTTTGAGGAGTTCTTTCACATGCGGGTCACAAATCGCCACTACAAAGAGTTCATTGAATTTCGTCAGGGCAACCTTTCTGTTGGGGAGGCCGTGAAGAAATTCAACAGACTGGCTCGTCTATGCCCAGAACTAGTCAGCACTGAAAGAGAATGAGTCCGGATGATGCTTAAATTGCTAAGGCCGGAAAAAGCAATGAACGTGGCCAGCGGCGTTCATAGGCTGCAAACCACTGAAGAACTGGTAAGTAGTGCTCTGATCACCGAGCATTACCAGAACAGCATCAAGCAGCAGAAGCAAGCCTTTTTAGAGTCAAAAGTCCAAGGAGGCTCAGATACTCAGAAACACCAGGGCCACAACTCTAACTGGAAAGGGAACTCTAGTCATAAATGTAAACCAGGGAGTTACCCAAAAAATAGACCAGCTAGTAAACAGCCTAGTTATCCCAAGTGTTCTACTTGTGGGAAATTCCACCCCGGAGTTTGTCGCAGGGGCACACGAGGATGCTTCGAATGTGGCCAGGAAGGGCATATGGCTAAGTAATGCCCGAACAAGACTAGTTTCCCTCCACCACAGCCGATTCGGTACGGAGGTAACCCAACACAGTTACACCAGATGCAGGCTGCTTTAGATGGTCCATACATCAGCCAGGGCAAACTAGAAGCCCCCTCAGCCACGATGAATGCGAGGATCTACTCACTCACTAGAGAAGACGTAACGAATGCCTCGACAGTTGTTACAGGTCAAATTAGCATTTTACAGCAAAGTGCAACTGTCTTATTCGATACTGGGGCAACCCATTCTTATATATCCAGGACATTCACCGAAAAGTTGGCAATACCTTCAGAGGTACTCAGTGGTCAGTTTTTGACAACACTACCTTCAGGAGAAATCATGGCATCCACGTACTGGCTCAGAGTGGTGCCAGCCGTTATAGCAGGCAGAGAGCTTTTTGGTGATCTGATAGTGCTGGATATGACTGACTACGACGTCATTTTGGGAATGGACTTTCTGATCAAGTACGGTGCCTCTATAAAGTGCCGTAAACAGAAAGTTGTATTCCAACCTGAAGCAGGAGTGCAGTTTGGGTACATAGGAGAACCAAAGAGAAAGGCCAAGAAGTTTCTCTCAGCTTTGAAAGCACAGAAACTACTAGATTTAGGATGTACGGGGTGTTGGTGCAACATCCCTCAGGTCAAGGTTGACCTGGTTGACCAAGCTTGAGTCTTGGTTTGGGTTTCGATGTTTGACAATGCAAGGTTGATTGAAGAAGAGTCAAGTAGGTCAAGGATGACCGGATACTTGTCTGGGAAGTCCTAACTGGGATGTTAGGTAGAAGGAAGTCCTAGTGAGTGAAGCTAGGCAGAATGAAAGTCCTGGTGAGTGAAGCCAGGGAGAAGGAAAATCCTGGTGAGTGAAGCCAGGTGAAAGTCCTAGTGAGTGAAGCTAGGCAGTATGAAAATCCTGGTGAGTGAAGCCAGGTGAAAGTCCTAGTGAGTAAAGCTAGGCAGTATGAAAGTCCTGGTGAGTGAAGCCAGGCAGATGGAAAACCCTAGTGAGTGAAGCTAGGTGGAAGCCCTGGTGAGTGAAGCCAGGCAAGGGAAAATCCAGATGGATCAAGGATTGATCGGACATCTGGTGTTGAGAAGTCCAAGTAGGTCAAAGGATTGACTGAATACTTGGCACGAGGAAATCCAGATGGGTCAAAGGGATTGACCAGACATCTGGTGGAAGTCCTAGTAGGTCAAGGAAGTGACCGGATACTTGGCACGACGAGAAAAGTCCAAGTGGGTCAAAGGGATTGACCGGACACTTGGTGGGAAGTCCTGGCAGGTCAAGGGAGTGACCAGATGCTAGGCATGATGTACCAACAGGTCAAGGTTGACCGAATGTTGGTTTGGGAGTCTTGGAACTTGGTTTTGGGCAAAAACCAAGCGCTGGATCGATCAGGGGATCGATCCAGGAGCTGGATCGATCAGTGGATCGATCCAGGCTTCTCCCAGCGAACAGAAAGTCTCTGGATTGATCCATGGATAGATCCAGATGTCCCAATCGATCAGTGGATCGATTGGGACGCGGCTGCTTCGCGCGATAAGCGCTGGATCGATCCGTGGATCGATCCAGGCGTTTTTCCTAGAGCACAGAGGCGCTCTGGATCGATCCATGGATCGATCCATGGATCGATCCAAAGCCTCCCCGATCGATTGGGAACATTCGAATCGATCGGGATCCGACCGTTGGCGTCGTTTATAGCTGCAGGCGTGCGATGGCTGCGGCATCTCTTCACCGATTCACTTCAGATCTCTCGCCAACTCCTCCACAGCGCTCTCAAAGATCAGATCGCCAGTTCTTGAAGGATCTTGGAAGCTTTTCAAGTCAAGAGGCGGATCAAAGGCAAGAAGAGAAGCTAGGGTTAGGGTTTTCTGTACTCATTGTAAGCTTTGTGCTTGTATTTTGTTTCCCTTTCCTTTCTTCTTGTACTGAGAGTCTTGTAGGGCTTCTCCGCCCTCGGTAGTTACCGAAAAGGAGTGTTTTCATAGTGGAGGGTGCGTGCGTGGTGTGGATCCTTGGACTAGTCACATCTTGTGAGGTGGATACCAAGTAAACCAACCGTGTTAGCGTTGTGTGAGTTGTTTCTGTATTTTCCGCTGCATATTCTTGAAGAAACAAGCAACGCCGAGCAACGGGCACGCGAAGAGCTATTCATCCCCCTCTAGCTACTTTTGGTCCTAACACGGGGTTCCTAGCACATGTAGTCAGTACCAGTCAGGACAAGGACCAAAAGTTAGAAGAGGTCCGAGTTGTATGTGACTACCCAGCAGTCTTCCTTGAGGAGTTACCAGGCCTAGCACCAGACAAGGAGATTGAATTTGAGATAGAACTTATCCCCGGTACAAATCCCATCTCCAAAGCACCCTACCGCATGGCTCCAGCAGAACTAAAGGAACTTCAGGAGCAACTACAAGAGCTGCTTGACAAGGGCTTCATACGCTCTAGTCACTCACCATGGGGAGCACCTGTATTGTTCGTGAAGAAGAAGGACGGGAGCATGCGCCTGTGTATAGACTACAGAGAACTAAACCAAGTCACGATTAAGAACAGGTATCCTCTTCCCAAAATAGATGACCTGTTCGATCAGCTAAAGGGAGCAGCAGTGTTCTCTAAAATATACCTCAGATCAGGATATCACTAAGTGAGAGTTAAAGAGGGTGATATACCCAAGACATCTTTCAGGACCAGATACAGACATTATGAGTTCGTAGTCATGCCCTTTGGCGTGAAGAATGCTTCAGCTACTTTCATGGACCTCATGAACAGAGTATTCAGAGAATACTTAGATAAGTTTGTCATCGTGTTCATCGACGACATTCTTATTTATTCCAAAACTCAGGAAGAACACATAGAGCACCTGAAGATAGTATTGCAGACCCTTAAGCAGAACCAGCTATACGCCAGGTTCACAAAATGTGAATTCTGGCTTGATCAGGTATCCTTTCTGGGTCACATCATCTCCAAGGATGGTATCATGGTAGACCCCAGTAAGATAGAGATTGTGAGTAACTGGAAAAGACCTAAGAATGCCAGTGAAATCAGAAGCTTTTTGGGACTAGCAGGGTATTATAGAAAATTTGTAGAGGATTTCTCCAGGATAGCCTCCCCACTGACAGCTGTCACTAGGAAGAATAGAAAATTTTAGTGGACAGAGGACTGTGAGAACAGTTTCATCGAGCTAAAAAGAAGATTGACCAGTACTCCCATTCTGGCTATGCAGAAAACACAGACAACTTTGATATTTACAGTGACACCTCTAAATTGGGACTAGGAGCAGTACTGATGCAAGAAGGTAAGGTGATCGCCTATGCCTCCAGACAACTCAAGGACTATGAGAGGAACTACCCTACTTATGACCTTAAGCTTGCAGCAGTTATATTCGCCCTCAAAATTTGGAGACATTACTTGTATGGAGCTCAGTGCAGAGTGTAAACAGATCATCAGAGTCTGAAGTACTTCTTCACTCAAAAGGATCTAAATATGCGACAGCGCAGATGGCTCGAGCTGTTCAAAGACTACGACATAGACATCCTCTATCACCCAGGAAAAGCCAATAAGGTGGCAGACACACTTAGCAGGAAGTCCAGTGCTACCTTACTATCCCTTGCAGCCATGTCACCGCCCCTACAAAAGGAGATTACAGATTTCAGTCTCGAACTTATAGTTAGACAACTCTCTACTATGACATTAGCGTCTACCCTGCTTGGTGACATTCAGACAGCTCAGGGACAGGACCCTGAAATCCAGAAAATCTAGCAAGGGTTAGCAGAATCAGAAAGTGGAGAGTTCAGAGTATCTGATAGTGGGGTATTGTATTTTGGTGACAGACTATGCGTTCCGGATCAGGAGGAACTAAGAAGGAAGATCCTAGACGAGGCTCACAGGACTCTTTATGCGATGCATCCTGGCTCCACCAAGATGTACCATGACCTAATGAAATATTTTTGGTGGCCCGGGATGAAAAGAGACATCACTAGATATGTCAGTATCTGTCTGACCTGTCAAAAAGTCAAGGTAGAACACCAGAGACCAGGAGGAGTTCTGCAGTCTATTCAGATCCCAGAATGGAAGTGGGAGGATATTTCCATGGATTTCATAGTGGGGCTACCCAGAACCACGAATAGTTTTGATGTCATCTGGGTAACAGTCGACAGATTGACTAAATCAGCCCACTTCTTAGCTATCAGGATATCCTACTCCATGGAACAGCTAGCTCAGTTGTATCTCAAGGAGATTGTCAGACTACATGGAGTCCCACGGACCATTATTTCAAACAGAGACTGTAGATTCACATCACACTTCAGGGGGTGTGTACAGTCAGCACTGGGCACCAGGTTAAAGTTTAGCACAACCTTCCATCCTCAGACAAATGATCAAACGAAGCGAGTAAATCAGGTACTCGAAGATATGCTCCGAGCGTGTGCCCTAGACTTCAAGGGAAGTTGGTGCAAATATCTGAGTTTAGCAGAATTTGCATACAACAATAGCTATCAGGCCACTATCGGCATGACACCCTACGAGGCTCTCTATGGGCGGAGGTGTAGATCTCCCATCTGCTGGTATGAAAGTGGTGAACAGAAAGAACTAGAACTTTAGACAGATCTAGTAGCAGATACCACAGTAGCTATACAACAAATCTGCCAGAGGATAGAGACAACTCAGAGCTACCAGAAAAGCTATGCTGATACACGGCGCCGACCCTTAGATTTTTCAGTTGGGGATACAATATTTCTCCGAGTAGCTCCTATGAAGGGAGTAATGCATTTTGGGAAGAAGGGCAAATTAAGTCCCAGATATGTGGGACCATACCATATCGTCAGAAGAGTTGGCACGGTAGCATATGAGCTAGAACTACCACAGGAGATGTCAGCTATCCATAACGTATTTCACGTCTCAATGCTAAAGAAGCATATCCTAGATGCCACCCAGGTGATTGAGCCCCAGTCGGTACAAGTCCGCGAAGACCTCAGCTATGATAGTCGGCCTATTCAGATAATAGACCGAGTAGTTAAGAAATTGCGGAATAAGGAGGTACCATTAGTAAAAGTTATTTGGCAAAATCACACAACAGAAGAGGCAACTTGGGAGACAGAAGCTAGTATGAGACAGAAGTACCCAGAGTTATTCTAAGTTCGAGGATGAATTTTTTATAAGGTATGGGTGATTGTAACGCCCGAAAATTCTCAAATTTATTTTTAGAAATATTCTATGATTTTTTTTTTTTTGGAATTTTAGAATATTTTTATAGAATTTTTGGAGTAGCAGAAGTAGCAAAAATTAAATAAAAACATAAAACAGCCTAAGCGGGAATTGAACCCGAGACCTACCGAACCTTACGACTTATAGATGACATTAATAACCAAGGGGCCCCAGCAGGGGGGGTGTACTGAAAGAAGAGGAGAATAATTATATTTAAGATTTAGTTGGGCGTATTTTACCACTTAATATAAATAGGGAATTAAGAGAGGAGTTATTATATTTCTAAACGTCAACTTTCCTCCTCACCCTCACCCGACGCCACCTCTCTCTTCCTCACCTCTCGGCGCACAAACCCCAAGGAGACCTAGGGTTCCATCCCTAGGGTCGTAGGAGCACCTTCTGGCGATATCTCGGATACGAGGATGCTCCTCTCCGCGAGAAGAACGCATAGACGTGAGAGGATCGCCGAAGAGATCATCTTCTCCGGAAACCCAGCGATCAGATTTGTAAGAAAACTAGCGCAGAATGTAAGTAACTCCTCACCTGGAGTATAAGTAGCTAGTCGTATGCTTTTATGCTCTTAGTTCGCTTTTATGTACTTAGTGCAGCTATATCAGAATTAGAGCACACCAGGTGCTCGACAAAATGACTAGTTTAGTTAAATGCTATAGTAGACATTTTAATAGCTTAGATAAATGCCATAGATGCATTTTAAATAGCATACATAGCCTTGCTTCAGTTATATGGGACTACGGTCCAATGGGTGGGCTACCATAGTCACCTCTAGGTTCAGATAACCTAGCTCTAGGTTCAGATAACCTAGTAAAAGTAAGATAAGATAAATCAGTTTATAAACAATATTTTACTTTTATCAGTGGCACTGTACTGGACTCTCAGATGTCCTTGGGTTGGACTCCCATAGTCGTCCCTAGGTTTAGATAACCTAATAACCCTACTAGATTTGGGACTTGCTACCTCGGGTCTAGTTAGGGATGCGCGCATAGCAAGTACAGTTGCCGGACCCAACAGCAGCATGATTATTATGTTTATCTATTTATGAAAATAGTTTTCAACTTCAAAAACCAGTTATGTGAATTCAGTACAGTTCAGAATTAACCTAATGTTAATCTTAGCCTGGCTTAGGTATTAATTTAGTTCTTTTCTTGATACAACAGATATTTTATGTTTAGTAGTTGACTGCCATGACTTGTATGTCAATATGCCATGTTTTAGCATTTCTAGTATGATTCTCAGCTTGCATATCAGCGTAGCATCTTTTAAAAGCATGATTTCTTCGAATGCATGTTTTTGTGAGGTAGATGGTTCTTACTAAGCTCCCAAACTTATAGCTTCATTTTCCTTATACTGCAGATAAAGGCAAAGGAAAGATGGATTAACGGAGGCTGGAGGGCAATGCGTCAAGATGTGTGTGAGCGGGAACTTGGAGTAAAGACCCTTGGGTAGTAGCCCACCTAAGGACTCAGTATTTCAGTTTTGGTTATTTTCTGCACTTCTAGAATATTAAGTGTCATGAATTATGAATGTGTGCACTATGTTATGCCTAGACTTCTAGTTACTTTGATGTTAGTCGGTAAGTTATGAATCTTGATCTGTTTAGTAAGAGTTTAGTGTTTATTAGTTGATACATCCGTGTTGAACATGAAATTCTGAAATACAGCAGAAATTAGAGCTCCAATCGATCAGCCGATTGATTGGAGGGTCCCCAATCGATCAGCCGATCGATTGGGAGGTAATCTGTCGCGTACAGAGAGCTGTTGAATCGATTAGCTGATCGATCGGCCATGGATCAATCAGTCGATCGATCGGGGATTTAAATTTCATGAACAGAAAGCCTCTGAATCGATTATCGAATCCATTGACCAGTCTAGATCGATCAGCCGATCGATCCAGAATTGACCCCGTGCACATTAGCGAGTTGAATCGATCAGTGGATCGATCAGACAACTCCAATCGATCATCCGATCGATTGGAATGTCTGATTTCAGCTAGAAGTGTCTAACTGCAGTTTTCTGATCAGATAAGAAGGTTAGGTTCCCTTCTTTAGCATAGGTACAACTTCAGAAGTGTATTCGGGGTTAATTTTCAGATTTTATAGTAAATAGTAGAGAATTTTAATTATTTCAGCTTTTCCGCACCCTACTATTTAGTGATAGTCCCAAGAATAGTTTAGGATAATGTAACCCCAGGCCTTACAGCCTAGACAGTAGAAGGTGGGGCGTTACAGAGTGGTATCAGAGCAAGTTCCATACTTCCTCCACACACACATCAACATTGAACCTGCAACATCCAAGTAAGAATATCTCTCACTTTATTTATGTTTCTTGCTTTCATGTTTATAAATAACTACAACATATTCCTATATGATAGCATCTAACAAGATAACAGTAGTTATGTAAACATGATTGTATTAGTTATGTATGTCCTCTATTTCTTTAGAAAATGGTTCGAGGACGCCCAGCTAGAAAGACACCAACTATCGAGCCCCAGCATGAGGCAGGCAGTTCAGTGCCTCCCCAGACCTAACAGCAGTAGTGGCTCAGTTACAGAAGCAACTAGCTGAACAGCAACAGGAGATAGCCACCCTAAGGGCTAATCAGCAGAACACTCCCACTGTCATTCCAGAACCTAACATAGCAACCTCAGTAGTGATAGAGGTTCCACCAGTCCAACCTATAGCACCAGTAGCCCTAGCAGCAGGGGCAAGGAGAGAAGCCTATCTGATCTAGTGGTAGAAAATCAAGCTAGAGAATTTCTCAGGCACTAGTGAAACATGGGATGCCCAAGCCTGGTTCAAAACACTGGAGAGTACGATGGAGCTTTTGGACTGGCCAGAACATGAAAAGGTGAAATGTGCCTCCTTCTGCCTGGCAGGAGACGTATGTATGTGGTGGGAGAGAATTAAAGTGAAGCGCCTAGCGGACCAGATGACATGGGCAGACTTCGAGAGGGAATTCTTTGAGGAGTTCTTTCACATGCGGGTCACAAACCACCACTACGACGAGTTCACTGAATGTCGTCAGGGCAAACTTTCAGTTGGGGAGGCCGTGAAGAAATTCAACAGATTGGCTCGTCTATGCCCAGAACTAGGTAGCGCTGAAAGAGAACGAGTCCAGATGATGCTTAAAATGCTAAGGTCGGAAATAGCAATGAACGTGGCCAGCGGCGTTCATAGGCTGCAAACCACTGAAGAACTGGTAAGTAGTGCTCTGATCACCGAGCATTACCAGAACAGCATCAAGCAGCAGAAGCAAGCCTTTTTAGAGTCAAAAGGCCAAGGAGGCTCAGATACTCAGAAACACCAGGGCCACAACTCTAACTGGAAAGGGAACTCCAGTCATAAACGTAAACCAGGGAGTTACCCAAAAGGAGGACCAGCTAGTAAACAGCCTAGTTATCCCAAGTGTTCTACTTGTGGGAAATTCCACCCTGGAGTTTGTCGCAGGGGCACAAGAGGATGCTTCGAATGTGGCCAGGAAGGGCATATGGCTAAGTAATGCCCGAACAAGACTAGTTTCCCTCCACCACAGCCGATTCGGTACGGAGGTAACCCAACACAGTTACACCAGATGCAGGCTACTTTAGATGGTCCACACATCAGCCAGGGCAAACTAGAAGCCCCCTTTGCCACGATGAACGCGAGGATCTACTCACTCACTAGAGAAGACGTAGCTAATGCCTCGACAGTTGTTACAGGTCAAATTAGCATTTTACAGCAAAGTGCAACTGTCTTATTCGATACTGGGGCAACCCATTCTTATATATCCAGGACATTCGCCGAAAAGTTGGCAATACCTTCAGAGGTACTCAGTGGTCAGTTTTTGACAACACTACCTTCAGGAGAAATCATGGCATCCACGTACTGGCTCCGAGTGGTGCCAGTCATTATAGTAGACAGAGAGCTTTTTGTTGATCTGATAGTGCTGGATATGACTGACTACGATGTCATTTTGGGAATGGACTTTCTGATCAAGTACGGTGCCTCTATAGAGTACCGTAAACAGAAAGTTGTATTCCAACCTGAAGTAGGAGTGCAGTTTGGGTACATAGGAGAACCAAAGAGAAAGGCCAAGAAGTTTCTATCAGCTTTGAAAGCACAGAAACTACTAGATTTAGGATGTACGGGGTTCCTAGCACATGTAGTCAGTACCAGTCAGGACAAGGACCAAAAGTTAGAAGAGGTCCGAGTTGTATGTGACTACCCAGCAGTCTTCCTTGAGGAGTTACCAGGCCTAGCACCAGACAGGGAGATTGAATTTGAGATACAACTTATCCCCGGTACAAATCCCATCTCCAAAGCACCCTACCGCATGGCTCCAGTAGAACTAAAGGAACTTCAGGAGCAACTACAGGAGCTGCTCGACAAGGGCTTCATACGCTCTAGTCACTCACCATGGGGAGCACCTGTATTGTTCGTGAAGAAGAAGGACGGGAGCATGCGCCTGTGTATAGACTACAGAGCACTAAACCAAGTCATGATTAAGAACAGGTATCCTTTTCCCAAAATTGATGACCTGTTCGATCAGCTAAAGAGAGCAGCAGTGTTCTCTAAAATATACCTCAGATCGGGATATCACTAAGTGAGAGTTAAAGAGGGTGATATACCCAAGGCAGCTTTCAGGACCAGATACGGACATTATGAGTTCGTAGTCATGCCCTCTGGCGTGACGAATGCTCCAGCTACTTTCATGGACCTCATGAACAGAGTATTCAGAGAATACTTAGATAAGTTTGTCATCGTGTTCATCGACGACATTCTTATTTATTCCAAAACTCAGGAAGAACATGTAGAGCACCTGAAGATAGTATTGTAGACCCTTCAGCAGAACCAGCTATTCGCCAAGTTCACGAAATGTGAATTCTGGCTCGATCAGGTATCCTTTCTAGGTCACATCATCTCCAAGGATGGTATCATGGTAGACCCCAGTAAGATAGAGGCTGTGAGTAACTGGAAAAGACCTAAGAATGCCAGTAAAATCAGAAGCTTTTTGGGACTAGCAGGGTATTACAGAAAATTTGTAGAGGATTTCTCCAGGATAGCCTCCCCACTGACAGCTCTCACCAGGAAGAACAGAAAATTTTAGTGGATAGAGGACTGTGAGAACAGTTTCATCGAGCTAAAAAGAAGATTGACCAGTACTCCCATTCTGGCTCTGCCAGAAAACACAGACAACTTTGATATTTACAGTGACGCCTCTAAATTGGGACTAGGAGCAGTACTGATGCAAGAAGATAAGGTGATCGCCTATGCCTCCAGACAACTCAAGGACTATGAGAGGAACTACCCTACTCATGACCTTGTGCTTGCAGCAGTTGTGTTCACCCTTAAAATTTGGAGACATTACTTGTATGGAGCTCAGTGCAGAGTGTATACAGATCATCAGAGTCTGAAGTACTTCTTCACTCAAAAGGATTTGAATATGCGACAGTGCAGATGGCTTGAGCTGGTCAAAGACTACGACATAGACATCCTCTACCACCCAGGAAAAGCCAATAAGGTGGCTGACACACTTAGCAGGATGTCCAGTGCTACCTTACTATCCCTTGCAGCCATGTCACCGCCCCTACAAAAGGAGATTACAGATTTCATTCTCGAACTTATAGTTGGACAACTCTCTACTATGATATTAGCGTCTACCCTGCTTGGTGACATTCAGACAGCTCAGGGACAGGACCCTGAAATCCAGAAAATCAAGCAAGGGTTAGCATAATCAGAAAATGGAGAGTTCAGAGTATCTGCTAGTGGGGTATTGTATTTTGGTGACAGACTATGCATTCCGGATCAGGAGGAACTAAGAAGGAAGATCGTAGACGAGGCTCACAGGACTCCTTATGCGATGCATCCTGGCTCCACCAAGATGTACCAAGACCTAATGAAACATTTTTGGTGGCCCGGGATGAAAAGATACATTGCTAGATATGTCAATATCTATCTGACCTGTCAGAAAGTCAAGGCAGAACACCAGAGACCAGGAGGAGTTCTGCAGCCTATTCAGATCCCAGAATGGAAGTGGGAGGATATTTCCATGGATTTCATAGTGGAACTACCCAGAACCACGAATAGTTTTGATGCCATCTGGGTAATAGTCGACAGATTGACTAAATCAGTCCACTTCTTAGCTATCAGGATATCCTACTACAAGGAACAACTAGCTCAGTTGTATCTCAAGGAGATTGTCAGACTATATGGAGTCCCACGGACCATTATTTCAGACAGAGACAGTAGATTCACGTCACACTTTAGGGGGTGTGTATAGTCAGCACTGGCACCAGGTTAAAGTTTAGCATAGCCTTCCATTCTCAGACAGATGGTCAGACGGAGCGAGTAAATCAGGTACTCGAAGATATGCTCCGAGCGTGTGCCCTAGACTTCAAGGGAAGTTAGTGCAAATATCTGAGTTTAGCAGAATTTGCATACAACAATAGTTATCAGGCCACTATCGGCATTGCACCCTACGAGGCTCTCTATGGGCGGAGGTGTAAATCTCCCATTTGCTGGTATGAAAGTGGTGAACAGAAAGAACTAGAACTTCAGACAGATCTAGTAGCAGATACCACAGTAGCTATACAGCAGATCTGTCAGAGGATAGAGAAAGCTCAGAGCCTCCAGAAAAGCTATGCTGATACACGGCACCGACCCTTAGAGTTTTCAGTTGGGGATACAGTATTTCTCCGAGTAGCTCCTATAAAGGGAGTAATGCATTTTGGGAAGAAGGGCAAATTAAGTCCCAGATATGTGGGAAAATACCGTATCGTTAGAAGAGTTGGCAAGGTAGCATATGAGCTAGAACTACCACAGGAGATGTCAGCTATCCATAACGTATTTCACGTCTCAATGCTAAAGAAGCATATCCTAGATGCCACCCAGGTGATTGAGCCCCAGTCGGTACAAGTCCGCAAAGACCTCAGCTATGATAGTCGGCCTATTCAGATAATAGACCGAGTAGTTAAGAAATTACGGAATAAGGAGGTACCATTAGTAAAAGTTATTTGGCAAAATCACACAACAGAAGAGGCAACTTGGGAGACAGAAGCTAGTATGAGACAGAAGTACCCAGAGTTATTCTAAGTTCGAGGACGAAGTTTTTATAAGGTATGAGGGATTGTAACGCCCAAAAATTCTCAAATTTATTTTTAGAAATATTCTATGATTTTTTTTTGGAATTTTAGAATATTTTTATAGAATTTTTGGAGTAGCAGAAGTAGCAAAAATTAAATAAAAACATAAAACGGCCTAAGCGGGAATTGAACCCGAGACCTACCGAACCTTACAACTTATAGATGACTTTAGTAATCAAGGGGCCCCAGCAGGGGTGTGCCGAAAGAAGAGGAGAACAATTATATTTAAGATTTAGTTGGGCGTATTTTACCACTTAATATAAATAGGGAATTAAGAGAGGAGTTATTATATTTCTAAACGACAACTTTCCTCCTCACCCTCACCCGACGCCACCTCTCTCTTCCTCCCTCACCTCTCGGCGCACAAACCCCAAGGAGACCTAGGGTTCCATCCCTAGGGTCGTAGGAGCACCTTCTGGCGATATCTCGGATATGAGGATGCTCCTCTCCGCGAGAAGAACGTATAGACGTGAGAGGATCGCCGAAGAGATCATCTTCTCCGGAAACCTAGCGATCAGATTTGTAAGAAAACTAGTGCAGGATGTAAGTAACCACTCACCTGCAGTATAAGTAGCTAGTCGTATTCTTTTATGCTCTTAGTTCGCTTTTATGTACTTAGTGCCGCTATATCAGAATTAGAGCACACTAGGTGCTCGACAAAATGACTAGTTTAGTTAAATACTATAGTAGGCATTTTATTAGCTCAGATAAATGCCATAGATGCATTTTAAATAACATACATAGCCTTGCTTCAGTTATATGGGACTACGGTCCAATGTGTGGGCTCCCATAGTCGCCTCTAGGTTCAGATAACCTAGCTCTAGGTTCAGATAACCTAGTAAAAGCAAGATAAGATAAATCAGTTTATAAACAATATTTTACTTTTATCAGTGGCACTGTACTAGACTCAAAGATGTCCTTGGGTTGGACTCCTATAGTCGTCCCTAGGTTTAGATAACCTAGTAATCCTACTAGATTCGGGACTTGCTACCTCGGGTCTAGTTAGGGATGCGTGCATAGCAAGTACAGTTGCCGGACCCAACAGCAGCATGATTATTATTTTTATCTATTTATGAAAATAGTTTTCAACTTCACAAACCAATTATGTGAATTCAGTACAGTTCAGAATTAACCTAATGTTAATCTTAGCCTGGCTTAGGTATTAGTTTAGTTCTTTTGTTGATACAACAAATATTTTATGTTTAGTAGTTGACTGCCATGACTTGTATGTCAATATGCCATGTTTTAGCATTTCTAGGATGATTCTCAGCTTGCATATCAGCATAGCATCTTTTAAAAGTATGATTTCTTCGAATGCATGTTTTTGTGAGGTAGATGGTTCTTACTAAGCTCCCAAGCTTATAGTTTCATTTTCCTTATACTGCAGATAAAGGCAAAGGAAAGATGGATTAACGGAGGCTGGAGGGCAATGTGTCAAGATATGTGCGAGTGGGAACTTAGAATAAAGTAGCCCACCTAAGGACTCAGTATTTCAGTTTTGGTTATTTTCTGCACTTCTAGAATATTAAGTGTCATGAATTATGAATGTGTGCACTATGTTATGCCTAGACTTCTAGTTACTTTGATGTTAGTCGGTAAGTTATGAATCTTGATCTGTTTAGTAAGAGTTTAGTGTTTATTAGTTGATACATCCGTGTTGTACATGAAATTCAGAAATGCAGCAGAAATTAGAGCTCCAATCGATCAACCGATCGATTGGAGGGTCCCCAATCGATCAGCCGATCGATTGGGAGGTAATCTGTCGCGTACAGAGATCTGTTGAATCAATTAGCTGATCAATCGGTCATGGATCGATCAGCCGATCGATCGGAGATTTAAATTCCGCGAACGGAAAGCCTCTGAATCGATTATTAGATCGATTGGCTAGGCTAGATCGATCAGCCGATCGATCCAGAATTGACCCCGTGCACAGTAGCAAGTTGAATCGATCAGTGGATCGATCAGACAACTCCAATCGATCAGCCGATCGATTGGAATGTCTGATTTCAGCTCGAAGTGTCTAACTTCAGTTTTCTCATCAGATAAGAAGGTTAGGTTCTCTTCTTTAGCATAGGTACAACTTCAGAAGTGTATTTGGGGTTAATTTTCAGATTTTATAGTAAATAGTAGAGAGTTTTAATTATTTCAGCTTTTCTGCACCCTGCTATTTAGTGATACTCCCAAGAATAGTTTAGCATAATGTAACCCCTGGCCTTACAGCCTGGACACTAGAAGGCGGGGCGTTACATGCTTGCTACGGAGAGGGAAGAGCTGCAAAGAGGAAAGGAAATTTGAGGAGGCGAGATTCACTTGGAGATAAGGTATTCCCTAACATCGTCAAGCTAGTGACCTCTATCGAGACCTTCTCTACAATGGCGAATCTGCAGGCTGCAACCTGCAAGGGACGGTGACATGGATGCGTGATCGTTGGTGAGAGGAACGATGCCTGGCAACGCTGGCGATAGGGATTCGTGAGCGTGGGTGAGAGGAACGGTGGTGGCAAGTACGGGTTAGGGATTGAGGAGAAAAAAGAAACAACACAGTAGATAGGAAAAAAAAAAAGATTGAAGGTAATTATGTTACTAGGGTGGTATAATACGGTGACATTGATAAAGTTTGTCTCAATAAATTGTGTAATATGATATTTTAATTTTTAAAATAATCTTTTTTTATAAATATCGTAAAAAATTATTTATAATGACATTTTAAATCAAATGTCATTAAGAAAGTGTAGTAATAGGGTATATTTCTAATAGTGGAAAAGAGACAGAAACATGCGAGAATTAGGATATACACAAACTTAAGAGGAGATGAACAATGGCTTCCGCGCATTGCAGGACAGGGCAAAAAAATCTTTTTTTTATTATTTACATATTTTTGTTTGATTTAATTTTTTTAAAGATGACTTTTTTTTAAACTATAATTTAAAAAAAAATTAAAGTTAGTCAAAACATGCTTGGTCAAAACACATTCCTTTTAATCATGGTCGTAAATAATAAATTTTTTTATTATTTTTTTAAACTAATCTCAGCATACTACATGCCGTTAATAATTTTAAAAAGTATTCGTAGCGTGCCTATTTTTGCATGTCGTTATTGTTATTAAATATTTATAATATTAACGTAATACTTTTAATGTGCGCTGTTAATATCTAGACGTAATTTTTTTCCTTCTTTAAGTTTATACTATTAACAACGCGCATCAATATGCATGCCGTTAATAATACTATTAACGGCGTGCTTTTAATGTGCGCTGTTAATAGCAAGCTGCAAAAAGTTACTTTTGTTGTAGTGTAGCCACGAGCGCTATTCACCCCCCCTCTAGCGCATCTCGATCCAACAGAATTGACCAAGACTTCTAAGAAGCATAAAAAGGTCATTAGGAAGATATCTAGGGAAGTTATCTCTAGTGAGTACCTAAAACATCCAAGGAGCACCAATAGGTGTTGGATTCCTAGGAGCATATTCTTTACACACTAGAGGGTTAGAGAGTGTCAACTCAAATTGGAAGGGTAGTTAACCCAACCTTGATGAAGTTGATACTCATAGAGCATTTTCAAGGTTATTGTTAACCTTTGAAAATGAAATGGATTATTTGATTACTCTTTGAAAGAGTAAAGTGTGCAAAACCTTGAGGAATTATGCTTAATTTAAATTGGCAAAAATTAAGAAAAGTAAAAGAAATGTCAAAATTGAGAGTTTGATATTTTCTTGAGAAAAAGTGGGCAATCTAGGACTTAATGTTAAGTTAGATAAGGTTAAGGATACTTAGATAGGTAATCTAGGTATATTTTATTTATGCTAATTGCCATGCTTTGTTTGCCAATCACATGCCATGACATCATATTTTACATTCATGCTTATTATGAAAAACAACAAAAATACCATGGCATGTCATACATACATCATGTAGCTATAGTATATCTTCTTTTGAAAATTATTTTCATTTTGATGTATGCCATAAAAATCATCATGCATTATTTTAATTTCCTTGAAATTAAGGATAATGACATTTACTAAGAAGTAACATTATAGGTGGATGTTCATAATCCAAAATGCCTAGATAGATATGCATGATCCCTTGTTTAGGGTAAAATCAAACTTTATATCTCACAAAGAACTAAAAGGTGACTTATATGCATTTTAGTACACATTAGATATAAGTGAGATGCTAGGACGATGAACAAAACTCAAGATATTGATTTAGTGCATTCTTTTTGAGTTTTAGGTTCATCAAAATACATAGTTGTATGTACTCTAATCATTGGGAAAGCTAATGTGCAAGTCATGTGCATTGAGCCCAAAGAACATGGTTGAAAATTGGTTTTGAAAATATTTTTAAATATACTTTGGAAAACCTTGATGAAGACTATCTTTTGATAGCAATCACATTGAAAAGTTAGACACAAACTAGAATAAAACATTGAAGTTTTACAAGTTTTCAAGTTTGTGTCAATCTTTGAAAATAGGAAGTATTTTCATAGAAAACTATTTTCCCATAATAGTATATATCCTAAGTAATGTCTACTTGAATTTTCATGATTTTTAGAATTTTGTAGAATTTTTGGGGAGTTTCTGAATTTCGCTAAAATTATATTTCAGGAAATTAGAGCTCCAATCGATCAGCCGATCGATTGGGAGGTGTTTCCCGTGAACAGTAGCTCATGGAATTAATGAGCCAATCGATCCATTCTCTCCTGTATTGATCGGGCAATCGATTCAGAGGTAGGTTCTACGAACAGAACCTCTCTGAATCGATCAGTGGATAGACTAAAATGGTTTCAATCGATTGAGACCCAACTCAATCGATTGAAAATGCTGATTTTGGCTGGGAAAGCCTGATTTCTACATTTTAAACCATTTTTAATCTAGATAACCATTTTAAACCCCTTAAAACATACTTGTATACATTTAGGGAGAGTTTTCATGATGAAAACACGGATGGATTGGTTAAGGACGACTAAGTTGAAGTTTATGTTGAGGTTTTGTTTCAATATTGAGTTTTGAACCTCAAAACTTCTAAATTTGGGTTTCCTAAAGATTTAGGGATTCCAAGTCATTGTTAATGTAATGACAAAAGTTATGTGCATGTCTTTAGAGGGAATTACTCACTAAGGACATGGAAATTATTTTTCGAAACCACGAAAGGTGGTATATCTTTCGTTTGAACAATGCTCAAGGGTGAGCATTGGATACAATGAAGGGTATGGGACCTTCATTGTGGTGTTGTGAACAACGAGTGAAATTGTGAACAATGGTGAGTAACTTTTTAGGAGGAGAGTTTTTGATGTATGCCAATAGGTGGAGAATGTAGGGTTTAAGTTAGGCCTTCATTATCTAAAGAGGGAGTTTACCTTCTAGGAAAGGGGGAGAATAAAGGAAACCCTCATTCATGCCTTGGCAAGAAAGGATCAAAGTTGAGGCTATGGGATTAGCCTAACTTAAAGGTATTGTCAAACATCAAAAAGGGAGAGATTGTTGGTGCAATATCCCTAGATCAAGGTTGACCTGGTTGACTAAGCTTGAGTTGGCTCAAGCTTGAGTCTTGATGTTTAGCATTCGATGTTTGACAATACATGGAGATTATAGATGCAATCATCCGTTTGGGAAGATTGTTGATACAATTCCCCTCTGATCAAGGTTGACCAATTAGATGTGAAGAAGAGTCAAGTAGATCAAAGGGTTAACTGGATACTTAATTGGGAAAGTCCTAACTGGAGGTTAGGCAATTGGAAATCTTCGTGAGTGAAGCCAGGTAGATGGAAAGACCTAGTGAGTGAAGCTAGGTAGATGGAAAGACCTAGTGAGTGAAGCTAGGTAGATGGAAAGACCTAGTGAGTGAAGCTAGGTAGTTGGAAATCCTGATAAGTGAAGCCAGGTGAAAGACCTAGTGAGTGAAGCTAGGCAGATGGAAAGACCTAGTGAGTGAAGCTAGGCAGTTGGAAATCCTGGTGAGTGAAGCCAGGTGAAAGACCTAGTGAGTGAAGTTAGGCAGATGGAAAGACCTGGTGAGTGAAGCCAGGTTAAAGTCTTAGTGAGTGAAACCAGACAGGTGAAAGTCCTAGTGAGTGAAGCAAGGCAGGTAGAAGTCTCGATGAGTGAAGCCAGGTAGTGGAAAGACCTGGTGAGTGAAGTTAGGTAGATGGGAAGTCCTAGTTGTTGGTTGGTCCTAGGAAGATCGTACCGGTTCCACTGTACAAAAATTTTATGCAAGTGTCAAACCTTTCCTAAACAACCTATTGTGTTCTTTAGAAATTAAATTAGGAATTGCAAACTGAACTTAACATTATTGATTCCAAATTTAACTTATCTGTTCTTAATGGTTTAGATTTGGATCGCAAGCGGAACTTAACACTATTGATCCAAATCCACCTATGTTATAAAGTTGATTAAATATTTATTTCTAAAATTGACTCCCAGGTCAAACATGGCAAGACACTAGGCCTTCTTGGGTATGGGATCATCTACCACTGCCTCGACAAAGCCTTTAATAGAAATTCAATATTTAATTTCCTAAAATAACATTAGGTTTAACTGAAAAGAACAATCGAATCATAAATCCGAAAAAAACAAAACAAAAGAAATACAACTTCGAAACAAATCTGAAACTCTAGAATCATATGCCACTTGTGTTTGGAATTCATACAAAGAAGAACTAGCATGATGCGGAAAATAATTACTAGTTATACCTCTTCTTTGTATGCTAATAACCTCGAGATCTTCTGCCGTATTCCTCGCCTCCTCTTGGATGTCGTGTGGGCGACGATCATCCAAGATGAACACCACCCAAAATCTTCTTCCTCCTTCTCTAAAATCCAGCCACCACCACCACAAAGAAATAAGAGAGCAAGAGAAAAGAGATGGAGAGAGGGCCGACCGTAAGAGGTAGCACAAGCAAGAGAATAAGAATTGATTTGTCATGAGGCCTCTCCTCCCCTTCTTTTATATTACTTGCCCAAGGCAAATAAGGAAAGATTTTTACAAAAATTAAAATCTTCCTCTTGTTTTTCCTTTTCTCCTTTTAATTTTCCTTATCTCCTTTTAATTGATTGATTGGTCGGCCCCTTGCTTGGGCACCAAGCAAGGGTGGCTGACCCCTTAAAAGAAGGAAAATAATTTTTGTAAAATTTTTATAAGAAAAGAAGAAAATCTCTTATAAAATTTTACATGCTCTCTTTTAATTTCCTAAAGTGGGTGTTAAAAAAGGAAAGTTTTAAAAATTAAAACCAAGTTTTAAAATTTAAAACTTCTCTTCTAAAATTTTCTTTTTTTAACATGGTTACAAAGAAAGGAAAGTTTTAAATTTAAAATTCTCTTTTAAAAAACCATGAGGATGGTTAAATAAGGAAAGTTTTAAAACTTTTAAAACTCTCTTTTAAACCATGTGGCCTAATTCAAATAAGGAAAGTTCTTAATTTTGAAATCTCTCTTTTAAAACTTGTAGATATCTCCAAAGAGAAGATTTTAAAAATTCAAAATACCCCTCCTATTTTGAATTATTGTGGCTGACCCCTCTTTGCTTGGACACCAAGCAAAGGGTCGACCCCTTTGAGAAGGAATTGGCCGACCCCTATGGCTTGGTCACCAAGCCATGGGCTGACCCCTCTTGGATACCAGGAATGACTTTTCATGAGTGGACTTGAGGCATTAATGAGGCTACGACAGGGACCTAGAGGAAAAATTAGTTTTGGCCTTCCAACGAGCTTGAGTATCCCGTGTTCACCCCGAACACACAACTCAAGTTCATCAATAATAACTCATTCCCCTAGAGAGTTATTATTGCACTACCGCACCAATCCCAAATTACATTATGGGTTCCTTCTTATCATGAGTATGTTAATCTCCCTGTGATTAAGATATCGAATGTCTACTAATTAATTGAGTTACTGACAACTCATTTTAATTAATGTCTTAGTCCAAGAGTAGTACCACTCATCCTCATTGTCATGTCGGACTAAGTCCACCTGCAGGGTTTAATATGACAATCCTTATGAGCTCCTCTTGGGGACATTCTCAACCTAGATTACTAGGATACAGTTTCCTTCTATAATCAACAACACACACTATAAATAATATCATTTTCCAACTTATCGGGCCTATTGATTTATCGAGCTAAATCTCACCCTTTGATAAGTCAAAGAAATAAATACTAAATATATGTGTTTGTTATTATATTAGGATTAAGAGCGCACACTTCCATAATAACTAAGGTCTAGTTCTTTTATTAAGTCAGTATAAAAAGAACTTACCTTAAATGATCATACTCAATACACTTAGAGTGTATTAGCGTAATTTATTAATCAAGATAAACTAATATCTAATTACACTACGACTATTCAAATGGTTTATTCCTTTCCATCTTAGTCATGAGCAACTGTTTATAATTTATAAAGAGCTGATAGCACGATCTTCTGTGTGTGACACCACACACCATGTTATGTACAATATAAATTAATTGAACAACTACACTTAACAAATAAATGTATACATTTGACCAATGTGATTCTTTTATTTCAAAAATAAATGTTTACAAAAGCTAGACTTTTAGTATACATTTCTAACACTAGTGAGTGAAGCTAGACAGATGGAAAGTCTTGGTAAGTGAAGTCAGACACGTGAAAATCCAGGTGGATCAAGGTTGACCGGACACCTGGTGTGAGAAGTCCAAGTAGGTCAAAGGGTTAACTGGATACTTGGCATAAGGAAATCCAGATGGGTCAAGGATGACCAGACATCTGGTGGAAGGAAATCCAAGTGGGTCAAGCTTGACCGGACATTTGGCACCAGAAGAAAAGTCCAAGTGGGTCAAAGGGATTGACCGGACACTTAGTGAAGAAGTCCTAGCAGGTCAAGGTTGATTGGATGCTAGGAATATTATTCCAGTAGGTCATGGTTAACAGGATGTTGGAATTGGAGACCTTGGACTTGGTTTTAGGCAAGTCAAAGGTGGTTCAATCGATCAACTGATCGATTAAACCAAAGTCCAATCGATCAGTTGATCGATTGGATGTGTGTCGCGAAGAAGGTATGGCCCAATCGATCGGGCGATCGATTAGGAGAAAATGTCGCGAGCACAGAACCTCTCCCAATCGATCAACCGATTGATTGGGCATCTCCAATCGATCCGCCTATCGATTGGGGACTAGACTTCTCGCGCGAAGATGCGAGAAAGGCTAGATCGATTGGTCGATCGATTCAGCCATTTCCAGAGAGCACAGAGGCACTCTGAATCGATCAACCGATCGATTCAAAGCCTCCCCAATCGATTGAGAGCCATTTAATCGATTGGGATCTGACCATTGCGCAGGTTTAAAGCTGTTGCGAGCGATTTCTTCGACACGACTTCCAGATCTTCGACTCCACTCTCAGCGATTCTCTCCGAGCTCTCACCGTCCACTACAAGAATTTTTGCATTCAACAACACCCAATAGACAACGCTTTTTAATAAAAACGTTGTCGTTCTTTGTTTTACAACGCTTTTAGTGAAAAGCGTTGTCTATGGTATTTACTTTTTACTAAAGACAACGGTTTTTAATGAAGTGTTGTCTTTAGTGTTGTTGTTTATGGTCAAAGACAACATTTTTTTAAAAAACGTTTTTTAAAGTGTTGTGTATGTTTCCCCTAAACTCACTTAAAATAAATTCGCAGCCCTCGCTTTGCTAAACTCTAAACCCTCAACGCGCGCGCGCCTTCTCCTCACCACTCCTCTCCACGAGTTCTCCTCTCCACTCCTCTCCACGAGTGCCTTCTCCTCTCCTTCTCCTCTCCACGAGTGCCTTCTCCTCTCCACTCCTCTCCACGAGCGCCTTCTCCTCTCCACGAGCGCCTTCTCCTCTCCTTGCCGCGTGATCTCCTCTGAACCCTAATCTCGACCCAAACTCCTCACGCAAAACTCCTCACGCCGGCCCAACTCCTCCAAGTCGAGATCCCTAATCTCGCATTTCCCCATCTCCTCAATCAAAGTCAGCTTACCCTTCCTAATCTTCTCACGGCTCCTCAACTCCTCTGAACCCTTCGATCTTAGTTCCTTCCTCGCAGAGCAGATTCGAGAGTAGGAGGAACGGAAGAAAGAAAGGTAAAATTTCTTCCATCCCTCTAGAATAAGATTTTGTTTATTTTTGATTATTTTCCGAACTAGCCATTTTGCCGGATTCATACTGCATCAATTTTCCCCCTCCCCTGATTGTATTTTCTCATGATTTAATCTGGAATTTTTAAACGTTTAGCTATAGACTTTGGCAGTAGGTATTAATCCTTAAAAATAGCATGAAGCATATAACATGCTATCCTTTTTTCTCAAATTCAGTGTGAAGCTGTTGGCCAAGTTGCAGATATTATTCACATTCCAGCCTTTCTTTGTCGTCAGGTATAATGTGCAGCTTGAAATTAATCAATCTCTAGTGTTATTCTACTATTATTTTTATTGTGTACCCTTAATGCGCAGAGAATATCTCTCATTTTTATTGTATCTAAAACTTGTGTTCTGCATTATCTCATCTTAATTCTGGGCAGTGACTTGTGCCTACTCAGTTTGTTGAATTTATATCAACTACTATTGTTATATTTATGTCACTTGCCTTCTAAGAGCTTAATGGCTTAAGTATGATTTAATACATCATGCACTATTGCATTGAGTTGCTTATGTTGATGTCCCTTTGAGGAAGTTGCAGATTCTCAAGTGCTAAAGAAACAAAGTTGCTTATTATAAGTTATAATTCAAGCATTTTCCTGGAATGGTTTCATTTTTCAACTAAAGGTTAACATGTTTCAATAGAGAATATGTTTTGGTGAATGCTCCAATATTATATGACTCTACAATTTATACCAAGGCAAAAGTACCTAACTACCTATACGTAGACTCTAACAAACATGTACATATGGATAATATAGATAACTAGGTTATCTCCCCAAGTGAGAAATTTGCTATTGGGATTGCATTTTGATGAGAAACCTGTATGGTCAAAAATTTTCAGGTAGAAATACAATTTTGATTAATTGTTTAAATATTTTGTTATAGTTTCACACTATTGTTTGTGTTAATATTTTTAGGTATTAGCTCATTGTTGATTGATTAGTTATAAAGAATGGACAAAGATTGGATGTCAAAGGATAGACTATCACGTGAATATGAGAATGGAGTTGAGTCTTTCTTGCAATTTGCAATGGAAAACACTAATGATCCGAATATGGGAATATCTTGCCCATGTGCAAAATGTGGCAATCTAAAGAAGAAAAATATACAAACTATCAGGGCACATCTGTATTGTAACGGTATAGATATGACATATCATACATGGATATGGCACGACGAAAGATCTACGATAGGGATTTCACAAAATGAAAGTGACCAAGTAGGGCCAAATGAATATGTTCGTGAGGAACCAATAAATATGGTTCATGATGCATATGATAGTTATGCTGAGAATCCAACCCAATTCAATAAGCTTCTTGAAGATGCCGAGACACCTTTATATCCGGGATGCACTAAATTTACAAGGTTATCTGCAATTGTGAAATTATTCAACTTGAAGGCCAAATATAGTTGGAGTGATAAAAGTTTCACTGACCTACTCAGTTTGTTAGGAGAAATACTTCCAGATGACAATAAATTGCCTTTATCTCTGTATGATGCAAAGAAAAGCTTATCTGCATTAGGGATGGATTATGTAAAAATTCACGCTTGTCCTAATGATTGTATCTTATACCGGAAGGAGTATGAGGATTTAACTAATTGCCCTACTTGCGGGATGTCAAGGTGGAAGTTGGGAAAAAAAAATATGATAAATGAAGGAATTCCTGCCAAGGTTTTGTGGTACTTCCCCCCTATTCCAAGATTTCAAAGAATGTTTCGGAATAAAGAGATATCTAAGGAGTTGACTTGGCATGCCGAAAAAAGACTTTGTGATGGATATTTACGCCATCCAGCTGATACACCTTCTTGGAAAATAGTTGATCACAAATGGCCAGATTTTGGTATTGAGGCAAGAAATCTCAGATTGGCTATATCAGCTGATGGGATGATCCTCATGGTTTAATGAGTTCTGCATATAGTTGTTGGCCAGTTTTAATGATTACTTATAATCTTCCTCCATGGTTGTGTATGAAGAGAAAATTTATGATGCTCACATTGTTAATTTCTGGTCCCAAAACAGGGAAATGATATTGATGTTTACTTAGCACCTCTAATTGATGACTTAAAATGCTTATGGGATATAGGTGTCGAAGCATATGATGCATATCGCCAAGAAACTTTTATGCTTAGGGCTATCTTATTATGGACGATCAATGATTTTCCTGCATATGGGAACATGTCAGGATGCATTGTGAAAGGATATCATGCATGTCCTATTTGTGGTGAAGATACCTATTCAACAAGGTTGAAGCATAGTAGGAAAATGTCTTATACAGGTCATAGAAGGTTTCTACCTGCAACTCATCCTTATCGAAGGCAACGGAAGGCATTTAATGGGAACCAAGAATTTAACCCTGCTCCAAAACCATTAAGTGGCGATGAAGTTTTTGAAAGAGTTGAAAGAATTAATTATCATTGGGGAAAAATGAGTAGAAAGTCTCAGTCGAATGATGATGTAAAATCATGCTGGAAAAAAAAATCAATTTTCTTTGAACTTCAGTATTGGAAACATCTATACATTCGACATGTTCTTGATGTGATGCACATTGAAAAGAATATTTGTGAAAGTCTTATCGGAACGTTACTTGATATTCCAGGAAAAACAAAGGATGGAGTAGCAGCGAGATTAGACCTTTTGGAAAAGAATGTCAGGACAGATTTGGCACCAAGGATGGGGGAGAAGAAAACATTTTTGCCAGCAGCCTGTTATACACTTAGTAAGGATGAGAAAAGGAAAATTTTGAATTCTTTGTTTGGAATACAACTTCCATCATGTTACTCATCTAATGTTAAAAACCTCGTGTCGTTGAAGGACTTAAAACTTATTGGCCTTAAGTCACACGACTACCACGCTTTAATGCAACAATTGCTTCCTGTGGCGATACGTGGTGTTTTGCCCAAACATGTTAGAAACACTATCACTCGCTTGTGTTTCTTCTTCAATGTGTTATGTAATAAAGTGATAGATGTTTCAAGGATGGATGATATGCAAAGAGAGATTGTGACAATATTGTGTTTACTTGAAAAGTATTTCCCCTTCATTTTTTGATATAATGATTCATTTAAGTGTTCATCTTGTGCGGGAGGTGAAACTGTGTGGACCGGTTTGGTATAGGTATATGTATCCATTTGAAAGATACATGAAGATTTTGAAAGGTTATGTGCGAAATCGCAATCGACCTGAAGGGTGTATGGCTGAATCTTATATTGTTGAAGAGGCTGTTGAATTTTGCTCAGACTATCTGTCTAGTGTGCACACAATTGGGATCCCATCAAGTCATCGACAAATAGAACTTACTAAGCCTTTATCAGGTGCAGTAGTCTACTCCACTACTCACGATGAGTTGACGCAAGCACATCGTTATGTATTGGCAAATGATGTTGAGATTGATCTCTATATCGAGTAATGTATCTAACTTATTAATATTTTAATGTGGTTTGCTTACATTCTGTTGGTTTATTTATACCAAATAATTTGATTAGGGAACACATGACGTATTTGAATGCAAGATTTCCTCGTAAGGCTAAGTCCAAGAAGTGGTTACAAGATGAGCATAATCGAACGTTTATTACTTGGTTGCGTGATCGTGTAAGTTTCTTTAGTATTACATATTGGCATACATTCATTTTCATATTTATGCATAATTAAAAATTTATTGCATAAAAAATTTAGGTTGCTGATGTAGTTGACCATTCCACTCATCAAGTTTCAGAAAGATTGATGTGGATAGCTCGCGGGCCTAACAAGCAAGTACTAAAATACTCTAGCTATTTGATTGATGGGGTTACTTATGCTACAAAAGAGCGTGATGCTATACGAGTTGTTCAAAACTCCGGAGTCAGCTTAGTTGCAAAGACAATGCAAGTTGCAAGTGCAAAGGATAAAAATCCTATTGTGTCAGATATGGTTTTTTATGGAGTTATAGAAGAAATATAGGTAGTTGATTACCATAAATTTCAACTTCCAATGTTTAAATGTAATTGGGTGGAGCATAATAACGACATTAAAGTAGATGATCTTGGTTTCACATTGGTAAACCTCAATAGACTTGGATTCAAATCTGACGCTTTTATCCTGGCAAGCCAAGCAAAGCAAGTATTTTACATTGAAGATCCTGAAGATCCTTTATGGAGTGTTGTACTTGCAACACCAAACAGAGACTACTTTGAATACCTAAAGGGCGAAGAGTTAGAGGACACTGCTATCCACTATCAATGTTTTAGTAGGGGGTTACCATCAATGGATATTGACGGAGAAGATGATAATGAACCACCATGTATTCGTGAAGACTGTGATGGAAGTTGGATTGACAATATTTAATTGCTGAATTTTTGCTTTTGAATATAAGTGTGTAAACAATTTACCTATGAGGATGAATTTGTGGACAATATTAATATGTTATATTCCTCACTTTAATTCGAATCAGATATGTTGTGATGTTGCTGCAAGTTTCTGCTTTTATCTTTTATTTTTTTTCATACTGTTGTGAATTTGTTGGTGTAAATATATCATCTTGCTGTGAGTTTATGCATGTTTCTAACTAAACTTATGTTGATCAGTCTAAGTTGTTACAGATCAATGGATTCTACTAGAAAGAGTAAGAGAATAGGGCAACTTGCAAAGTTGGACAAGGGTAAAGAAGTCATTACAGCTGCCCGTGAAGAGAGTTGCGAGGGTGATAAAGTGTTGGATTCCAAAGACACTATCTCCTCAAGAACTTCTAGAGGTCGCACACAGTTGGATAAGATTACAAAGCAAAGAATGCAAGGTATTAGAAATGAGGTGTCATTCAATAATTTTGGACAACCGATAGGACCAGCTGCTGTAGCCATGCAAAGTTACATTGGTGTCTTGGCTCGGCAAAAGGTTAATATTAAATACAAGACATGGAAGCAAGTCCCAATTGCTGTCAAAGAATTAATATGGGAATCAGTCAATGTAAGCAAGTTAGCATGTTTTAACAATTATAATATTTCACTACTAATGATAGATATATTTTATGTTTGTCTTAATTAATCTTATTAATGTTTTCCACTTATTTGATGTACAGTTGATTTATAATGTTGACTCAAAGTGGAAAAAGGGATGTTTGAGGTCTGCAAACAGTAAGTGGAGGCAATACAAGACCCATGTCACCCAAAAATTTATTTTAAGTAGGCGTGACAAACCTGAGGAGTTGAATGAGCCACCTGTTGGCTTTGAAATTACAAGAGAAGATTGGCGTGCATTTGTCATTAGTCGCATTTCTGAATATTTCATTGTAAGATTCTAAATTTTTTCTTTTGAAACTATTCGATCATAATTCATTATGTATTATTCAAATTTGATATGTCGCCTGTTTGAAATAACTAGAAACTCAGTGATCAACAAAAAGAGCGAAGGAAAAAAAATAGATATCCTCATCGACTCTCACGCAAAGGGTATGCACGCTTTGCTGAAGAAATTGTAAGTATTTTTAAAATATATTTCCTCTAAGAACCCTCTAATTGATTCACATTAAATTATTTCACATTTGTTATTTGATTTTTCTTTGTTGTAGGGGACTGAATTATGTGATGATAATGACATCAATAGAGCTATTATGTGGAAGAAAGGACGCGCCAACAAAGGAGGAGAGTTTGAAGGTGAAGATTTGGTGGACACAGTACACAAGATTGTAAGTAAATTTTCATGTTCTTCTGATAATGACTTCAATATATCTTCTAGTTTTCGAGAGTAAAGTTGCATGCATGCATACCCTTTGCGTGAGGAAGCCAAGGCAAGCAGTGCAATGAGGAGTTTAACGACCATTCCTTGCATAGCTTGAATTCTCAGTACTAGAGCATGTATTGAGGAAGTAAATGGTGAATGAATGCATTGAGAGCTTAGAGGTGACGGGTTTATATAGAACAGATGTGGATTTACTAGGTATCTAGGTTTGAAATGTTCTTACTTGGAGAAGAGATCAAGTCGAAAAGTCTATTACATGCAGTGGTTTCCTTTTGCTGCAATCAATTAATGGTGAATGCATTGAGAACTTAGAGGTGATAGCTAGAGTTTCTATAGAACAGATGCAGATAAATCAACCAGGTTTGAAACGTTCTTGGCAGTAAGCAATTTGTAAGCTTCAGTAACCCAAGGGCCAGTAAAGTTGTTCCCCAGACCACTGCTCTGAAGCTTCTATTATGTTTTCCCACTTGATTGGTGACAAATAAAGCTCCTTGTCTCCTTGAGCATTCTCTTTGTGCTGTTTTAGTTTGAATTAAAGCATAAGATTCATGAATCGGAACTTGAGAGGTTGGGAACAACTTTACTTTTGATTATTCTTTCTTGCAACTCCAGACAATTAGCTTCAATTATGTGGTGGTCCTCTCTTTATGGGTTTGTGTAGTGAAAATTTATTAAAATTTTGTCATTTTATTAAACTTGTAGTCAATTGCTCAATCAAATATGTGCCTTTTTTAGAACTGTGCAGAAGTAAATATATGATTGAATGCCAAAAAAGGAAAAAAATATTTCAAAGTCAACTTCATATTTGTTCAATATGACTTACTAAGCACTTGACTTGAGCTATCACGGGAAGAACCGGCCTGGACATCAGTATTTTTTAAACCAATATTGCATATCCTTGGTAATTATCCTTGGTAAAGTACTGATAATTCTTTTTAATGTTGCATTACAGGATGAATATATACAGCAAAAGAGGGAGGGTAAGCTGCAATGCGAAGGAGCAAAAGAGGATATTCTTACCAAGGCACTTGAAACTCAGGAATATTCTGGGCGTGTCCGGGGTATCGGAGGTCATATCAACCCAACAATCTATTTCAATGTTGGTAGAACAAGGAAGAAATATGATGTTACCCTAGATATAATCGCTGAGCATAAAAGGGAGCTGAAGGAGGCGAAGATGCAAATTTTAGAACAAGATGTACGCATCCAAAAACTTGAAGCATTAATGCATAAAAGGGGTGCATGGGACAATTCAATTGATGACAAAGGCAGTTGCTCGGTGAAGTTTCATCAGAAGAATATTGAAGAAGATGACGTACAGATTGTGGGTAAAGACGAAGTTTTACAGGTAAAATACAAGTTATAGTGATATTCATTATTATTATAGCATTATAAACTAAATATAATCAACATGTTTTTTTTAATATTTTAGGGTCAATCAGTTGCATTGACATTGGAATCTTGCTCAAATATTGTTGCATATGGTACAATTGTTTGTTTCAATAGCATGGAAAAAATGCTTCATGGTATTCCATTTCCCAAGAATTGCATTCGAGTCTCCATTGATCAAGCAGTGGACAAATCCGCTCCTTTGCCATATCCAATTCCAAGTGAATGTGAAGTAATTGGTGATGCCATAGGAACTGTTGTGGCTTGGCCTGAACAGCAGATTGTGAAGCAAGATGAGGTATATGAGATATTATATTTCTAATTATATTGTCACTTTATTATTATATTTCTAATTATATTGCCACTTTATTATTATTCAACCTAGCTATCTAACTTGTTTATATTTGAAATTATTAGAAGCCTAGAAGGAAGAAGTTTGAAAAAAAAATCAAAACCTACTTTGTCAACAAGTGTCCCAAGAGCATTACATATGTTATATTGTTACAGGAAGCATGCTCTAGATGGAGGAAAATGTATATCAATGTGCTTAGATAATGAAGTGTTTGATGAAGATTGTGAACTTTTTCTTGACCTTGAGGACATCAATTCTTTGTATCATTTGGAGTCAATTTCAGGAAATTTGATCGTTGCCTACATATGGTAAGTAAGTTTATTTAAGCAATTTCAACAACTTTTTCATCACATGTTTGCTTCCCAATTTTAGCAACTTATTATGGTTTATTGTTACAATTTCACCAACTTATTATGAGTGATCATTATTTTTTAATCCACATGATTGTTTTGTATCTAAATTTTATTATTTTGTATCTAAATATTATTTTCTCAGTTGCAACTGCATTGCTTTACTTATGCTGGGAAATTACTGCATTGCTTTATGTTTGCTGGGAAATTCTAATATCTAGCAAGACAGAAAATCCCTGATTTGAACTGCAAGAAGTTTACTAATATTGTTGTGTGAACAAGTTTACTCTTGAAAAATTCAACTTCTAGTAATTTTCTCATACCATGTTATTCTCATTAAGTTAATAGTTCATCATTTCTATTGAGAGGTTTACTAATATCAATTGATGTGGTACACTTTACATAAATATAGCTCATTCATTTTCAACCGGCCCTTAATGTTTGCCTTCTGCCATTTGTTCTTCTAGACAGGAAGTACTTTGCTCATATCTTTTTCTTGTATATTTTTAAGTATCTTAAATGTGCTTGTCCTCAAGAAATAAAAGAATTTGCATGTATACATTTCTGGTATGTTTAATATGCAAGACTGTTCATAGTAAGTTCTCATGTATGGATGTTACTATCATCAACCATAACTTAGTGTTATGAGTGATCATTATTTTTTCCAACTTATTATGAGTGTTTTGTATCTAAATTTTATTATTTAGTATCTAAATATTTTTTCTTTGCAATGATAGGTGTCTGTATAAAAAGATGGTGAAAGATACCAAGACAAAGAAATTCAGATTTATGAATCCTCACAAACTCCCATATCTGGCAAAAACGGCACAAGACAAATCAGTTAAGCTTGAAACCCTGAATCAAAGGGCAACTCTTTTAGCAGATAAGCTGACAAGTGCATCAACAGATCAACTAGTGTTAGTGCCATGTAATGTCGGGTAAGCAAGAAGTAAAACATCACTTTCAATTGCTTCCTTTCGATAATTTATTCAATTTTATGATCTAATCCTATGTATTTGCCTAGTTTCCATTGGAATCTTAGTGTTATTGAACCTTACAAGGATGCTATTTACCTGCTGGATTCCCTAAGTTGCCGCATTCGCGATGATGATTCAAAATACGTAATGGAAATGTGAGTTCAGATTTCTTTTAGTAAATATTTATTATAATAAAAATCTTATTTAACAAATATTCTTAACGTATGAAGGGCCTTAAAATTGTTTAATTCAACCAAGGGAAGGAAAGGTAGGAAAAATGTTAAGTGGGAAGTAGTTAAGGTATGTGTACTTTTGTTTAACATATATTGTAATGTGTATAATTTTCATTAACAATTTGACTCTAATTACTATATATAGGCTCCTCAACAACCGGATGCGAAACAATGTGGTTTTTTTGTGATGCGATTTATGAGAGAAATTATTGAAGAAGTTGAGACTATTGAGAGAGATTCACTGCAATCAATAGTAACATTATTTAGCTTATCTCAAATTATTTGACATAAACTATTTAAAATTGCAAAGTGATCAGTGTTGATTATTTTTCCATTAACATAAATTGTGTATGCTCACAGTTCACAAAAATAGGGTACTCTCGTGAACAAATTGATGAGGTTCGGTCCGAGTTGGCGGAGTGCATACAAGATCATATTTATGAATAGGTATGGAATGATAGTTGCCATAATTCTATTTAGATTTAAGTTCATGGAATGGTGGTTTTTTTGGTGGAATCATAGTTAATGCCAATTTTTGATGCAGTGCATAGTTACCAGATCGACCTTGAGCAGTTGACCCCAAAGAAAAGTTGTCACTGAAGTTTAAAAACTTGTGAAAATTTTTAGTGAATGATGATGTTTTGTGAATGATGATGTTTTGGAAAAATTGTCACTTAGGTGAAAGGATGTTTTCTGGATTAATATGCAAGTACAAAGCAATGTATTATATGTTATTCTGTAAAGTTCCGTCGGTGTAAATTATCTAGTTTCTTTATCTAGCTTTTGTTCCACTATTGGGTTTGTTTTTCTAATAATTACTCGTGCAGCAAAATACTGAGCAAGAAGCTGTAGATCTTATAATCAGGTAAAGTAGAAAAAGTTAACTACTTCATTATGCTTTCATCTTAGTATTTGTATATTTGATTTGTCTTCTTTGAACCAGCTTCAAGTCAAAAAGCCAGATCCTCTAGATAGCTGTTAAAAATAAGGTATTATTTGGTTTGTCAGTGATCTTAATATTTGGTAATATTTGGTCTTTGATGCTCACGACAGAGTTCCAACACTGCATGATTACCTTGTTCAAGCAGATTGCTCGCTGCCTCAGTAGCTCGCATTTTCAGGTTTGTTTCATCATTGATATTCTTCCTTTTTAGTGTTCTATATTAAAAGGAAATACTAACTGTCGATGAGATTGTTATCCTCTTGCTTGAACATGAACCAAAGTATATAAATTTGACCTTTTGATCTGAAAGTATAAAAAAAAGTTAATTGGATACTAGTTTTTTATTTTTTTTTTGCAGTTGCATTTGTTGTATTTTCATATGTTTCTCAGTGAACTTCTAAACAATTCTTTTTTCATTAATTTATTAAGGCTTATTATAAGTTTCAGTTTGATGGTGCAAATTGTTTTCTTTTGTAATCCATCTGTTTCTTCTTTGGTTTAGGAAAGTTGAAGTGAATCCCTTGATAGCTGTTTCATAGGTTTGTTCCATTATTTTCCAGTACGTACTGGAATCACTATCAATAGCCCTCAAGGACTGTTTACAACCTTGCAATCAAATTAATTGGACTTATAATCTAATGTATGGTCATCTGGAGCATGAATATTGGAGGATTCATGAATGACTCTTCGGATGATGAATGTATGTCATTTAATATTGGTTCATGTATTTATTTAGATACATCTTGAGTATTCCCTATAAATACCCTATGTATTTAACAATTCAAAGATGAAGAAAATCAGAAGTAGTTGAACACTAACACTTGGACGCCAACATTTTTGAGTTGGCGCCTAGATTTGACCATCTAACAGACACGGCTAAAGGATCAACTTCTATGAACACCCTTAATAACTTATACAGATATTTGTGAACAATTAGGTTGGTGGCTATCATTTATCCTCCCTTTTGTTGTTTTTTCCATGTACCCAATGCGACTTTCATTTCAAAGGTTCCAAGCTGATGAACAAGGATGGGTGGACACAATCAAGTCAATGCGATTTGGAGGAGCTGTCAGGATTAGTACCATGGATTGGCTTGGGCAATCTCAATATTTGCGTCAAACTGTCTTCTGGCCTTCCCTATCATCTGCAGTATCTGAGGTATACTATGCACATTTACCGTGAATTTTCCTTATTGAGCTTGGGCTAGTGATTATGAATGTATTTTATTTCAAGAACCGTATAAGCAAGTGTTCGTGCATCTAGTTTTATAACAATGCACTTCGTATCTTTGATCTAAAAAGCTTCTGAAACAAGTCATCTTCTCCAAGCATGCCCTGGTCAACATGCTAGTCACCTACTGGAGTCATTTCCTCGATGGCACGGATGAATACCTGAAATCCATCCTCTACTCCACCATTCTTTGCCACTCCTCAAGCCGAAACAACTGCAAAGGTAGAGTCAACATCAAGTATTACATTGTGCTGGCTACAAGAAGGCCGGGGCCGCAAAATCCAATAAAGACAAGTCAAACATCAAGTAGCATTTTGTAACTTATTCCTCTTAGGTTATATGCTTGGTTAATATATATGCTTAGAACTTGTAAAGACAGGTCAAACATTAATATGCTTGGTTAATATATCCATCTACAGTACTCCCGCTTTTTCCTCTAAATATGATTTTCATTTAGCACAGAACTAATGCCAATTTTTTTATTTTGATGCAGTGTTTAAAGAGCTTGAGTAGAAGTTGGCCCTAAAGAAAACTTGTCAGTTACGATATAAACACACTTACGGTATGAATTACATGTATATATAACATTGACATATTATTTAGTACGAGATTTACATGTATGAAAGTTTTCATACAAAATTTCTTGATTGCCTACAACCCCAGGTGTGCTGATGACAAGTTGAAGAAGATGGCTCTAAGAGTGATAGCTGAAAGCCTTTCAGAAGAAGAGATTGCTGGACTTAAAGAAGCAATTCCATGCGATGGACACCAACAACAGCGGTTAGTCAATGATGAGGTTTTGTAAAACTTGTGTGTTTGAAAATTATTGTCATGAAGTTAAGGATAACTTGTATGATACAAATTTAATTTGTGGATCAATATGTATACATTTTGTTTGTATAATATAAAGTTTTATTTATTTGTTAAATAGTCTTATTATAAAAATGATTGTGGTTGTGGATATTCAATTATATGTAAATTTTGAGTATTTTTATAATTTTGCTATTTAATTAAAAAACAATTTAAAAGACAACGTTTTTAAGTAATAAAAGACAACGCTTAAAAAACAATGTCTTTGAGACCAACCACAACGCTTTTAAAGCGTTGTCTTTGATATGTGCATTTTTACAACAGCATCTTTAACAACGCTTTTTAAGAACGAATAGACAACGCTTAAAAAGCGTTGTCTTTGTGACCAACCACAACGCTTTTAAAGCGTTGTCTTTGATATGTGCATTTTTACAACAGCATCTATAACAAAGCTTTTTAAGAACGAAAAGACAACGCTTAAAAAGCGTTGTCTTTGTGACCAACCACAACGCTTTTAAAGCGTTGTCTTTGATATGACTTTCTACAACACCATCTACAACATCACTTTTTAAGTACATACGACAACGCCAAAAAAGCGTTGTTGTTTAGCTTTTTTCTTGTAGTGGTCAGTTCTTGAAGGTTCTTGGAGGCAAGTGCTGGTGCACGTCAAAAGCTCAAGAGGCAACAACTAGCAACAATTAAGAAAGAAGAAAGAGTTTTTCTTTGTATCTTTGTATTTTCTTCTTGCGTGTGTTGTATTTTTGTTGTGTGGATTTGTACGAGGCTTCTCCGCCTCCGGTTATGATCGAGAAGGAGTATTTCACTAGTGGAGAGCGAGTTATGTGTGGATCCTTGGATTAGTCACCTCTTCTTGAGGTGGATACCAAGTAAATCCTCGTGTTAGCATTGTAGAATGCTTCGTAGTCTTATTCCACTACCTATCAACAACAACGAAGCAAGCAATCAAGTGCGATGACCTATTCACCCCCCCGGTCCCCCCTCTAGAATATTTCGATCCTAACAGTTGAGAGATGCTCAACTTCTGAAGAAGAAGTCCAAGGCGCTTCATCCTGAAAGGAGTGCAACTAAAAGAGCAAAGAGGGAGCATACTCTTTGTTTCATGTGCAAGAGGATGAAGATGATGAAGCCTCCACCTCTAGGATTGAGGGGGAGCGACATTCGTTGACACCGGAGCAAGAAGAAGGAGAAGCTTCTACTTCTGGGTAAAGCGAAGAAGAAGAAGATAGTGCCACCTCCATAAATCAAGAAAAGTCAAATGGAGGATCAATTGTCATTTATACACGTGAAGGTATAATTATTTCAATTAATAATAAAAATCATATTATATGCTTTGAGTGTAGGGAAAAAGGGCACTACAAGAGTAAGTGTCCAAAATTGGCCAAGAAGAAAGGCCAAGTGACACTTAAGGGCAAGGAGAAGCCCAAGGAGACCGTCCCCACAACAAAGAAGAGCAAGAAGCACATTGTGTGCTTTTCTTGCAACCAAAAAGGACATTACCGAAGCCAATGTTCAAAGGGGAAGAAGTCGGTCAAGCTAAAAAGAGGAAGCACGAGTCAAGGGGGAGCTTCCAAGGTAAAACCCAATGTATCATTTATTGAGCCTATCCCCTTGAATCATGGTAAAAAGCATGTTGATTCTAATTTATATCATTTTAATGCCATTTACCATGAAAATAGAATGCATGATAGAATTAAAGATAAATATGTGGATCTTCATGCTAAAACTACAACACCTAGGGCTAGGAAGGTAGATCAAAATTTAGGTAATAACTCTAAGGATTTTAGTTATAGGCCTAAAAATAGAAATGCTCATAGGAATCAAGAAAAACCAAAATCTAGGGATTTATGGAAAGAAAATCAAGTCTTGAGGTCAAGGCTTGATAAAATGGAAAAGACCCTAAAAAAGATGGAAAATACCTTAAAAATCTAAAATGAACATAACCTAGGTGTAGGAGTGCAAAAGTCATCCAATGGCTATAGAGGTTTGGGATACAAACCTAAGGTTAAGAAGGATGTAACTTCTTACCATAGGGTTCCATATACCTATGGAACCAACTCTAGGTCTAGGTGTCAAGTCAAGGATACAAGGGAAGTTATCCCTAGGAGTATCTTTGTAACTACAAATGTGACTAAGACTTCTAAAAAGTCTAAGAAGGTCACAAGGGAAGCAATCCCTAGAGTTGACCTAGAGGAAGTGACCAAGGCTTCTAAGAAGCCTAAAAAGGTCATTAGGAAGGTATCTAGAGAAGTTATCCCTAGTGAGTACCTAGAACATCTAAGGAACACCAATAGGTGTTGGGTTCCTAGGAGTATATACTCTACACCCTAGAGAGTTAGAGAGTGTCAACTCAAATTGGAAGGGTAGTCAACCCAACCTTGATAAAGTTTGTTGGTGCGGGAAGCATCCGACGATCGAACCCGAGTTTTGATAATGACAAAGAATTCAAAGTTAAAGTTATTTGTTATATGATATGTTGAATGAGCTTTGCAGGAAAAGTCCTAAGTGTACTTAGGCAAAAGCCCTAACTGCGGTTAGGCAGATGGAAAACCCTAGGAGATGGTAACTCGAGGTCCTAGGGGGTGGTAACCCTAGGTGAAGAAAAGTCCTAGCTGCGGTTAGGCAAAGGGAAACCCCTAGGGGGCAGTAACCCTAGGTCCTAGGGGGTGGTAACCCTAGGTGGGAAGTTTTGGCGGGTCGAAGCTTCGGGCAAAAATCTTAGGGGGCGGTAACCCTAGGTGGAAAGTCTTGGTGTCGCAAACTAGGTGAAAGACTGGGCAGGTCATGGAGCGGGCGTCCAGCGGAAAGACCGAAAGACTCGAGCGCCGAGCAAAAGTCTAGTCGGTCTGGAGGACTGAATTGGAAAAAGCCTGAGTGGAGTAGGTGAGGGTGCGTTCCCCACTAAGGGAACAGTAGGCATCGGTTCGAACTAGGGTTTCCGGTCGGAAACCCGAAGTCAGAACCAGATAGTCCGGTGACTGTCAAACATATTCCTATATTCATTATTATGTGCTAAGTTTGTGTTGCAGGGTATTTTTGGGACTAACATATCTTGCAGGGACAAAGGAGCAAACTTTACCTCGGATGAACAGTACTCGAGGCTCCCTCCATGGAGATTAGAGGCATCTCGGGTGCAATTCAGAAGGAGTGCGCGCAGCGAAGCTGGAGGCGCCCTCAAGGAGTGTTGAGGCGCCTTGGACGACATTGGAGGCACCCTCAAGGGAGATGGAGGCACCTTCAAGAGGATAGGCTGCGAAGGAGTCAAAGCTCATCCTCGCTGCGATTTTTCCAGTGATGGAGGCGCCCTCAAGGTGTAGGACCGTTAGGTTCGATAGAGGGGGGGGGGTGAATATCGATTCGAAAATACAGAATATAAGCGCAGCGGAAAAGTAAATGAACACAGTTGTTTTTACTTCGTTCGGAGCCTGTGACAACTCCTACTCGAAGGCCCGTGGTCCTTGACCACTTTCGTTGGGCAATCACTAACAGGTCGAAATATGATTACAGAATAAATTTAGGAAATGCTAGTGAAAACAAAGTAATACCGACAAAGAAATTAACTAAAAACCGAAGGAGCACTTTGTCGGAGCTTTGTTGGCGTCACAGCAGAGCAGCAGGACCAGCAGTAGAAGAGTTCTCAGATTGATGATTGATTCAGAAGCTCCTGCCTGGGGCTTCTTTTATATGCTGCTCCGGGCGCCTGGATTCCTTCCGGGCGCCTGGAATGTGACGTAGCTGCTCAAACCGAGATGCTCCACGTGGCGACGACTTGGCTGGATATAATTTGCCTTCCGGGCGCTCGGACCACCTTGTTCCAGAAATCTCCTTCTTCCTGCAAAACAAAGTTAGTCCGAGGCAATATATATCATGCAAAACAGATTGTTAGCACATTTTATCATAGTAGGAATTAGCACAAGTAGTATGACTTAGATTCTGTCTTTCCGAGACCGGAATCTAGTCACGATCTCGACTTAGATATCCGAAATGGATCTAAGCCGGATCGACGCCTAATATTCCCTTCCCGGGAACGCGTCCTCGCAGTCAATCCCCTCCAGTGACTTACCTCACTTACCTGCCAGACGTCCGGTCAGCCCGTCGACCCGTCTGGACTTCTTGCCAAGCGTCCGGTCAGCCCGTCGACCCGCTTGGACTTCTCGCCAAGCGTCCGGTCAGCCCGTCGACCCGCTTGGACTTCTCGCCAAGCGTCCAGTCAGCCCGTCGACCCGCTTGGACTTCTCGCCAGCTATCCGGTTAGCCCGTCGACCTAGCTGGACTTCGTGCCAGACATCTGGTCAGCCCGTCGACCTGTCTGGACTTTTCCTGCACACTCGATCTAAGTGTCAGATAACAACGAACCTAACTTAACCTGATTTGTCATTCATCAAAACTTGAGTTAGACCGTTAGTTCTACCCGCACCAACAATCTCCCCCTTTTTGATGGAATGACAACCTGGTTAAGTTAGTGAAAAAATGCAAAAAACAGGTACATCGTTTTTAAAGTTAGTTTTAGTGTTTTTAATTTGGTTTATCTAACTTAACCGTCCTAACCCTCCCCCTTTGGCATTCATAAAAAAAAAACAAGGGTAAACATAGTGTTGAGTTACTGTAAAACAGCTGATGTTGAAAAATATCTGAGTTTGGTTCAAAATTCAAGGAAAAAGTAAAAAAAATCCAAGTAAAAAAATCAAGTTGACTTGGGGGAGACAAGTTGAATTTTGAAAAGTAAAAATTTTAAAAAAAATTTTAAATCAGGTTTTTCAACTTTTCAAAAAAAAATTTCGGTTTAAGTAACTTTTACTTTTCAAAAGGTAAATTTTCAACTTTAATTTTTCAAAACAAAGCAAAAATTAAGTGAGATTAAATTTTCCCAAAATAAATTTTTAAGGCTAATTTGATAAAAGCTAATTTTGTAAAGTTTAATAGTCAACTTTTTAAATCAGGTTTGAAAATTAGGTGGAATTAAACTTCCAAGTTTTTCAAACACTTAGTTAAATTTAACTTTTTGTGAACTAATGTTCAAACATAAATTAGTTTAAAAGGCATTTTTCAAACACACAAAATTTTAGTTAATTTCTCCCCCTGAATTTGATACTTAAATTTAACCAGCTGTCTAACCAATTAGGTACTAACTAACTATCAGAAGATAGTAGCTTTCACTTGGTTAGTCAGATTAAGTTGATTATCAACAGTCAATGTTTGAGTTGATGATTTAACGTCCAGACTTATGCTGATGCACTGAAATAAGCATCTTAAGTCCAGACAATTGGCCTATGCATCTCACCCCTTTCTATGTTTGTCAAACACAAGTAAGGTAAACCTAAGGTGTTGGTGAGATGCTCAAAAACTAGGCCTATAGGTACATGTTTTCTAAGGATTCAAGACTAGTCTAAGGCCAAAACTGTTTTTGAAAATCTAAAAATGGAAAGTTTTGAAAACAAACAAGTTTAACTTATAATTTGATAAAACCATTTTTGAAAGTATTTTTGAAAAATCCTAGTCTTTCAAGATAGAACATAATCAATGTAAGTCTGAAATATCACTAGATAGATCCAACATATTTTACAGGTAGTGTAGCTACAGAAGTGAGTCATAACTAGATCTACTGAGATGATGAAGGGGGTGGTCCAGATCCCAAGGATCAGAGAAGCGCCATCAGCTCAGTGTGTCGGGTATCCCCGGTAGCTCGTAACTCGGCAACCTCTCGCCGAATGTCCCGATGAAAATCTGAGTTCTCCTGCTAGAGACTCGCCATAGCTCTCTCTAGTCCGGTCATACGGTCGGCTAGAGTGCGGGGAGCGTGACGTGGTGCTCGAGCTGGGGGCGGTGGTGGAGCCTGTGCGGCTTCCTCTGGAAACCTGTGCGTCTGGATCAGGCTGGTGCTGTGCCCCCCTCCGCCAAGACATAGTCCCGTCATCCCTATCTATCTGGACACCAGCTAGGGAGAAGTTCCGAGCTGCTATAACATCGAACTCGGTCATATGGGCAATGTCTCCTCTAGTGACATCAACGTGCAACGAGGACATATAGGCTGTCAAAATGTGACAAAATGGCATGTGGACTCGTCTATTAGTCACGAATCCAGCCGAGTAGATAATGGTGGAGAAGATATGTAGGCTGATATCAATATCTAACCTATGACTCAGGGCATAGAGTAAGAATGAATGGAATGGGCGCATCACAGCGATGTCCCGAGTAGTCAGTGGTAAAATGCAAAGGACTAAAACCCTATAAAGAGCGTAGTCCTGGACCCGAAGTTCTACCGACCTAAACTGTGTCATAGTGGGATCTCGCTCTCCCCCAAAAAAATACGAATAAATCGTATCGAGAGTAATATGTGAGTAGGGATCTCCAAATGGTAGATCCCTGGGAGGATAGCACAAAAAGGAACAAGTAGATGGACGCAACTCTAAAAACTCTCGGATAGTCGTAGGGGAAAATGTGATATCAGTGCCTGCTGCCCTAGTGGTATAGGTGAGATCGTCTACTTTCACTAGGTTATTGCAAAATTCGGCACACAGACTTATGTTTATTGGACTAGTACATTCGACAAGGTTCCTTAAGTTATAGTGTTCTATAACCTCTAAAACGGAGGGACATGACTCTAGAAAGAATGATCTATCTATGCAGGTAGTCCTAATGGCTTTATAAATGGTTGACTCAAACTTAATCCTTAGTTCATCTGTGGGAAACCTAGGGTCAGAGCTAGCATTAGAGGGTCCAGCACCAGTATTCGTTCGTTTCCTACTGTATATATAAGAAAATATTCTAAGAGAAATTTGAGAAGTCAAATTCTAAAAACTTTTAAAGAGGGGAAGAGGTTTTACCGAGGAGTCATCGACAAATATAGATCTGACGACGTCGGTTGAATCACAGCAGCGTTCACCGCAAGAAAATTTTGATTTAAAGTACTTTCACACTGAGGTTCGGAGTGAACCTAGGCAAAAGTAAGAATTGGTGGGGCAATGGTTGGGGGCGCATGCTGCCCCTTATTTATAGGGGACTCCGGGCGCCCGGATCCCTTCCGGGCGCCCGGGGTTGATTTAGGGCGGGGCGCCCGGATCCCCTTCCGGATGCCCCGGAGGGAATACCAGGGGTACCCGCCCCTGGTTTTTGACCTTTTTTTTTTTTTTTTAAATTAAAATTTTAAGTTTAAAAATTTTGAATTTAATTTTTAAGTTTAGAATTAAAATTTTGAAATTAATTTTTAAGTTTAAAATTAATAATTTTGAAGTTAATTTTTAAGTTTAAAATTAAAATTTTGAAATTAATTTTTAAGTTTAAAATTTTGAAATTAACTTTTAAGTTTAAAATTTTGAAATTAACTTTTAAGTTTAAAATTTTGAAATTCATTTATAAGTTTAAGATTTTGAAATTAATTTTTAAGTTTAAAATTTTGAAACTAACTTTTAAGTTTAAAATTTTGAAATTCATTTTTAAGTTTAAAATTAAATTTGGAAATTGATTTTTAAGTTTAAAATTAAAATTTTGAAATTAATTTTTAAGTTTAAAATTAAAATTTTGAAATTAATTTTTAAGTTTAAAAATTTGAAATTAATTTTTAAGTTTAAAATATAAAATTTTGAAATTAATTTTTAAGTTTAAAATTAAAATTTTGAAATTGATTTTTAAGTTTAAAATTAAAATTTTGAAATTAATTTTTAAGTTTAAAATTAAAAATTTGAAATTAATTTTTAAGTTTAAAATTAAAATTTTGAAATTGATTTTTAAGTTTAAAATTAATTTTTAAATTTAGAATTAAATTTTGAAATTAATTTTTAAGTTTAAAATTAAATTTTGAAATTAATTATTAATTAAGCAAATTTAAGCCTTATTCATCTCACCAGATCTATATTATCAATCAGGGAATCCTATGATTTTGTAAGATGACATTAGATTTTTTACTTATGGAGTTTTGGTTTAACTTGTGTTAGATTCAGATTTAGCTTTGGTCTCCACAAATAGGCATTCTTCGGATAAATTTTTAAGCTTGGTGAGTCACATGGACATCATTAGAAGTAACCAACCTTTCGAGATTTTCCGAATAGTCCTATCCACGGAGCTTAGTACTAAATCTTGGTCTAACTGATTAGGATCCATTTAAGGGTAGCTTCGGTCAGTTCCACTTGGCCAAATGCACCAGATCGAAGCCATATCTTTCTAGACATGCGATGCCCAAGCTTCCCTAACGTACTATCATCCAAAAAATTTCACCAGTATCATGATTCAAGTTAAACTTGGTCTCTAATCCTAATTACCTTGTCGGGTTAGTTTGTTTTGGGTTACCCTATCGGGTAAGTTAGTTTTGGAGGTGCCAGCTATTCTGGAGCCTCCCCCTGAATTATTGGCCATTAATTTAAATTTTGATTTTGGGTTTGTGTCGATTCTTTTTATAGTTATGGTTAACTTGGTGATAATTTTGTTGATTTTTAAAGTGTTTAGATTTTGCATTTAATTTAGGTTTGTATTTTGGATTTTGATTTGGTTTATTCGATTTTATATAATGTATTTTTTCTTTAGGTATATAATATTGATTAGGTCCTACTTGCGTGGTCAGACACGCTTTTGGAACCCAAGCTTGATTAGTTGATTTGTATTGAGTTATTAATGACTTAAAAGTTTTATTTGAGTTTGACTTGTATCTGAGTCCAGTTTTATTATAACATGCTTTTTGATTGTTCAAGATTAAGTCAAGATTTTTTGATCTTGTTGTGAATTTTTCTAACATTTCTTTTAAATTGTTAATCTCATTTTTTAGTGAAAAATTCTCCTCCTCAAGTGTTAGATCTTGAGTTGGATTTGAAATTTTGATTTGTTCCTTGAGGTTTTGATTTTCCTCAAGAAGTGATTTGTTTTCATTTTCTATTTTAGTTAATTTACTATTTAAACAGGAAATAATTCTAAAAATTTTTTTGTTTAAATTAAAATATACCTCATTCGGGCCTTCGGAAACGAGTACGGACTCGTGGCTTGTTTCGGGTTCAGACCCGTCTTCATCTTCCGACTCATCTTCTGTTTCGTCTTCGCGGGCCATTAGTGCGAGGTGGCTCTGATGTTTTTGCTCTTCTTCCTCCGATTCGTCCGAGGAGTCATCCCACGTTGCTTTGAGTGCCTTCTTTCTAGTTGGCTTTGGTTTGTCGAACTTTAGTTTTGGGCATTCGTTCTTGTAGTGTCCCTTTTTATTGCAGCCGTAGCAAGTCACGTTCTTTTGTTCTGAGGGCGAACTGATCTTTTGAAGATCCTTTTTGCTGAAGCTCCTTTTTCTCCTGGTGAATATTTTTCTTACTAAGTTCACCAGGTGTTCTTCGTCTTCAGAATCTTGGTCGGAATCTTCTTCAAATTCAGGCTTGCTTTTCTTTTCTTTGGTGGAACCTGCAAATAAGGCTATACCTTTCTCGGCTCCAGCATTAGTTTGTTCATGTAATTCTAATTCACAGAAAAGCTCATCTAACTTTAACTTGGAAAGATTTTTAGAAATTTTGTAGGCATCCACTATTGATGCCCACAAACTATTACGTGGAAAAGCATTTAATGTGTACCTTATTAAGTCTCTATTTTCCATCTGGTGGCCTATCGCATGAAGCCCGTTGAGGATATCCTTGATCCTCACGTGGAGCTAATTCGCCGTTTCCCCTTCCTGCATTTTTATATTAAAAATTTTATTTAAGAGCAAGTCTCGTTTGGTTACCTTGGCGTCGCTCGTTCCCTCGTGCAGCTCGATCAATTTGTCCCACAGCTCTTTAGCGTTTTTGTGTGGACCGACTCTGTTTAGTTATTCTCTTGTTAATCTGCACTGTAGAGTGTTGATTGCTTTATTTTCTGTTGATGCCTTCTTCTTCAAATCAGCTGTCCAGTTTTCAGGATCCAGTATATTCCCGGAAGTGTCTGCTGGAATTTTGTAGGGTCTCGTAACGCTCATCCACTGGTCGAAGTCTGTTTTGAGGTAGACCTCCATGCGCTTCTTCCAGTACGGAAAATCGTCCCCGTTGAAGAGTGGAGGTCGTACTGTGCTGAAGCCTTCTTGTTGAGACATCCTGTACACAGATAAATAACCGAAAAAGAATCCCAAGACTTGGTCTTGGATTAGTAGTGCGGGAAGAGAGAATAGAAGAAAAATCTAGATTGGTGTTGCACCAATTTAGATTTAATTGCAAAAAAAAAAATATTAAAAAATGATGAACCAGTTTTGAGTTTAAGTGTAAAACTGAAGACCGGGAAAAAAAAGGAAACAAAAAATTTCACCCCCAGTCTGATTGGTGGTTGCACCAAATCAGAGCGGTACCTGCTCTGATACCACTTGTAGGACCGTTAGGTTCGATAGAGGGGGGGTGAATATCGATTCGAAAATACAGAATATAAGCGCAGCGGAAAAGTAAATGAACACAGTTGTTTTTACTTCGTTCGGAGCCTGTGACGACTCCTACTCGAAGGCCCATGGTCCTTGACCACTTTCGTTGGGTAATCACTAACAGGTCGAAATATGATTACAGAATAAATACAGGAAATGCTAGTGAAAACAAAGTAATACCGACAAGGAAATTAACTAAAAACCGAAGGAGCACTTTGTCGGAGATTTGTTGGCGTCGCAGCAGAGCAGCAGGACCAGCAGTAGAAGAGTTCTCAGATTGATGATTGATTCAGAAGCTCCTGCCTGGGGCTTCTTTTATATGCTGCTCTGGGCGCCTGGATTCCTTCCGGGCGCCTGGAATGTGACGTAGCTGCTCAAACCGAGATGCTCCACGTGGCGACGACTTGGCTGGATATAATTTGCCTTCCGGGCGCCCGGATCCCCTCCGGGCGCCCGAACCACCTTGTTCCAGAAATCTCCTTCTTCCTGAAAAACAAAGTTAGTCCGAGGTAATATATATCCTGCAAAACAGATTGTTAGCACATTTTATCATAGTAGGAATTAGCACAAGTAGTATGACTTAGATTCTGTCTTTCCGAGACCAGAATCTAGTCACGATCTCGACTTAGATATCCGAAATGGATCTAAGCCAGATCGACGCCTAATATTCCCTTCCCGGGAACGCGTCCTCGCAGTCACTCCCCTCCAGTGACTTACCTCACTTACCTGCTAGACGTCCGGTCAGCCCGTCGACCCGTTTGGACTTCTTGCCAAGCGTCCGGTCAGCCCGTCGACCCGCTTGGACTTCTCGCCAAGCGTCCGGTCAGCCCGTCGACCCGCTTGGACTTCTCGCCAAGCGTCCGGTCAGCCCGTCGACCCGCTTGGACTTCTCGCCAGCTATCCGGTCAGCCCGTCGACCTAGCTGGACTTCGTGCCAGACATCTGGTCAGCCCGTCGACCTGTCTGGACTTCTCCTGCACACTCGATCAAAGTGTCAGATAACAACGAACCTAACTTAACCTGATTTGTCATTCATCAAAACCTGAGTTAGACCGTTAGTGCTACCCACACCAACACAAGGGTCTTTAAGGCGCCCTCAACGACCTTTATCAGGAGGTCTCGGCCAGCAGCTGTTTACAACACATTCCAAGTGATTCTTCTTCCTCACTTTGCTAACAAGACGTTCCGGCTGAGCTACAACAAGACCCTGACAACCCGAAGCTGCGAAACTTCAAATCTTTATTGTTGGTATATCTTTTTCAGTATTAAATTGTAATAATCTCTTGTACTTTTGTGCGATTATTGTTGTTGCCCAAAGTAAACGCTCAACGAGCGTGGGCCTTAGAGTAGGAGTCGCCCAAGGCTCCGAACCAAGTAAAAATACTTGGGTCCTTCTATGTTGTGTTTTATATTTCCGCTGCATTTACTCGATACGTTTTCGAATATGAAAAATGAAAGTCACGAGCGCTATTCACCCCACCCCCCCCCACCCCCTCTAGCGCATCTCGATCCAACAAAATTGACACTCGTAGAGCATTTTCAAGGTTATTATTAACTTTTGAAAATGAAATGGATTATTTGTTTACTCTTTGGAAGAGTAAAATGTGCCAAGCTTTGAGAAATTGAATTTAATTATAATTGACACAAATAAGAAAAGCACAAGAAATGCCAAGGTGGGATTTTCGCATTTTTTAAGGAATTAAGGGCAAATTTAAGCCTTAATTTAATTTGTTTACTCTTTGTAAGAGTAAAATGTGTCATTATTTGAGAAACTTGATGTAATTTATATTGCCACAAATTAATCAAGAGCAAGAGAAATGTCAAGTTGGGTTTTTATATTTTCTTAAGAAAATATAGGCAATCTAGGATTACTTTTAGGTTTAGCTAAGGATTTAAGGACACTTAGATAGATAATCTAGGTATATTTTATTTATACTAATTGTCATACTTTGTTTACCCATCACATGCCATGACATCATATTTTGCATTCATGCTTATTATGAAAAATACAAAAATATCATGTCATGTCATACATGTAAGGGATCGGTGGCCGGCTAGAAGGGGGCCTGGAGAGACGACACCCCCAAATAATCGCTTCCTACGTATTTGTTAGTTGCGCAAGCGGAAATACAATAATACAAACACAAATACGAAAGCTAAATACTAAAGGAAAGAATGCAAACAAACTGACACGTCGATTTACGTGGTTCAGAGATAAGGCTCCAACTCCACGGCTATCCATAAGGTGGACGATCCCTATCCGTCGGTGGATAAGCCCCTGGCAAGCTCCAGCTATCTCAAGTCACACATTCTGGGTGGAGAAACCTCACCACAACACTTCACAAGCACTTGAGAACTAGTAGACATCTAATTAGGGTTTACCACCACTAATTTCGTCAACCTTAACCAAGCTCCCAAGGCTTGGTTATATAGGCCACGGGTTGGAAACCCCGCCTACCAGTCGACTGCCAAAACCATTAGTCGATTGCCCTCTTGTGGAAATTCGACTGTTACATCCCAATGGCTCGATATCAGTCAACTAGTAAAAGTACCAGTCGACTGCTCCACACTGATCGAGCAAATAGAAGCATTCTGTTTGCTCCCAGTCGACTACTATAATAACTGCTATAGTAATTGCTACGGTACTACTACAGTAAAACCCTAAACCTAGGATTTTACCCTGAGCACAATCTCTCTTGCACTCGTACCCTCATGACTCACTTGACCTTTCATTGCAACCTTGACCTTTAGCCTTCAAGCCTACTTCCTTTAGCTCTCGTCCCTCGGATGCATTCAAGCCCGCGGCTCGTCCCCAATGTCATCCTTCACGTATGTCTTGAAGTCGCTTCCCTCGGCCCTGTCCTTGTTGCTTTGTCCACGATCCCTCGAATGCTCCATCCTTCACCGAACCTGAAGCCATTAACCTGAGTTATATGTGTATCCTGCAAACCTGCATAACTCAAATACACATATCAAATATAAGGGTGAACATAACTTAAACCCTTTGCCCAAACAACAAAATACATGGTCGCACGGACCATTGGGATTGCTCCAACAATCTCCCCCTTTTTGATATTTGGCAATACGTTTAAGTTAGGGAAAACAAATAACAAATAACAATGCTAATAATAATGGACTTACGTTGCCAAGACTATACACTTAGACATACACCGCCGAATGGACTTACGTTGCCAAGGCTACACACTTGGATTTACACCGCCAAATGGACTTACGTTACCAAGGCTACACACTTAGATTTACACCTCCGAATGGACTTATGTTGCCAAGGCTACACACTTGGACTTACACTGCTGAATGGACTTACATTGTCAAGGCTACACATTTGGACTTACACTGTCGAATGAAAAATGAAAACATCCATTGGAACCTATCCCAAGGCTCCCTCTATACCTATGCTCCCCAATGAGCTAGGATTTTCCCACAGGGATATTTAAGAACCTATCACAAGGCTCCCCCTACGCAAAGGTACTAAGGTTTTCCCTACTAAATCGTACTTCTCCCCCTTTGCCTAACATCCAAAAAGCTTTCCAACAATATTCCAATTGTTGAAAATTTATCATCCAACTAACCCTAAACTCATTTATTTTCCCCCATGGATCCCATACATCTAAACGAGTTAACACGGTCAAGAACAACGCTAAAAAAATAGTTTCAGGCTGGTATCAGTCGACTGCCAGAAGTACCAGTTGACTGCCCTTATTGAAATGAGCTTACAGAGATATTCTGTGCTCAAAAATACTGTTACCAGTTGACTAGTAACTACATCAGTAGACTGGTATTCTATTTCTGTAAAAATCAACCTTTTTTGACCAACTTCAGAAATGCACCAGAAATTCCACAGACCTCCAAAAATTCTCAAATTTTGTGGAGAGGTCTATTTTATCAATGTCTACTTGGAAAAATATATATAAAATTATATTTACCACAAATCTAAAGATTGACACAAAACACAAAACTAGCTAAAAAGTTCAATTGAACCTTGGCCTAAAGTCCTAGTTTTGGCTTCCTCTTGATGTATTTGCCCATACTAACCCACAATGCATCCCTAGCATTGGTTTATATGGAATCTATACATCCAAAACCAAATATCATGCTATATGACCTCAATGTAATATTTCTAAGCATGAAACACAACCTATGTGTGTCAATTCCATAGGTTTGAGACTCAAGTCCGTCTCCAAACCATTTGGCACACTCCATGGCTCTTCTAGACTCTCAAGTAATACCCAATTGAGATCCATTGGTCATGGATCCCAAATTGACTCTTTGAGCTCACCCTAGAGCTCTTAACCTTAGTCACCTCCCTAGGTGATGTTAGGATGTATACTAAAAGCCTAGCTTTTGGTATAAACATTTATCTAGAAATAAGAATCACATTGGTCAAATGTCTACATTTATGATAAATGTAGTTGCTCAATTAATTTATATTGTAGATAACATGGTGTGTGGTGTCACACACAGAAGATCATGTTATCAGTTCCTTATAAATTATAAACAGTAGCTCATGACCAAAATGGAAAGGAACAAACCATTGGAAGGTCGTAGTGTAATTAGGAATTAGTTTATCTTGACTATATAATTACACTAGTACACTTACAGTGTATTGAGTAGGACCTACAGTGTATTGAGTAGGACCATTAGAGGTCGTTTCTTTTATACTGACTTTATAAAGAAACAAATACCTCAGTTATTATGGAAGTGTGTGCTCTTAATCCTAATATAATAACAAACACATATATTTGATATTTATTTCTTTAATTTATCAATAGGTGAGATTTAGTTCGATGAATCAATAAGCCTGATAAGTTGGGAAATGATATCACTTATAGTGTGTGTTGTTGATTATAGAAGGAAATTGTGTCCTAATAATCTAGGTTGATAATGTCCCCAAGATGAGCTCATAAAGATTGTCATGTTAAACCCTGCAGGTGGACTTAGTCCGACATGACGATAAGGTGGAGTGGTACTATTCTTGGATTAAGATATTAATTAAATGAGTTGTTAGTAACTCACTTAATTAGTGGACATTCGACATCTTAAACACAGGGAGACTAACACACTCATAATAAGAAGGAGCCCAAAAATATAATTTGGGATTGGTGCGGTAGTTCAATAATAGTTCTCTAGTGGAATGAATTATTATTGATAAAATTAAGTTGTGCGTTCGGGGTAAACACGGGATGCTTAATTTTATCAGGAGACCAAAACCAATTCCTCCTCTCAGTCCCTATCGTAGCTTCTTATTTATAGAGTAATATACCCACCTATACCCACCTTCATACCCATGATAAGGGGGGCGGCCAAGCTAGCTTGTGGTTCAAGCTAGGGCCAGCCAAGCCTTGATTCATGGGTGGCCGGCCCTAGCTTGAACCCAAGCTTAGGTGGCCGGCCCCCATTAAATTTAAAAGAATTTTAATTTTAAAATTTTCTTATGTGGAAGATATAATTTATTAAAGAGAATTAAAATTAAAATATCTCTTCTACAAAAGATTAAGAAAAGAGATTAGATCTCTTTCCTTATTTGTAGATTGGAAAGATATTTTATTTTTCTCTTTGAAATTATTCACATGTTGAAAAATTAAAATTATAAAAATTTCTTTTTATCAACCATGAAAGGGATTTTAAAGGGAAATTTTATTTTTTAAAATTTCCAAAGACAAATAAGAAAGTTTTAATTGTTGATTAAAAATTATCTTATTTGTTCTACATGAGGTGGCCGACCACATACAATTAATTAGGAAATTTTATTTAATTTTTCTTAATTAATTGTTGTCAAGGAAAGTTAAGGAAATTTTATTGTAATTAAATTTCCTTATTTGCCAAAGCCAAGGAATATAAAAGAAGGGGTTGGGGTGCCTTCATGGGTTACAACTTCTATTATTTTCTCCCTCTTTTCCTTGGTGTTGTGGCCGGCCATCCTCTCTCCCTCTCTTCCTCTTTGCGGTGGCTGAAACCTCTCTCTTGCTTGGAGCTCTTGTGGTGGCCGGATACTACTTGGAGAAGAAGAAGAAGAAGGAGAGAAAGCTTGCATCCCTTGGAGCTTGGTTGGTGTTTTTTCTTCTTCCTTGGTGAAGCTTTTGATTTGGCCGAACCTAGCAAGGAGGAGAAGAAGGTGCATTGGTGGTTTCTCATCTCGGAAGATCGTTGCCCACACAACGTCCGAGATTGGAAGAGGAATACGGTAGAAGATCAAGAGGTCTTTCTAAAAGGTATAACTAGTATTTTTTTCTTTCCGCATCATACTAGTTATTTTTGGAAATAATACCAAATACGAGAGGCTTACGATTCTAGTATTTCGAAATTATTTTCGATGTAGTGTTCTTATATTTTCTTCTTTTCCTTGTGATTTGATTATTCCTTTTGGTTAACCTAAAGTTATTTCAGGAAATTAAATATTAGCTTTCCTTAAAAGGTTTTGTCTAGTCGGTGGTGGTTGTTCCCATATCCAAGAAGGCCATGTGCCTCGCCACGTCAGTACTGGGAACCAATTATGGAAATTAATATTTAATGAAATTAATAACTTAGGTGATTTGGATCGAACGTGTTAAGTTCCTTAGGAGATCCAAGTCTAAACCTAAAAGAACAAATAAATTAAGTTTTGGATCAAACGTGTTAAGTTCCGCAGGCGATCCAAAATTTAATTTAAAAGAACACATGGTAGCTAGGAAAAGGTTCAGACCTTTGTACAAAATTTTTGTACAGTGGAACCTCTAGGTTTTCCGAGTAGCAACCAACAATTGGTATCAGAGCTAGGGTTTTGCCTCTGTGTATTTGGTATTAGTTTAATTATGCACATGTCATACATAATTTAGGCAGGTTAATAGTAGGATGTGCTAACTTTGTGGATGCAGGATCCAACTATTATGGCTTATAGTTATTATGTGTGTGATTGGACCCTTGGACATGTCAAGGGCATTTTATTGTGTGTGCATGATTGTATTATAAAATACAGCAGGAGCTGTATTTAGTTTTATTAGGATTTTATTTTTGATCTAGTTACATGTACATTCCTTTTATGGAATATAGGATAAATGGATGTAAATTTTATTTTATGTTCGATCTAGTTTACATGTACATTCTTCTGAGGAATATAGGATCGAAAAATGTAAAATTCTATTTATGTCGCGGATCGAATCTTGCAAGGCATGGAACCTTTTGAGGACCAGAGGCGCAGCGGAACAAGGAGCAAGATGGATGCGACAACTAGACCCGGTGGTGGTGGCCAAAGATGGCAACAGCTAGGGTTGGCGACACACGGAGGACAGCAATAGATAAAAGCCATAATAGTTGAAAATTAGTTTTTCTATTTATTGCTTTTTATGCTGTGTTGTGTGTGCTTGTTAGTATGCATGTTAAGTAAGCTAGCATAGTCAAAATTCCTCACTTTAAATAACTAAGTGGGAGAGGAATTTATTTTTAAATAAATTCCACGGTCTCCATTACTGGTTTATAAGTGATGCAACAAGTTTGTGCGTTGGCTCTGAGTGCCTTCCTCCATATCGTATGAGCTTGTTTGCGGATCACTAGATTAAACTTCCATTTTGGATGACTATAGGAAGTTAATTAAGAGCATGTGATCTTTCCCATCGGAAGGGGCATAATCTTATTAATGGACTAAGTGTCAAGTAATGGTACACACTTAGGCACGTCTAATAGTATCCTCCCCATCGGAGTCACTGCTATTATTTGTGTGACCGAAGAAAACCAACTATTAATTTGTCAAAAAGATAAGTTGACAGAATAATAAAATTAAAACCCTCTCTTACAAATGTTGAGTTTTTGTATACGTCCACACTATCGTGGCATACAAAAATTCACGGTGTATGTGGTAACTTTATTTGTCAGGTTGGCGAGAAAATAAAATTAATGGGAAAAACTCCTCTTACAAATGTTTAATTTTGTATACGTCCACACTATCGCGGCATACAAAATTTACGGTGTTTGAGGTAATTTTATTTGTCATAAAGATTTATTGACAAGATAATTAATGGGTAAACCCCTCCTCTTACAAATGTTTAATTTTGTATACGTCCATACTATCGTGGCATGCAAAATTCACGGTGTTTGAGGTGTTGGTGAATTTAAATAATATTGTTTGAGGAATCAATGTTATTTAAAATTCAAAAGTTTTGACCAGACATTTGATCAACGACAGATCAACTATTAATTTTATTTGTCATAAAGTAAAGTTGACGAGATAATAAAATTAATGAATAAAATCTCCTTTTTGATTTTGTATACGTCCACACTATCGTGGCATACAAAATTCATAGGGATTTTAAGGAGTTGATCTTGACCAAATATTTTGTGATTCTTAGGATTTAAAATGTTTGTCAATTCCCTAGTTGTTATACTATAGAAAAGACTTAGTAGTCCCAAATGAAATGATTGGAAATAGGACTTGGACATTAAGGTAGACTGTCCTCTTAGAATTAAGAACAAGATAGGTGTATTTTATTCATTAGTTGATACATGTTTAGTGGTATTATCTACCGGTACCTGATGTGTAGATACAGGAGTCACTGATCATGTCTGCAATTCATTGCAGGGGTTCCAGGAAACCCGATAACTATATGAAAGGTAAATCACCATCCACATGGGCACTACTGTAAAAGTGGTAGCTGTTGCAGTGGGAGATGTTTATCCTTTGATAAGAATAAAATATGGATTTTAAGTAATTGTCTTTACGTACCAAGTTTAGAAAGAACTAGTTTTCAGTTTCTAAACTATTCAAAGAACTTGATATTCTGCCTCTTTTAATAACAAAGTTGTTATTAAGAAAAAGAGGGAAGTTATCTGTTCTGGTATGTTGGTTGGCAATTTATAAATCCAATAACTCTCACGATGCAACAAATGGAAATTAGTAACACATCTTCTAACTTTAAGAGAAAGGAACCTTCGGAAATGAACCAATTATATCTTTGGCATCTAAGGCTAGGTTATATTAACTTGAGTAGGATTCATTGGTAGCTGATGAACTTTTGGGTTCATTAGTAGTGGAAATCTTTCCAACCTGTGAGTCTTACTTGGAAGAAAAAAATAACCAAGAAGCTTTTAAGACTAAGGGGTATGGAGCCAAAGATATATTGGAGTTGGTTCATTCTGATTTGTGTGATCCTATGACTATCCAGACAAGAGGTAGTATCGAATATTTCGTCTATTTTATAGACAACTATTCAAGATACAAATACATTTACTTAATGTGCCGCAAGACTAAGTGCTTTGATTAGTTCAAAGAGTACAAGGCTGATGCGGAGAAATGTTAAAGTAAAAAGTCACTATGGAAGATCGTAGTGGCAAGTATCTCTTGGGAGATTTTAGGAGTCACTTATAAGAAGTTGGGATTCAATCTGCACCTGGTACACCCCAACAGAATGGTGTAGTAGAAAGAAGGTATAGGACTCTTATGGAATAATTAAATAGATGATGAGTTATTCAGAAAATTACCAAATTTGTTTTAAGGATATACTCTGAAAACGAAAGTGAACATAGTACCTTCCAAGTTAGAACTCTCTACTCATATAGAATTGCTGAATAGGTGTAAACCTATTTTGAAGCATATTCGGATTCGGGTAGTCCAGCACATATGTTAAAGAGAGACAATGATAAGTTCGATAGGAATTCACTTGTTTGTAAGTTATCCTAGATAAACAAAAGTAGGTTTATATTCTTAAAAATCAGAAGGTCATTGTTAGCATCAATGACTGATTTTTAGAAAAGGACTATATAATGAACCACAAGCTCATAAGTGAATTTGTTCTTACAGAAATAATAAAAGACATGTCTAATCTAGTACCAACTGTACAAGATGAGATACCACAAGGAAACTGCAACACGTATCACAAATGATACACAATTGTAGAAAGTGCATCGTTGTAGTGGGAGGGTTGTTAAGCAACCTAAAAAGATTCATGTTTTGGGAGAGTTTTTGGACTCAATCCCTGGAGGACATGAACCTGATCTCCAGACATATGATGAAGCACTCTAAGATAAAGATGCAGCATCTTGGCAAAGAGTAATGAATAATAGAATTAGAATATATATATTCTAATAAAATCTGGAAGCTTGTAGAACCACCAAATGGTGTAAAAGCCTTTGGGTGTAAAAAGGTCTATAATAGGAAAAGAGGGATAGACAGGAAGGTAGAAACTTTCAAAGCAAGGCTTGATGAAAAAGGAAACTTTTTCACTGGTAGCCATGCTTAAGTCTATCCGGATTCTTTTATCTATTTGGCAAGTGGATGTCAAGACAGCATTCTTAATGGAAGTCTTGAAGAAAGCATCCATATAAAGCAACCAGAAGGGTTCATTGCAAAGGGCTAAGAGCATCTTGTGTGCAAGCTCAATCAGTCTATGGACTGAGGCAAAGCTTCAAGATCTTGGAACATCCGGTTTATCAAAGTAATCCAGACCTATGGATTTATTTAGTAACCAGATAAGTCTTGTGTATACAAAAGGTGTGATGGAAATGTGGTGGTATTTCTTGTACTATACGTAGATAATATTTTTGGTAGTTGAAAAAAATATCAAAATGTTGTCAGAAGTAAGGGTATGGTTGTCCAAACAATTCGATATAAAGGACTTGGGAGAATGTATATATTCTTGAGATCAAAGTAATAAGGGATCGCAAGAAAAGAATATTTTACTTATCCCAAGCTTCATATATCGGAAAAATCCTTGCTCGTTTTAAGCATGCAGAACTCTAAGAAAGGTTTCTTACCTTTTAGGCATAGAGTAGCTTTATCTAAAGAGATGTCTCCGAAGACATTAAAGGAGATAAAAGACATGAAGGCAGTTCCTTATGCTTCAGCTCTGGGAAGCCTAATGTATGCAATGCTGTGTACGAGACAGGATATCTGTTTTGCCATGGGCATGGTTAGCAGATATCAAAGTAACCCTAGACAAGGACATTAGTCTGCAGTAAAGCATATATTGAAGTACCTTAGAGACACTAGAGATTATATGCTAGCTTACAAGGCAACTATTTTGGTCCCTGTGGGTTGCATGGATTTTGACTTCCAATCGGATAAGGACAATAATAAGTCAACCTCGGGATTTTGTGTTTACTTTAGGTAAAGTCATAACTATGGAAGAGTGATAAGCATAGGTGTTTTTCTGGACTCCACCATAGAAGCTTAGTATATGGCAAGCCACTGAGGTAGCTATAAAAGATGAATGACTCAAAAACCTCAAGATAGACTTAGATATGATTTCTAGTTTGTCCAAAGATTATTACAATTTATTGTAATAATATTGGTGCAGTAGCAAACTCGAAGAAACCATAAGTCTATAAGGCAAGTAAACACAATAGAGCGCAAGTACCACCCAATACGAGAAATCGTATAAACGAGGAGAAGTTGTTGCTGCCTAGATTGCATCAGATGATGACCTATAGATCTTTTCACTAAGGTCCTAAAGGCAAGAGCTTTTGATGGGTATGTTGAAAGGTTAGGAATCAGATGTATGGTAGCAGATATGGCAGCTTAGTCTTTTAGTATAAGTGGGAGATTGTTAGGATGTATACTAAAAGCCTAGCTTTTGGTATAAACATTTATCTAGAAATAAGAATCACATTGGTCAAATGTCTACATTTATGATAAATGTAGTTGCTCAATTAATTTATATTGTAGATAACATGGTGTGTGGTGTCACACACAGAAGATCATGTTATCGGTTCCTTATAAATTATAAACAGTAGCTCACGACCAAAATGGAAAGGAACAAACGATTGGAAGGTCGTAGTGTAATTAGGAATTAGTTTATCTTGACTATATAATTACACTAGTACACTTACAGTGTATTGAGTAGGACCATTAGAGGTCGTTTCTTTTATACTGACTTTATAAAAAATAAATACCTCAGTTATTATGGAAGTGTGTGCTCTTAATCCTAATATATTAACAAGCACATATATTTGATATTTATTTCTTTAATTTATCAATGGGTGAGATTTAGTTCGATGAATCAATAAGCCCGATAAGTTGGGAAATGATATCACTTATAGTGTGTGTTGTTGATTATAGAAGGAAACTGTGTCCTAATAATCTAGGTTGATAATGTCCCCAAGATGAGCTCATAAAGATTATCATGTTAAACCCTGCAGGTGGACTTAGTCCGACATGACGATAAGGTGGAGTGGTACTATTCTTGGATTAAGATATTAATTAAATGAGTTGTCAGTAACTCACTTAATTAGTGGACATTCGACATCTTAAACACAGGGAGACTAACACACTCATAATAAGAAGGAGCCCAAAAATGTAATTTGGAATTGGTGCGGTAGTTCAATAATAGTTCTCTAGTGGAATGAATTATTATTGATAAAATTAAGTTGTGTGTTCGGGGCGAACACGGGATGCTTAATTTTATCGGGAGACCAAAACCAATTCCTCCTCTCGGTCCCTATCGTAGCCTCTTATTTACAAAGTAATATACCCACCTATACCCACCTTCATACCCATGATAAGGGGGCCGGCCAAGCTAGCTTGTGGTTCAAGTTAGGGCTGGCCAAGCCTTGATTCATGGGTGGCCGGCCCTAGCTTGAACCCAAGCTTAGGTGGCCGGCCCCCATTAAATTTAAAAGAATTTTAATTTTAAAATTTTCTTATGTGGAAGATATAATTTATTAAAGAGAATTAAAATTAAAATATCTCTTCTACAAAAGATTAAGAAAAGAGATTAGATCTCTTTCCTTATTTGTAGATTGGAAAGATATTTTATTTTTCTCTTTGAAAATTATTCACATGTTGAAAAATTAAAATTATAGAAATTTCTTTTTATCAACCATGAAAGGGATTTTAAAGGGAAATTTTATTTTTTAAAATTTCCAAAGACAAATAAGAAAGTTTTAATTGTTGATTAAAAATTATCTTATTTGTTCTACATGAGGTGGCCGACCACATACAATTAATTAGGAAATTTTATTTAATTTTTCTTAATTAATTATTGTCAAGGAAAGTTAAGGAAATTTTATTGTAATTAAATTTCGTTATTTGCCAAAGCCAAGGAATATAAAAGAAGGGGTTGGGGTGCCTTCATGGGTTACGACTTCTATTATTTTCTCCCTCTTTTCCTTGGTGTTGTGGCCAGCCATCCTCTCTCCCTCTCTTCCTCTTTGTGGTGGCCGAAACCTCTCTCTTGCTTGGAGCTCTTGTGGCGGCCGGATACTACTTGGAGAAGAAGAAGAAGGAGGAGAGAAAGCTTGCATCCCTTGGAGCTTGGTTGGTGTTTTTTCTTCTTCCTTGGTGAAGCTTTTGATTTGGCCGAACCTAGCAAGGAGGAGAAGAAGGTGCATTGGTGGTTTCTCATCTCGGAAGATCGTTGCCCACACAACGTCTGAGATTAGAAGAGGAATACGGTAGAAGATCAAGAGGTCTTTCTAAAAGGTATAACTAGTATTTTTTCTTTCCGCATCATACTAGTTATTTTTGGAAATAATACCAAATACGAGAGGCTTACGATTCTAGTATTTCGAATTTATTTTCGATGTAGTGTTCTTATGTTTTCTTCTTTTCCTTATGATTTGATTGTTCCTTTTGGTTAACCTAAAGTTATTTTAGGAAATTAAATATTAGCTTTCCTTAAAAGGTTTTGTCTAGTCGGTGGTGGTTATTCCCATATCCAAGAAGGTCATGTGCCTCGCCACGTCAGTACTGGGAACCAATTATGGAAATTAATATTTAATGGAATTAATAACTTAGGTGATTTGGATCGAACGTGTTAAGTTCCGTAGGAGATCCAAGTCTAAACCTAAATGAGCAAATAAATTAAGTTTTGGATCAAACGTGTTAAGTTCCGCAGGCGATCCAAAATTTAATTTAAAAGAACACATGGTAGCTAGGAAAAGGTTCAGACCTTTGTACAAAATTTTTGTACAGTGGAATCTCTAGGTTTTCCGAGTAGCAACCAACAGGTGACTCATCCACAATTGCTAGGCCACATTGGTGCACCTCCGGTGACACTTGTCCTACAAACCTAACCTTCTTAACCTTGGACACCTTATCCTTGGTTAATTTAACCTTACCATTAAATGGCTTTCCCTTGCCATTTATTGGCTTCTCCTTGCTATAGTCATATGCAACCCTAGCATAAGACTTTCCCTTAGCATTGGAGACACTAGATCGGTATCCTAGACTCGATCTATCATTGTTGGGTCTTTGACTACCCAACATCATACCTAAACCCTTAGATCCAACATTGAATCTTTCTAGGGTTTTCTCCAACTTATCAAGCTTTGCCTTCAAAGCTTGATTTTCCTTTTCTAGATTCCTAACCCTAGAGTCAATATGTTCACCTTGGACATTCCTAGACCTACCCATTTTTCTAGGCATATGTCTCCCCTTCTTGGGATTAATGTCTTGGGTTTCCTTAGGTCTACCATTTCTAGATTTATCATGAATGGTTCTCCTAGGGTTATGGTCTACAATTACCATATTCCTATCATGATATCTAAATCTAAAATTTTGCATGGGTAAATAATAACAATTATTTCTAGTATGCATGGAGGAGTTTAAATTTGAATTAAACTTCAAGTTAGAATATACCTCCCTTACCCTTGAAGCTCCCCCTTGACTCTTGCTTCTCTTCTTATTCTCCCATTTCTTTAGATGTGCTAACTTCTTGATCTCTCCCTTCTTGGGACATTTGGTGTAATACTCCGGTTCTGAGATTCTGGTAAAGTATGACTTAAAAGGTTAGATGGTACTATCCATATCACCAAGGTGCACCTTCCTTTTCGGAAGCCCAAACTTAAGAACTCCAAAGTTAAGCGTGCTTGGCTTGGAGAAATCTGAGGATGGGTGACCTCCTGGGAAGTTTTCCAAGGTGCGTGCGAGTGAGGACAAAGCACGCTGAAAGGACCTCCGATGGTCTATGGAGCTAGTCGTCAACCCGATGGGCAATTCTAGTGGCGTTCCCAGTTCGGTCAGGGTGGGGCCGCCCGGGCCGTGACGTTACAGATGGTATTAGAGAGTGCGCCGCTCTGGCCGGGACGTTACAAATGGTATCAGAGAGTGCGCCTGTGGCAGGAGCACCCAGGGCACCACCTAGCGAGGGAGATTTTGGGATTTAGGGTTTAGGGATTTTGGGAGATTTTGGGATGGGTGACCTCCTGGGAAGTTTTCCAAGGTGCGTGCGAGTGAGGACAAAGCACGCTGAAAGGACCTCCGATGGTCTATGGAGCTAGTCGTCAACCCGATGGGCAATTCTAGTGGCGTTCCCAGTTCGGTCAGGGTGGGGCCGCTCGGGCCGGGACGTTACAGATGGTATTAGAGAGTGCGCCGCTCGGGCCGGGACGTTACAAATGGTATCAGAGAGTGCGCCTGTGGCAGGAGCACCCAGGGCACCACCTAGCGAGGGAGATTTTGGGATTTGTCTGTGGTGTGATTCGTGGTTACACAACGAGGGCGTTGCGTCTTTAAGTTGGGGTGATTGTAATACCCTAGTTCTGAGATTCTGGTAAAGTATGGCTTAAAAGGTTAGATAGTACTATCCATATCACCAAGGTGCACCTTCCTTTTCGGAAGCCCAAACTTAAGAACTCCAAAATTAATCGTGCTTGGCTTGGAGAAATCTGAGGATGGATGACCTCCTGGGAAGTTTTCCAGGGTGCGTGCCAGTGAGGACAAAGCACGCTGAAAAGACCTCCGATGATCTGTGGAGCTAGTCGTCAACCCGATGGGCAATTCTAATGGCGTTCCCGGTTTGGTCAGGGTGGGACCCGCCCAGACAGGGGTGTTAAATTTGGTGTGGTAGTGGCCCTTCTCTCCACACGTGAAGCATATGATGCGCATCCTCCTTCCTTAGGTTTCTTCATTCGTACAACCCTTGTTAGTATTCAAATTAATTTGAATGAGTTTAGGAGTTACCTTATTCTTACCCATTGGACACCTACTCTTGTAGTGCCCCTTCTCATTGCATCCGAAGCAAATTATGTGGTCCTTTGACTTCACTTCGGTGGAGGTACTTGCTAGGTTGGCCACTTCCAAGACCTCTTCTTTTTCTTCACTTGTCTTGGATTCTTTTTCAACCCATGAGGATGTTGATGACAATTCCTCATCCACACTTGCGGATGACACTTCTTCATTCTTCTCCTCTTTGGATGTTGAGCATGACTCAACTTCCGGTTGCTCCACCTCCTCTTCTTGAGCAACTAAGCTTATCTCCTTGGGCCCTTCTTCTTCTTGTGTAGGCATAGGTTCTTCCCATTGAACCTTCTTTATCTTGCTCCACAAATCGTGAGCATTCTCGTCCTCACCTACACAACTCATCACATTAGAAGAAAACATATCAATTAAAATAGATATTACCTTTGAATTTGCCTTCCATCGTGTGGTTTGCTCCTCCGTCCAATATCATGGTCGGAGCTTCTTCCCTTTCTTATCCTTTAGGACTTCGAACGGTTCCTTTACCACCATCATGGTGTCCCAATCCGTGTCGAAAAATATCTCCATCTTCATCATCCAATAGGTGATGCCTCATAATTCTCCGCCTTCAAACTTCGGCGGTTCAATCAAGTCGGTCATCTTCTTGTATTTGCTCTTCTCGGCGATTAGTCCGGTGAAATGCGACCTCGGCTTTGATACCACTTGTAAGGGATCGGTGGTTGGCTAGAAGGGGGGATGGATACACGGCGCCCCCAAATAATCTGTCACGCCCCGGAGGAGTCCCTGTCCTAAGAAATTTCGGCAGCATCTCCCCTATACGGCGGACAATCTGAAACTTTCTACATATCCATATACCTCAGCCACATGCGGATGGAATAATAACAGTAAATAAACAATCACTCACACAGTTTAATAGTAGACAAACAGAGCAGTAATAAGATGACTCGAAAACAACCCTACTCCACTACACCCATAAAGCTCAAATCCGATTTTGCCTACTCCACTACACTCATAAAACACAAATCCGACAAACTCACCTCTTCTGCCGTCCAGGCAGGTATGTAGTAAAACATATCGAATAAAAATCCATCGACAAATACAATCCATACATTATCCAAGTATCAAAAATAAACCAATTCTAAATATAGTCAAATAAGAAGAAAAACTAAAAGGTCAATAAATCCTCGTGGTCTGCAGGGGACCAGCAACTGGAACTTTCTCCTGACAGCATTAACATGAAAACTGAAAAATAACAACAATGGAGGCGGGGTGAGTCCAACACTCAGCAGGTACAACTGATATGCAATGTAGGGAAATAACATCTAGCACTAATCATGCGTACAGTCTCCTGATATAAAAGGATGAAATGCAACTGAAGTAAACAGGAGAAAAACTGTGCTAACTAGGACCTGGATATAAGGACAAACAGTCCGAGTGGCATAGAAATCCTGTATGCATGTCAAACATAGACGTCCAAACAATATACAGCATATAAATGCAGCAAGCACAAACACAAGCAATAAATGCATCATGCATATGATGCCAATGATGCATCTTGGTCACCCCTGACGTCAGTTAATCATCTCACACACAATAGTGAGGTCGAGTGGGTAGGGTGTTGGTTGCTACTCGGAAAGCCTATAGGTTCCACTGTACAAAAATTTTGTACAAAGGTCTGAACCTTTTCCTAGCTACCATGTGTTCTTTTAAATTAAATTTTGGATCTCCTGCGGAACTTAACACGTTTGATCCAAAACTTAATCTATTTGTTCTTTTAGGTTTTGACTTGGATCTCCTGCGGAACTTAACACGTTCGACCCAAGTCTCCTTAAGTTATTAATTCCATTAAATATTAATTTCCATAAAAGGTTCCCAGTACTGACGTGGCGAGGCACATGGCCTTCTTGGATATGGGAGCAACCACCACCGACTAGACAAAACCTTTAATAGAAAGCTAATATTTAATTTCCTAAAATAACTTTAGGTTAACCAAAGAGAACAATCAAATCACAAGGAAAAGAAAGAAACAAAAGAACACAACTTCGAAAAAATATATTCGAAATACTAGAATGTAAGCCTCTTGTATTTGGTATTATTTCCATAAATAACTAGCATGATGCGGAAATAGAAATTACTAGTTATACCTTGTAGAAAAACCTCTTGATCTTCTACCGTATTCCTCTTCTAACCTCGGACGTTGTGTGGGCAACGATCTTCCAAGATGAGAAACCACCAACCACCTTCTTCTCCTCCAAGCAAGGTTCGGCCACAAAAGAAAAGCTTCACCAAGGAGAAAAACCAAAATACTAACCAAGCTCCAAGAGATGCTAGCTTTCTCTCCTTCTTCTTCTTCTTCTCCGAGTAGTATCCGGCCACCACAAGAGCTCCAATAGAAGGGTAGGGTTCGGCCACCACAAGAGGAAGAGATGGAGAGGTTGGCCGGCCACACCAAGGAACAAAAGAGGGAGAGGAATAATAGATGTTGTGTCTTGTGAAGGCACCCTCACCCCTTCTTTTATATTCCTTGGCCCAGGTAAATTAGGAAATTTAATTACAATAAATTTTCCTTAATTTCCTTGACATGATTTAATTGAGAGAAATAAAATAAAATTTCCCCAATTAATTTGTGATGGCCGGCCACATCATTGGAATACAAAAGAGGACAAGTTTTAATCAACAATTAAAACTTCCTAATTTGTTTCCGGAAATTTTAAAAAATAAAATTTCTCTTTAAAATCTCTTCATGGTTAATAAAAGGAAATATCTATAATTTTAATTTTATTAACATGTGAATAATTTTAAAGATAAAATAAAACATCTCTTCCAATCTACAAATAAGGAAAGAGATCTAATCTCTTTCTTTAATCTTTTGTAGATCTTTTACAAGAGAGATATTTTAATTTTAATTCTCTTTAAAATATATCTTCCACATAATAATAAAAATTAAAATTAAATTTCTTTTTTAATTTTATTTGGCCGGCCCTACTAGCTTGGGTTCAAGCTAGGGCCGGCCACCCCAAAATATACCTAGGCCGGCCCTAGCTTGATTCCCAAGCTAGCTTGGCCGGCCCCCTTTGGGTGGGTATAGAAGGTGGGTATTGGTGGGTATAGTACTCTATAAATAAGAGGCTACGATAGGGACCGAGAGGAGGAATTGGTTTTGGTCTCCCGATAAAATTAAGCATCCCGTGTTCGCCCCGAACACACAACTTAATTTTATCAACGATAATTCATTCCACTAGAGAACTATCATTGAACTACCGCACCAATCCCAAATTACATTTTTGGGCTCCTTCTTATTATGAGTGTGTTAGTCTCCCTGTGTTTAAGATATCGAATGTCCACTAATTAAGTGAGTTACTGACAACTCATTTAATTAATGTCTAAGTCCAAGAGTAGTACCACTCAACTTTATCGTCATGTCGGACTAAGTCCACCTGCAGGGTTTAACATGACAATCCTTATGAGCTCCTCTTGGGGACATTATCAACCTAGTATCTCTAGGACACAGTTTCCTTCTATAATCAACAACACACACTATAAGTGATAGCATTTCCCAACTTATCGGGTTTATTGATTCATCGAACTAAATCTCACCCATTGATAAATTAAAGAAATAAATATCAAATATATGTGCTTGTTATTATATTAGGATTAAGAGCACACACTTCCATAATAACTGAGGTCTTTGTTCCTTTATAAAGTCAGTATAAAAGGAACGACCTCGAATGATCCTACTCAATACACTCTGAGTGTACTAGTGTAATTATATAGTCAAGATAAACTAATACCTAATTACACTACGACCTTCTAATGATTTGTTCCTTTCCATTCTGGTCGTGAGCTACTGTTTATAATTTATAAGGTACTGATAACATCATCTTCTGTATGTGACACCACATACTATGTTATCTACAATATAAATTAAATGAACAACTACAAACAAATGTAGATAATTAGACCAAATGTGATTCTTTATTCATAATGAATGCTTACAAAGCTTAGACTTTCAGTATACACTCCAACATAGGGCTGTGACAACCGTGCACTCTGTCGTCACTACTCCTGATGAGTGACCGAGTGGACGGGATGCTGTCGGAGTACACCTATCCTCCTACCCCAAATCATAAATGGGGGAGCGCAATGCTCTCAACTCCCAGTATACGATGACGGGGAGGAATCCCTGCCGGCTAACACGTTGCATCACACTACCCATGAGCGAGCCAACGGAGCCAAACAAAGTCCCTGCTGCAACACACACTACCTGAATCGACCACTAACCTATGAGTGGTGGTGTGTGCAGATCCATGTAACTAGCGATGTGCTCAACAATAATGGAGCGGACTATCGCACAGCATGCAATCATGCAAATGGTGCATGACACTAACCACAAAAATATCGTGAGCTAATCCTCATATATATAAAAGTGCACCATAGGTCAACAAATCAAATCAAAGGTACACTGAAGGTATAAAACCTAGGTCCTGAACATGGTGAAGCATGGTATATCACTACCCCTATAAGCATGTATCAACAGGTAAGGAATACATGAGATGTAAAACAAGCAATCAACCAATCATGTAACAGGTATCGGGTAGTGATTAACCGAAACAAATAAGAGAACATAATTATTGCTACTTGTTAAATTCACTACTATGCATATCAAAGACATAAAGTCAAAAGTACCCGCCTCCAAATAGAAAAGTCCAAATCGATAGTCGAGATACTCGTCTCGCGTCAAAATCCTGTGTCACCAATATACGTACATTTATTTAGCTAGAACTCAACGAATAGCTAAATAAAATCTCAACGACCAATAGGATAAGATCCTAATCAACCTATACATGATCAACAACATAAATACAATCCCTTATGATCTACAACTAAGCAAATGCTTAATCCATAGACCACATCATCTCAATACGTATCCGAATTCCTAATCACATTAAGAAATTCCAAATTATTACACCTTACCTCAAAATCACAGTCGTGGTCACTGATCCAATGCCAAGATATAGTTGTTGCTGGATCAAGATGTGTGGCCGAGATTGTAGACCTGTTGTCTTCCAAATCAAACGCCCCAATCAACGGTTGCTGGCCAAGAATCCAACAGGTTCTAGTGTTACTACTTGGATCTGTAATCCAAATGCAGATCAAAAGAGTACTACTGATAAGAAGGAATAGCAAGGATACGTTGCTCACCTCACTCACCTGTGGGCGGGGAAAGAAGAATGGCCGAACGGTAGTGGAAGCTAAGCCGCGGGAGGGAGGACCTCTGATCCAAAAAGCCGATCATCGCAAATTAGTGAGGAGGAGCCAAGGCTCGGAACTAGGGCATAGATGAACCTCGGCCGGCAAGACGGCGTTGGGCACTAGGGTTCGGCACAGAGGAGGAAAGGGGAATCGGGAAGCAGAGGAGGGAAGGTCGACGCGAGGGCTGAGGAGCGACACCCGACGATGCTAAGTCACAGGCGACGGCAGCCGGCGCTGGGAAATCTGTGCCGGTAGTGGCGTCGGCGGTGCGGCTCGACGCTAGGGCAGAAGGGAGACCGGCAGGGTCGCGATGGGGGACCGAGAGCCGGCGGCCAGTGCTCGGGATCTCCACGGCTAGGGCGACGGGCAGTGGCGAGGGGAAGAGGTGAAGCCCTTAGCCGAGGGCTATTGTACGCAGAGGGGAAGAGGAAACCGCCGCGGCCGGCGGTTAGGGCTCGGAGGCGTCGGGCACGCGGGGAGAGGAAAAAGAGTCGGCGAGGAAGAGAATAAGAGAAAATAAAAAGAAAATAAAAAGGAAAAGAAAACTTTTCCTCGTTAAAATGGGGTAGCCTAAACAGGCTTTTCTGGGTCCCGTTTTTATCCCCGTTAACTCGTCCATACGAGCTCCGAAAAATTCCTGAAAAATATCCAAAAATTTCAAAAAATTCCCTTATTAATATTCGCCTATTTTCGGTATTTTACATTTTCCCCCACTAATAAAAATTTGGTCCCCAAATTTCGTTATCTACCATCAGCAAATACTAACAACAAGTAAAGAGTATAAATGCTGAACAGTAAATTAAATTACATACCTCAAGTGAAAAGATGGGGGTATCGAGCTCGGATAGTATCCTCGAGCTCCCAAGTAGCCTCCTCGTCCGAATGATGCTGCCATCCGACATTAACCAGCCGGATAGTCTTGTTCCGCAACTGACGCTCTTTCCGGTCCAAAATCCGTACCGGAATCTCCTCATAAGTGACGTCAGGCTGAACTGGAACTGAGACATCTGTCAGCACATGTGTCGGGTTAGGTACGTATCTCCTCAGCATGGATACGTGGAATACATCGTGGACGCCCACCAGGGACGGTGGTAGTGCTAGCCGGTAAGCTACTGCTCCTATCCTCTCCAAGATCTCGAAAGGGCCAATGTATCGCGGAGCCAGCTTACCTCTGAGGACAAATCTCTTCACCCATTTCATGGGTGAAACTCGTATAAATACATGGCCACCTGTAGAGAACTCCAAAGGTCTGCGTCTCCGATCAGCATAACTCTTCTGGCGGTCCTATGCCTCTGACATCCTCCATCTGATAATACGGACCAACTCTGCCTCCTGCTGAGCTCTATGAGGTCCCAACAGCTGGCCTCTCTAACCTCATCCCAGAGGGTGGGTGTCCAACAAGGCCTACCATACAACGCTTCAACGGTGGCATTTGGATAGCCGAATGCAAACCGTTGTTGTAGACGAACTCTCCAATGCAAATGGTCCTCCCAACTACCCCTAAAATCCAATACACAAGACCTCAACAAGACCTCTAGAGTCTAAATGGTCCGCTCTACTGTCCATCTGTCTGCGGATGGAAAGTTGTACTGAAACAGAGCTGCGTACCCAAGGCCTGCTGTAGACTCTGTCAAAAAGAAAAATGAGACGTGAACCGGGGGTCTCTATTCGAAATAATAGTCAACGGGACACCACGTGATCTGATGATCTCTCGGCAAAACAGATCTACCAATCGATCCAGGAAATCAGTCTTCCGGATCGCTAATGAGTGCACGGATTTGGTTAATCGATCAACGATTACCCAAATCACGTCATGGCCTCGTCGTGTCCTCGGCAAACCCACCACCAAGTCCATAGTAATATGTTCCCATTTCCACTCAGAAATAGGAATCCGCTGAAATAATCCAGCAGGTCCCTGGTGCTCAGCCTTCACCTGCTGACAGACAAGACACCTAGCTACAAATTCCATGATGTCTTTCTTCATACCGTTCCACCAGTAGGAACGCCTCAAATCTCGATACATGCGGGTCCCGCCTGGGTGGAACGTAAATCGAGAGCGATGAGCTTCCTGAAGTAGCTCCTGTAAGACCGGATGAGACTAAGGCACACATAATCTATCTCAGAAGTATATAATACCCTCCTCGTCTCGTGTGAACTCGGTCTGCTGCCCGGAAGCTATCTGGCTACAAATAAACTGCAACTACTGATCAGCAGCCTAGGGCTCTCGTATCCTCGTCCTGATCAACGACTGAGCAACCATGGTAACCAGAGTACCTTGCTCTGTCTGTCCCTGCTCCTCAAGGTCTAACTAGGAGAAACCCTGAATCAAGTCTGTAACTGAAACTCAGTGGCAAGCCAAAGTCGCTCTGGACTTCCTACTGAGTGCATCGGCAACCACATTAGCTTTCCCCAGGTGGTAGCTAATGGTACAATCGTAGTCCTTCAGGAACTCCATCCATCTCCTCTGTTGGAGATTAAGCTCCTTCTGAGTGAGAATATATTTGAGACTCTTATGATCAGTGAGAATCTCAAATGTAATACCGTATAAATGATGCCGCCAAAGCTTCAGAGCAAAGATGATGGCAGCTAACTCCAGATCATGAACTGGGTAGTTCTTCTCATGCTCCTTCAATTGTCGAGAAGCATAGGAGACTACCCTGCCGTGCTGCATCAAAACAGCGCCCAAACCCTGAAGAGACGCGTCGATGTAGAGTACAAATCCGTCCTCTTCAGAAGGTAAAACCAAAATCAGAGCAGACACTAGTCTCCGCTTCAACTCCTAGAAGCTGGTCTTGCCATCCTCAGTCCAAGTGAACTTCACGCCTTTCCTGGTCAGGCGTGTAAGTAGCATAGCAATCCATGAGAAACCCTCAATGTATCTCCGAAAATATCGAGCCAAACAAAGGAAGTTGCGAGCCTCTTCTATAGACTCCGTCTACCCCCAACGGTAACAACCTCGATCTCCTGTGGAACCACGGTATACTCCTACTGGTGACCGTGTGTCTCAAACATCTCACAGAAGACAACCAAAATACGGACTACTGATCTTCACATCTAGACGTTTCCATCGAAACATCTCTAGAACTATGCAAAGATGATGTGCGTGACTCACCGTGGATCCGAAATAGATCACAACATCGTCAACAAAGACAATGGAAACCGATCCAAACATCCTGGGAATACCAAAATCATCAAGTCTCTGAAAACATCTAAGGCTTCCCAAACCCTAATGGAAAAATCATGACACATAATGTCCGTATCATAGACATTTCTAACCATAAGATCCCTGACAATAAGTCTGAAATATAATCACCAACAATACAAATCACCAAAGAATAGATCTACCAGTGTGAGAGCAACGCTCCATCACAAGAAATACCACATATGTGGGAGCAACGCTCTACCACAAACAATCCGTAATATGTGGGAGCAACGCTCCACCACAACAATCCAAAATATGTAAGAGCAATGCTCTATCACAAACCAACAATAATATGTGGGAGCTCCGCTCCACCACAAACGATCCTTAAGTGTCCAAGGCACCTAACTATCCAACTAGAGGCTGCACGAGATCACTCAACCACATATCACTGTGGGCAGCCAAAGGTATAACAATCCAGCAATCAAATCAAACTCATCGTCAAATCTATCAACATCGTAGTGAGTCACCCACTGATAAGAAAATGGGTTGACAGGGTAATCCAACAAATGACATAATGCAGACACTCCACATCTTGCATTCAACATAAGTAGAATCATCATGCTGCTACCAACAATACACCTGGCACATGTGCTCACACAACATATGTATGATCGACATAATCCTCCAATTTGTACACACCACACATACTCACAGCATATGTATAATTCATCGTGATACTTCCAACAATGCATACTGAACCCGTGTGCATATATCAACATAGGTATAATCAACAATACACCTCAACAACACTCACATGTCATATATACACCTATGCCAAGAGTATACTTCCAACAAATCATAATCGACACGAGTATACACTCAGAACAATCCTATAATAAACAAGATACCTCAAATATTACACCGAACACATCTGCACATATCACAACTCAGATTAAATCGATAAGATACATCCAATAAAACACTCAAACACATGTGCACATTTTACAACATAGATTTAATTGACGAAATACCTCCAATACACAATCAGACATGTATGCCTAACCACTCGGGTATAATCTACTAAAAACCCACAATAATCATATATATAACTGTGTACGACCCAAAAGAAAAAGTCAGAATTCAAGAACATCAAGACACTCTCATTTTTATCCTCAATAATATCAGCCTACATAATATCAGATGAATAAGTCTCTACTCCCCATGAGAGCAATTTTCATCGTATCGGGTACCATAATATCCAAAAGATATGAGTATAAAAACTCTACTGGCTAAGTCAACAGGAATATGTAGGTATCATCTATTACCCAGCTAACAGTAGCACAGGCTGGTATGTGCCTCCATCTCCTACTAGTAGTAACAGAAGCTAAAACTACTGATGGTATGATATGAAAAATTATCAGAGACTATAATCCTTGATCTCTATTAAGGTCGACCATGCTCTATGGCTAACCTATCACATGTAATATGTGTTACAACAACCAGACAGGTACTAAATAAAAAATGCTAATACATGTCACAAACTATAAAATTAAACATCATACCTATATACCGTTTGGAGATGTTCCGTCGCTGTCCAGTCCCCAATTTGACCTCAAAATTCCGAACGAGAAAATCGCCGGAAATCCATATAAATTCGAAATGGAAATCCATAACATATACGTAATGGAAAACCCGTGCAACCAAATTAACTACCTAGTTTGACTCGCAAACTTGGGCTAGCACAAAATATCCAGAATACTAAAAGCAGGTATCACACCCTGCTCTGATACCAATAAATTGGTATCAGATAAATCTTGAAAATCTAACACACGGAAATCAAACCAGTATCGCCAAACTTTGGCGCTCTGATACCATATAAATTGGTATCAGGTTATCCCAAATATCCAGAATACGAAAACAAAGATCGTAAAACCTAAGCTCTGATATAATCGCTTCCTACGTATTTGTTAGTTGCGCAAGCGGAAATACAATAATATAAACACAAATATGAAAGTTAAATATTAAAGGAAAGAATGTAAACAAACTGACACGTCGATTTACGTGGTTCAGAGATAAGGCTCCAACTCCACGGCTATCCATAAGGTGGACGATCCCTATCCGTCGGTGGATAAGCCCCTGGCAAGCTCCAGCTATCTCAAGTCACACATTCTGGGTGGAGAAACCTCACCACAACACTTCACAAGCACTTGAGAACTAGTAGACATCTAATTAGGGTTTACCACCACTAATTTCGTCAACCTTAACCAAGCTCCCAAGGCTTGGTTATATAGGCCACGGGTTGGAAACCCCGCCTACCAGTCGACTGCCAAAACCATTAGTCGATTGCCCTCTTGTGGAAATTCGAATGTTACATCCCAACGGCTCGATACCAGTCGACCGGTAAAAGTACCAGTCGACCGGTTGAGCGAACAGAAGCATTCTGTTTGCTCCCAGTCGATTGCCCTGTCGACTACACCAGTCGTCTGATGAAAACACCAGTCGACTGCTACAGTAACTGCTACAGTACTGCTACATTAGCTGCTACAGTAAAACCCTAAACCTAAGATTTTACCCTGAGTACAATCTTTCATGCACTCGTACCCTCATGATTAACTTGACCCTTCAATGCAACCTTGACCTTTAGCCTTCAAGCCTACTTCCTTTGGCTCTCGTCCCTCGGATGCATCCAAGCCCGTGGCTCGCCCCCAATGCCATCATTTGCGTATGCCTTGAAGTCGCTTCTCTCGGCCCTTGTCCTTGCTGCTTTATCCACGATCCCACGGATGCTCCATCCTTCATTGGACCCGAAGCAATCAACCCGAGTCATATGTGTATCCTGCAAACCTGCACAACTCAAATACACATATCAAATACAAGGGTGAACCTAACTTAAACCCTTTGCCCAAACACCAAAGTACATGGTCGCACGGACCATTGGAATTGCTCCAACAATGCATACATCATATAGTTATAGTAACTTTTCTTTTGAAAATTATTCATTTTGATGTATGTCATAATTCATCATGCATTATTTTTAATTCCTTGTAATTAAGGATAACGACATTTACTAATAAGTAATATCTTAGGTGGATGTTCATAATCTAAAATGCCTATATGGATATGCATGATCCTTAGTTTAGGGCAAAACCAAACTTTATATCTCACAAAGAACTATAAGGTGACTTTTTAATACACGTTAGATACAAGTGAGATGTTAGGATGATGAACAAAACTCAAGATGTTGATTTAGTGTATTCTTTTTGAGCTTTAGGTTCATCAAAACACATAGTTATATATTTTCCAATCATTGGGAAAGCTAATGTACAAGTCATGTGCATTGATCCCAAAGAACATAGTTGGAAATTAGTTTAGAAAATTATTTTAAATATACTTTGGAAAACCTTGATGAAGACTATCTTTAGATAGCAATTATCATTGAAAAGTTAGACACAAACTAGAAGAAAATATTAAAGTTTTTACAAGTTTTCAAGTTTGTGTCAATCTTTCAAAATAGGAAGTATTTTCATAGAAAACTATTTTTCCATGATACTATATACCCTAAGTAATGTCTACATGAGTTTTCATGATTTTTTTATTTTTTAGAATTTTTGGAGAGTTTCTGAATATCGGTTGAAATTCATTTTCAGGAAATCAGACCTTCAATCGATCACTCGATCGATTAGAGTGTCTCAATCAATTGGGCGATCGATTGAGAAGGATTTCCCGTGAGCAGTAGCTTACGGAATCGATCAACCGATCGATTCATTCACTCCTGGATCGATCGGGCAATCGATTCAGAGGTAGGTTCTGTGAACAGAACCTCTTTGAATTGATCAGTGGATTGATTGAAATGGTTTCAATCGATTGAAACACAACACCAATCGATTGAAAATGCTTATTTTAGCTTGAAAAGGTCAATTTCAACATGTTAAACCATTTTTAGTTTAGGTAACCATTCCTAACCCCTTAACACATATTTGTATACATTTAGGGAGAGTTTTCATGATGAAAATGCAGATGGATTGGTTAAGGACGACTAAGTTGAAGTTTAGGCTGAGGTTTGGTTTCAATATTGAGTTTTGAACCTCAAAAATTCTAAATTTAGGTTTCCTAAAGATTTAGGGATTCCAAGTCATTGTTGGTGCAATGACAGAAGTTATGTGCATGTCTATAGAGGGAGTTACTCACTAAGGACATGGAAATTATTTTTCGAAACCATGGAAGGTGGTATATCCTTTGCTTGAAAAATGCTTAAGGGTGAGCATTGATACAATGAAGGATATGGGACATTCATTGTGGTGTTGCGAACAATGAGTGAAGTTGTGAACAACGGTGAGTAACTCTTCAGGGGGAGAGATTTTTATGTATGTCAATAGGGAGAGAATGTAGAGTTTAAGTTAGGCCTTCATTACCTAAAGAGGGAGTTTACCCTCTAGGAAAAGGGGAGAATGAAGGAAACCCTCATTCATACTTTGACACGAAAGGAAGTTGAGGTTATGGGATTAGCCTAACTTAAAGGTATTGTTAAATATTAAAAAGGGAGAGTTTGTTGGTGTAATATCCCTAGGTCAAGGTTGACCTGGTTGACTAAGCTTGAGTTGGCTCAAGTTTGAGTCTTGATGTTTGGGTTTCAATGTTTGACAATACATGGAGATTACAGATGTAATTGTCTGTTTGGAGAGATTGTTGATATAATTCTCCTCTGGTCAAGATTGATCAGTTATATGTGAAGAAGAGTCAAGTAGGTTAAAAAGTTGACTGGATACTTGACTAGGAAAGTCCTAACTGGAGGTTAGGCAGTTGGAAATCCTAGTGAGTGAAGCCAAGTGAAAGACCTAGTGAGTGAAGCTAGGAAGATGATAAGATCTAGTGAGTGAAGCTAGACAGTTGGAAATCCTGGTGAGTGAAGTCTGGTGAAAGACCTAGTGAGTGAAGCTAGGCAGATGAAAAGACCTAGTGAGTGAAGCTAGGTAGTAGGAAATCCTGGTGAGTAAAGCCAGGTGAAAGACCTAGTGAGTGAAGCTAGGCAGATGGAAAAACCTGGTGAGTGAAGCCAGGTGAAAGTCCTGGTGAGTGAAACTAGGCAGGTAGAGTCCCGGTGAGTGAAGTCGGGTAGTGGAAAGACCTGGTGAGTGAAGCTAAGCACGTGGAAATCCAGGTGGGTCAAAGTTGACCAGACACCTGGTGTGGGAAGTCGAAGTAGGTCAAAGGGTTGACTGGATATTTGGCACAAGGAAATCCAGATGGGTCAAGAATGACCGGACATCTGGTGGAAGGAAGTCCAAGTGGGTCAAGGTTGACCAGACATTTGGCACGAGAAGAAAAGTTCAAGTGGGTTAAATGGATTGACCGTGCACTTGGTGAAGAAGTCTTAGCAGATCAAGGTTGACCGGATACTAGGCATAATATTCCAACAGGTCACGGCTGACCGAATGTTGGAATTGGAGACCTTGGACTTGGTTTTAGGCAAGTCAAAGGTGGTTTAATCGATCAACCGATTAATTGAACCGAAGTCGAATCGATCAATTGATCGATTGGATGTGCGCCTCGAAGAAAGATGGCCCAATCGATTGGTCGATCGATTGGGAGCTTATGTCGCACGTATAGAAGCTTTCCCAATTGATTAGTTGATTGATTAGGAACCTCCAATCGATCGACCGATCGATTGGGGACAGGCTGGATTTCTTGCGAGATCGTGAAAAAGCTTGAATCGATTAGTCGATCAATTTAGGATATTTTCAGAGAGCACAGAGGTGCTCTGAATCGATCGACCGATCGATTCAAAGCCTCCCTAATTGATTGAGAGCAATTCAATCGATTGGGATCCGACCGTTGCGCAGGTTATAGGAGTTGTCGATTGTCTTCTTTCGCAGATCTTCAACTCCACTCTCAGTGATTCTCTCCACACTTTCACAGCCAGTTCTTGAAGGCTCTTGGAGACAAGTGTTGGTGCACTTCCAAGGTTCAAGAGGCAACAACAAGCAACAAGTAAGCAAGAAGAAAGAGTTTTTCTTTGTATCTTTATATTTTCTTCTTGCGTGTGTTGTATTTTTATTGTGTGGGTTTGTACGAGGCTTCTCTACCTCCGGCTGCGATCGAGAAGGAGTATTTCATTAGTGGAGAGCGAGTCGTGTGTGGATCCTTAGATTAGTCACCTCTTCTTGAGGTGGATACCAAGTAAATCCTCGTGTTAGCATTGTAGAGTGCTTCGTAGTCTTATTCCACTGCCTATCAACAACAACTAAGTAAGCAATCAAGCGTGACAAGCTATGCACCCCCCCCCCCCCCCGCTAGCACATTTCGACCCTAACAATTGGTGCAAGCACTCCGACGCTCAAGTCAGTACAGTAGTCGCGCGAAAAGTGGAGAAGATGAACAATAGATGTGTGTAGTATGTAAAATATATTGTCTCGTGTACCTGGCAAAAGGAGAGGGTTGATGTGTGTAGGTTATATATGTTTCTAAGCATTCTTTAACGCAATGCTACTTATATTTCATGAATATAATCTATGTTTATTGCACTCTATTTTATTATTATGTCATACTTCTATCCTATTTTGTTCGAAGTTGCTCTTTGCATGTTTTGATTGACAGGACGCTATTTAGAGTAAAAACAGAGCTAAGGCGTGCTTTAGAGCTATACAAGAAGAAGAACAGAGCCCGACTGTACCTCCTAGCATGGTCGTGTGCTCTCTCCTGAGGCAGAGCGGGCCATTCCTCCCGCTAGCAACCAACAAGGGGCAGCCGTGTGAAATCACATGGGCATGCCTCCCTTTTAGATTGGCATGGCAATACCCTCCACCCCAGGCCATTCACGCCAAGGTTGTGCCTCCAGGCATGGCCGTGTGGCAAAGAACACGAGGGGGCCGTGTGGCATGGAGTTGGGGTTGTGTCACACGAAGACAGGATTGTGTTGAATTTGGGTAGACTGTAGGCTGATTTTGAAACGGCCATAACTTTGAGCTCCGTTGGAGTTAAGGGTTGTTCTAGATACCAAATGTAGATAACTTCAAGATCTACAATTTTTATTCAGGTTCAATAGAGAGAAAATATAGTACAGCCATTCTAAAATACACGGCCATGACTCCCATCCACGACCGCGTGACACCCTCTGCCTAGACTACCGACCAAACTTTGAACCAGTATAACCTTCGGATCGGTTAGAGTCACAACTTGATCCAAATATTAAAATATAGATAATTTCAAGGGATAGAACTTTGTTTTAGGGTGAAACACAAGTAAACCAAGTTCAAGGGGTGAAAAACTCATTTTAATGGAGCCCTATAAACCTGGCAGATTTGGACAGTTTAGAGGAGGTATAAAAGGGTCAAGAAACTCATTCTTTAAGTTTGGGACTTCATTCCTCTCCTTGGGGAAGGTTTCTCCCCTTAGGAGGAAATCCTAAAGCTTCCATATTCACCAATTCCCATGATCCGTCTACCTCCGGAGCAAGAATTGCAAGCAAGAAGACCGATGGCACATAGATAAGCATTCTTCTCTTCTCTATTTTGTGTTTTGGATTATAGGATACTTAATTTCTTGTCTCTTGTTTGTATATCCTTTGCAATGGATTAGATCTCCAGATCTAAGATATAGGAAGTAATTATGATGTAATATGATATATGAACTATGTATTTGGACATTTTCTTATTCAAAGAAGTGTTCATGAATGCCATGTTCTATGTGCCTTATGCCTTGTAAATCTTTGATGAAATGTGTGAATGGTGTAAACATCTTGATGTGAGGGATTAGTTACTATGTAGAGAGGATGCTTTAGATTGTATGACCGAGTGGTCTAGTGACAGAGGGTAACCCTTTAATCGAACTTTCAGGAGTATTACCTTGAATTGGGGGCTAATCCTCCACAAGGGGATTAGCTAATTAGAGGTTAATGGGTTTTCATCAATTCTGTTCTAGGAAGTAATTCGTGTAATCTAGACCATATGACTGGGGGGGCCCTTAGTGACAAAGGGTAACCCTTTAATTGGACTTTCTACATTACCTTCTCTACATAGTAGCCCTGAATATAAATATGGAGAACACTTTGATGAGACCTTCATGAGGTTGTACTAGTAACTTTATTAGAATCCCTACACGAGTGTAAGCATGAAGTTAGGTAGATGAACAATGCATAGGGACATTAAGTAGCATCATAATAAAATCGAAATCCTAGAATCTATCATCCACCATCCAATTCCTCATTCTCTTTGTTCACTTGCGCTCACACTCTTTCCCTCTTGCTTCTCTCTCTCTTCTCTCTTCTCTCAATCTCTTGAGCTTTCGTGAACCACCTTTCGATTGTCTAGATAATTCATCATACAAAATTGACTAGTGCTTAATCAACATTCCCTATGGGATTGATATTTTTATTATTGATGACATAATTATGCACTTGCAGCTTTGTAACAAGGAGCCCCCCTTTTATACCACCTCTCATAATATCCACCATAATGAGGTGGCAAAGAATGTTCAGTGTCAGAAGTTGTCGAGTAACAATCATTCTTTGAGGAATTTTCGTTAGTCATATCTAAATCATCTTTTATAACTTATGTCATTAATAAGGCAGTTAAAAGAATATATTGTCATAGTGTGTCGGCTGATGGAATATATATAGTCACCTTTGAAGAAGGTTCCATTGAATGTATATGTTGTAACAAAAGTATATTGACAAATAATCGTTACTCTATGATGAGTTGTTGTGATTCACTGACACTGTTGTCTCCTGGAAGAAATTCAACTGGACATAAGGATGATCAACTATATACCCTATGCCTTGGTGTTGGGGATCTGATGTTAAAGCAATAGGGAGTTGAGTTTCGTTGGTCCGGTCGGTTAAATGATCGACTAGTCCTAAGAAGGGAGACTGGCTCTCAAAGAGCATGGAGCTTGGCTTCGTAAGTCTGACTAGCCATGGGGCCGATTGGCTTTATACTAAAGGTAGTATCGTATGAGAGTCTGTATGCTGAGAATAATATTGTAGAAGTGGGGAGTGATAACTAGCATTTTTTTCTATTATTGTGGCTCTTATTCTTGACATTTTTACCTTCTTGCATTGCTTAATTTTGTATTTATTATATGTTTTGTGAGTAGGATCTATTTTGGACTTAATTATAATTTTTCTACAATTATGACGTGATTTCTTATATTTTGATTTTGGTTTTTTAGGAAATCTAAAGAGCCATGAATTCGAGTCGAGTTAGATCAAGTTCAGCTTGATTTGAAGGGAAAAGGAAGAGATTACATTTGGAGCATCTAGACCATTGATGAGAGCTCAAGGCATCCAAGGGTTCATTAAGAGTTTCAATTCAATTGAAGATAAAAGTCCAATTCTAAAAGCCCAATTCATCAACCCAATCTCAAGCTCAATTTCAATCCATAACCCATGATTCTTTTCCTCTTATTGGATCCATATCTCACTACACCTAAAATCCAAAATCCAAAATCCAAAACCGATTAAGAATCCAATTCCCTTACCTTGACGCGGACGAACACTGGAGACGCCTCTTCTCTTTCTTGCATTTTTCGGTTAGGGGCCGTGACACCCCTTTCTTTCAACTAATCATCTCTGGCCGATGGTTTCTTCCCTTACCTTCACTGCCACTAGCTGGCCATTCCTGTTCTACTCTTCTTCTTCTTGATTTCAAACGGCGAGCGACAACAACACTCTTCAAGGTGGCAATTAGCTTTGACAGCGAGCTCCGATCATCCACCTCGCCGGAGGGGTTCTCCGGTGAGATCTGTCACCTTCCGCCACTTTCCCAAGGCTCCATCTCTTGGGGTTTAGGTGGCAGAGCAAGGAGGTAGCCTGACAGTCCATCTCTATTTCCAGTCAACTTCCAGCAGAGGGGTTCTTCGTTGGAGGATTCGTCTCTTCTTCATTGTCAAAGTAAAAAGCTGATCAACAGTGTGTTAGTATTCACCGGAGTTAGGGGTTCTTTCTCTAGGCCTTTGTGTGATAGCAAGGGTAGTTTTTGGAATTGAAGTTGATGTGTGGATTGTGGTTTGGTTAACTTCGTTTTATTTATGTTGATGTTTATTAATTTTGTTAATTTTGTTCATTGTTGATGTTTGCGAATTTTGGTTGAATGCTTGTATTGAACTTGATTTTTCATGTTTGAATTCCACGTACTATGTTTAATTAGTTTCATGCACATAACATGTTCGATGAATTACTTCAACAATTAGTTAAGTTTAATTTGATGCATTTTATTTTGTTTAATTCTTGCTTTATCTTGTTCTTTCCATTTCTTTAAGTTCTAGTTTTGATTGAATGCAAAAGGATAGATTAGCTTAGGTTTCATTACATGCTTTAAGTTTCATTTTATGCTTAGTTTCATTGATGCTTTACTTCATGTTGTCTTTTATTTTCTATAATTGTAGTTATGTTAGACTTAGCTCGCATTACTTACATTGTCTTTCATTTATTAGATAGGTTTCATTTAATGCTGTGTTATTTTATTCCTTAGTTTAATTGTGTTGATGGTGAAACCCATAGTGTAGAATGGCAATGCATTGTGGATTAATTGTTGACACTTAGTTAGATTTTATTCCAGCATTAGATTAGTTTTCTATTTATTTTGCTTTTCATTTGTTAGATTTAGAATCAAAATCCAAACCCCCTATTTCCATATTAAAAACCCTCAAAAATATAAATAACAAACAATCCTAGATTACCATTCTATCGTTGCATTTGTTGGGAGACGACCTGAGTCATTTCTATACTATATTAGTATAATTAGAGGGGGTTCAGTACTTAAAATCTTTTGATATCATTTCACGACAAAAATGAATAATTATCAAAGAGTTGGACCTCGTATGCTCGATCGGTGCATTCAGACCGAACGAGTTTATTCTGACCATTGTTGTAACCAACCAGTCTGTGTAGGAGATAGGGGCGCTGAGCCCTGTAAACCTGACCGACTTTATGAATGGCTGGTCTTGAGAAGAAAGACTGGCACATGAGGAGTGAACTGAGACCATAGGTTCGACTGGTTAGTGGGTTGACCATTAATATACTGAGAGAATATGTTGTATCTCATATTCTTGAAGGTGGTGCATTTGAACATATATTCAGAGACTCAACGAATACTAAGCTTAAATAAACCCGGTCTACTTATGAGCAAAATTTGACCGACCTTATACTAGAGTTATGTAGTGCGAGTCATAATTTTGACTGGCATTTGGGCCAACTTATTGTATACAAGTGGAGCACTAGATCCTTCAAGTTTGACTGGTTCTACGATCGATCGTCCTTATACTGAAGGCCTTAGCACTGAGTGAGGAGCTAAGCCTTGATGAGGGGGACACTCTAGCTGCCACCTCACCTTGACTCTGACTGCGACCTCACCCTGACTTTGATCGCCATGTCACCTCTAGGTCTTCCTCCATCATATCGTATCACTAGTCTCCTCTTCAAGTCTAGTCGAAGGATGTTTGTAGCCAACTGACTAGACCCAAGTCTAATTTTCGTCCAATCACCCCATTTATTGGTCCGACTGAATGACCATGCTTTAGCTAGCCCATTGATGCTACGGTCAACTTTATATTTCTTGGAAAAAGGCATGGCAGATGCTTAATACTCTAAACACTATGCTGATGATACGTGGGAGGGTGTTTTACAGCATAATGACTCAGTTGTCTTGTCCATCATAAATGCTCATTTATGGATAAGCGCCATGCGTCCCACTATTTTATTCTTAAAAACAACAGCTAACGCACACCTTTTTTACGGACCACGACATTCCACCCCTTCTAATCCAACGGTTACCAATGATCAAGTCATTTTGGTCAAATAGTTGAGATTGAAAAATTACTTATACCATTTGTTTATAAACCCTAAGTGTCACAAAAGAGAATTATCTGGGCTTCATCTCCTTCAACCCTTTCTTCCCGTGATTTCTGTCGATGAGCTTTCCCTTCTTGCGACCTATGCTAGTAAGTTCTACCTCTGACCTTCCGTTGCCTTTCCTTCATCCTTCCATCACCCAAGATACATTTGCTCCTTGGTATACTTTCACCTGCTCGGACTTTGACAATTATGACTTAGAAATGCTCTGTCTATCTCTAGAGATTCCCAAAAATTACCGCATCTATATTCCAACTCCCCAAGATCATCCTCATTGTCCTCCTCCTGATTTCTACACCTTTAAAGATCAACTTCTCATGGGTTTGTGTTTTCTAATCCCATGTTTTCTATCTGAGATAAGTCATTATTTTAATATATCTCTCTAACAATTTGCACCAAATGCCTTCCGCGCCATGTGTGGAATATATATTCTATTCCTTCTATATGGTATCCCTCCGACTCCCCTTTGGTTCCACTATTTCTCTTACCCATGAAGTCGGAGTTGGGGGTCTTTTTGTTCCAGTCTCGCCCTAAGGTAGTGTTCTTTAAGGACCTATCTTCCTCAAATAAGGGATACAAATCTCACTTCTTTTTTATTCAAATGCTTGAGTCTGTGCCATGGTCGACGACATGGAGATCTGACCTTCCTCTCATTTTTGACCTCGGGAATTATAAGCACGACCCAACCTTTATGTTTACCTCGGGGAAGCTGGCCAGTATACAATTCAAGGCTCCCAGATTGCTGCATGGAGGCTTGCTTTATTTGTTCGGACTGAGCCTGTTACGTCACCACAAGTGCACGATTTCATCATCAATAATAAAAAGATATCGATTTCACAATTACTAATTATAAGCACTAGAGATGTCTAACGAAGAATTAGCTAAATAATCGACTAAATAAGAATTGATTTGGGTAAAGAAACTAGAAATAGAAATAAGAAAGTAAATGAGGTACTTGGTTTTTGTGAATGTTCTAGAAGTTTAGTTTCATTGTGATATTCATCAATGATATAGTCAAGTGCACCGTTCAAGCTCAAGTAAAGTTGAGAATAAGATCCTTAAGGTTAAGCTAAAATTCAAATTTGTTTCTATACGATACTTAGCTCATATCATGCTACTTGAGATAGGGAAAAGAGGTACACTAAACATAACAGCATTATATCTACAACATCATGAATCAAGATATGAATGTGCAACCAATTTTGCTTTTAAACAAGTTAGCAGTAGTGAGGAATGATGTTCACAATATGCCATAAAATATTTTAAAAGACAGTCAAGTGACAGTCAAAACTGAGATAGACAAAAACTGAAAGCAAGCAAAGCAAAACAAATGAAAATGTTGAAGATGTATACAAAATAACCAAAATAAAATGCAGAAAATTCAAGTTGCAAACACCCCCCCCCCCCCATCAAACTCAAACTTTTCATCATCCCGATGAAATCAATATGGTGGGTGGGGAAATAGAGGTCTGCGTGGTCAGCAAGAAGGAAAACTAGGAAAGCCCGGAGACTGACTCAGGATCCTATGATATTCGTAGAGGGTATCAACTTGTTGACTAGTAATGCTTATGACCTCTATGAATTCTCTCATTCTAGCCTGATCAATGTCATAATCCTGGACAAATTTGGCCACCTGACCTTGGAAATTCCTTGTGAACTGAAAGTGATCTTGCACCTCTCTATATTGATCATCGACAAAGTAAAGCAGCCCTCCAACATTATTCGTTGGGCCTCTTGCTTTTTGTGAAGTGAATCCAAAGAGGCGCGAAAGTCAGAAAAATCAAATCTAGAGTGGCCCGTGCCATAGGCAAAAGAATGCCTAGCATGTTCCGGATGTCCAGACAGTTACGGGTGTCCAGACAGTTGCGGGTGTCCAGATGAAGAGGGCTCACGGTGGGGCTGGGTGTCTCCGGACAAGGAGGGAACATTCTCGGGAACTAAATCGGTGATCACCCAATTAGCAGGGTTACGAACTGAGGTCCGCTCGGGACAAGGAAGAGGCAATGGAAAACTGTCTCTCTTAAGAAAGGCAAGCCCATTCTCATCCCGACAAATCATCTTCATAGTAAGACATGTATCGATATCGATCATGTTTTTGCTATGGATGATTTCTACCTCATCTAGATCACAACCCAGATTTATAGCTATTTGGGTAATCAAACCACCAAAGACAATCAACCCCGAGGTTGCTTTCCCTGCTCTCATAAGGTTTTGCAGAAAATGGAAATCGGAATCAAAGTCAATCTTACGCAACATAGCTCAAAGAGCAAAGAGCATAAAGTTCCACTTTCCTTACAACTCCATCACTTTCCCCTCTACCAAAGACAGTTTTACTCATGACTCGGTGTAAGTACCTAAAGATGGGATTTTCCATATGGGAAGATTTAGCTCTAGAGGGCTTATAAGGTTGATCCAATCCGGTAATTGAGTTCAAAAAATTATTCCAATTAAACCTAGGGTCAAATATATGAGAGCCGCTAGTGGATAAGCCAAAACAACTATTAAAGTCACTAAATGTCCACTAAAATTCTTGATTCATTAATCGAAAATTAATTTTACCAATATAATCATCCTCATTAGAGAAGTGGACATCTAGTGAGCTCAAAAATTCAAAGACAATTCGAGGATATGTGAGCAGGTGTGTGTACATAATATCATCCCAATCAACTAATCCATATTATCTCTAATTCCTAAGATATCCAAAATAGTTGGATCTATATATCGTGTGCACACAATCTTTCTTGCAACAAGAATATTAAATCTAGCTTTATGATCATCATTTTTAAAGATAATATTAAATTCATTGTCGTTACCTTCATCGCGTGTCATTCTCTTGTCTTTGCCCTGTGTGACTTTCTCCTTACCCTTTTCTCTTGATAGTTCCTTTTTCCCCGCTGGATCTGCCACTTCCCTTTCGAAGTCTTTTAAGATGATTAGACATGATGTATAGTTAAGAGAGGGTAAAGTGATTGATTGGAGAAATGAGATCTTGAGAAAAAGAAAATAGATCTTGAGAAAGAAGATCTTAAGGAAGGAGAATTAGATCTCTACTTGGGGGTGTGGCTGACACGGCCTTGACACAGTCATGTTTTATAGACATGGCTATGTCTTTATATTCCACACGGTCGTGTAGATTTATACGGCCTAAATCTTCCTCTTCTCGGCCAGATCCACATGGATGTGCCAATTGGCACGGGCAGTGTCGTCTCCCTCTCGGTTGAGCTCACATGGCATGTGTGTGCCACACGACCGAGTTCTTTTCATTTACTTTTAGCCTCACATAGTCGTATGTGCCACACGACCACCTTCATCTTCTCCTCTAGAACTTTCAGACAGTATGTCAAATCATACGACCTTGTCCATCTTCTTCTCGGGTGAGCTTACACGGCCTGTGTGAGATACACAATCAGATGCTCTTCCTTTTCTATCTATTTCACACAGCCATGTGGGGTACATGGCAGGGACCTGTTAGATCCAGAATTTCTAGATTTTCTCCTTTCCCACTTCTCCAACACCTCCATGCGCATGAAATGATCATGGCCGGCTCATGGAGGCAACATACAACCTGAAAACAAAAATAACCAAAGTTTAAAAACACTAACTAATGAAAAAGAGAACTAAAATTGAGTCTAAATAAAAAGAACCCTTGGGTTGCCTCTCAAGAAGCCCTTGTTTAAGGCCATAGCTCGACCTCGTCTCCATTTCCACAGATTATACCTAAGGCGGCACAAATTTTCCTCCTCGAGTTGATGTTGCTTCCTCTTCCTTCATTCTTGCCCTCGGAGGGCAGAGGTACTTCTCATTATTTATTGGGAGCCTTCTCCCAATACTTGTCAGATTGTGTTCTTCATTTGGTGGCCTCCCATGAGGATGGAAGTTCCGTTCCTCAGCTTTATAAGCATCTGTCCTGCTGCAAATGCTTACCAAGAAAGAAGAGACATGGTTAGGAGAATTAGATAAATCATATTCCAACTTTTCTTTACCGATAACCAAAGAAAGTTTATGGTTTTTCACATCGATAATGGCTCCAACTGTTGCACGGAAAGATCTTCCCAATATAAATAAAATTTTCCGGTCTTCCTCCATGTCTAGCACAACAAAATTTGTAGGTATGATGCTGCCACCCACTTCTACCAGCACATCTTCAACAATACTCATAGGGTACCTGCAAGAATGATCAGCTAATTGTAGTGCCATGCTAGTAAGTTTAAAGTTTTTGAGACCTAGCTTATTACAAATTGAATATGGTATGAGGCTAACACTTGTCCCTAAATCATAGAAAGCTTTTTCAATGAATTCAGATCCTATGGTGCAAGGGATATAAAAGCTTTCAGGATCTTGGAGCTTTGGGGGAAGTGTTCTTCTCAAATAAAGTGTTTCATTCTTCTGTTAGAGCTACGATTTCGATCTCTCCCTTTCTTCTTTTGTTGGATATAATGTCCTTCAAAAACTTGGCAAATTTTGACATTTGTTGAATTGCGTCAATTAGAGGGACTTCAACACAGATGTCTTTAACTTTGTCATGGAACCTGTCAAATTCTTCATCTTTCTTTGTCATAGCAAGTCTTTGTGGAAAAGGGGTTGTTTGACTTTGAGGGTGGAGTGGAAGAGTCTCTTCAACCTTCTTGGTATTCCCCTCATCATCTTGAATTTGAATTGGTTCAAGTGTTGGAGGAGAGAGCTCTTCTTGAAGTTTCATCCCTTTTGGAGTAGTCATTTGAGTTTCATTATATTTTTGATGTTTTGACAAAAACTCAAAAACCTTAAAAATATTCAATGTTGTATTAACTTTAAACCCTTGTTTTGAATTCTTATATTTTAAAAAGTTAAACCTCAGTTTACAAAATATAGAATTATTTTTAAAATATTTGAAATGTCCAACTATGAACTATAGACAAGATGTTTATTAATTAAATATTTGTTTTCCCTATAGTTGATCAATGATCACTATATCGATACATTTCATAATTCATCAAAATATCATAGACATAAGTGAATTAATAGTATCATCCTATCATCTCACATCCATATATAGAAATATGTAAAGCAAGTCATGCTTATAGTGTGTAGTCAGATCTAATGAGGGTAATGGTCTTAGTTTTTCCCCTTTTGTTTCAAGTCAACCATTTATAAAAAAAAATTGATTAAGTCTTCTATGATTAACTATCCCAAAATCTTCTAACCCTTAAGGATTGACTTTGGCACCCAATAGAAGTTCTTTCTAATTGGATTAACCAAATATTCCTTAGGGATCCATTTTCTATCTGCCTTCTTTGTTTTTGATTGCCCCTAGTAATTAGACAATTGTAAGATTTCTCATTGTTTGATTCTTTGTATCATAATCCCCTCTTGTTAAAACTTGCTCTTTGGCTCCCTATGATCATGCTTAAAGTTTTGGAGCCAATTGTGAAATTTTCAAGGTATTTACTAAGGTATTCTACCTTTTCCCTTAATTCTTTATTTTCTTCTTCTAAACATGAATCATTTAAACTAGAAGAAGCATGCATATTAGAGGAATCATTCATCTTAGAAGACATGGATTCTAATTTTTCCTCTAATATACTAATTTCATTTTTAAAAAAAATATTTTTCCTTTTAGCTTTAAACAAATCTTCATTTGTATTTGAAATAATTTTAACTAAAGCATGAGAGGGTAGATTGTATACCTCACTTACCGAGAAGTCCGAATTGGAAGTTTGTCCTCCCCTTCACATGAGCTCCTCTCTTCTTCACTTGAGCTCATTTCCTCTTCTCTTTTGGATGAAGTGGAGGCAATATCATCAATTTTCATTAGAGCAAAATGGGATACATGGTGCTCTTCTTCCTCCGATGATGATGGATCATCCCATATTGCTATTAGATTTTGGGTCATCTTCCCTTTTTCTTTTGTCTTCTTCTTTTCTTCCTTCTTCTTTCCTTCCTTTTTCTTCAAAAGAGGACATTGATCTCTCATGTGTCCTTCTTTGCAATTGTAGCAAATGGTCTTCTTTGTTCTACTCTTTCCCCTTGAACTTTTCATAGTATGTGATTTGTTAGAAAATTTTCTAAAAACTTTTCTCATTCTCCTCACCATGTATGCCTCTTGATCACTATCCATTGAGGCATTTGATTCCTCTGAATCGAAGGATGGTGGAGATAGTGACTTCTTCTTCCCTTTCTCCTTGTTGAACACTAGTGCTACTCCTCTTGATCTATGAGCTTCTCCATCTAATCCTTCAATATGAGTTTAGTTCAGCTCTATAGTTGATAAGAATTCATCTAGAAATCATTTCTCTAGATCCCTTGAGATGTAGAATGAATCTACTATTGACATCCAAGTCGTAGTTCTTGGGAAGGCATTGATGGCTTTCATCATCATATATTGATTTGTAAGTGTCTCACCTACACTTGCTAGTCCACTTAAAATATAGTTAATTCTAGAATGTAGAATAGATACCTTTTCTCCTTTCTTAAGCTTGATGTTGTTGAGTTGAGATCGGAGGAGGTCTCTTCTTTCCAATTTAGCTTCCGACATCCCTTCATGTAGCTCAACCAAATTTTTCCATAAATCCTTGGCACTTATGTAGTTTTTAATTTGAAGTATTTCTTATTGAGGAAGCACATTTAGGAGATGATGCATTGCTCTTGAGTTTGCTAAATGTTAATTCCCTTTGCGTCTTGCTTCATCTTATTTTCTGGATTAACTCATTGTTTTAATTTCATCCCTAGACATCTCAAAACCATTTTCCATGATTAGCATAATATTAAAGTTGGTTTCAAAGAATACCTCCATTCTTTTCTTCCACACAAAAAAAAATCTCCTTCAAATTTTAGTGGTTGGATGTGTGAGCCGACCATTTTGTTGAAAGTGCTCTTCTTGGTGATTAGTCATTTGAAGGGCAACTTTGCTCTGATACCACTTGTTGGGGATCATTGGGTAGGCTAGAAAGGGGTTGAATAGTTGTTTACTCCAAATCATTTGTCTTCCTACTATTCGTTAGTGCGTATTGGAATAATAATAAAGAGAAATGAATAAGAGAAAGCAAACTTTAACAAGATTATTTAACGTGGTTCAGAGATAGCTTGCTCCTACTCCACGGTTTGTCCTTGAGGTGGATGATCCCTCAATCAGTCAGTGGATTAGTTCCCAGAAATCTCCGACTAAAGCTTACTCCTTATCGGTGGAGTGAAACCTCTTACAAGACACTCTTCTTCTTTACAAGATGGAGAATTATAGTAGGAAGAAGAGTGTAGGCTTTGGGAGCTTGAGGTAATGACTTAGGAGTTATTCAATTCGTATCAGTAACCTCCTTCATCTCTCAAAGCTCCTTTAATTAGAGAGGAAAAAGTTGATCCCGAATCAACTCATTTTTTGCACCAGTTGACTAGTCCACACACTCGTCGATTGATGTAGCCATTAGACACATCCAATGACACTCTGCAGAATTTGATATTTTGCCAATGACTTTCTATCAATCGATTGGTCTTCACAACTGTCGGGCACAGAACCATTCTATTCTCTCGTGAATTTGGACTAGTCAACTGGCCTCAATACCAGTCGATTGATCCCTTACATTTACTCACACTCATCCTCTCCGGAGTCGCCCTTGAAGCCCTCTTCCTCATCCTTCATCCCTCAGATGCACTTGAACCCGCAACTCCTCTCCATACCATCCTTTATGTTGCCTTGAAGTCCACTTCCCTCGGCCCACTCCTTTGCTCCTCGTCTGGTGGTCCTTCGAATGTACCATCCTTCACCGATCTCAAGGACCCGAGCCATAGGATGCACTTACCAAACTTGGTCACACCAAGTTTCTTATGTGTGGTTCACCAAGTCCTGCACGACTCAAACACACATATCAAATCCATATGAAAATCTAACTTAAACTCTTTGACACACACATCAAAACCATGATCATACGCAGTCAAACTTAGGTTAATTGCACTCACAGTTTTTTCTAGCCTTTTAACTATGAATCACTCCATAAACTAGATCAAATACAAATTAGAATAAACCTGAAGCTAACATTCATTTAAACTTTACATAAATAGGCATAAACTTGATACATAATATTGGCATTATATATAAACATGAAGTGAACTTTGCTACTATCTAGGTTCCAACGTAGAGATTGAAACATCATTTTCATAATTTTTTATTAGAATTCCCTTGCTTCCGCTAGAGTTCTCTCTCTTTGGAACACCATTTGATTCACCGGTGGTATTACAAATATTGAGAAATGCAAGTTCAGAAGGAGTGGGAAGGCTGACAAAGAGACCGTTGAGCATAAGCACAACATTGTCCATGGTGGGTCTTTGAATTGGATCTTCTTGCATGCATAGTATGTAAAATACCGAAAATGGGCGAATCACCTTAACGGAATTTTCCGAAATTTTTAAAAAAATTTCGGAAATTTTTCAGAGCTCGTATGGACGAGTTTAAGGGAATGAAAACTCGGTCCCGTGAAAGTTTATTTAGGCTACCCTATTTAAATGAGGAATACTTTTTTCTATTTCTATTTCTTTTTCTTTTATTTTCTCTTTTCCTTCGTTTCTTCCCTCCTCCCGCCGGGCCGCCGGATCCGTCCCCCTCTCGTGCCCTAACCGTCGGCGGTTCCTCCTCTCCCTTGCAATTTAAACTCTCGGCAAGGGTTTCGCTTCCTCTTCCTTGCCACAGTTGATCTCCCTTCTCTTCATTTGCCCGATCCCCTCTCCTCATCCATTTCGAACCCTGCGCCGCTGACGTCTTCTCCTCGCCGGCACTTGAGCGCCGCTCGACATCTACTGGCGCCGCCCTTTCCCTCTTCGGATCTGCGCGCAGACGTCGATCCACCTCCACCGGCCACCGAGTCCGACCCAGCGCCTTGTCGCCTCAACCCTAGATTTGTTCCTCTTTGTTGCATCTCTGAACAACGTTGCTGCCACCTGAGGCCGCGCCACCGTGTGTCGATCGCTGAGCATCGACGCCGATCTTTTCTTCCCACCTCTCTATCGTGCCTAGCAGTGATCCTTAAGGTAGGCGATCTAACTAGCTGTGGAATTAGGGATTTCGGTTGATTGATTGCCCTTGTTGTGATTTTCTTCCTGTTCTGGACTAGGAGGAAGATCTCGGATCAGTTCTTACTGTATTTCCATATTAGAGCTTGGATCTTCTCCTCTGTTCTTGATCATCCCTTCTTTGAGGTGGATTTAGGTCACGGTTGAGGTAAGTTTGGGTTGTTGGTTTTGGATCTTCTGTTCTTGATCCGAACAGTGTAATTTGTTCCCAGGTATGAGTTGTTTCGTTATGTGATCTGGAATCTATGCTTACTTGTTTTCTAGCAGCAAAGATTTAAACTCCATCAGGAAACATTCTTCTCTGTGGGGTTTTCTTGGTCCAGCAATTTAATCCAGTAGCTGCTCACATTAGATCGAGCAGCAACGATCCTTGCTGTTGAGCAACAGCGACTGTAGTTGAGGTATAGTGTAGGAATTGATCTTCGTTGTAGATGACTGCTAGTTATGTTAGCAATAGTTGTTAACTTAAATTTAGAATTAATCTAATAGTATGGTTAGGGATAATGAAGCTAACCCTAATTGATTAATGGATTAGGATTTAGTTTAGTTAATGGATGCATGATGGAATAAGCTAAACTAAATATTGTGACACAGGACTTTGACGCGAGACGAGTATCATGATTACCGGTTTGGACTTTTCGATTGGAGGCGGGTACTTTGACTTTATGTCATTTGATATGCATGGTAATGTTTTTAACAAATAGCAATGATTGTGTTTCTTATCTGCTTCGGTTGGTCACTACTTGATCTGTTACATGCTTGTTTGTTTACTTGTTATGCACTTCATGTTAGTACCTACCTGATTATACATGCTTATAGGGGTAGTGACACAACCATGTTATTTATTATGTTCTGGACCTAGGATTTTTGATACCTTATCTGACCTATGTACCTTAGATCTTTAGAATGATCCATTGATGCTAGGGTACACATTTTATATCTATGGATAGGTTCAGGATATTTCCATGCTTAGAGTCATGCACCATGATTGCATGCTGTGCGATAGTCGACTCTATTATTGTTGAGCACATCGGCAGTTACAGCACACACCACCACTCATGGGTTAGTGATTTTTTATCAGGCAGGGTGTGTGGCAGTTCTGCTGTTAGGCTCCGCTGGTCTAGTGACTCAGCGTAGTAGCCGACAGATAGTTCTGCTCTGTTAGGCTCTACTGGTTTAGTGTAGCAGCGTGGTAGCCGGCAGACGGTTAGACTTTGTTAGGCTCCGTTGGTCTGCTCATTGGTAGTGTGATGCAGCGTGGTAGCCGGCAGGGATTCCTCCCCGTCATTGTGTACCGGGAGATGAGAGCATTGAGCTCCCCCATTTATGATTTAGGGTAGGAGGATAGGTGTACTCCTATAGCATCCCGTCCACTCGGTCACTCATTAGGAGTAGTGATATCAGAGTGCACGGTTGTCACAGCTCTACCCACTCGGTCTCACCATCGTGTGTGAGATGGCTGACTGGCGTCAGGGGTGACCAGGACCCATCATTGGCATCATATGCATTTATGCATTTTCTGATTGTGTTTGCTGCACTTATATGTTGCATTTGGATGGATGCATATGTTTGACATGCATACAGGATTTTGATACCTCTCGGTCTGACAACCCTGTTATACTTATACCCTGGTCCTGGTTAGTACAGTTTTCTCCTGCTTATTTCAGTTGCATTTATCCTTCTTGTATCAGGAGACTGTACGCATGATTAGTGATGGTTGTTATTTTCTTTATTATGCATATCAGTTGTTACCCGTTGAGTGTTGGACTCACACCCTCCTCCGTTGCTATTTTCAGGTTGATGATGTCCGGAGAGTTCCAGTCGCTAGTCCCCTGCAGTCACTATGTGAAAAACGACTTTTTACTTCGTTGATTACCTGAAGTAAAAGACCTGTTTTTACCGAAGTAGACACGCGTGTAGTAAAAAGACTCATTTTACTTCGGATAAACTCCGAAGTCGTAGGCCCAGAAAAAACGAAGTCGTATTGGGTGTCGGGTTCGAACATATTACGAAGTAAAAAGTGCATATAACTTCGTCGGTTTTTAAAAACACCGAAGTAATTAATCCTTTTCGACTTCATCGTTTAGTATTTGTTGTGAAGTAATATACCTACTTTAACTTTGGTTAAAAATGAAGTAATGGATTACTTTTACTTCGTCATATATCGTTAATTCCTGAAGTAATTATCGATTAAATTACATTTAGCTTCGTTCTGGATCGAAGTAATAGATAGAAACTACTTCGGAATTTTTGGTAATAACCGAAGTAGTTGATACTATTTTACAGCAACAAATTGTATTGCTTCGAAGTTATAAGTAGATTTTACTTCGGATTTTATGAATAAAGTGAAGTATTTTTTCTCTTTTTACTTCATTATTTTTAGACTTCAGTAATTTTGAGCATCACAAAAGGTAACTTCATAAGCCTTGATCAAAATAAGCCATGATTTCAGCATATGTTTATACAAAACAAATCTCCCTAAATATGATCAAAATAAGTCATAAAAACCAAAAACATGTACTGGTTCATTCACACAACCTGCAATTCACTTCAAATATGAGTACACAAATTCACTCCATTCAATTCTCACTTCATCATATTGTGTCTGCGTATAGTACTGGTTCTTCACACAACCTGCAAACTGCAATTTAGAAAGAATCATCATGTTATGTTTTGTAACTAAAAACTTTAAATCAAAACACAGTAAGTTGACAAAAAAATCATGAATTAAATTAACAAAAGCATGATAAGACAAATAAATATGTATTGTTATATGCACTCTTATAGTAACAATAACATTTCATCAAATGTGCAATAAAAATGATCCAACAGTTTTTTGAACCTTAAGTTTTAGTAGTTCCAATCGCATGGTGATTAGATGCTCAGTTAAATTAATGTATTGCATTCTCAATTTCACATGCACTATGACAAAAAAGCAAAAAATTGTACAATGAGACTTGCTCAATAATCACACAACACGAAAGTACTGAATTAGCGGTGTGGACAGATAACTGCATCTTTCAAGTAGCCTAGCTGATATGCTGAACATTTTCTTATGGTAGCTTGGGCATGGTTCTCGTGGAGATGTCAGTATTCTACCCACCTTGGTCATAAATAGTGTTCAATATCGAGGTATGACTTATGATCCCTTGTCTCTCATCTTAAAACATCTGAATTTCAACTCATAATACAGTTTATATTTTGATGCCTAAGGTTCTATTGGATTTGATTTAAACTAAGCACGTGTCTAGAAAGGTTTTGTCATTGTTATTAGCAAATGACTAGTATTAATTAAAAGCATTTTATAACATTAGTGCTAATAGCAAGACTATACTTTTCTATCCACAAAAAGGAAAATTAGAGAGGAGTGTTGTGCTGAAGGCTATATGTGCAGGATTCAAGGAGTCTACCGAACCTCCTGTGTGCTTGAGTGGAGGTTTGCATGACTATTCATTTCTACTGAACTGCATGCCAAAACGAGTGGGTGGTTCATGCTTGCTTTATTCTTTTTTCAGATATTGAAACAAATGAGTGCCTTAAATCAAATGGTGGTTGTTGGCAGCACCCAAAATTAAATATCACAGCCTGCAAGGTACTTTGTCATTAATCACATTGTTTATAGGCTTTGAAGTTGCATTTTAGATAAATTATGTCAATTTGATTTCTTTAGGATACCTTCAGAGGTAGACTCTGTGTATGCCCTATAGTGAATAATGTCCCATATCAAGGAGATGGGTACACATCCTGTGAAGGTAACTACTGCTCTAGAAATAAAAATAGTTGTTCCTTGACAGCCTTCTATATTCTCAATCATCGGCAAGCAGAAATTTAATAGTTTATTAGGTCTATAAGGTAACCATGCCCAAATCAGTTACTAATTTCCCCCAACTACTAATAGAACTATGCAAAACACAGTTTTGTATAAAACCATAAACAGGGTGTCATCTAAGGGTGAGGAAAAAAAGAAGGAAAGAAGCCATATCAAAGCATGAGAAGAAAGCAGTAGCAGGGCGTGAACGATTTGATTCAATTTGTGCATTCCTATTCAAAATGGAAGAAATTCACACACCTTCCTCTCCAACTGTAGATCCTCACATTCAACAATCTCTTTCATGTACCGCATGACACAATATCCACATTCAACACAACCTTGTTGTTTGAGATTACCCTAATGAATCAAAGTTAATGCAAAGTGAAAAACCAAATATATAAGAACCAGGAATGCATGTTTTCAATAAGACATACTGTCAACTATTTGAAAGTTGGTCGTTTTGGATTACCCCTCATACAAAGGTACGTCCTCACTCCACTACATTGTAAAAATAGAACTTATTTCATTTCATATTTGCTAATCAATCTATTCACAATCTACATAATCTAAAACATACTTGCACACTGTAGTTTTCCAAGCGTTATCTCGGTTCCTATTACCCATTGAGTCCAACAAATAAATTGTATCTTTGTCCTCGTTTATAACGGTCAAGATCCAGTGGTTCCTGCACGATTGTCAATATATAGCTAAGCTACTATGTATTAGGAATTGAGCAGGGATTAAAAATATACCCAGTGTTGTATGGGATAAGGCATATGCTGTCTCCGTTTGATACTTTCAACTGATTAGCAATGTGTTGTGAAGAGGTACTGCCATCTTGAGCGGCTGGTATTTTGTTGGGATCCACAAACGACACATACTCAGCCCTGTTTGTTTCCTTCAAGTACTTGTACAAGTAACTGCATTCAAGTAATAAAAAATATGGTTACTTAAGACATGAACTCATGCAAAGAGAAGAATTGTATATAAGACATAACTTACCCCATGTAAACCAAAATTTGCCTGGACCCTATCTCTCTCATTTCCATACAGCGCATGACATCCTCTCTCAACAACGATGTACTCACATTACGTCCAAACATGGCTTCATCAAATTCGATAGGAATGGTCTCCTCCTCAGTCATCAGTCTAACAACAAAAGAATACAAAAACTTGCATGGCATTGGTAGAGCACTTTCAACTTCCTTGTATTTATTTTTCTCATCAGGAACCTCCAAAATAGCAAATGGTGGTGCAGGTTTCTCCTTTTTCTGTAATTTTAAATAATTGTAGCAAAATATATAACTATAGCAACAGAAAAGTGAACTGAAAATACCTTTGTCGTCAGAAATATCACCAATTCTTTTGGCCAGCCAACCACAGTTCCAAAAGCATCTACCATTACTGTTGGTCCCGACTTAAGTGGAATTGGAAGCTCCGCTTCCTCCTGTAAAACAACATCAACAGACACCTTTAAGTTGCCTTCCCCAAGTCGAGCATTGTGCAGCATTACATTTGGGCCTCCGTCGGATACTATCGTGTCATATGCCACCACATTCCCCTTATTCTTCAGAGCCAAATGACATTTTTTTCCCCTGAACAATAAGACATTATCTTTTAATATCTAAAGCTAGGAAACAAATTTAATGTACCAAATATAATACAAAACCTCATTGAATGAATTGTCACATTCAAAAACTTCCACATCATCTTCCAATATTTGAACTGCCATGTGCGATGACTTGTTAGATGCTACACGTTCAGAAACTCGATCACTTGTTTCTGGCATAAATCGAGCAAGAAGAGCCTTCAGTTTTTCAACTTCAGCTTTCAAACTCTTTGTTTCCTCCGCTTGCTCTTTGAAGTTTTCAGCCAAAGCCTTTGACACCAACTCCCTCTTCTTCCTTGGAGTTTTGAAGTAGACTTGGGGCTTCACAAATCCCCCTACACCTCTAACCCTTCCGTAAGGTTCTTGGCTCCCTAATGCAGTAGTTAATACGTCATTGCTTCCAGAAGATACGAACTCTCCCCTCTTTTTTTTGTCCAACAAATCGTCCTAAAAATATGGAGGTAACATTAAATATCCAATGAAGACACTTTTTTCACTTATTATGAATGAACTCGAAATAAAACTAAAATAATACAATTTTTTCAGCAACTTCAGCAGTCTTTGTATTTGTGATGTTTCCGGATTTGTCTTCGCGAGCCTTACGCCAAAGGAATGACCTATCAACTTCCTCATCCTCCCTGAATATTTTTCTCTGCCTCTATAATTCCAAAAAATGATCATTTAAAACATGACGTACTACATGAAAAGGATAATATAATGTTCCATGGATTACCAATTCAGTCTCCAATCCAATGTAACCCTTGCGAGACATTTTGTGATGATACTTGCAATTGCTCTCCCGTTCCTTTTGTTTTTCATGAGTGACCTATGTCACGTAAAAAAAAGTAAATTTTTAGAAGAATGGATAGAATTTAAAAACAATAGGATGGAGTATGATGAACTTATTATATATATTCCTGCTGTACATGAACTTATTATATATATTCCTGCTGTACAGAACTTCATTTTGTTAATTAAATGCCCTAAATGTTTTAAATCTTGGTGCATATAATAATTTAAATATAACATGATAATATCATCAAGTACCTCCCAAGATGGATGTAGCCTCTCATCGACAAAAGCTTTCCAAATTGCAGATGGGATCTGATACTGCTCCGGTGGTGACCTCAGTTTTTCAGGATTATCTCTATATGGCCAGACAAACCTACTGTTAAGTTTGTTTTTGAAGTCTCTCCATTTCTGGCCTGCTGAACTCATCACTGCTGCCTCGCTTTGAGGTGCTAAGTCGAAGACATTCTGTAACACACAGCAGTAATTGCTATCAGTTTATATATTGAAAAAATCACAATGAAAAAAAAACATAAGCAATCTCATAAGGAAGTGTATTATTGGATTATACTCACCGATATTTCTTCCCACACTTTCTGTTTCATGTTCTCTAGAACAGTGAGCCATGACTTTATGTTAATAGGCACCATGGATCTAACAACATAGCCTATGAAATATTGTAGTGCCTTCCCATTTTCATTGTACACAGGTCGTCCCATGTCATCATATTCAATCGTCGACTTTTTTCCCCATCTTGCAGCAGCAATAAGTCTGCACATTGATGTAGGCCCCCGAGTCTTCTTCTGCCCAGTAATAGGAGGTTCTTCTATTTCAGTCTCTCCTCGTAGCTCTGCAGCTGCTAACCCATCAGCATCTTGGTGTAGTTCGGTGTCCTCAACTACACGTGGCTCATCATATTTTGCTATTTTTCGCTGTTTTTTAGGACGCATTTTTCTTTTCCCTGCATATAGGAAAATAAATGATGAGATAATAGTATATAAAGTCTGCAGTGACAATATAATAAAAGAAGACGTGATACAAATAATAACATTAACACATACGAACAAGTAAAAAAAATACTAGTAAAAACAATAAATATTAATGCAGATGACATAAAAGTGGAAAACATCATTTTTTCTTGTTTGTTACAAAGAAACCCTCTTTAGAAGATCTAAAGTATCCTTCATGTGTAGGAATACAATGAATATCAACATTATCAATTGGTCGAGCTTCGGGAATTCTGGTCCAAAGATCCTCTTCTCCCTCGTAACATCTATTTGGAACTTGAAGCACTATTGACCACCCTTTGTTCAGTGGGTCAGCAACATAAAATACTTGTCTAACTTGACTTGCAAGCACAAATTCATCCTTATGGTGGCCTCGTTTGTTCAGATTAACTAAGGTGAAGCCACATTCATCATTGTATTGTATTCCTTTGTCATTTGATACCCATGCACACTTGAAAAGAGGAACTTGAAATTGATGATAGTCTAGTTCCCATATCTCTTCAATAACTCCATAAAAAGTCACATTCTCTAACAAAGGATTCTTATCTTTGGCACTACAAACAAGCATCGTGTTGGCAAGTAGAGAAACACCACTGTTTTGACAAACTTTCTCATCATCCCGCTCTTTTGTTTGGTATAAATTGCCATTTATGACATAGCTATCACACTTTAAGACTCGCACACGTGGTCCATGGGCCAGCCATCTCAATGACGATGTCATTCCACCATTGCAACTATCGATTTCAGCAGCCACCTGACATGCATTCCTATTAATTAGTATGATCAAAACAATGATTAACAAATATTGTATGTTAGCATCTTCTACATCACCTTTGCACGAAACCAGTCAATGAACCTCTTATTATGAGCATCTTGTATCCACCTTGCATCTTTCTGTTTCTTGGGAAACATTGTCTTCAAGAAGGATTTATGTTCACTGAAGAATTTTACTTCTAAAGTTTTATTTTCATGAATACATATGGACTGCCAAGTACATATAATTATTAGTTATGCAGTACACTTACATAATGTATGGAGATATTTCTTCTGTATTTTCTAGAACAGTCAAGTGTGCTTGTTGGAGATCAATTTGTTGGACGATGATTGATGAATTGCTTGCTGAGAATCCAGGAATGCTTGCGTTTGGGTCACGTAGTGATTTAGGGACCCCAACAGGATCAAGGTCATTGAGATATTCTGAACAAAATTCAACTGCTTCTTCTACTGCATATCTCCGAACAATGCAACCTTCCGGATATTTTCGGCTGCCTACGTAACTTTTCAACACCTTCATGCATCTTTCAAATGGGTACATCCATCTAAAGTAGACTGGTCCACATAATTGGACTTCACGAACAAGATGAACTGTTAAGTGGAGCATGATATCGAAGAAAGAAGGGGGAAATACTACTCCAATAAGCAGAGTGTAACGATCAAGTCAGATTGCAGCTTATCTAACTTGGCTACATCGATAATCTTGCAACAAATATCTTTGAAGAAGAAGCATAATCTTATGACAGCATATCTAACATATTTTGGTAGAGAATTACGTATGACTATTGGCAGGAAGTGCTGCATTATAACATGAGAATCATGTGATTTCAAGCTACTCAGCTTCATCTCATCCATGCAGACAAGATTCTTCATGTTTGATGAGAAACCTTCCGGAACTTTTATATCCATTAATGACTTACATACTTGTAATCTCTCATTTTTTGTGAATAAGCATGCTGCAGAAGGTAGATATGTTCTTTTCTCACCAATTTTAGGAGCCAATTGAGGCTTAATTCCCATCTGAACCATGTCCAACCTAGCTGCCACATTGTCCTTAGTTTTTCCCTTGATGTTCATCAAAGTATTAATCAGAGACTCGAAAACGTTTTTCTCAATGTGCATAACATCGAGACAATGCCTAACATGTAGGTATTTCCAGTATGGAAGATTGAAAAAAATTGACTTCTTCTTCCAACATTTACTGAAATTTGTAGCTCCAACATACTTTTCTTCTTCAATGTCTTCCACAATATTCTCCTTTGCTTTTTTTCCTTATTTTCCCCTTCACACTTGTTTTCTTTCCAAACTCACATGTTATGTCTGAAAGCTTGTCAAACAACTTAATTCTAGATAATGGCCTACCTGCTTCACCAAGTTCCTCCATGCCATTAAACTCCTTTATTTGCCTCTGATATGGATGAAATCATGGTAGGAATCGTCTATGCCCAACAAATGACATTTTCTTCCCATTTTGTAAGTGCTTTGCATAAGTATCCTCACCACATATTGGGCATGCGTAATAACCATGTGTAATACATCCACTAAGGTTACCATATGCAGGAAAGTCGTTGATGGTCCATAAAAGAACTGCTTTAAGAGTGAAAACCTCCCTTCGATAAGCATCATAAACTCCATCAACTCCTTCCCACAACAGCTGCAAATCATCAACCAAAACCTCAAGGTAGACGTCGATATCGTTTCCAAGCTGTTTCAGCCCTGAAATGAGCATCGTTAGCATGATGAATTTCCTTTTCATGCACATGTCTGGAGGCAAATTATATGTGGCCAGCATGATTGGCCAGCAACTGTAGCGACTAATAAGATTGCTATGAGGATTAATTTCATCGGCTGCAAGTGCCAAGCGAATATTTCTTGCCTCACTTCCAAAGTCGGGCCACATATGATCCACCAATTTCCATGACGGTGAATCAACTGGATGGCGTAACTGACCAACAACTCTTGTGCTATCTGCATGCCATGTTAAATTTCTGGAAGTTTCTAAAGATTTAAACATGCGCTTAAATCTTGGTATGGGAGGGAAATACCAAACCACTTTGGCAGGAACACCTTTCTTCTCAACATTTTTCTTGGTTAGCTTCCATCTTGATAAGCCACATTTCGGGCAGCTTACGCAGTCTTTATATTGTTTCCTATAAAGGATGCAATCATTAGAACAAGCATGAATCTTTTCATGACTCAAAGCCAAATAACTCAACGTCTTCTTTGCTTCATAAATTGACGATGGCAGATTGTGGTTTGTTGGTTAAACCTAGGAAAACGTACCAGTTCCACTGTACAAAAATTTTTGTACAAGTATCGAACCTTTCCTTAAATAACCTATTGTGTTTTTTAGAAGTTAAATAAGGAATCGCAGACGGAACTTAACATCATTGATTCCAAATTTAACTTATCTGTTCTTAATGGTTTAGATTTGAATCGCAAGCGGAACTTAACACTATTGATTCAAATCTACCTAGGTTATTAATTCCATAAATATTAATTTTCAAAATTGGCTTCCAGGACTGCATGGCGAGGCACATGACCTTCTTGGATATGGGAGCAACCACCACCGCCTAGGCAAAGCCTTTTAAGGAAAGCTAATATTTATTTCCTTAAATAACTCTAGGTTAACCAAAAAGAATAATCGAATCACAAATTCGAAAAAGAAGAAAACACAAAATTGAAAAATAAATTCGATAAACTAGATCTAATTGCCTCTTGTATTTAGAATTCTTACAAAGAGAAAAACTAGCATGATGTGGAAAACAATTGCTAATTATACCTTCTCTTTGTATGCTAATGACCTCGAGATCTTCTGCCGTATTCCTCGCCTCGCCTTGGACGTCGTGTGGGCGACGATCTTCCAAGATGAACACCACCCAAAAGCTTCCTCCTTCTTCTTCTAAAATCCGGCCACCACCACCACCAAGGAGAAGAGAGCAAAGGGAGAGGAAGAAGGCTGAGGGTTGGCCACCAAGAGATCACCCAAGCAAAAAAATAAGAGTTGTTTCTCATGAAGCCCCCTCACCCCTTCTTTTATATTACTTGCCCAAGGCAAATAAGGAAAAACCTTTTACAAAAAATAAAATCATCCAAGAGTTTTTCCTTTTCCCTTTTTATTTTTCCTTTTCTTTCCTCTTGATTGAATCAATCATCAATCAATGGTTGAGATCAATCCTATTTGGTTTAGGATTAAATTTGGTTTAATCCTATTGGCCGGCCATTGCTTGGGCACCAAGCAAGGTGGCCGGCCACAATTAAAAGGAAAGGAAAAATATTTTTTTTTAAAATTTTACAAGAATAAATCCTCTTATAAAATTTACAAGCTCTCTTTCCTAAAGTATGAGTTAAAAAAGGAAAGTTTCTAAAAATTAAAACCATGTTTTAAAATTTAAAAACTCTCTTATAAAATTTCCTTTTTTTAACATGGTGATAGAAAATTTAAATTTTAAAACTTCTTTTCCTTTTTTTCTTAAACCATAAGGATGGTTAAAAAATGAAAGTTTTAAAATCTTTTAAACTCTCTATTTAAACATGTGGCCTAATTCAAATAAGGAAAGTTTTTAAAAAATTAAAATCTCTCTTTTAAAACTTATAGTTTTCTACAAAGAGAAGATTTTAAAAATTCAAAACAACCCTCTTTTTTTGAATTATTATGGCCGGCCCCTACAAGCTTGGTCACCAAGCTATAGGGCCGGCCCCTTTCAAGAGGATGTGGCCGGCCATTGCTTGGTCACCAAGCAATGGTCCAGCCCCCTTCTTGGACACCAAGAAGAGCCTTACATTTGGATGGACTTGAGGCTATAATGAGGCTACGACAGGGACCTAGAGGAGAAATTGGTTTTGGCCTTCCGATGAGCTTGAGTATCCCGTGTTCGCCCCGAACACACAACTCAAGTTCATCGATAATAACTCATTCCACTAGAGAGTTATTACCGCACTACCGCACCAATCCCAAATTACATTATGGGCTCCTTCTTATCATGAGTGTGTTAGTCTCCCTGTGTTTAAGATTACGAATGTCCACTAATTAAGTAAGTTACTGACAACTCACTTAATAATATCTAGCTCCAAGAGTAGTACCACTCAACTTTATTGTCATGTTGGACTAGATCCACCTGCAGGGTTTAACATGGCAATCCTTATGAGCTCCTCTTGGGGACATTCTCAACCTAGATAACTAGGACACAGATTCCTTCTATAATCAACAGCACACACTATAAGTAATATCATTTCCCAACTTATCAGGCATATTGATTTATCAAGCTAAACCTCACCCTTTGATAAATCAAAGAAATAAATATTAAATATATGTGCTTGTTATTATATTAGGGTTAAGAGCATACACTTCCATAATAACTAAGATTTAGTTCGTTTACTAAGTCAGTACAAAAAGAACATACCTAAATGATCCTACTCAATACACTTAAAGTGTATTAGTGTAATTTATTAGTCAAGATAAACTAATACTTAATTACACTATGACTATACTGATAGTTTGTTCATTTCTATCTTAGTCGCGAGCAACTGTTTATAATTTATAGAGAACCGACAACATGATCTTCTGAGTGTGACACCACACTCCATGTTGTCTACTATATAAATTAATTAAACAATTACATTTAATAAATAAATACAGATATTGAACAATGTGATTCTTTTACTTTAACAAATAAATGTTTACAAAAGCTAGGCTTTTAGTATAAACTCTAACAATCTCCCACTTATACTAAAAGTCTAAGTTGCCATATCTGTTGCCTTACATCTAATTCCCATTTCCTCCACATGCCGATCAAAAGCTTTCGCTGGAAGGGCCTTTGTGAAAGGATCTGCCAGGTTATCTTCTGATGCAATCTTGGCGACGACAACTTCTCCTCACTTGACGATATCTCGTATCAGGTGGTACTTGCGCTCTATATGTTTACTTGCTTTATGGGCTCGTGGTTCCTTCGAGTTTGCAACTACACCGCTATTATCACAATAAATTGTGATGATCTTGGGCAAACCAGGAATCACATCTAAGTCCATTAGAAAGTTCTTGAGCCATACAGCTTCTTTTGCTGCCTCAGAGGCTGCAACATATTCAGCTTCCATGGTTGAGTCCGAGACGCATTTCTGCTTAACACTCCTTCATCCAATGGCTCCACTTCCTAGAGTAAACGCATAGTCTGATGTTGACTTACTATTGTCCCTATCTGATTGGAAGTCCGAATCCGTGTAACCCACAGGGAGCAACTCGTCTGCTTGGTAAACTAGCATATAATCTCTAGTCCTTCTCAGATACTTCAATATATGCTTTACCGTAGTCCAATGTCGTTGTCCAGAGTTACTCTGATATCTACTAACCATACCCACGGTAAAACAGATATCAGGTCTCGTACAAAGCATTGCATACATAAGACTTTCTACAGCTGAAGCATAAGGAACTGTCTTCATGTCCTCAATCTCCTTTAATGTCTTCGGAGACATCTCTTTAGATAAGACTACTCCATGCCTAAAAGGTAAGAAACCTTTCTTGGAGTTCTGCATGCTAAAACGAGCAAGGACTGTATCTATATATGAAGCTTGGGATAGACACAACATTCTTTTCTTGCGATCCCTTATAACTTTGATCCCAAGAATGTGTGCACATTCTCCTAAGTCCTTCATATCAAATTGTTCTGACAACCATACCCTTACGTCTGATAATACCTTGACATTGTTGCCAATTAACAAAATATCATCTATGTATAGTACAAGAAATACCACCACGTTTCCGTTACACTTCTTGTATACACAAGACTCATCCAGACACTGAATAAATCCATATGACTGGATTACTTTGTTAAACCGGATGTTCCAAGATCTTGAAGCTTGCTTCAATCCGTAAATGGACCGATTAAGCTTGCACACTAGATGCTCTTTGCCTTTTTCAATGAACCCTTCTGGTTGCATCATATGGATGTTTTCTTCAAGACTTCCGTTAAGGAAAGCTGTCTTGACATCCATTTGCCAAATCTCATAATCCATATGAGCAGTAATGGATAAGAGTATCCGGATAGACTTAAGCACGACTACCGGCGAAAAAGTCTCCTCATAGTCGATTCCCTCTTTCTGAGTATACCCTTTCGCAACAAGCCTTGCTTTGAAGGTTTCTACCTTCCCATCTGTTCCTCTTTTCCTTTTGTAGATCCACTTGCATCCAATAACTTTTACACCATCAGGTGGTTCTACAAGCTCCCAGACCTTATTAGAGTACATAGACTCTATTTCAGAATTCATTGCCTTTTGCCAAGATACTGCATCTATATCTTGGAGTGCTTCATCATATGTCCGGGGATCAGGTTCATGTTTACCGGGGATCAAGTCCGAAGACTCTCCCAAAAACATGAATCTCTCAGGTTGCCTTACAACCCTCCCACTACGACGAGGCACCGTCTGTGGTTGTGTATCATGTGCAACACGTGTTGCAGTCTCTTGTGATACTTCATCTTGTACTGTTGGTACTGAAGTAGACGTGTCCTCTCTAATTTCTTCTAGAACTATTTCACTCATGGGCTTATGGTTTATTACATAATCTTCTTCTAAAAAACGAGCATTGGTGCTAACAATGATCTTCTGATTTTTAGTATTATAAAAAAAACCACCTTTCGTTCCCTTAGGATATCCAATAAACAGATAAATTTCTGTACGTGATTCCAACTTGTCAGTATCTCCCTTCAGCACATGTGTTGGACTATCCCATATCCGGATATGATTCAGACTAGGCTTACGCCCATTCCATAATTCCATGGGAGTAGAAGGAACTGTTTTAGAAGGTACCATATTCAGAATGTACACTGTTGTTTCTAAAGCATATCCCCAAAATGAATTCGGTAATTCTGAATAACTCATCATTGATCTAACTATTTCCATAAGAGTCCTATTCCTTCGTTCTTCCACACTATTCTGCTGGGGTGTACCAGGTGCAGACAATTGGAATTGAATCCCGACTTCTGATAAGTAATTCCTAAACTCTCCAAAGAGGTATTCGCCACCACGGTCAGATCGCAGTGTCTTGATACTTTTACCAAGACGTTTCTCCACATCAGCCCTATATTCTTTGAACTTGTTAAAGCATTCAGATTTGTGGCGCATCAGGTAAATGTATCCGTATCTTGAATAATCGTCTATAAAGGAGACGAAGTATTCATAACCTCCTCTTGCCTGGATAGACATAGGACCACACAAACAGAATGAACCAGTTCTAACGCATCTTTGGCTCTATACCCCTTGGCCTTAAAAGGTCTCTTGGTCATTTTACCTTCCAAGCAGGATTCACATGTTGGAAAGTTTTCCAACTCTAATGAACCCAAGAGTCCATCGGCTACAAGCCTTTGAATCCTACTTAGGTTAATATGTCCAAGCCTTAGATGCCAAAGATATGTTTGGTTTATTTCCGAAGATTCTTTTCTCTTATTAGAGATAGAAGATGTGTTATTAATTTCCATATTTAACTTTGTGGGAGAAATTAGATTTAAAGTGTATAAATTGCCAACTAATGCACCAGAATAGATAATCATCTTATTTCTCTTTATAACGACATTGTTACTAAAAGAGACTGAATATCCATCCAAATACAGTTTAGAAACTGAAATTAAATTCTTTCTAAAACTGGGTACATAAAGACAATTTCTTAAAATCAAATTTGTATTCCTATCAAAAGATAAGTAGACGTCTCCCACTGCAACAGCCGCCACCTTAGTAGCATTGCCCATGTAGACAATTATCTCTCCATCAAATAGTCGTCGGGTTTCCTGGAACCCCTGCAAAGAATTGCAGACATGATCAGTGGCTCCCGTATCTACACACCAGGTACTGGTAGATAACACCGCTAAACATGTTTCAACTACTAGAGTATGAGATATACCTTTATTGTTCTGGTTCCTACGAGGACAGTCCGCTTTCCAATGTCCAGACTGCTTGCAGATGAAGCATTTGCCCTTCAGCTTCTTCATTCCAGCTTTCTGTCCTGTACTCTGAGGTTTATTCACCTTCTTTGCTGAAAAGACTTGTTTCTTCTTCTTCTTACCTTTCGACTTAGAAGTAGAACCATTTTCAGCATAGTGAATCTGAGAACTGTGACGAAATATTCCTTCTGCTGCCTGTAGTTCTGTCAGAAGTTCCGCCAACGTGTTATAGTTCAGGCGGAACTGCTCAAAACTCCTGGGTAGCATTTGGAGAATTATATCGACCTGGGTTTCCCGATCGATTTCTCCTCCAAGGACTTGTATTTCATTCAGATAAGCCATCATTTTGAGCATATGATCTCTTACGGGTGTCCCCTCAGACATGGTGGCTGTCATTAGCTTCCTCATTGCTTCTTGCCTAGCAGTCTGACTCTGGTGCCCAAAGAGTTCTTTGAGATTGTTCATTATATCATAAGCTATTGGTAAATCTTGATGCTGATGTTGCAATACATTTGACATAGATGCCAAAATGTAACACCACGCCATCTCATCAGCTTTTACCCATTTCTTATGATACTCAATCTCCTCTGGGGTAGAGTCACCATCAGGTGCATCAGGGCAAGCCTCAGTCAGTACAAACTTATAGCTCTCAGCAGTAAGAACTATGTCCAGGTTTCTTTTCCAATCAATATAGTTGGGACCAGTAAGTTTGTTCTCTTTCAGTATAATGGCTAGTGGGTTGAAAGTCATCCTAAGAATCACAAAGTAAACTTTGGTCAAGACTCTAAATTTAGAATAATATTGATTCCTCAAACAATACTATTTTAAATTAACCAACACCTCAAATCACCGTGAATATTGCATGCCACGTTAGTGTGGACGTATACAAATTCATCATTTGTAAGAGGAGGGTGTGACCCATTAATTTTATTATCTTGTCATCCTAACTTTATGACAAATAAAATTAATAGTTGGTTTCACTTTGGTCACACAAGACAATAGCAGTGACTCCGTTGGGGAGGATACTATTGAATGTGTCTAAGTGTATACCATTACTTGATACTAAGTCCATTAAATAGGATTGTGCCCCTTCAGTTGGAGAAGATCACACGCTCCTAAATAATTTCCTTTAACCATCCATAAAAGGAAGTTTCATCTAGTGATCCGCAACAAACCCATCCGTTGTGGAGGGAGGCACTCAGAGCCAACACGCAAGCTTGTTGCATCACTTACAAACCAGTAATGGAGACCATGGGATTTATTAAAATCTCTCTCCCACTTAGTTATTTAGAAATGAGGATTTTAACCTATGCTAACATTCATCACATGCATATAATCATCATAGTAAATAAAAGCAATAAATTTGGAAATTAATTTTTCAACTATTATGGTATTTTCCATCACTGTCTTCAGTATGCTCCAACCCTTGCTGCTACCATCTTTAGCCACCACTATCGGGTCGAGTTGTCGCATCCTTCTTACTTCTTATTCCGCTGCGCCTCTGGTGCTCCAAAAGTACCTCCCCTCGCAAGAATCTGATCCGCGACAAAAATAGAATTTTACATATATCGATCCTATATTCCACGAGGGAATGTACATGTATTCTAGATCGAAAATAAAATTCTAAAAATAATACAGCTCCTGCTGTATTTTATACATACAATCATGCACACAAATAATGCCCTTGACATGTCCAAGGGTCCAATCACACACAATATCAATAAGTCATAATAGTTGGAGCCTACAACCAAAGAGTTAGCACATCCTACTATTTTCCTGCCTAAATTATGTATGACATGTGCATAACCTATTTGAATTCTAAAAATACACAGAGGTAAACCCTAGCTCTGATACCAATTGTTGGTTAAACCTAGCAAAATTTACCGGTTCCACTGTATAAAAATTTTTGTACAAGTGTCGAACCTTCCTTAAATAACCTATTGTGTTCTTTAGAAGTTAAATAAGGAATCGCAGACGGAACTTATCATTGATTCCAAATTTAACTTATCTGTTCTTAATGGTTTAGATTTGAATCGCAAGCGGAACTTAACACTATTGATTCAAATCTACCTAGGTTATTAATTCCATAAATATTAATTTCCAAAATTGGCTTCCAGGACTGCATGGCGAGGCACATGACCTTCTTGGATATGGGAGCAACCACCATCGCCTAGGCAAAGCCTTTTAAGGAAAGCTAATATTTATTTCCTTAAATAACTCTAGGTTAACCAAAAAGAATAATCGAATCACAAATTCAAAAAAGAAGAAAACACAAAATTTAAAAATAAATTCGATAAACTAGATCTAATTGTCTCTTGTATTTAGAATTTTTACAAAGAGAAAAACTAGCATGATGCGGAAAACAATTGCTAATTATACCTTCTCTTTGTATGCTAATGACCTCGAGATCTTCTGCCGTATTCCTCGCCTCTCCTTGGACGTCGTGTGGGCGACGATCCTCCAAGATGAACACCACCCAAAAGCTTCCTCCTTCTTCTTCTAAAATCCGGCCACCACCACCACCAAGGAGAAGAGAGCAAAGGGAGAGGAAGAAGGGAGAGGGTCGGCCACCAAGAGATCACTCAAGCAAAAGAATAAGAGTTGTTTCTCATGAAGCCCCCTCACCCCTTCTTTTATATTACTTGCCCAAGGCAAATAAGGAAAAACCTTTTACAAAAAATAAAATCATCCAAGAGTTTTTCCTTTTCCCTTTTTATTTTTCCTTTTCTTTCCTCTTGATTGAATCAATCATCAATCAATGGTTGAGATCAATCCTATTTGGTTTAGGATTGAATTTGGTTTAATCCTATTGGTCGGTCCTTGCTTGGGCACCAAGCAAGGTGGCCGGCCACAATTAAAAGGAAAGGAAAATAATTTTTTAAAAAATTTTACAAGAAGAAATCCTCTTATAAAATTTACAAACTCTCTTTCCTAAAGTATGAGTTAAAAAAGGAAAGTTTCTAAAAATTAAAACCATGTTTTAAAATTTTAAACTCTCTTATAAAATTTCCTTTTTTTAACATGGTGATAGAACATTTAAATTTTAAAACTTGTTTTCCTTTTTTTCTTAAACCATAAGGATGGTTAAAAAAGGAAAGTTTTAAAATCTTTTAAACTCTCTATTTAAACATGTGGCCTAATTCAAATAAGGAAAGTTTTTAAAAAATTAAAATCTCTCTTTTAAAACTTATAGTTTTCTACAAAGAGAAGATTTTAAAAATTCAAAACAACCCTCCCTTTTTGAATTATTATGGCCGGCCCCTACAAGCTTGGTCACCAAGCTATAGGGTCGGCCCCTTTCAAGAGGATGTGGCCGGCCATTGCTTGGTCACCAAGCAATGGTCCGGCCCCCTTCTTGGACACCAAGAAGAGCCTTACATTTGGATAGACTTGAGGCTATAATGAGGCTATGACAGGGACCTAGAGGAGAAATTGGTTTTGGCCTTCCAATGAGCTTGAGTATCCCGTGTTCGCCCCGAACACACAACTCAAGTTCATCGATAATAACTCATTCCACTAGAGAGTTATTACCACACCACCACACCAATCCCAAATTACATTATGGGCTCCTTCTTATCATGAGTGTGTTAGTCTCCCTGTGTTTAAGATTACGAATGTCCATTAATTAAGTAAGTTACTGACTACTCACTTAATAATATCTAGCTCCAAGAGTAATACCACTCAACTTTATTGTCATGTTGGACTAGGTCCACCTGCAGGGTTTATCATGGCAATCCTTATGAGCTCCTCTTGGGGACATTCTCAACCTAGATAACTAGGACACAGATTCCTTCTATAATCAACAACACACACTATAAGTAATATCATTTCCCAACTTATCAGACATATTGATTTATCGAGCTAAACCTCACCCTTTGATAAATCAAAGAAATAAATATTAAATATATGTGCTTGTTATTATATTAGGATTAAGAGCACACACTTCCATAATAACTAAGATTTAGTTCTTTTACTAAGTCAGTACAAAAAGAACATACCTAAATGATCCTACTCAATACACTTAAAGTGTATTAGTGTAGTTTATTAGTCAAGATAAACTAATACTTAATTACACTACGACTATACTGATAGTTTGTTCCTTTCTATCTTAGTCGCGAGCAACTGTTTATAATTTATAGAGAACCGACAACATGATCTTCTGAGTGTGACACCACACTCCATGTTGTCTACTATATAAATTAATTAAACAATTACATTTAATAAATAAATGCAGATATTGACCAATGTGATTCTTTTACTTTAACAAATAAATGTTTACAAAAGCTAGGCTTTTAGTATACACTAACAATATCTGGCAGCATGTCCCCAAAATCTGCTAGTAGATCTGAAAATAGAGCATCACTCATCCCATGCCTTGCTTTGGTATTGTATAGTTTTACAAGTGCACTCAACTTTGTGTAACGTTTGCATCCCTTATACAGTGGCTTCTCTGCTTCCTCCAAAAACTTCATAAATGCTTCTGGATTTTCTGTATGGTTATTGATATGGGTTAGGGTTTGTGGGTCTTCAGATGAGGAAAGAAAAGGAAGAAAAGAGTCAAAGGAGGAAAGCCAATAACGGCCGAAACATACTTTCAGAACAAAGGTAAGCCAATATCGGTCGATACATGCCTGCTGAACGAAGGCAGGCCAATATCGGTCGATACATGCCTGCCGAATGAAGGTAGGCCAATATCGGTCGATACATGCCTGCCGAACGAAGGTAGGCCAATATCGGTCGATAAATGCTTGCCGAACGAAGGTAGGCCAATATCGGTCGATACATGCTTGCCGTATGAAGGTAAGTTAATAACGACCGATGCACACTCCAAAGCAAAGATAGACCAATATCGGTCGATACATGCCTGCCGAACGAAGGTAGGCCAATATCGGTCGATACATGCCTGCCGAACGAAGGTAGGCCAATATCGGTCGATACATGCATGCCGAACGAAGGTAGGCCAATATCGGTCGATACATGCTTGCTGTATGAAGGTAAGTTAATAACGACCGATGCACACTCCAAAGCAAAGATAGACCAATATCGGTCGATACATGCCTGCCGAACGAAGGTAGGCCAATATCAGTCGACACATGCCTGCCGAACGAAGGTAGTCCAATATCGGTCGATGCATGCCTGTCGAACGAAGGTAGGCCAATATCGGTCGACACATGCTTGCCGTATGAAGATAAGCCAATAACGACCGTTGCATACTCCAAAGCAAAGATAGACCAATATCGGTCGATACATGCCTGCCGAACGAAGGTAGGCCAATATCGGTATATACATGCCTGCCGAACGAAGGTAGGCCAATATCGGTCGATACATGCTTGCCGTATGAAGGTAAGTTAATAACAACCGATGCACACTCCAAAGCAAAGATAGACCAATATCGGTCAATACATGCCTGCCGAACGAAGGTAGGCCAATATCGGTCGATACATGCCTGCCGAACGAAGGTAGGCCAATATCGGTCGATACATGCCTGCCAAACGAAGGTAGGCCAATATCGGTCGACACATGCTTGTCGTATGAAGATAAGCCAATAACGACCGCTGTATACTCTGAAGCAAAAATAGATCAATATCAGTCAAGAGGGTTCTTTCGAGCAAAGAACCCGCATAGTTCCTTCAATGAATACCTTAGAAACATGTTGAATAAAATGTTATTTTTTAACATAACAAAAATACAAACAGAAGGCACATGAAGGAAAATCATACATGAATATACCGAATAGAATAATTCATGATAGAGAATATATATTTTGGCGGGAAATATGCTTTCAGCTTGTCTTGCAGGCGCTAAACGACAAAGAAGGTACATCTGGGGTAAAAAAAGATTCCTTTAAAAGCATCTTCCCCAAGTACGCAGCTGATGTCATAATGAACTCTAACAAACTGGGGTCCACTTCATGACTACGGAGGTTATATGAAGTGGTATAAAAGGGGGAATCCTCGCCGTTGGCTGGGTAAGTCATGGGGCTACTGTTCATCTTCTTTCTTCTTCTTTCCTCGGCATCAAGAGAGATCACTAACTTGAGCGTCGGAGGGCCTAGCCAGGGATTCCCACCCCGGTCTTAGGTCACTGACGATAGTGTTGGTTGGTCTCTTGTGCGCAGGGAGCCTCGGGAGCTTGAAGGCTCGGCTTTCTCCTATTTGGACGGGGATTTCTTCCTACTTATCAGATTTCCTTCGGTGACTCGGGTTTTTCTTCCGATCCGCTTTGGGTTCTCGGGTCGAGGTTTCACCGGCATTATTCTTCGTCATTACAGTGGGTCACCTTCTTCTGGATCTCCTTCACAATCAGCTTCTCAGACAGGATCAAATTTGGCGCCGTCTGTGGGAAACTTCGCCTGAATCTGAGACTACGTGATGGAAGAGGCAGGGAAGTCGAACCTACTTACTATCAGTCGCGAAGATTTGGATCTCCTCATTAATTCTCATGTCCAGAAAGCCCTACAACAACAGCAGCAACCACTGCAAGCTCATACTGGGGCCACTTTGCCGACGGCTCATCATCCGGCGATATCAACTACTGAGCATCGGAAAGGAAAGGAGATGGAAGAAGAAGAACCTTTGTATTTTCCTCCAGCTACTGTTTCTCCAACCAGGCGTCCACGAGCTTTCCTTCGCACTCCCTTGGATCCAGGGGGTAAGAGGCCTGTGTTCCAAGAGTCCTCTGGTGAGGCGCCGGACAGAGAGAAGCGTAAGATTAAAATGATAACTAGTGATAGTTCACCGGAAAAGGTCATCTCCCCATTTTCACAAAGTGTATTAGATGACCCACTTCCTAAGTGATATCAGAATCTGCAAATTGGAGAATATACCGGAACCACAGATCCGGAAGATCACTTGTTAAAATTTGAGAATGTAGCCTTGTTACAACAATTCTCCGATGGGGTGAAGTGTCGGATGTTTCTCACTACTCTTGGGGGAGCAGCACAGCGTGGTTCAAGAGATTACCCGAAAAGTCTATTCGAAAATTTAAATATTTTAAGAAAGTCTTTCTACATCATTTCTCCAAAGCAACAAAAGGTATCATAAGACCTCGTGGAGCCTATTTTCAATTAAGCACGCCTCAAAGAATCCATCCGGGCATATATTAAAAGGTTCAATCAGGTAGCTATAGATGTACCTAATGCTACTACTGAAATATTAGTAAGTGCTTTCTCTCAGGGCCTAAATGATAATGATTTCTTTAAAGATCTGGTAAGAAATCCTCCTGTTAATTTTGATTCCCTGATTGAACGTGCCACTGAGTTCATTAACGTAGAAGAAGCCCAAGCTGCTCATAGGAAAGAAGGTGTTCCCTCTTCTCCTACTCATGCGAAGGAGAAGGCTCCGACCCCGGTACCCCCACCAAGAGGACCTAGAACTACTCATCCACCTCATCGGCAACCAGATTATCGTCCACAAGCTGTACAGCATGTAGAGATGCAGTCGGAGGCACCGAGGAGATGGTGTACTTATCATAAAACTAGCAGTCATCACTCTGATGACTGTTTTGTTTTGAGAAATAGAAGAGTCAATAAAGAGCGCTATCAGAAGCAGAACTATTACCGGCAACAATACCCCAGGCAGCAAAGTCCACTCAAACCGGAATATCACCTGGATGGAACTCGGCAAGAAGCAATGTCGGTCCCAGCTGGTACCAGCCAAGTATCAGATAAAGCACCTTCCGAAGCCACAATGACTCGTCAGGAAGAGAACAGAAACAATGCTGCTCGGGGCAATATTAACATGATTACGGGCGGACCCACTGATGGGGATTCTAACAGAGCCAGAAAAGCACATGCCCGAATGTTGGAGATTCATGCAGTAGGATGCAGCATGGAACGAGTAGTCGGTCCTGAAATAAGCTTCGGGCCCAAGGATCTTGAGGGGGTAGAGATACCTCATGATGACGCATTAATCATCAAAGCTGTGATAGCTAACTACGCCATCGCCCGTACCTTCATAGACACTGGCAGCTCAGTCAACATTATATTCAAAAAGGCTTTTGATCAGCTACAAGTTGACCCCAGTGAACTTCAACCGATTGCAACTCCTCTGTATGGATTCACAGGCAATGAAGTGCAACCTTTGGGTCAAATAAAATTGGCCATTTCTCTGGGAGAGGAACCCCTGATGAGAACCAGGAGATCCTACTTTATGGTAGTAGATGCTCCATCTTCTTATAATATGATATTGGGTCGGCCTGCCCTAAATGAGTTCAGGGCGGTCGTTTCTACTTTCTGTCAGAAGATTAAGTTTCCTGTGGAGGATCAGGTCGGAGAAGTACGGGGTGATCAAAAGACAGCCCGCTCGGAAGATTCAAAGAATGGAAGTTAATGCCATTCGCGAAAAGCAGTCGGTCCTGGTTTATGAGGAAAAGGAAGAAGTTCAAATCCAGACTGGGCGGCCAGAAGCTACCACCTACGTTGCAGCCGATCTCGATCCTGATCTTAAAGTTGAGTTGGTGCAATGTTTGAAGAAGAATAATGATGTATTTTCCTGGACTCCCAAAGAAGTTTCGGGCATTTCTCCTGCTGTCATGGAACATTCCTTGCATGTCTTTCCGGATGCCCACCCCGTCATGCAAAGGAAGAGGAGTTTCAGTATGGAGCAAAATCAGATTATCAAGGAAGAAATAACCAAGCTTATGGAGGTCGGATACATTAGGGAAGTGCAATTCCCAAGTTGGTTGGCTAATGTGGTGTTAGTCTCTAAACCTGGGAATAAATGGCGAGTGTGCATTGACTTTCGAGATCTCAACAAAGCTTGCCCGAAGGATTACTATCCCTTACCCAGGATTGATCAACTAGTTGATTCTACTGCTGGATGCGAATATATTTCCATGCTGGATGCATATCAAGGTTATCATCAAGTCCCCTTGGCCAAAGAGGACCAAGAAAAGGTTAGTTTTATAACATCTGAAGGCACTTATTGTTATAATGTTATGCCCTTTGGACTAAAGAATGCAGGAGCAACCTATCAAAGGCTTATGAATAAGGTCTTTCAGAAACAGATTGGTAGGAATATATAAGTATATGTTGATGACATCTTAATTAAGTCTCTTCAAGCTGCTGATCTATGCAGGGATATAGAGGAGACTTGCAATACATTAAGACAGTATGGGCTCAAGTTGAACCCAAGCAAATGCTTGTTCGGCGCAAAGGGAGGAAAATTCCTGGGATATATGGTGTCCGAACGGGGGATAGAGGCCAACCCGAGCAAGGTCAAGGCATTGCAGAGCATGGAGCCACCCCGCAGCCTGAGAGAAGCTCAAAGATTGACAGGCCGAATCACAGCCTTGTCTAGATTTATTTCCAGATCAGTCGATCGCAGTTTTCATTTCTTTAAAATACTCAGAAAGGCTACTAAGTTTCAATGGAATGAAGAATGCGATAAGGCTTTTCAGGAGTTGAAAGATTATTTAGCTACCCTCCTTGTGTTGGCTAAACCTATGGCAGGAGAGACTTTGTGGGTGTATTTATCGTCTAATGAAAATGCCGTAGGCTCTGTATTAGTCAGACGGGAAGGAAAAAAGCAACAACCTGTATATTTTTCTAGTCATTTATTAAAAGGAGCGGAGTGTAGATACACTACACTAGAAAAACTGGCTTATGCTCTGATATTGACCGCTCGGAGGTTGCGCCCATATTTCTTAGCACATGAGATTATTGTCTTAACCAATAGCACTCTCGGACGGGTATTGCTCAACCCAGAAGCATCAGGACGGTTAGTCAAATGGACGACCGAGCTTGGGGAATATGACATCCAATATCAACCCCGCTCGGCCATCAAGGCACAAGCTCTAGCAGATTTCATCATAGAGGTTCAAGGCCCAGAAGAAGAAGATACCTGGAAAATTAATGTGGATGGCTCTGCAACTAGACAAGGCAGTGGGATTGGTATTCTTCTTATATCCCCAAAAGAAGATGACTTCAACTCTCCATTAGATTAAATTACAGAGCCACCAACAATGAGGTGAATATGAAGCTCTCATAGTCGGCTTACAAGTCGCTTCGGCATGTAGGAGCGATTCGAGTCCTTATATATTCGATTCTCACTAGCGACTCAACAATTATCGTAATTTTGAAATCAATAATGACAGACTTAAGTTATATGCAGAGGCATTCGATAAGTTGAAGTCTCAATTTCAAGATGTGAGCATACAAAAATTCCTCGATCGGAGAATCAAGTGGCGGATGAATTAGCTAGCCTCTGCTGTAGTACCATGGAGTCTTGATCGACCAGTGGAACAGACTCTTTCTTGTATTGAAAGACAGACTGATATAGAAATTCAAGGTGATCGAGCTCAAATTATATTATATTTACAACAAGGTCTTCTTCCGAGAGATACAGAACAAGCGGGGTATTTAAGAAACGAGCTGCTGGAGCAATTATATAAAAGGGCTTTTTCCAGACCTTTGCTCAACTGTGTAGGCACAGAAGACACACAATTTATTTTACAGGAGGTGCATCAAGGCTCTTGTGGTAGTCATATAGGAGGAAGATCTTTGGCTCGTAAAATCCTCCTAGCGGGATATTTCTGGCCTACTCTACATGAAGATGCCGCTAAATTGGTAAGAACTTGTATTTCTTGTCAAAAGCATCAGAATATATTACATCACCCTACCCAGTTATTAAGAACCTCTATAGTCTCGTGTCCCTTCGATCAATGGGGTATGGACATAGTGGGTCCATTTCCTATGGTCGCTGCACAGAGGAGGTTCTTGCTGGTGGCTGTGGATTATTTCTCTAAATTGGTGGAAGCAGAACCACTTGCTAGAATTACAGAAGACGCGGTCATTAAATTCTTATGGAAAAATATAATCTGAGGTTTGGCATTCCTCATAAGTTGGTCTCTGATAATGGAAGGCAGTTTCAAGGTGATAGAATCCTAGACTGGTGTCAGAGTTATGGGATTACCCAGGCCTTCACCTCTGTAGCTTACCCGCAGAGCAATGGTCAAGCAGAAGTAACTAATAGGGAGATTATTAGAGGACTAAAACTAAGCTAGATCATGTTGGGGGTAGCTGGGTAGACGAGTTACCCAATGTTCTCTGGGCATATCGTACTACGCCTCGTGAAGCTACAGGAATCACTCCTTTCCAACTAGTCTATGGAGGAGAAGCAGTAATCCCCATTGAGGTAGGAGTAGAGTCTGACAGAAGACAATTGTATGATGAAGATAATAGAGACCGACGACTTATGGAGCTGGACTTAATCGAGGAAATAAGGGATAAAGCTGCTACTCGTCTTATATCATATCGACAAAGGATGAGACAGAATTATAACAAAAGGGTCATCTCCAGATTCTTCCAAGTAGGGGATTTGGTATGGAAACGAGTTAAGCCTGTGGGAGATGTCAGCAAGTTGGCACCACAATGGGGAGGGCCTTATAAAGTGATAGAAAAGCTCGCGTCAGGCTCATACTATCTCCAAGATGCTGAAGGAAGAATGTTGGAACGCCCTTGGAGCGCTAATCATTTGCAACCCTATCGAGCCTGATTTGATCATATTACTTTAAATATGTTCACAGTTATTGGAATTCCCAGGCAAGTTGAGATACTTGCAGTTTATGTACTTTGTTTCTTTGATGAAAGTCAAGCAAGATAAATATTGACACAGGAGATAAATATGGTTCATACAAATTGATAAATATCAGGAGAAGCCTCCTTTCTATTTTTCAAGCAGTAAAATAAGGGGAAATCATAAAGGCCTATTCAGCTCCCCTCAAGGAATTACAGGCCAACACGAGGTTAGCCCAAGTATCATACTTTCGTACAGATCAAAGTCGATCGAGAAAATCCTATGAAGTAACCCGGTCGGGCCTTCATAGGAATACTCGGAGACTATAAACCAAAGTCGATCGGGAAGATTCTATGAAGTAACCCGGCAGGCCTTCATAGGAAAAACCGGAGACTATAAACTGAGACAGATCAAAGTCGATCGAGAAAATCCTATGAAGTAACCCGGTCGGGCATTCATAGGAAGACTCGGAGACTATAAACCAAAGTCGATCGGGAAGATTCTATGAAGTAACCCGGCAGGCCTTCATAGGAATACTCGGAGACTATAAACCAAAGTCGATCGGGAAGATTCTATGAAGTAACCCGGCAGGCCTTCATAGGAATACTCGGAGACTATAAACTGAGACAGATCAAAGTCGATCGGGAAGATTCTATGAAGTAACCCGGCAGGCCTTCATAGGAAAAACCGGAGACTATAAACTGAGATAAACCAAAGTCGATCGGGAAGATTCTATGAAGTAACCCGGCAGGCCTTCATAGGAAAAATCGGAGACTATAAACCAAAGTCGATCGAGAAAATCCTATGAAGTAACCCGGTCGGGTTTTCATAGGAAGACTCGGAGACTATAAACCAAAGTCGATCGAGAAAATCCTATGAAGTAACCCGGCCGGGTTTTCATAGGAAGACTCGGAGACTATAAACCAAAGTCGATCGGGAAGATTCTATGAAGTAACCCGGCAGGCATTCATAGGAATACTCGGAGACTATAAACCAAAGTCGATCGGGAAGATTCTATAAAGTAATCCGGTTGGGCTTTCATAGGAAGACTTGGAGACTATAAACCAAAATCGATAGGGAAATTCTATGAAATGCATCAGGCAAGATTTCACGGATGAAATCAGAGATTTTGAACTAACACAAGGTATAATTAATCAGGGAATCTCTGGGCTTCGAAGCTTAATTAAGCAGGAATTGAGAAGGGATTCTATATGGGAGCTCAGGTATATGAAAGTCTTTATTCAAAATCCGGTTGGGATATTATACTTAACCTGAAGATCAATAATACAATTCCGTATCCAGTCTCAACTAAGATCATTCATCCTCGGGGAGATACAAAGCATACCGGATGTTACTTAAGGAAGAATCCATCAAGATAAGGTTTAACTCTGAAATATGAACAAGGGATTTTTCCAATAAAGTTTATACTTAGCAATCAAAAGCATGTCAAGAAGGGGTATTCTTGAACTAGCATAAAGGAGAAGCAAGTAAGTGTTAAAGTTTTTCTTACACCTTGCCAGTACTTAATTACTCAATATCAAATGCACTTTTTCCACTGTCAGTTCTTATTTACAAGTTTTTATGAATAATTTCCTTAGACATTAGGAAAAGGGCCTTTCAAATCTGAGGGTAGTTCTTCATTAAGCCTGCGGCGATTTATGAAAGATAGGGGAGGTTCTTTGGGTAGATATCCACCCTCTTTTAACTGTCGTAGAACTCCCGATACGGAATAATTTAGCGCACCCACTATCCTGCAAACAAATTCCCGGGCAAATACCGAGGACTGTAAGTAAACTTACCGCCATTCTTCCCACCGACCCTTTTCCTGCTCCTTATAATTCTGGAAATCAGCTTGCAGCTTTGTGTTTTGTTCTTTTAAAACATCTTTCTCCGATCTTAGCTATTCCAATTCCTTCTGGAGCAGTGATAATTCGTTATCTTGAGCTTTCCTCAGCTCTTGTTCCTGTAGAATAGTGAAATCATGAGAAGCCAGGTCCTGAGCTTGGTCAGAAAGACAGGCATTATGAAGCTTCTCTACTTTCTCTAAGATAAGACTTTTCTGAGAAGCATCTAAGAGAGCTTTCTCTTTTAGAGTGATCTCCAAACGAAGACCGGAATGCAGTCGATCCACCTGTAATTCTAAGGTTTTTCTAGCTAGCTCTTTGTCTTTTAATAGTTGCAGGCATTCTTCCAACTCTTGTTTTAGGATCCCCAACTGTTGATCCTGCAAGGCCACCTTCTCTTGCAATTGAGTCGGGTCGCTAGCGGAAGAAGGAGACGCGGCCCTCAATGTTTCCAATTGAGCTTTCAATTTAGTGTTCTCATGATCTTTAGCTGTGAGTAGCTGATCGATATGCAGACTTGTGGCTAGAAACTAAATAAAAGGATAATGTCAGTTAGAGATCAAGTTACAAAGCTAATAAACACATAACTAGGAATACTTACAGCCACTGCCTAACGACTATGGCGATCCGCTCGATGTGGGAGACTAAGGCCTCGTAATTGTTCATAACCTTGCGACCAAGATTCAGCCAATAAACCTTGCAGTTGCAAAGTGCCATAGCCAAGAGGACTAGAAGGCTGTCCCAATTGAGAAGGTAAGCCCGCAGCCACTCTAAATAAAGGAGGGGGATGAGAGGAAGCCGGAGATGGAGAAGAAGAGGAGGCAATCTGAGGAAAAGGGATAGTAAAAGCAGGAGGAGCAGAGTGGGAGCTAGAGGGAACCGAAGGTGGTAGTGCAGGAGGGGTTGTTACAATTGTGGAAACACTAGCGGTTGAAGGGCTGACAATGGGAGAAGATCTCCGACAAGGTGTTCGTTTCGCTCGAGGCCTATAAACCAAGGGAGGCAAGGCCAATGCCAAGGATGTAGAAGGCACAGGAGAGATAGCGGCCATCTCAGAAGCAGGAGCAGGAGAAGATGAAACAGTAGAAGAAGAAGAGATAAGCAGACCAGGCCTCATCATTCGAAGAGCAGGATTGGAGATGATATTGGTGGGAGTCATCGGTGCTTTACCTCTTTCAAAAGAAATAGGCGCCGGAACAAGAGGAGTTTGTACAAAGGTACCAAAGAAATCACCAAAGGGAGAATCCTTGGTAAGATTTGGCTTTTTAACTAAAGTGACAAAAGGCTCTTCTTCTTCCTCTTCCATGAGTGCAACACCCTCTGCTTGTTGTTCTTTTTCAGAAAGCAAGCCCAAGGTAGAGGGATTGGGGTCAGATTGGCGAGCCAGTAACCATTGTTCTCCAAGATTATTGATAAAGGACTTGGTCATAGGAGAATTCCTGTACATAAGAGCCGGAAGAATAGCGTCGGCTGAAAAACAGAGTATAACATCATGGTTATAGAGATATACTAATCAGCAAAGGCGAAGTAAAATAATTATACTCACCAAAGGAACTATCCAAAGGAGTATTAATGTTGTCTATCCCAAAGGGAAACATTAAGCCCTCTTCAATTAGATGCGGTAAACTGAATTTCGCTCCCCGCAGTTTAGGCAAGGCAGAGGCCACAGAAGGATCATTGAGAAGACCTTGAGTGTCAGGAAGCGAGGGCAGATCATGTATCCATTGAATAGGAAAAGGAGGGGGAGAAGGTAGACGCATATAGAAAAAAGTTTTATACCATTCACCTTGAGGGGGAATACGATTAAATAGAATGGCTTTGGGACGAGACTGAAACTTAAAAATACCAACATCTACCCGACGAGGGATAAAGAAATGATGGAAAAGACGAGGAGACAGTGGGAAATCTAACAGTTTGGATACTCCAATGAAGCCCACTAGAATGGAAAAGGATTGAGGGACGAACTGGTTTAACGGGATAGCAAAATAACGGCTAACCTCACAAAAAAAGGAGTGAAGAGGAAATCTGAAACCTTGTAGGACTTGGTCCCTGAAGATGGAGATACAGTCTAAGGGAGGAAGGTGAGGACCCTCGTGGGGAGCAGGGCGGACAATGTAAGAGGGAAAACCATAGGTTGCCTGTAAGTCCACTTCTTCTGTATCTGTGAGGTCGGAAGAGCAAGAGAGGAACCATGCCGGAGAAGAAACCGCCATGAAGAGAGAAGGTCGAAAGAAGAGGAATTGAGAAGCGAGAAGATTGATGGAGGGAAGCAGAATAAGATTCCGTAAACCCTTGTCCCTTTTCTAGTCCTATGCTAAAACCTCTAAACATAAGGTACGAAAGGGAAATAAAAGGTGCTCAGAATGTCAAGCGTCATAAAAGGTAATAATATCATAGAATAAAGGGAAAGAGATGAAGTCAAATAAACTACCTCAGAAAAAACGTAAAATTTCCCTAGAAATAATTTTGGAAGAAACTTGATGAGACAAAAACAAAAATTAATAGGTTTAAAGCACGGGTCAAAGCCTCGAATATTGATTAATGAAAACAACCTGGTTAAATTGAACCATCTTAATAAATCGACCGACAATTGGGGGTATCTTCGAAATATCAAACGATACCTACCAATGCTTATATCTAAGTCGACCGGGTCAGTAAAGAATGAGGATAATTAGGGGTATCTTCGAAATATCGAACGATACCTATCAATGATTATACCTAAGTCGACCGGGTCAGTATAGAATGAGGATAATTGGGGGTATCTCCGAAATATCGGACGGTACTTACCAATGTTTATACATATATCGACCGGGTCATTGAAGAATGGGTCATAGGGAAAAATTGGACACTAACAAGCTAAGTAGCATTTAGTACACGTACATGAAACCGACAAATTTTCCAAAAATTTGAATAAGAACAGCAATCAAAAGAGACTATTCAGATTCACGTAAGTTTGTAAAACCTTAATTCCCCTTCTCTACAACCACTGGAGAATGAGTTAGAACTAGTTTGGGGTACAAATCAGGATGTCTTTCTTCAATGAGTCTGCGACGGTTCAGGAAATTGAGAGGAGGAACGCGCGCTAAGTAGCCCTCCTCTTCCAATTGTCGAATCGCTCCTTTGGCCCCTGCCGTAAAAGCAGACAAGATGGATCTCACAATCGGCCGGTTGAACTCAGTAGACTCGATCATGGCGGTGGCTCGTTCCTTATAACGAACGTCCTCGCCCCCTTTGTAGACTACCAGCGCCATCTGAGAGGATTTTAATTCATCTGTTCTGGCAGAAGCCTCGGCTTTAGCCGAATCAAGGGAGGTGGTCAAAGAAGCTACCTCCTCCTCTTTCAGCTGTAAGGCTTTAAGTTTCTCAGCCAATTCTGCTTTATAATTCTCTTTTAGTTCGCCAAGTTTTGAGGTAAGCTCTTGATTGAGGTCTGTAACCAATTTGAATCGGGCTTCAAGGTTCTCAATTTGAATTTCAAATTGCTTCTTGGTGGCAGCAGAAAACTCGGCAGAAGACAATTCAATAACCTGCTATCGCAACCCCTTGTTCTCTGATTTCAATTTCTCGTTCTCAGTGTACAGATTATGCAATAGTCGGGAGAAACCCATGTTTTCTAGCCACCGCTGGGAGCATATTCAAAACTGTAAGACGATACTTCATAAACAGAAAGCAGAAGTATGTAAACATAACTTATTCTCTTTATTAGAAAAGCGGTCAATCGCTTCAGGAATGGAAAGCCCCTCAAAGAGGGGACGCACCTCATCCCAAGAACTAGCGAAAGAACCCCCCAGTAATATGGGGAGAACAGGAATGGTAGAAGAGCCAGTTGAGAAGGAAGAAGTAGGGATAGATGGTGGAGCAAAAACCAAGTAAGAAGAAGGCGAAGAGGGTAGAGATCCTGAAGTCGGAATAGACAAAGGAAAAGTAAAAGAAACGTCACCAGAAGTACTAGTTTTATGAAAAGGAGAGGTAGGAAAATTCAAGGAAGGATAAAGTTCTGCTAATGTGGGCTCATCGGAAAGAAGATTAGTTGAGGCAAAATCTTCTGAACCAAGCTCATTAGCAGAAAGGATTAGCCTTCTTTTTGGAGGAGGAGCCCTGGTCAGTTTGCGTCCCGGACGCTTACCCGCAGAAATCTCAGTTATGGGTTTATCAGAGCTACCAGGGGATGCAAGCTAGATAAGAGGAACAGAGGCAGAGGGGGAGACAGTAACAGCTGCAGGAGACGTAATAGCGGGAGTAGGATCAGGGAGGATCTGCGCAGCATGATCCCTAGAAGAACCTCCTGGAGTCTCATGAAGCCCAGAAGAGCTAGGTATTTTGGCTGAGATAGCCGGCTCTTCAGTTAACAGTGGAGGGGCGATAGCGGCCAGAAATTCGGCCTCCTTGGGGCGAAGCAATTCTTCTTCCACGCGTATTTCTTCGTCAATCAAAGCATCATAAAAACTCTCCACTGTATAGGATAGAGAAATAATTTAGGCAGTTATAAACAAAAAGAAAGGAACAAGATGTTACCTAAGGAAATGTGAGTATTGGGTCTGACCGGGCTTAAACCAAACAGGTATAGCAGCTCGACCTTCAACCATTTCGGGATCGAGAGCCGGTGACCTAATAACTTCTCACAATAAATAGGAAAAGTAGGAAGGAGATGAAACTCTCTAACATCGGGTAAGGGAGGCAAGAAAGACTTCCAAGCATGAGACCAAGGAATAGGTCCCGGAAACTTTAAAAAGAAAAAACGAGATTTCCAGGCTTTGAGAGACGATGGCATATCTCCAAAAAGGACCATTTTAGTTCTCGATTGGAATAAGAAGACACCAGGTTCCGAAAGCTTGGGGTAAGAAAACATGAAGAAATTTTGAGGAGTAGGGGGAATATCTCGTAGACGAAACAACATACAAGTGTCGCATAGATAACGAAAGGCATTTGGAGCAAATTGTTGCAAAGGAATATCAAAATATCGACTTATTTCAATTAAGAAAGGAGGAATGGGGAACCTTAAGCCCCCTATCAACTGATCCCTGAAAAAAGTCACGCAGTTATCAGGGGGATGATGAGGTCGATCAGTCGGTGCTAGGAGTATGATTTTTTATTCCTTAGGAATTTCATATTGACGACGGATGGATAATCTAGCATTCTTATCAAAGATAGAAGACATATGGACATACCAAGGAGAAATCGCTTCTTCAGCCATGGACAAAGGTATGGGCTAGAGCAATAAAAGTATTACTTACTGAAGACAAGAAAAGGGATTGTCGTGCAACGGCGAGCACGAAGACTGGTTGAAGACAGCAACAGGAAAAGAGCTTTAGAGAAGGAAAAAAGGAAGGATGAGGTTTAAAGAGGAGACGAAAGGTTTAGGGTTTGAAAAACGCCAGACGGTCGTCAGATTAGGACGTTGGTAGCTCAGCAGACGCTGAGGATCGCAATAGAAGGACAAAAGGCCTATGTGACGTGGTGATCAGAAAAGGCATGTGTCAAGTCATCATAAAAAAGGGAGGGGCATTTATATCAGACGTGACGATTCGGATCGCGATGGGGGTTGGTAGTGCCTCGAACATTCTCTCACCCGAAGGAGAGCCAATCACCAGTTCAGAAACCTCGAAAGAAAATGTGATCGACTGGGCATAATAAAATAAAAAGGACTAAACTTTTTGACCCTACCCAGGCTAAAGACAAGAATATTTTAAGAGTAAAAGTTTAGAAGAGTGACAAATGTTAATCTGTCAGTGCAGAATATGACTTAGTATTTATTGAAAATATTTTTATTAACGAGAGCAAGTGTGGTTATGTTGGATAAACATGATATTGACTTCAGTCAATAAGACAACATCAGTTGATATAACATTGGTTATAATATCAAACTGTACAAATAGTTAAAATAACCTTAGCTATGATAAATGATATATAGGATACATGAAGAAATGATGAACACAACACCACATTGTAAATGATAGAAGGATTCCATAAAAGCCTTTGATTAGATACAAAATTTGTCTTTACACTTAGAATCTGATCAAATACATAGCGTCACATTTCCTCAGGAACAGCCAACCTCAAATAGATAACAAATATTACAAACATAAACTCTTAGGGCACTTAGAAAATTTTAGTCCCACTGGATTCAAACTTACCATGGAGCAGAGATAGAAATAGCTCACTTCGTCCGAGCTTGTCAAGGCTCATAAGAGGCAATATTTTGCCCGAGACGAAGAAAGCAACAAAAAACAAAAGCTCAAGGGCAACGAGACAGGGAAACATTGATTCATTCCATGATGGAAAAGTAAATGTGAAAACCACTTCCCTTCTCGAGCCATATGAGCTCAACAAGTGAAGCAACTAATTTTAGCCCAAGGGTAACATGTGCTGTGCCCTTCACACAACACCCCTGGGTCATTTGGCTGCTCCCCTATAAGTAGGAAAATTTTCTTTGAAGTTTCTTGGGTCCTTCAGAGTACCTGCATCTTTGGATAGAAGATTTGAACTGTGAAGTTTCCTCTCTTAAGACGATCCCTTGAACCTCTGAAGTAGCCGAAGCAAAAATCCCGATAAACTCATATATAGATCTCACCTGGTCCAACAAAAGTTGCCTCCAAAAAGGAGGATCCACGACCATGGCCTTAGCAACAAAAAGTGGCAAGGAAGAAAAGAACTGAGAGAGGTTGTGGGTGAAGAGAAGGTTGTAGCCCTATTTAAAGGAGAAAAAGGCTTACAGTATGGCCACACTTAATCTATTAAGACAGTGGTACACAAAATCTGTGAGGTCATTTCAAAATCTGGAGCAGAGTCACGGGTAGGAAAAAACAAGATCATACTTCTGTCTAGTCAGTCGTCTACACCTCCTTCGACTAGACTTGAAGGTAAGGCTAGTGATATGGGTTAGGGTTTGTAGGTCTTCAGATGAGGAAAGAAAAGGAAGAAAAGAGTCAAAGGAGGAAATCCAATAACGGCCGAAACATACTTTCAGAACAAAGGTAAGCCAATATCGGTCGATACATGCCTGCCGAACGAAGGCAGGCCAATATCGGTCGATACATGCCTACCGAACGAAGGTAGGCCAATATCGGTCGATACATGCCTGCCGAACGAAGGTAGGCAAATATCGGTCGATAAATGCTTGCCGAACGAAGGTAGGCCAATATCGGTCGATACATGCTTGCCGTATGAAGGTAAGTTAATAACGACCGATGCACACTCCAAAGCAAAGATAGACCAATATCGGTCGATACATGCCTGCCGAACGAAGGTAGGCCAATATCGGTCGATACATGCCTGCCGAACGAAGGTAGGCCAATATCGGTCGATACATGCCTGCCGAACGAAGGTAGGCTAATATCGGTCGATACATGCTTGCCGTATGAAGGTAAGTTAATAACGACCGATGCACACTCCAAAGCAAAGATAGACCAATATCGGTCGATACATTCCTGCCGAATGAAGGTAGGCCAATATCGGTCGACACATGCCTGCCGAATGAAGGTAGTCCAATATCGGTCGATGCATGCCTGCCGAACGAAGGTAGGCCAATATCGGTCGACACATGCTTGCCGTATGAAGATAAGCCAATAACGACCGCTGCATACTCCAAAGCAAAGATAGACCAATATCGGTCGATACATGCCTGCCGAACGAAGGTAGGCCAATATCGGTCGATACATGCCTGCAGAATGAAGGTAGGCCAATATCGGTCGATACATGCCTGCCGAACGAAGGTAGGCCAATATCGGTCGATACATGCTTGCCGTATGAAGGTAAGTTAATAACGACCGATCCACACTCCAAAGCAAAGATAGACCAATATCGGTCAATACATGCCTGCCGAACGAAGGTAGGCCAATATCGGTCGATACATGTCTGCCGAACGAAGGTAGGCCAATATCAGTCGATACATGCCTGCAGAACGAAGGTAGGCCAATATCGGTCGATACATGCCTGCCAAACGAAGGTAGGCCAATATCGGTCGACACATGCTTGTCATATGAAGATAAGCCAATAACGACCGCTGTATACTCTGAAGCAAAAATAGACCAATATCAGTCAAGAGGATTCTTTCGAGCAAAGAACCCGCATAGTTCCTTCAATGAATACCTTAGAAACATGTTGAATAAAATGTTATTTTTTAACATAACAAAAATACAAACAGAAGGCACATGAAGGAAAATCATACATGAATATACCGAATAGAATAATTCATGATAGAGAATATATATTTTGGCGGGAAATATGCTTTCAGCTTGTCTTGCAGGCGCTAAACGACAAAGAAGGTACATCTGGGGTACAAAAAAGATTCCTTAAAAAGCATCTTCCCCAAGTACGCAGCTGATGTCATAACGAACTCTAACAAACCGGGGTCCACTTCATGACTACGGAGGTTATATGAAGTGGTATAAAAGGGGGAATCCTCTCCGTTGGTTGGGTAAGTTCACATCTCTAATTCTGGGGCTACTGTTCATCTTCTTTCTTCTTCTTTCCTCGGCATCAAGAGAGATCACTAACTTGAGCGTCGGAGGGCCTAGCCAGGGATTCCCACCCCGGTCTTAGGTCACTGACGATAGTGTTGGTTGGTCTCTTGTGCGCAGGGAGCCTCGGGAGCTTGAAGGCTCGGCTTTCTCCTATTTGGACGGGGATTTCTTCCTACTTATCAGATTTCCTTCAGTGACTCGGGTTTTTCTTCCGATCCGCTTTGGGTTTCTCGGGTCGAGGTTTTACCGGTATTATTCTTCATCATTACAGTGGGTCTCCTTCTTCCGGATCTCCTTCACGGTCAGCTTCTCAGACAGGATCAGTTATCATACGCTGCCTCATACAAATTAACAGTTTCAAAATCATCATGACAATTATCAGTTGGCTCTTGGTTGACACTCGAATTTAATCTATCCTTCTCCGCAGCCTCGCCATGCCAAATCCAATTCAAATAATTTTTACTGAAACCATTGAAGTAAAGATGCTCCCGAATCCACATAACCGCTCCCTTTTTAAGATTCATACATTTGCAACAAGGATAATGAATTAAATTGGGGTCGATATGTGGATTCTGCAAACAACTTCTAATGAATTGTTCCACACCCTCCTCATACTCTTTGGACCTCCTATCTAAGTAAATCCAGGATTTATCCATTATAGTACAACAGAATCCCAAGAGACTTCTTCAGAATTATCGTGCTAAAATTATTTACCGCTAGCTCAATGTGTTCTTTGATCAAAACCTGAAGATACTACATATATGTTAAGCAAACGTTAGAGTAAGACTGCAAAAAGGTAGTCAAATTCATATCGAGCACAGTTCCGTATTTTATACTCATTCCAACAGCTGTCAATATTTTCTACTCATCATGAAGAAAAATAATGCGTATTTTGTACAATATGTGGATATATAAAGAACGAAAGCATGGGATTGTTGGGACCAAAAAGTAGCTAGAGGGGGGGTGAATAGCTCGTTGCGCTCCTCGTGTGCTCTTCGTTGCTTGTTTCTTCAAAGATGTGCAGCGGAAATACAAAGAAATAAAATACACAACCCTAACAAGAGGATTTACTTGGTATCCACCTCACAAGAGGTGACTAGTCCAAGGATCCACACACTCACACACCCTCCACTATGAAATCACTCCTTTTCAGTAACTACTGAAGGCGGAGAAGCCCTACAACTCTCACAATACAAGAAGAAAGCAAGGGAAACAAATACAATAGATATCTTACAAGATATGGAATGAAAACCCTAACCCTAGCTTTCTTCTTCTTGCTTTTGATCCGCCTCTTGACTTGGGAAACCTCCAAGAACCTTCAAGAACTGGCGATCTGAGCTTGAGAGAAGTGTGGAGAAGTCGCTGTGTTGATCTGAGATGAAATCGTAAAAATTATTCCGCAGCCATCGCAGGCCTGCAGCTCAAATACGACGCAACGGTCGGATCCCGATCGATTCGAAAGCTCCCAATCGATCGGGGAGGCTTTGGATCGATCCACGGATCGATCCAGAGTGCCTCTGTGCTCTGGGAAAATGCCTGGATCGATCCACGGATCGATCCAGCACTTATCGCGTGAACCAGCAGCGTCCCAATCGATCGGTTGATCGATTGGGACCTCTGGATCGATCCACTGATCGATCCAGAGGCTCTCTGTTCACTGGGAAAGGCCTGGATCGATCCACTGATCGATCCAGAGGCTTTCTATTCGCTGGGGAAAAGCCTGGATCGATCCACTGATCGATCCAGCTCTTGGTTTTTACCCAAAACCAAGTCCCAAGCCTCTCAAACCAACATTCGGTCAACCTTGACCTGTTGGTACATCATGCCATGCATCTGGTCACTCCCTTGACCTGCAAGGTCTCCCCACCAAGTGTCCGGTCAATCCCTTTGACCCACTTGGACTTTTCTCTTCGTGCCAAGTATCCGGTCACTCCCTTGACCTACTTGGACTTCCACCAGATGTCTGGTCAACCTTGACCCATCTGGATTTCCTCATGCCAAGTATCCAGTCAATCCTTTGACCTACTTGGACTTCCCAACACCAGATGTCCGATCATCCTTGATCCATCTGGATTTTCCCTGTGCCTGGCTTCACTCACCAGGACTTCCAATCTGCCTAGCTTCACTCACTAGGACTTCTCTTCTGCCTGGCTTCACACACCAGGTCTTTCACCTAGCTTCACTCACTAGGATTTTCACCTGGCTTCACTCACCAGGATTTTCTTCTGCCTGGCTTCACTCACCAGGACTTTCTTCTGCCTGGCTTCACTCACCAGGTCTTTCACCTAGCTTCACTCACTAGGATTTTCACCTGGCTTCACTCACCAAGATTTTCTTCTACCTGGCTTCACTCACCAGGTCTTTCCTCCTGCCTAACATCCCAGTTAGGACTTCCCAGTCAAGTATCCGGTCATCCTTGACCTACTTGACTCTTCTTCAATCAACCTTGTATTGTCAAACATCGAAACCCAAACCAAGACTCAAGCTTGGTCAACTAGGTCAACCTTGACCTGAGGGATGTTGCACCAACAATCTCTCCCTTTTTGATGTTTGACAATACCAACACTATCACTTACAATACCACATGTAAGTTAGGCTAATCCCATAGCCTAAACCTTCTTCATGGCACTAGGTAATGAATACATAAGTTAAGCCCTTCATTTTCCCCCTAAGAGGGCAAACTCCCTCTAGGTAATGAAAGCCTAACTTACTCCCTTTCATTCTCCCCCTATTGGCACACATCAAACCATGCCCCATTTTTGGACACACATCAACAAATTCACTTGTTGAAAACTCTCCCCCTAAAGAGTTGCTCATCGTTGTTCACAACTTCACTCGTTGTGATCAACACGATAATGAAGGTCCCATACCCTTCATTATCCTTAACCCTACATTCTCCCCCAATGTAGGCAAATGCTCATCCTTGAGCATTATCCACTTGAAACCACTTGAACAATGAGGATATCCACTCCCCATTAAGGTTCAAACGCTCAACCTTGAGCATGTTCTTGACGGAAGGTTAAACACCTTCCAAGGTTCATGAAAAATAATTTTCATGTCTTTAAAGAGTCCCTCCCCCTAAAGACATGGTGGTAACTTCTGTCATTGCACCAACAATGACTTGGAATCCCTAAAACTTTAGGAAACCCAATTTTAGAAGTTTTGAGGTTCAAATATTCAAAATTTGAAACAAACCTCAACCTAAACTTCAACTTAGCCTTCATTAACCAATCCATCCTTGTTTTCCACATGAAAACACCCTTTTTATGTATACAAATGTATTTTCAGGGGTTTGGAATGGTTACCTAGACTAAAATAGGTTCAAAGATGATGAAATCAGGCCTTCCCAGCCAAAATCAGCAACTTGGATCGATTGGAGTTGGGTTCCAATCGATTGAACCTTGTTGAATCGATCCACTGATCGATTCAGGAGGGCTGGATCGATCGGTGGATCGATCCAGAAAGCTTCTGTTCGTGAGAAGCTTGCTCTCAATCGATCGCCCGATCGATTGAGACCCTTCAATCGATCGGGTGATCGATTGAGGTCTGATAGTTGCTGAAATTCACTTTCTGTGAATTTCAGAAGCCCCTAGAAAAATCTACAAAATTCCAAAAATCGCAAAAATTTGTGTAGACATTATTTAGGGTATATACTATCAAGGAAAAATAGTTTTCTAAGAAAATACTTCATATTTTCAAAGATTGACACAAACTTGAAACCTTGCAAAAGCTTTAGTGTTTTCTTCAAGTTTGTGTCTAACTATTCAATGGTGATTACTCTCAAAAGATAGCCTTCACCAAGGTTTTCCAAAAATTATTTTAAAAACATTTTCAAAACCAATATCCCACCATATTCCTTGGGCTTAATGCACATTACTTGTACATTAGCTTTGCCAATGATGGGAAAACACATAACTATATGTTTTGATGAACTTAAAACTCAAAAGAATGCACTAAATCAACATCTTGAGTTTTGTTCATCATCCTAACATCTCACTTGTATCTAATGTGCACTAAAACACATACAAGTCACCTTATGGTCCTTGTGAGATGTGAGATTTTGGTTTTGCCCTATTCTAGGGATTATGCATATCTATCTAGGCATTTTAGAGATATTAGACATCCACCTAGGATGTCACTTGTTAATAAGTGTTGTTAAATGCCATTTGTCCTTAATTACAAGGAATTTAAACTTAATGCATGATTTTGTTATGGCATATATCAAAAGGAAATAATTTTCAAAATAAAATATCCTATAACTACATAATGTATGAATGTCATGACATGATATTTTTGGATTTTTCATAATAAAATATGAATGCAAAATAGACATGATGTCATGGCATATGATGGGCAAATAATCATGGCAAGGTTTAGCATAAATAAAATATACCTAGATTACCTATCTAATTATCCTTAACCACTTAGCTAACTCAAAATATACAACTTGTTTTAACTTAAAACGTTAAACCTAGATTGCCCTAAATGTTTCAAAGAAATGGCAAAACCTAAATTGACATTTATATTTCTCTTGATTTGTTTATGCCACTTTAAAATTAAGCATATCCTCAAATGTTGGCATATTCCATTTTTCCTCAAGAGTAATCACATAAATCAAGGCCCGGATTGCCTTAAGTTTCTAAAAGAATACCAAAATCCCAACTTGGTATTTCTCTAAGTTTTCCCAATTTATGCCATTTTAAGATAGAATCAATTTTCCATCATTAGGCACATTTTACTCTTTCAAAGAGTAAATATAATTCCATTTCATTTTCAAAGGTTAACAAAAACCTTGAAAATGCTCCTTGAGCGTCAATTTCCTCAAAGTTGGGTTAACTACCCTTCTAATCGGAGTTGACACTCTCTAACCCATCTATGGGGTAGAGAAGATGCTCCTAGGAACCCAACACCTATTGGTGCTCCTTGGATGCTCTAGGTACTCACTAGAGATAACTTCCCTAGATACCTTCCTAGTGACCTTGTTGGTCTTCTTAGAAGCCTTGGTCACATTTTCTAGGTCAACCCTAAGGATTGCTTCCCTTGTGACCTTCTTTGTGACTTTCTTGGACTTCTTAGAAGTCTTAGTCACATTTGTTGCAAAAATACTCTTAGGGATGACCTCCCTAGTATTTTTGGCTTGCCCACTAAACCTACGATTTGTTCCATAACTATATGGAACTCTATGATAAGTAGGTACATCCTTTTTGGTTTTAGGTTTGTATCACAAACCTCTATGACCCTTGGATGACCCTTGTAGTACTCCTAAACCTAGGTTTTGCTCATTTTGCCCTTTTAAGATATTTCCATCTTTTTTAGGGTCTTTTCCATTTTATCAAGTCTTGACCTCAAGACTTGATTTTCTTCCCATAAATCCCTATATTTTGGTTTTCTATTTAATCCTTGAGCGTTTTTATTTCTAGGTATATAGTTATTGATCTTAGTGTTCTTGCCTAGATTTTTATCTACATTCCTAGCCCTAGGTTGAGAGGTTTTAACATGAAAAGCTACATGATTTTCCTTAACTTTATCATGCCTTCTATTTTCATGGTAAATAGCATTAAAATGATATAGATTAGAACTAGCATGCTCTTTACCATAATTTAAAGGGGTAGACTCAATAAAAGATACCTTCTTTTTTACCTTGGAGGCTCCCCCTTGAGTTGAACTTCCTCCAAGAGCCTTGACCACCTTCTTCTTCCCCTTAGGGCATTGACTTCGGTAATGCCCCTTTTGATTGCAAGAGAAACACACAATGTGCTCCTTGCTCTTCTTTGTATTGGGGATGGTCTCCTTGGGCTTCTCCTTGCCCTTTTGTGCCACTTGGCCCTTCTTCTTGGCCAATTTAGGGCATTTACTTTTGTAATGCCCTTTTTCCCTACATTCAAAGCATATAATATGATTTTTATTATTAATTGAAATGTTTATACCTTTTTGTGTAGGGATGGCTCTGTCTCCTTTGGATTCGGAGGTAGAGGCTTCCTCTTGTTCCGAAGATGATTCTCCTCCATTTGATTTTGCTTGACTTGTGGAGATGGAAGCTTCTTCATCCTCTTCTTCTCTTGACCCGGATGTGGAGGATTCTTCTCGCTCTTGATCCGGTGCTAATGAAGATTGCTCCCCCTCAATCCTAGAGGTGGAGACTTCACCTTCTTCTTCATCCTCTTGTACATGAAACAAGGAATATACTCTTTCCTTGCTCTTTTGATTGCACTCCTTTGAGGATGAAGCTTCTTGGACTCCCTCTTCTTCGAAAATTGAGCATCTCTCAACTTCGGAATCCTCCTCTTGATCTTGCTCCAATGAGTCGCCCTCTTTGGATTCTTCTTGATTCGGTACAGTGGAGGGGATCTCATGAATTGATGCCAACTTGCTCCAAAGCTCCTTGGCATCCTTGAATTCTCCAACTCGAGCCAAAATATTACTTGGCAATAAGTTGACCAAAAGCTTGGTCACTTTATCGTTTGCCTTGCTCCTTTGAACTTGCTCTTGACTCCATTTGCTTTTCTTGAGAGGCTTGCCCTTGGAGTTTGTTAGAGGTTCAAATCCTTCCATGAGAGCAAACCATTGCTCTATCTCCATCATCAAGAAATTTTCAATTCTTGACCTCCAAGAATCGAAGCTTGTGGATGTGTACAGTGGAGCCACCCTAGTGTCAAATCCAAGTCCATCTTGGAATTGCATCTTGAAGTTGAGCCTTTTGATGAAGTCTTCGACTTGTAGAATTTCTTCAACTTCTTCACCCTCTAGCTTTGTTTGTTTTGTTTTCCCCTTCCGGCGATGATTCCGGTGAAGAGCAGCCTCGCTCTGATACCACTTGTTGGGACCGAAAAGTAGCTAGAGGGGGGGTGAATAGCTCATTGTGCTCCTCGTGTGTTCTTCGTTGCTTGTTTCTTCAAGGATGTGCAGCGGAAATACAAAGAAACAAAATACACAATGCTAACAAGAGGATTTACTTGGTATCCACCTCACAAGAGATGACTAGTCCAAGGATCCACACACTCACACACCCTCCACTATGAAATCACTCCTTTTCAGTAACTACTGAAGGCGGAGAAGCCCTACAACTCTCACAATACAAGAAGAAAGCAAGGGAAACAAATACAATAGATATTTTACAAGATATGGAATGAAAACCCTAACCCTAGCTTTCTTCTTCTTGCTTTTGATCCGCCTCTTGACTTGGGAAACCTCCAAGAACCTTCAAGAACTGGCGATCTGAGCTTGAGAGAAGTGTGGAGAAGTCGCTGTGTTGATCTGAGATGAAATCGTAAAAATTATTCCGCAGCCATCGCACGCCTGCAGCTCAAATACGACGCAACGGTCGGATCCCGATCGATTCGAAAGCTCCCAATCGATCGGGGAGGCTTTGGATCGATCCAGAGTGCCTCTATGCTCTGGGAAAATGCCTGGATCGATCCACGGATCAATCCAGCGCTTATCGCGCGAACCAGCAGCGTCCCAATCGATCGGTTGATCGATTGGGACCTCTGGATCGATCCACTGATCGATCCAGAGGCTCTCTGTTCGTTGGGAAAGGCCTGGATCGATCCACTGATCGATCCAGAGGCTTTCTGTTCGCTGGGTAAAAGCCTGGATCGATCCACTGATCGATCCAGCTCTTGGATCGATTCACTGATCGATCCAGCTCTTGGTTTTTGCCCAAAACCAAGTCCCAAGCCTCTCAAACCAACATTCGGTCAATCTTGACCTGTTGGTACATCATGCCTAGCATCTGGTCACTCCCTTGACCTGCCAGGTCTCCCCACCAAGTGTCCGGTCAATCCCTTTGACCCACTTGAACTTTTCTCTTCGTGCCAAGTATCCGGTCACTCCCTTGACCTACTTGGACTTCCACCAGATGTCTGGTCAACCTTGACCCATCTGGATTTCCTCATGCCAAGTATCCAGTCAATCCTTCGACCTACTTGGACTTCCCAACACCAGATGTCCGATCATCCTTGATTCATCTGGATTTTCCCTGTGCCTGGCTTCACTCACCAGGACTTTCAATCTGCCTAGCTTCACTCACTAGGACTTCTCTTCTGTCTGTCTTCACTCACCAGGTCTTTCACCTAGCTTCACTCACCAGGATTTTCACCTGGCTTCACTCACCAGGATTTTCTTCTGCCTGGCTTCACTCACCAGGACTTTCTTCTACCTGGCTTCACTCACCAGGTCTTTCACCTAGCTTCACTCACTAGGATTTTCACCTGGCTTCACTCACCGGGATTTTCTTCTGCCTGGCTTCACTCACTAGGTCTTTCCTCCTGCCTAACATCCCAGTTAGGACTTCTCAGTCAAGTATCCGGTCATCCTTGACCTACTTGACTCTTCTTCAATCAACCTTATATTGTCAAACATCGAAATCCAAATCAAGACTCAAGCTTGGTCAACTAGATCAACCTTGACCTGAGGGATGTTGCACCAACAGGGATGACTCATAAATCTCATGAAGTATTGTCAGTGCTCAATAAAAATCTATATTTGTGCAGCTGAAATGCATTCTTCTACATCAAAAACCAATAATTTTAATTGGTATAAACTTTCACAACAGAAATCAATCCCACAATACACGATCCACAACAACAAACCAAATAAAGAACAACCGAAAACAGAAGTATCTACTCCAAGAAAGCATCATGAATCAGCCATTTAGGTAATGACCTCATAAACATAGAGATTGAAAAAAAAAAGCAAAAAAAAAATTCCAAACACTTGTCTTTGTTGGAAGAATAGCATCAAACCTACAACAAATTGGAGACCGTCTAAAACATGATTTTGCAAAATAAAGGAGGAGAAAAAGAAGAAGAATAAGAAAAAGAAATCGAAGGAAAGAAACCTGGACCTCAGCCTTCTGCCAGCTCTGTCAAATTAAAAACATACGATATATCTCAAACACTTGCAACCTAAACCCTGCGTAAGAAAGTTCAAGTTGCCAAACCTTATTTCGGAAGCCCTAACGAGGAAACCTTCGTCTTTGTTGCCTAAGACTCCAAATCGGAAGCCCTAACGAGGGGGAACGGAGAGGACCGAAATGAATGGGAAGGAAGAGGAGGTCCAACAACTCAATTTCGGCAGAGGAAAGCCCTAACCCAAGAAAACGAAAAAGTGGGGGGAAATAAAAGTGGTCTCAAAATAAAAGTTAACTCTTGTACTATTACTTCGGAGTAAACACTAAAAATTGTATTCACGACGTTACTACTTCGGTATTTAACAACTTTCCGAAGTAATAGCTTATTTCAGTTTAAAGCGAAGCCTGTGTTTTTAAATTTGCGAAGTCTATATTTGTATATACTTCGTCAGTTTTTTCAGCGAAGTTGCTTAAACACTTTTACTTCGTATATTTAAATTGATGAAGTAAATTGTGGCGAAGTAAAAAGTCGTTTTTCACATAGTGCTAGTCCACGAGAATGTTTGTTGGTCTTTTGGTTTTTCTTTATTAGAGTATGTTTAGACTTGTTCTGTTTTGATACTTTGGATCTTGTATGGATTTTTACTTGTCGATAGATTTTTATTCGATATGATCTTCTATATGTCTGCCTGGACGGCAGAAGAGGTAAGTTGACTTTATTTGCGTCATTGAGTTTTTTTGTGTTTTATGAGTGTAGTTGAATAGGATATCGGTTTTGTATTTTATGAGTGTAGTTGAGTAGGATGATTTGAGATGTTTACTTATCATTTGTTTTAGTTCACTATTTAACTGCGTGGATGGTGTGATTGCTTACTTATTTATTTGTTGTTAGATACATATGTTCCGGCCGTGTTGGCCGTGTATGACTATGGATGTAGAAAAGTTTCAGATTGTCACCTGTACAGGGGAGATGCTGCCGAAATTTCTTCGGACGGGGACTCCCCGGGACGTGACATACTAAACCTATATGGGTGCACATTAATATTTGCTGAACTTGACATTGTTCAATTACATCTTGATCAATTCCACCCGGATATAGTGTACTTGTTCAATTCCATATATTTGCTTCCGTTCTCCACAATCTTTATAAATCCGTCCCAGCACTTGCAGTTGAATGAATAGTAGGTTCAAGTGCACACGCTGTTGCGGCCGCAGCGATTGTACGTATCGCATTCGTCCTCTGGAAGCGACCACAGAATTTGCCACTCTCCCTTGCCACCCCTGTTAAGAAACCAAGTCTGGAATGTTCCATTGGCACACAACACTGACCGAAACAGCACCGGTGTTGGCGAGGCTATGTAATTAACCATAAAGTAGGTCTCATTCTCGTTGGAAACAAACTTGGAACCTTGCTGAGCTCGCTACCGACTGGCCGCTCGCCATCGATGGAAGGCCGATGAACTCATATCCGTTCCATATGCCACCGCGATAGTATATGTAGGATCCCTTCATCGTCATCCGGTATAGGAAGAGCACGAATCATCATGATGTAGTCTCCCGGAGAAGGATCCATGGGATTTTTCCATGACACTAGCTGCCATGAAGTGTTGGCCCGGTTGTCAAATCCAAACTTCATGCCAACGAGATACATGCCGCTTTCATTCTTGTGCTCAAAGCTCTGCCATAGAATGTAGTTGCTGTCGTTCAACACGAGATTTCCAGATTCTAAAAGCTGCAAGCGTGCAGAATTGAGTTCTGTGGATCTCGTTCCCGTCGACCAAACAATTTTGTCTTCCTCAAATAAGACAAGATTTCCATCGGAAGTGAGGTTGAAGGATGCCATGGATGTATTGACAGACTTGTTCCGATTGGCGATCCATACTACAGTGCCTTCTTGCGGTGTGTGATTGCAGTACCAGATTCCTATGTATCCCTTGGCTGAACTATTATCTAGACTGAAGAAGCCCAACTGAAACAAGTCTCCTGTCGATGTCAAGGTCTCGCCATTTATAAGTGAGTTGTGCGGGGTCATTGAATCTCCTGTACCAAAGTTATAAATTAATAAATACAATATTTTACTAAAGGAAAATTTACCATACGACAATATTGTTATTTCCTAGAATCCCCATCCGCCCTGTTAGATTTGTTATCCACCCTAACTTTTGCAAAAGGTGGAACTACAACCTTAGCGGTTCCCTCGGTTCGGCCCCACAGATATCCAAAGGGGATAAATCACGGTTAAGCTGGACAAGAAGGGTGACTGGGGGTCGAGTGGAATTAAAGCGCAGCATACCAAAGTTTTACGTCCGTGTACAACTGACGACCCTCAACCCCTGAACCTCCGTTGCAAGTGTCAGATACCCTTCCAGCTGATCCGGCCCGTGGGGGCATTATCCACCCTAACTGGTATTACACTAAATATTTTTAGTTAAAAATATTTAACAGCTTTAAATTCTTTTCATCCGACTTACCAATTGAAATCAAATTCAATTTCTGTTAAAATACTTTTAATTAAAAATATTTGTCGGCTATAGAAATCTTAGATTTATATCAAATAGCTACTGTTCCACTCTTAATATCTCTTGAATTTATACGTACGTGTTGATCATTTTTTCTTATTTTAAGTTATAATATCATCAAATACTTTTTTTTGATTTTAATCAAAAGTATTTGAAGACACAAGAAGTCTCTTAAGTTTGTTGTCCATACTAATTTTTCTTAATTTTTTATGCTATGTAACTGTTAAACATTATTAGCTAGCTAAAAGATTTTTGACAACTATTAGTTGATTCTAATAGACTGAAATTATTTTTAGGCAATGGCTAATTGACTGCGGATTTGAGTGATAACAGGTCAAACTAGGCAGGTTGAGTGAAGAAGAATTTTTGGATGCATTTTTTTAAATCTTTAATAAAATTAAATGCATAAATTATCAAAATAAATAAATTAATCAATCCTATGGGCTTTCTTGACGAAGAATACTTTCCTAAACTTACCAGAAGATGAGGACCGGACAAGAACGAAGAGAGTTACTACTATTGTTTCCAGGAACCGAGAAAGAAAGAGCTGCATCTTCCCGGTGGATGCCCTAATGATTTGAGCTGCTCGATCGCACCTGCAATCTACTGTTGTATTGCCTTTTAAAAGTCTCAATTTAACACTTTTAAAAATTTGATGGCATAGCAAGAAGTCTAGTCGACGTTCTTTGTCTGTGTTAGAAAGATTATTGAAAGAATTGTGTGTATTTAATTAATTTGGACACTGCAGCATGACTTACTTTAAGTCAATAGTTTGGAAATATCGGATTAGAATATGGAGTCACCTAGAGTAGATGACGTTCTCTCTCTGCGTTCTTATCTCCGGCGCTACATTTGTCTCATAATAATTCTATCTATCTTAAAGTTGCTTCTATTATAATATAGCCTTTATTATTTGTTTTTAAGTCATTGTCTGGAATGGAGCCAGTGTTTAATTATTATCGACCCAAAGTAACAAGCAGACACTAAACTGGCTTAGTCATAAAATAATCCTTTTCCATATTTACAAGTGCCCCGTGCGCGCAATAGGCAAACAAAAAAAAAAGATAATTGGTAAATACTTAATTACAAGTGACCTGTCCAGAATTTCTAGTGGCCCAGTGAATTGAATAATGCACATATTTGATGGACTAAACTCATTTCGCTGGTAGTTAAATCTCCTTCACTGCTAATTAGGCAATAGAAGGTTGAACAAGGAATTGGCCCTCATTTGTCAACATTGTCAATACTTCTATTATCGTTGGCCTATTACATTTTTACTGATATCCTGTACACATGCAAAAATGTTGAGTTTTTTTTTTTAACAACTATATTGAACATAATAATAACTCAATAATTTACTCAACATAAAAGACTTATAATGTTCCAACTATTCTTATTGCATTCTTAAGAGTTGCTTCCTTTTCAAATATCCTTTTCAATCGAGAATCTTGAGTTTTGATATCATGCAGATATAGAAGTCCTCACGTAATTCCAACTATATATATTGAGTTGCTTCCTTTTCAAATATCCTTTTCGATCGAGAATCTTGAGTTTTGATATCATGCAGATATAGAAGTCCTCACGTAATTCCATCTATAATATATATTGAGATGCTTTTGCCAATTTGTAGCAATTAACTTAGGGTTCCTTAAAGTCTCATATTAAAAAAAATTTGATAAAAATCATCGGTTTAAAGGGCTGTAGAATATCTCTATTAACATAAAGCATGGAGAGAACTCAAGAGCAAAGCTATGAAAGTCTAAGCACAAAGTGGAAAATAACATGTCATTGTGGAGATATGTGGACATCCTTTAGGCATAATAATTGGTATCAGAATCATGGACCAGATGCAATGTGGGGTGGCCTTGAACGAAGTTGAGGGTAGACCCAGAGCTGGTCATGAGTGATCGGATACTTGTGAGGAGGCCTGGAACAGGTCAAGGTGACCGGATGCTTGTGTGGGGCTTAGAGCAGGTCAAAGTAACCGGATACTTGCAAAGGGGTGAGCAAGTCATGGTGACCGAATGCTCGCAGGGAGACCCGAAGTAGGTCAAGAGTGACCGGATGCATGCGGATGCTCGCGGAGAGGCCCAGAACTGGTCAGGGTGACTAGATGTTCGTGGGGAGGCTCAAACTATGAGAATAATTATGGTCATTCGTTTAAGGAGAGGATTGTTGGGGTTCAATCAAAGTTCTACATTGGAAAGATTTGGTAAATATCATGAGTTTAAAAGGATGTAGGATATCTCTATTGATATAAGACCTTTTGGGGAGAGTTCAAGAGTAAAGTCATGATGACGTAGGTGTAAAGTGGACAATATTATGTCAGTGTAGAGATATATGAATATTCATTAGGCACAACAGAACTTTTAGTTTTTACTTGATTAGAAGAATATATTGTGATTAAGTTTAAACATTCTTAATGTCAACTACAAATAGCGAAGGTAGTGTAACTAAGATCTCATTATTTATGCTTACAAAAATAGATTTACTTAGTGTATCATTTTCATGGGATGTTTCCACACTTTTCTGACTAGAGCTTGCACATATTCAAATTCAAATCAATTAGATCTAGTTTATAGCATCCTAAATTTGTTAGTGAACCGATTGAATTGCGCTGTTTGTATCTGAAATCTACGTACTTCTGTATTTCCTTTTAGAATTGCTACAAGGTTTAACAAAACTCTCAATGTAACACCTTAATTTTTTATTTTTTTTTTTGTGTGGTGGAATAACAGCTTTAAAATCTAATCTGATGGTAAAGTAGGAAGTTTAGTCAACGAACTTGACTGTGTTTGGAAAATTGAGAGAAATGTGTGTGCCGTGTGACTAATTTGGAGACCGCAGAGTGGCGGACTAATTCAACAATTTGTCAACATCCGATTAGAAAAATGATAGAAAATGATTGAGTCAGCGAACGATTCAATGAAACGTATGTGGGGAATAACTAGTTTAATTAGAATATTGCTATAGAGCAGACCAGATTTTCTTTAAAAAAAAAATTATTCGTCTCTTTGGCCAACCCTTCACAATTACAAAAGTATCACTAGATGGAATTAGTAAATTTTGCTTTAAATTCTTGTTCTCGCCTTGAACTCTCCTTTGTTTTTTTTTAACTCTTATTAAAGAGTTCTAAAATTTTAGATATTTCTTATAAGAGTTTTGCTACCTAGTGTTAGATGACGTTTGATTTAGGGGTTTGAAAATGAGAGAATAGATTTATTTCCGAACCTTGTATTTGATTGATGGGAATATAATTAAAATTTTAAAATGAAACCCAAAAATTTGGATATTGATGAAACCAACCTTCTCTCTTAGGTTTTGATGGAAATAGGAATGAAAGTTAATTTTTGGATAAAAATATTCTTAATATATTTATTTAATTTTTCTTTCATATCACTTTTTCTCTCCTTGTTCTCTTTTATCATACATTCTCTCTTTTCATTTTATCATCTGACTTTCTGTCTCATCATACTTTATCTCTCCCTAATCTCTCCTAGCATACACTCTCTTTTCTCATTTTCTCTCATCACATTTTCTCTCTTTATTTTCTCTAATTACACTTTCTCTCTCATTGCACTTTTCTCTTTTCTCATCATACTCTCTTTCCTCAAACTTTTTCGCATCATATTTTTCTCTCTCATCATACTTTCACTCTTTTCAATCTCTCCTATCACACACTCTCTCTTTTCATCATACTTTCTCTCTTTTCATTATCTCCCATCATATTTTCTCTCTCCTCATCTCTCTCATCATGCTTTCTCTCCCATCACACTCTTTTTCCTCATTTTTTTCTCATTATACTTTCTCTCTCCTCAATCTCTCTCATCACACAGTCTCTCTCCTCATTTTCTCTCATTATATTTTCTCTCTTTTAATTCTCTCCCATCACACTTTCTCTTATTACATTTTCTCTCTCCTCATCCCTCTCATTATGCTCTCTCTCATCACACTCTCTTTTCTTATTCTCTCATCACATTTTCTCTCTCTCCATTTTTTTTCATCACATTTTTCTCTATCATCATACTTTTTCTTTCATCATTCTTTCTCATCATTTTTTTTCTCTCACATCTATTTTTTCTCTTATTTTCCTCTAAGGGTAAAAAAGAAATTTTTTGTTTATTCCGATAGAAAATATTTAACTAACCAAATATTATTTTAAGAGTGATATCCATGCTCATACTTATTCTCATTCCACAATACTATAATTCCTATTCACATCCTCATTCCTAGGAAAGAACCAAATACCACTTTATTTTATTTTTTTATTTTCACTTCATTTAATCAAAAATTATACCCTAAATCTTATAGCCTAAAAAAATTTATAAAAAAAAAATTAACAATAGGTGCTCACACAGATGAGTGTATAGGGTAACCTTCTCCTTCCTTATAATTTAAAATTTAAAACCTGTCTAGTTTGAGTAAAAAAATGTGCCAACATCTATATGCGTAAAGGGTAAAGCTGACTCAATAATTGACTAATTAAGTTATGGACTGACAATATTAAGTAAATGATCTTGATTTTTAAAAGGATTATATCTACCATATATTTGAAAGTATATTTTATAGACGGATGATAAAGTCATTATTAATGATTATTTTAAATGAGCTAATTAATTTATTTAAAAGGGTGTCTTAGTTGATAATTTTAAATTATAGTAAAAGATGATTACACTCATATTAGATTCTCAGATTATGTAGAGTGATGTAGATTACATGGATCATGATTTTTAAAAGGATTATATCTATCATATTTGAAAGTATATTTTATAGACAGATGATAAAGTCATTATTAATGGTTATTTTAAATGAGTTAATCAATTTACTAAAAAGGTGCCTTAGTTGAGAATTTCAAATTATAATAAAAGATGATTACGATCATCTTAGGTACCCCTAACACTTTATGCTCAGGTCATGTGAAGAGAAGTAAATTATAGGATCAATTTATAACGGACCGTCAAATGATTAGAAAGTGAGAGGAATTTTTTCCCCAAAAGACATGTTCTATGAAGGGATGTAAATGGGATCATACTTTTTAAAAGGATTATATCTATCATATTTGAAAGCATATTTTAAAGTTTGATGATAATGTCATTATTAATGATTATTTTAAATGAGTTAATCAATTTACTTAAAAGGGTGTTATTAACAGTTAAACATATACTAATTCCTTGCATATGGTTCTTTCTCAATTATGTTAATCTCAAGTCTAGACAAATCAAGAGGTGTTATTATGTGGTTCTTTCTCATTAGCAAAAGTTTAGCAAATATTTATCGATCTAGCATACCCATTAAAGGGTTAAAACAGTGTTAATGTATATGAATTCCCATACATGTGAATTAGCATATTCAAACATGCAAGTCTGGGGAACTTAACTATAGAGCAGATGCATGTAAAAGATTCAGTAATAACACCACATTGCAATTCTATAACTAAAGAAGTAATTGCCTCCGGGGTATGGTTGAGTTAGCTAATGCAGAACAAAGTTGCTATCATAGGACAAGGGTTCGAATCTCGGTAAAGTCGAGGAAAAAAAACCCTCCTCTGCACTGGCCAACTATAGCTTTCCGATTTACCTTCTCACATATGGTCGTGGGCCCGTTGGGATGACGGATTCCACCTTTTGCTACCATATAACTAAAGAAGTACTTCATTAGGTTTTAACTAATTATTGAAGCTTCCAATACAATAATAACTACTGATGGTTTTTGAAGAACATACCATTATAACACACAGAAGTTAACTATATCCTATAGTTACTAATTATCAGCCAGATACTTTTATGTTGCATCCAAGTTCGAACAACACATGAATTACAGAAACGAGGTTGACCTAAACTATTCTGCAACTAGAGATAAGAAGGATGGAGCAAACATATATAAACATGATTGATTATGCACCAAATTTGTAAATCAATAAACCAATTGAAATCTCAAAGCACATATGATCTTTGTATATGACATAGGACCAAAATTGATGTACAGAACCAACTGAAGGCAATTGAAGGCAGCTGAAATTGGGTGATAACATCTTCAGCATTTTGCCCCTCAGCGCTCTGTTAGCTTTCATTGCAGTTTAACTTGAATGTAATTCTTACTTTCGCGTGATTGCTTTGAATAAGGCATAGAGCTTCCTTACTAGTTGTATATCCTCATGGGATACCTTCCTGACTTCTCCGCTCGACATCATGCCATCCCAACCCAAAAATTTAAAACACTTGAATCTTCCACAATAGACAGTGTCCCAAAATATGCTCGATCATAGAGATGACCTGATGAGCACATAGCAAAAAACTAAAAAAAAACTCACTGAATCAGGAACGATAAGGAATAATACACCTGGAGGTTTTGGGAACAGAGGGGTTGCTCTTGGGGTGGAAGAACCAGTTGTGGAGGTCCCAAGAGAAGTACTGAATCTTACCCTCGCCGAGCTCCACTATCTCGCTTCCCCGGAACTGCCAATGGAGCCGCCGCACATGCACGACCTGCTTGTCGTCGACCTGAACCAACATCGTAGATTCTTTCCCTACCTCCTTTGGCTTGATCTCGAAGAAGATCTCATCGTCCCGCCTCCGAGTCGAGCCCAAGACCTGTATGACCTCCGGCTGCTGCCTTTCTCCACTAGAACCAAATGCTCTAGCCTGGATATCAGTGTTAAAGACGCGAAGGGGCGCTAGGCTTTGGTCTTCTTGTGCGCCTCGTCGATGATATCTCCCATGACTAGGATTAGATCTGCATCGACGGAGACGGCGACGAAGAGCCCTGTGGTGGGATCGGCCAGAGAGAAGAAAGTGAAAGGGATTTGGGGATTTGGGTTTGACTGCAAGAAAAAAGTGAAAGGGTCCACGTTCAGCAAGAGGGAAAGAAGTTCGTGTAGGGTTTTGGGAAAAACAAAGGTTTGGAAAGAGGGAAAGTTCACAAAGGTGATAACGGAGGATTTAGAGATTTAAAAATTCAAGATCATTAAGAGCGCGTACGTTGTTAATATTTTATAATATTTATTGATAATATATTTTTTTTTATATGTCGTCATTTACATAAATATAATAATATTAATAGTGCATTTTATAATTTGTTAATATTAAATTTTAATAGTACATTCTATATGTAGAAAAGTTTATTCACAGTATATTTTTTTATACATTGTCATTTGTATAAATATAAAATACTATCCGCAACGTATTTTATTGGATGTATCATGAAAACAATTATTAACAACGAACTCAACCATGCGCCGTTGATAATGCGCTATAGAAAATTACATTTGTTATAGTGTAAAGACATTCTAGTTTTGATCTTGCTGAAGTAATGCACACAGGAAGAACTAGAATTGGAGTAGAAAAGTAATGCACAAGACTGTAATTCTGAACTTGGTAAGCTGCATTCAGAAACCTTTTTCTTTCTCCTGCGGTCGTTACTAGAAAGTTTTAGAATATCAATTTGAGTGCCTAACAGTTATAAAAAGATCAAAACCTTTCTACCAATGAAGTGTACTTGATAAATAATGGAATTAACAGTTTCATTTCTGGGATTGGAGTGTAGAGAATTGCATTATAGTTGAATTGAAGTTCCTATTCAGTGACAACCTCGAGTGAAGTTTCTGCCTTCCATTGTCGGTTGGTGTTACACTCTCTTGCCAAAAATTGCTGAATGCTGAGCTTAGTTTCAATTCTGAAATTTCTATTTAGCAGGATTTCTGAATCTGGTTTGAGGGCTTGAATTGCAGAAATTAATTCCATCTTAGAAGCTTAAAGACTGGTGTTAGTAGGCTTGCTAACATCGGGAAAGGAAGTACCAAGTGTTCAGTCAAAAGAAAGAAAAGGAAACACAAAATAGGGATAGATCAATTAACTGAGTTTTTGTGGCACTCATTTTCTGGAATTTGTAATGCAAAAAAGTTTGCTTGCCAAGAATTAAGTTGATCTCTGCAGTTGCATTGAATTTAATTTCTATATTCTGAACTCATTGGAAGTGTAAATTCCTTGAGTGTAATGTCTGAATTAGATTTTTGAGTATGGATGGAGGTTGATGTAGGAACTTAACTTGATTTCTGAAATCAGAATTGGAATGCCTAAGGATTAGTTTCCAACAGAAACACATGAGAAACCAAATTCAACCAGAATTCGACAACACCAAATCATTCATCATGTGGCCCTCAAATTCAGTAAGACCATAATGGTATGACCGCATGTATTGACAATTTTAATTGAAGTTCCTGCTGAAATTTGAAACTCTAATTTGAATCCGAAAGATGGTTGAATTCAGAAATAAAAAAGTGTCCTAATTAACTTGTACCAAACCATTGTTTTGATTTCTTTTGTTTTCTATGTTCTTAATTTCAAAGACCAAAGCTGAACAAATTTTGAACATGAATGTTTTGATCCTTATCCATTGAATGTTGGGTGTAGTGGTCTGGAAATTGAAGGATTAGATTCACTGTTGGCAACCTTTGGTACAATTCTTTGAATCTAATGTTTGAACCCCTTTAAATAGTTTCCTAGTGGTTGATGTTTTCCAATCTATGATTCTGTTGTTGCAAGGTTATGTGATGTTCCTTTTGTTCTATGGAGCTACACCTTATTGATGCAAGAACCTCAGGATGTTCAGAATTTGAAGTTCGGGGACTTTGAAATCACTGAAATTGTTTGAGATGAAGTGAGTAATTCAGATTTTGCATTGTTCTCTGCCGATATTGTAGGGAGGCATTTTCAAAGCTTAGTAGTAGTGAGTATTAGCTGTAAAAAAGAGTGATGAGGAGGTTAGTGAAGCTGAAGTTGAAGTTGTTGATTCCCTAGAGATTCTGGACAACTGAACCAATTTTATTGAATTTCCATTTTATTGCGAGAGCATCAAAGACAACAGGCTTAATTATTTAGGAAGATTTTTGCACTTGAGTAGAAAGGGAAACATAGTACAATCGACTTTGGGAGGTGCATGATTCAATTTGGGTGATAGATGATAGATTAACCAAGTTTGTCCATTTCCTACTTACCCACTAGACTGATTCTTTGGATTACTTGGCGGAGTTTCCAATGAGTCATGTGTACAAAACTTCATTCTGTGCAGAACTTCATTTTGTGAATGATTTCAGACAGATAGACGGATGAAACACACTATTCACAAACTAGAGGATTCACTACAAACATGCACAAAGAACTTCAGAGGCAACTAGAAAATCATTTACACCTAGTGAATTTTACCCACAATAGTTAGCTAGACAGTACGTACTGTTGGAGTAGCCAAAGCATGGTGCGTTCATAATCCACAGAACAATTATTATCTACTTTAGAAGTATATCAAGTAATGTATAAGGTATCCCGGACCATTATAAACGTTTTAATATACTAGAATAGACTAGTATAGGGGTGTACTATTTAGTTGTTACCCTTAGATAAGGATTCTTTAATATTACAATATGAGTAGTAAATTTGGAGATCAAATTTTTATTAGTGGAGAAGAATGTAATATATCAAAAATATTGATAAAAATTAAAATAATTAAAATTTGACATAATTAAATTTATTTAAGAAAATAAATTTATATTAGTGAGAAATTAAGGATAAAGGTGTATATGAATTTATAAAAATTACTGGAATTTTATAGATTTTAAATGAATCTTTTTATATTTTATAGGAAAAATGGGTAAGAGATAAAGCATGTTAAGAATATCTAATTAAAGTGGGAGTTGATTTAATATAAAACCTAAGTTCATTTAATCAAACCCTAAGCTGCCTTTGCCATTGTTCCCATTTTCCGCCACTTCGTCCACTCATACTCAAGTTGTCGTCCCCCCTTCCTAACAGGGAATCGTCGAGCATTGACATTTGTCAGAGGCACTCTGGTGTTCAACTAATGTCGTCGCCTATTTGTCGATGGCCGAAAGCAGCTCCTATACACCCAACCACTAGCATAGCTCTCCACCCACACGAACAACAGTGATGCATAGTCTTGCTGTCTGATCACCACACCGACCATTGCCTCTAATGGAGATGTCAGAAATCACCATAAGCCACTATGTATAAGTATCCCATGATAGTTTTGATGTGATCAACCAAGTCAAGTTAAGTCCTGTTATGTTTTGATGTCCTTGTGTCTAAGTATGCAGGAACTTAAGCGCACAAGAGGTCGAGTGGTCGAGCGGTCGAGCGAAAGATGCAGTTAGCGAGAATGATGACACGGGAGAGAGTCGACGGGCTCGGTGCGCCCAAGGGACGAGGTGCTGTGGAAGAGTACGTTGGCGGACAAGAAGGAAGCACGCGACGGTTCTGAGGGACAAGAAGCTGAAGCGGAAGGTTGCTCGAGAAGACCGAAAACTAAGTTCGAGTGAGACCTATTTCGGATGGCTGAAATCACCTAAGCAAGCGGAGTTGGAGCGGAAGACCCGGACAAAAAGTCAACTAGATGTTGACTATGGTTCGGGCGCCTAGAACAATTCCAGGCGCCCAGACCACCTTAGTGTTGAGGGCGCCCTCGGAGCCACCCTCGAATGCGGATCGGGTTTAAGCGGGTCCTAGCACCAGGAGCAGGTCCAGGCTCCTGGACCAGAAATTTTATCGCTTTGGCAGCTGTCACGATCTGTTGCGATAGGAATAAAATTTTATCCCCCACTAAGCGCCTGGTACCCTTCCAAGTGCTATGATTAAGACTATAAATACAACCCTGATCCCACAAGCTAAATACAACGCTTGTAAATGATTCCATTTGAGTTTAGCTTTGTAATTGTGAGCTTTGACTATTGTAAGAGGTTTCTCCGCTTGAAGGAGACTTTAGTGGGCTTTTCAACATCTTGGATTAACAATCATCTGATTGTAAACCAAGTAACTCCTTTTGTGCATCTGTCTTTAGTTTACTACTTATTACTTTTTATGAAAATGTTTATCAAACTGTAAAGTTTAAGAAAGGTTTTGTTTCTTTTATATTTATGCAGGGAAATTCATCCCCTCTTACCAGCTAACAAGCGTCCAACAATTGGTATTAAAGCGAGGATGTTTCAGAAGTACTAACCGCCAACTGAAGCACAAGAGATGACCAGACCGAGTATCTGTCCATAGAAGTTCGAGGGGGAATTCATGAACTGGAAGAAAAAAGATGGACGTATTCTTTAAGATATATTTTGATCTAATTATGAAATTTAATTTTGTAGCACCAGAGGGCAAAGAAGAATACCAATGGACAAAAAAGGAGCAAGTCAACTTCGTGGTAAATAACAAAGCAGAGTTTCATCTGCTTAGCATTTTACCACCTCAAGAAGTCAACTAGATTGGAGTCTAAGAGTCAGCCAAGGAGCTCTGGGAAAAATTCTTAGAACTACACGAAGGACCTCAGAGGTAAAACTAGCGAGATGGGATATGCTCCAGAACCAGATCAGCAACCTCTAATTAGAAGGAGAAAACATTGCACACCTCCACTCAAGGATCAAGGAACTCATCATCAGACTCACGAATCTCGGAGAACAAGTAACTAACTGAGATTCGGTAAGGTACGAGCTTAACGCCTTTCCTAGGACTTCTTAATGGGTATCCTTAGTAGATGCATATTACATCTCCAAGGATATAGAGGTAAGTACTGTTGGTGCAATATCCCCTGGGTCAAGGTTGACCAGGTTGACAAGGCTTGAGTTGGCTCAAGCTTGAGTTAGGCCTGTTGGGGATCTTGACGTCCGCTAGAGGGGGGGTGAATAGCGGCTCACCCAAATCGATTACTTCCTACACTATTGTTAGCTTGCGTAGCGGAATAATACAAAATACAAACAAGCTAAAGATTAAAGACAAGAAAAGAAAGCAAACCAAGCTACACGATCATTTACATGGTTCGGAGATGATGCTCCAACTCCACGGCTGTCCGTAAGGTGGACGATCCCGATCCTTCGGTGATTTAGCCCCCGGCAAACTCCGGCTACTCAAGCAACTCCTTGTGGGTGGAGAAACCTCACCACAACACCAACCAAGAACACTTGGACACAAGAGACCTTGAGCACTTTGGTGACTACTAATTAGGCTTTAACCAAGTCTAATTTCGTCACCTTGGTCGGCCATCCCAAGCTCCTTCTTATAGAGCTTGGAGCAAATCAGTAAGCTGATTTGCCCGTTACCAGTCGACTGGTCCTTGCACCAGTCGACTGGTGCCAGCCCAACGGCTCTCTCAACGATTCTCTACCAGTCGACTGGTCCCAGGACCAGTCGACTGATCCCAGCCGTTTCGGGCACAGAAGCTCTCTGTGCTCACCACCAGTTGACTGGTCCCAGTACCAGTCGACTGGTACAACCCTAAACCTAGGGTTTCCCATCCCGAGTACATTTCTCTCGCACTCGGACCCTCACAACTCACTTGACTCTTCTTTGCAGCCTTGACCTCTTTCCTTCAGGCCTACTTCCTTTGGCTCTCGTCCCTCGGATGCATTCAAGCCCTCGGCTCGTCCCCAATGTCATCCTTCGCATATGCCTCGAAGTCGTCTACCTCGGCCTTTGTCCTTGCTGCCTTGTCCACGGTCCCTCGGATGCTCCATCCTTCACTAGACCCGAAGCCGTCAACATGAGTCACATGTGTATCCGGCCGTCCTGCACAACTCAAGTACACATATCAAATAACGAGGGCAATCCTAACTTAAACCCTTTGCCCAAACACCAAAACACATGGTCCCACGGACCATTGGGATTGCTCCAACAAGGCCTTCATTACCTAAAGAGGGAGTTTGCCCTCTAGGAAAGGGGGAGAATTAAGGAAACCCTCATTCATACTTTGGTTGGAAAGGAAGTTGAGGCTATGAGATTAGCCTAACTTAAAGGTATTGTCAAACATCAAAAAGGAGGAGATTGTTGGTGCAATAACCCCTGGGTCAAGGTTAACTAGGCTTGAGTTGGCTCAAGCTTGTTGACCAGGTTGACTAGGCTTGAGTTAGCTCAAGCTTGAATTTTTGATGTTTGGGTTTTGATGTTTGACAATACATGGAGATTATAGATGTAATCGTCCATTTGGGGAGATTGCTGCTGCAATTCCTCTCTGGTCAAGGTTGACCAGTTAGTAAGTGAAGAAGAGTCAAGTAGGTCAAAGGGTTGATCGGATACTTGACTGGAAAAGTCTTAACTAGAGGCTAGGCAGATGAAAAAATCATGGTGAGTGAAGCCAAGTGAAAACCCTAGTGAATGAAGTTAGGTGAAAGTCCTAGTGAGTGAAGCTAGGCAGATGAAAGTCCTAATGACTGAAGCTAGGCAGATGGAAAGTCCTGGTGAGTGAAGTTAGATAAAAACCCTAGTGAGTGAAGCTAGGTGAAAGTCATGGTGTGTGAAGTGTTAAGATTTTCGAGCCACAAAAACCACTTTTTGCGTTGCGGAAACCTCGAAGCTAGCCACGGATTCGTGCGAAGTTATAAATAGAATATTCATGTACATGTTTGTCTACACTAGATCTACCTTAGATCTACATGAAAAGGAAGTATTACCCTTGTAGCGATGCCCTTCGCTTATCCCGGTCGTCCAAACGGTTGTCGGATCTCGTAGAGTGTTAAGTGTACACTCCTCTACACGTATCCACACAGACGAAAGGTGGAGAGAACCACTTAGAGTGTGCTAGCACTCTTGAGAGGTCTCGGTAATGGAGGAGAAGGAGAGAAAAGAAGAGAGGAGGAAGAAGAAACCTTGAATAAGCACACACTTATTCTTCATTACTATGGTCGGCCACTTATTAGAGGTTTTATACCTCCATGTAATACAAAAAGTCATGGCTCTTGGTCTTCCTCATGTGGTGGCACACAATGATGTAGCCTTGATGATGTGGAACATCATCATTGGCTGGCCCATGCCAAGTCACAATGAAGTGGCATTTGGTCAAGTCAAACTTGACCCTTCATCTTTTCTCTCAAGTCAAGTCAAACTTGACCTCTTATCTCCCATGGTTGATCAAATCTACCCTTTGATTCAAATCAATATAATTTAATAAATCTCTATTCATTGGTTTAAATTGACTCAATGAATCATAGTCTAAATTAGACTCATTCGACGCATGAATCAAATTGAGTCCAACTCAATTAGTCTAATTTGGATTACTCTTAATCCAATTTGGTTCATCACATGAACCTAATTCTCTTGGTCCATCATATGAACCTAATCTCCATCTAACTGCCCTTTGTGTGTGACCCTATAGGTTCTTGTAACGTTGGCAATGCTCCTAAACTCATTTAGAAACATAAACAATGAGCGGTATCTAGCAACACATCATTACTACCCAAGTTACAAAAATGTTGAGATCCAACATCACCATTGTGACTACTAATTGTGACTCTCACAATATGTGACAATGTCCTTCTATCCTTGACATCTAAATTGATCAATTGAGGCATAGACCGTGTCATCCTCTAATCAATCTATGTCTTGAACTCCAAGTAGACTCACTCTAATCAAATGAGGTCAATATCTCATATTGACTTATTTTGGCATGGTCATGCACTTAGTGGTCTCACTCTATCAAGAATTATGATATCACTCCCGTTATATAGGAGGGATAGATCCCTTTTACGTCACTCACATCCCTCCGCATAATTTGTTACATACCCATTAGTCACCTTTATAGTCCACCCATTTACGGGTGACATTTGACGAAGCCAAAGTATGCAACTCCTTATGTAGGGAACCATGGTGACTTCAGGTTCAAGGACTGTTAGTCATACTAATAGTTACATGAGAAAGTATATGACACTCATATAACGATCCACGATACTTTCTCATGGCGAGTCATTTAGTATGCATTCTCCAATGCATACCCATATGTCAACTTGATATCTAATATTCATGACTTGTGAGATCAAGTTATCAGTTGACCTACATGCTAGTCTCATCGCATTAACATTGTCCCTGAATGTTAATACTTGACTAGGAATAATTAAGAGTAGTGTTCTCTATATCATCTTATTATCAATTCAACCAATCGATTGATATAGATAAGTACCTTCAACTCAAGGACGCTATTATACTCAGTTATTTGGCACTAATACAACTAAGTATAATAACAACCATAAAGAAATGCCTTTATAAATATATATATATAGGAATATGATATATTGAGTCCATACAACAATCATCACATGATCGGCTCTAGGGCTCTCACTAACAATCTCCCATTAGCACTAGTGCCAATCAGTGTAGGCTCTAACACCCAATGCCCTAGTGTGACCATTATGTTTTCTCTGTGCCAAAGCCTTCGTCAAGGGATCAGCGACGTTAGCCTCTGTGGGTACTCTGTAAATTTTCACATCTCCTCTATCGATGATCTCTCGAATGAGATGGAAGCGCCGTAGTATATGTTTTATCCGCTAGTGTGAGTGAGGTTCCTTAGCCTGCGCAATTGCTCCATTGTTGTCACAATAGAGCTCTATAGGATCGGCTATACTAGGAACCACCTCAAGCTCAATAATGAACTTGCGAATCCAAACTGCCTCCTTTGTTGCTTCTGATGCAGCAATATACTCGGCCTCTGTTGTAAAATCAACAACTGTGTCCTGCTTCGAACTCTTCCAGCTCACAGCACCACCATTCAAGCAAAACACGAATCCAGAGTGCGATCTATAATCATCCTGGTCAGTTTGGAAGCTGGCATCACTGTAACCCTTTACAACTAGCTCGCCATCGCCTCCAAATATCAAGAAATATTCTTTAGTTCTTCTCAAATACTTAAGAATATTCTTGACCGCTATCCAGTGACGCTCACCAGGATCTAGCTGGTATCTGCTCGTCATGCTCAAAGCATACGAAACATCAGGACGAGTACATAACATGGCGTACATGATAGATCCTATGACTGAAGCATAAGGGATCTTATCCATGCGGTCTCTCTCCTCTCTAGAAGAGGGACTTTGAGTCTTTGAAAGACTCACACCATGTGACATCGGCAGAAATCCTTTCTTGGAATTGTTGGGTCTTTCGGGCCGCGAAAACCATTTTTTTGCGTCGCAGAAACCCCGAAACCCCCGCCATCGGATCCGTGTGAAGAATAAAATTTCGAAAAACCTACGAGTACGAGTTTACAAACTCTAGATCTACATTAGAGTACGAGTTTTACCCTTGATGTGCGCCTTTCGCAAATCCCGCTCGTCCAAGGTGCCGGATCTCAAGATTGTCAAAGTAGACAACCCTCTAGAAGTATCCACACGAACAAATCGATGGAGGGAGAACCTTAGAGTGTGCTAGCACTCCAAGAAGGTCTCGGCAATGGAGAGGAGAGGGAGAGAAGAATTGGAGCAAGGAAGAAGATGAGAGTTACAAAATGCTTGAATGAAATTCACCTCATCAAAACCCCCATAAGTGGCCGGCCACAACAAAGCTTGTAACCCCCTTCTCATTTAATGTGGAGGCCACATTAAATAGGAGATTTGTAACCTCCATGAGGTGGCAAACACATGTGCTAGCCTTGATGATGTGGCACATCATTATTGGCCACTTAATGCCAAGTCACAAATGATGTGTCATAAAGTCAAGTCAAACTTGACTCTTCCTCTTCCTCTCAAGTCAAGTCAAACTTGACTTAATCTCTCAAATGGTTGATCTAATCCAACCATTTAATTCAAGCCAATTTAATATAATGAATCTAATTCATTTAATTAAATTGATTCAATGAGTCATATCTAAATTATATTCATTGAACATATGAATCAACTTGAGTCCAACTCAATTAGCCTAATTAGGATTACTCTTAATCTAAATTGATTCATCAAATGAATCTAATCCTCTTGGTTCATCATATGAACCTAATCTCCATCTAATTGTCCTTTGTGTGTGACCCTATAGGTTCTTATAACGTTGGCAATGCTCCTAAACCCATTTAGAAGCATAAGTAATGAGCGATATCTAGCAACATATCATTACTACCCAAGTTATAAGAATGTTGAGATCCAACATCACCTTGTGACTACTAATTGTGACTCCTCACAAAATATAACAATGTCCTTCTATCCTAGACATCTAGATTGATCAATGTGAGGCATAGACCGTGTCATCCTCTAATCAATCTAAATCTTGAACTCCAAGTAGACTCACTAAATCAAATGAGCTCAATATCTCATATTAACTCATTTGGGCATGGTCATGCACTTCGTGGTCTCACTCTATCAAGAATATCGATGTCACTCCCGTCATATAGCAGGGATAGATCCCATCTACATCACTCACATCAGTCCGCATAATTTGTTACATACTCAGTAATTGCCTTTATAGTCCACCCAGTTACAGGTGACGTTTGACGAAACCAAAGTACATAACTCCTTATGTAGGGATCCATGGTGACTTCAGGTCTAAGGACTAGTAGTCATACTAATAGCCACATGAGAAAGTATATGACACTCATTTAACGATCCATGATAATTTCTCATGGTGGGTCATTCAGTATACATTCTCTAATGCATACCCATGTGTCAACTTGATATCTCTATATCCATGACTTGTGAGATCAAGTCATCGAGTTGACCTACATGCTAGTCTTATTGCATTAACATTGTCCCTGAATGTTAATACTCGACTAGGAATGATTAAGAGTAGTGTTCCCTATATCATCTCACTATCGGTTCAACTAACCGATTGATATAGGTGAGAACCTTCTACTCAAGGACACTATTATACTTAGTTTATTCGGCACCAATACAAGTAAGTATAATAACCAAAAATAATTGCCTTTATTTATATAAGAATATGATACAACAAGTCCATAATACAATTATCAAATGATTGGCTCTAGGGCTCTAACTAACAATCTCCCACTAGCACTAGTGCCAATCAGTGTAGGCTCTAAGCCCCAATGACTTAGTGTGACCATCATGCTTCTTCTGTGTCAAAGCCTTGGTCAAGGGATCTGATAGGATCGAGTAGCGCGATAGAGGGGGAGGGTGTGAATATCACTTCTTTTTAAAACTATTCTTTTCTTTTTAAGTCAGAATCGTGCAGCGGAAAATAAGAAAGGAGACACAATCGTTTACTTCGTTCGGAGCCTAGCTCGACTCCTACTCGAAGGCCCGCGGTCCTTGACCGCACCGATGGGCAAAACACTATAATCCTTCTTTCCGAACTCCTCGGAAAGAAGTGAATCGTACAAGTACAGATATGTAAGATAGTAACACTTCTACTATCTTACAGAATTAAAGTGCAGTACAAAAATAAAGCTATACCGACAATTGCAGAATTTAAGTCGTAGCTCGGTCGGCAATCGGATGAAGTAGCTTGCAAATTTGATGAAGACTTGTAGCATGGACAGATTGCAAACGAGCACAAGAGTTGATCAGAAAAAATTGTTTTTGCCTCTGTCTTCGAGCCTAGTTTTATAGGAGTACTGAGAGTTCGGTCGACCGAACCAGCTTCGATCACCTCCAGCTGGCAATCTGACGCTGGCTCATAATTGTGCTTTAATTTGCCTTCAATGGTTCGGTCGACCGAATCATTTTATCGGTCGACCGAACAAGGTTTTTCCTTGTTCGCTGAAATCTGCCGAGATCACCCTTTAATGTTGATTAAATGTTGATTGGATCGGTCGACCGATCCTCTTGTTCGGTCGACTGATCAGCCCTTCTTTCCTTTGCTTACTGATTCGGTGTTGGTGCTGATGAACTGGCTTGCTGAGTCAACAGGTTCGGTCGACTGATCTTACTTTTCGGTCGACCAATCAAGCTTTGACCGGACTCTGGCTCAGTTCTGAACTGGACTGACTTCTGTGCTGATCTTACTTGGTTCGATCGACCGGTCCTCTGGTTCGGTCGACCGATCCACCTAGACCTGCAAAACAGTGTTAGAACAAAAAACACCCTGCAACACAGATGTTAGCATAACAGTATAATAATGCATGAGTAATAAAAGAACAGTAGAACTGTTCTTGATCTCAACTTGGAAACCTTCCCGGTTTCTTCAGTTGGATCAGCGACCTAAGGTTGTTCCCTCCGGGAACCTGACCTCACTGTCACTCCTCCAGTTTGCTTACCTTAACCTACCTGCCAAACTTTGATCATCCAGATGTAGTTTGGACTTCTGACTCAGCCTTGATCGGCTCCCCAGGACTTTTCCTTTGATCTTCGGTCCTTCAGACCTCTCGATCACACTGCCAAGCTTCGTCTCCCCTCGACCTTCTTGGACTTTCACCTGGGTTCCACGATCTGCTAAGATTTCTCCTGCCTAACCTCCAACTAGGTCTTTCCCGGTTGAGTAAATATTCTGCACACTCAGTAAACTTGTTAGATCACAACAAGACTTAACTTGAATCTTTGACAACATCAAAACTTAGGTTTGATTCTGGTGCAGCTTGCACCAACAATCTCCCCCTTTTTGATGTTTGGCAACCACGGTTCAAAGTTAAGTTAATAATATGCAAAAAGTAAACAAGCAATTTCAATTCTTATTTCTCCCCCTGAAATAAACCTCTCCCCCTGAATACACTATCTCTCCCCCTTTAACACACATCAAAAATAGGGGAAGACAAAACAAACAAAAATTTAGAAAACTAAATGTTAGAATAATTAAAAAAGAAAACTCTTAGTAAAAATAACCATTCAAAAATTTACTAAGGTAAAATAATTTTACTAAGGTAAAAAGTCTAATGAAACTATTTTTACTAAGTTATAAATTTTGAAAAAGATTAATTGAAAAATATTTTTTAAGGAAAAACAATTTTACTAAAGTGTTTTGTAAGTATATCTACTAAGTTAAATTTTTTTTAAAAAAAAATAATTTTGAAATTACACTATAAAAAAAATGTTTTGAAAAATATTTTAAAGAAGAGAAAATTTTTTTTTTTGAAGATGTTGAAGAAAACAATTTGGAAAATTAAATTTACTAAGTTGAGAAAATTTGTAAAGAAAGCACTAATAAAGTATAAAAATATTTTTTGTAAAGATAACTCCCCCTAAAAATGATATTTATCCTAAAAGTCCAAACATGGGTAATAAAACTAAGGAAAAGAGATCTTATGATGAAATGGGTATATTTAGTTTGATGTACATAATTACCATCTTTAGTTTGTTTAATTTGGAGACCTAAAAAATAATTTAATTCACCAACTAAACTCATTTCAAATTCATTTTCCATTAAGGTGACAAATTCTTTTAAGAATTTTGAATTAGTTGAACCAAATACAATATCGTCTACATAAACCTGAGCTATAAAAATGTCTAAGTTAAAGGTTTTAATAAAAAGTGTAGGATCAATTTGGCCTTCTTTAAAACCCTTGGATTTTAGAAAACTAGATAAGCGTTCATACCAAGCCCTAGGTGCTTGTTTTAATCCATATAAAGCTTTTTTAAGTTTAAAGACATAGGTTGGATTTTCTAGATCTTCAAAACCGGGTGGTTGACTAACGTAGACTTTCTCCTTAATAACGCCATTTAGAAAAGTGGATTTAACATCCATTTGGTACAACTTGAACCCCTTAAATGTAGCATAGGCTAACAACATTCTAATTGATTCAAGTCTAGCTACCGGGGCATAAGTCTCGTCGTAATCTAGTCCTTCGACTTGACTAAACCCTTTTGCTACTAAACAAGCTTTATTTCTTAAAATATTACCTTGATCATCTAATTTGTTTCTAAACACCCATTTAGTATCAATGACTGTTTTATTTATCGGTGGAGGTACTAAGTCCCAAACCTGATTTCGTTCATATTGGTTTAATTCTTCTTGCATTGTGATTACCCAGTCTAGTTCTATTAATGCATCATTTATATTTTTAGGTTCAATTTTAGATATCAATGCTATTTGACTTAGATTTCTAAAAGCAGAACTTGTTTGAACTCTTAATTCAGGATTTCCTATGATTTGATTGACCGGATGGTGAGGGTTATATTTTAATAATTTTAAATTTTCAGATTCTTTAAGGTTAGGTAATTATTCATCATCTACTTGATTACCATTTGAATGAGGTTGAATAGTAAAATCAGTATCAATTTCATTAAATGTTACATTTGTTGTTTCCTCAATTTTCAAAGTAGATTTGTTATAAACCCTATATGCCCTACTTGTAGATGAATACCCTAGAAAAATTCCCAAGTTAGTTTTTGAAGTGAATTTACCTAAGTGATCTTTAAGATTTAAAATATGAACATTACAACCAAAAACTTTAAAATATTTTATATTAGGAATTTTGTTGAAATAAATTTCATAGGATGTTTTATTTTTATCTTTATTAATTATGATCCGATCTTGAACATAACAAGCTGTGTTAACAGCCTCAGCCCAAAAGTATTTTGGTGTATTGTATTCATTTAACATGGTTCGGGCAGCTTCTTGTAAGGTTTTATTCTTACGTTCTACTAAGCCATTTTGTTGTGGTGTTTTAGGGCATGAAAACTCATGGTGATAACCATTTTCTAAACAAAAATTATTAAAATTATGATTTCTGAATTCTCCTCCATTATCACTTCTTATCCTTTTTATTTTAATATCTCTATCATTTTCTACTTGTTTACAAAAATTCTTGAATGTTTCAAAGGTTTCATTTTTGTTATATAAAAAATTTACCCAAGTATATCTAGAGTAGTCATCAATGATTACTAAACAATATAGATTTCCATTAAAAGATTTTATTCCATGAGAATCAAATAAATCCAAATGTATTAGTTCAAGTATTTTATTTGTTCTATTTTGATTTGTAAGTTTATGAGTTGATTTAATTTGTTTACCGTGTTGACAGGAATTACAAAATTTATTTAAAGGATTTCCTAATTTTGGCAAACCTTTAACTAAACCATTTTTTGCTTAATTTTAATAAATTTCTAAGGTGAGTATGAGCTAATCTCCTATGCCATAACCAAGTTTCATCATTATTTGCTAGAAGACATTTAGATATTGTTTTAGGTAGATGAATGGAGTATATATTTTTGTCTCTAAAGCCTCTCAGTAAAACATTAGTTGAGTTATTGTAACTTATTAAGCATTTAGAAGACAAAAATTGAACCTTAAAACCTGAATCACAAAGTTGACTTATACTAAGTAAATTATAATTAAAATGTTCAACAAGTAAAACCTTTTTAATTGAAATGTTTGACTGTAATTGAATTTCACCTGTACCGATTACCTTTAATTTGCCATTGTTTCCAAAGGCAACGAATCCTAAATTTTTGAATTCAATGTTGGTAAATTTGTGCTGATCCCCAGTCATGTGTTTGGAACACCCACTATCCAAAATCCATTTATCCAGAGCTTTGGAATCCTACAAAATGTAGGATGAGACCAAAGTGTGGTTAAAGGATTAAATAAGTAGTTTTGAACTTTAATTGATTTACATGAATTTAGTATGTATTATTTATTGTTCGAATCAAGTAAAGTGAATAAGCTTTAAATATAAAGTAATTTTAAAAGTTTTAATTAAGTTTAAAATAATTTAATTAAATTTAAAATAATTTAATAATTAAATAATTTAATAATTTAATTAAGTTTAAAATAATTAAGTTTAAAATATTTTAATTAAGTTTCAAATAATTTTATTAAGTTTAAAATAATTTAATTAAGTTTCAAATAATTTTATTAAGTTTAAAATAATTTAATTAAGTTTAAAATAATTTAATTAAGTTTAAAATAATTAAGTTTCAAATAATTTTATTAAGTTTAAAATAATTTAATTAAGTTTAAAATAATTTAATTAAGTTTCAAATAATTTTATTAAGTTTAAAATAATTTAATTAAGTTTAAAATAATTGAGTTTCAAATAATTTTATTAAGTTTAAAATAATTTAATTAAGTTTAAAATAATTTTATAATAAGTTTAAAATAATTTTATTAAGTTTAAAATAATTTAATTAAGTTTCAAATAATTTTATTAAGTTTAAAATAATTTAATTAAGTTTAAAATAATTCAGTTTCAAATAATTAAGTTTAAAATAATTTAATTAAGTTTCAAATAATTTTATTAAGTTTAAAATAATTTTATTAAGTTTAAAATAATTTAATTAAGTTTCAAATAATTTTATTATGTTTAAAATGTTTTTATTAAGTTTCAAATAATTTAATTAAGTTTAAAATAATTTTATTAAGTTTAAAATAATTTAAGTTTCAAATAATTTTATTAAGTTTAAAATAATTTAATTAAGTTTAAAATAATTTTATAATAAGTTTAAAATAATTTTATTAAGTTTAAAATAATTTAATTAAGTTTCAAATAATTTTATTAAGTTTAAAATAATTTAATTAAGTTTCAAATAATTTTAATTAAGTTTAAAATAATTTTAATTAAGTTTCAAATAATTTTATTAAGTTTAAAATAATTTTAATTAAGTTTAAAATAATTTTATTAAGTTTAAAATAATTTTAATTAAGTTTCAAATAATTTTATTAAGTTTAAAATAATTTTAATTAAGTTTAAAATAATTTTAATTAAGTTTCAAATAATTTTATTAAGTTTAAAATAATTTTAATTAAGTTTAAAATAATTTTAATTAAGTTTAAAATAATTTAATTAAGTTTAAAATAATTTTAATTACGTTTAAAATAATTTTATTAAGTTTAAAATAATTTTATTAAGTTTAAAATAATTTTAATTAAGTTTAAAATAATTTTATTGAAAGAGGTTATTGAACCCATGTTAGATTCAAACTTAGCTTTGGGTTAATCAAGCAGGCGTCCTAAGGATAAGTTTCAGTTCAGTGGCGAGGCATATGACCTACTTGAATATCATTAGACCACTTGCTGAAGACTTTCCAAACTGTTCCTGCCCAAAAAACTTAATACTAAATTTTGGTCTAATTAGCCCATGTTTGACTGGGGTAGCTTCGGTCAGATCCACTAAGTCTAGTGCACCAGGTAGAATTCCATATTCAACCTAGACATGCCTTCGACAGAGTTTCCTTGACGTACTATCATCCCAATCCATTCCGGTGCTATGTTATAGGGTTTGGTAAACCTTTTTCATCTAACCGTTCTAATAATCATAATCCTAAGTATTGAGTTTGGTTTAATTAAGTTGGTTGGATTGTTTTTCTAGTTGCTCCCCCTGAGTCATAGCTTAGATAAGGTCTATCTAAGTAATTGATTTGACTTTTAGGGACCAAGTAGTGGTTTGGTTTGATTGGTTTGGTTAAGTGTTTTGTTTGAACCTATGCTTGGACTTGACTTCTAACATTTTGACTGATTAGAGACATGTATGATTTGTTTGTTTTGTTCGGTTTATAGCCAAGCCCCGATTTGTTGTACACGGCTCGTTGCAATCCAAGTACCATATTTAGACACTTGGATCCCATTTTGAACCTTTCAAAAGTTTTCTTGAGTCGCTCGACTTGACCTTTCAAATCGGAATTTTCTTCCTCGAGTTTTTCAACTTGAGTCGAAGTTCTGACTTGAACTTGGTTAGTCGAGTCACTCAAGCTAACTTGTTGCTTAAGGTGGTCTATTTCCTTAAGTAACAAGTTATTTTGTTTTTCCAAATTTGCTAATTTTTTAAACAAACATTTAACTACTTTAAGTAAATTTGACTTTGAATAAATCATTACCATATTCGGATCTTTCGATCTGGGGCTTCTCTCGGAATCGAGGTCGATCTCGGACTCGAACTCAGAATCTTTGTTCCTTGCCATAAATGCAAGGTGACTTGAGTGCTTCGTTTGTTCCGTGTCGGATTCGTCGGAAGAGGTTTCGTCCCAAGTCGCTTGAAGTGCCTTCTTCCGTCTTGTCGATTTGGGTCGTTCTTCTTTCCGATTTGGGCATTCGTTTTTGAAATGCCCCTTTTTGTTGCATCCATAACAAATCATTTCTGATTTGTTTTGGATCTGGTTCGGTGGAATCTTTTTGGTATTTCTTCTGAGCTTTTTCTTAGTCAACAATCTTCGGACCATGTTGACTAGTTCTTCTTCATTTGTTGAATCTGAGTCTAACTCGCTTTCAGACTCGATCTTCATTTTTGATTTTGTCGCTTTGTTTGAACCTGCATACAAAGCAACTCCTTTCTCAACATGGCTCATGTTAGATTGCTCGTGTAATTCCAACTCGCAAAACAATTCGTCTAACTTAAGAATTGAAAGATCTTTGGAAACTTTGTATGCATCTACAATTGATGCCCACAAAGTATTCCTCGGAAAGGCGTTCAGAGCGTACCTTATCATGTCGCGATTTTCGAGTTCATGTCCGATCAGGAGAAGACCGTTGAGGATGTCCTTCAGTCGGGCGTGTAGTTGCGAGGCCGTCTCTCCAGGAAACATTTTTATATTAAGTAAATTATTTAAAAGAAGACCTCGTTTGTTTACCTTTAAGTCGTCGGTTCCTTCATGTAATTTGATTAGTGAGTCCCACAAGTCTTTGTCGTTGTCGTAGGGACCAACTCGGTTCAATTCCTCCATTGTGAGTCCACACTGAATGGTGTTGATCGCCTTGTAATTTAGTTGTGCCTTTTTGACCATTTGTGGAGTCCATTCTTCCGGTTCTAGAGTTGTTCCATCCTTCGTTGGAGGAGTATAACCTTTCAAGATTGTGAACCAGAGCTCGATGTCGAACTTCAGGAAACACTCCATCCTATTCTTCCAGTAGCTAAAGTTTTCTCCTTTGAATAGTGGAGGTCGGACCGTGCTATAGCCTTCTTGATATGAATTCGACATCCTTGCAAAGCACAGATAAAAAAAAATATTTCCAAGACTTTTGTCTTGGGATTAGTAGTGCTTGAAAAAATAGAGATAATGAAAAAATATTAAAGAAATTTTAAGAAAAAAAAAAGATTTTAAAGATGCTTAGAAAATCGGTTAAGAAATTTCAGAGCTAACCTTGCTCTAATACCAATTGATAGGATCGAGTAGGGCGATAGAGGGGGGGGGGGGGGGGGGGGGGAATATCGCTTCTTTTTAAAACTATTCTTTTCTTTTTAAGTCAGAATCGTGCAGCGGAAAATAAGAAAGGAGACACAATCGTTTACTTCGTTCGGAGCCTAGCTCGACTCCTACTCGAAGGCCCGCGGTCCTTGACCGCACCGATGGGCAAAACACTATAATCCTTCTTTCCGAACTCCTCGGAAAGAAGTGAATTGTACAAGTACAGATATGTAAGATAGTAACACTTCTACTATCTTACAGAATTAAAGTGCAGTACAAAAATAAAGCTATACCGACAATTGCAGAATTTAAGTCGTAGCTCGGTCGGCAATCGGATGAAGTAGCTTGCAAATTTGATGAAGACTTGTAGTGTGGACAGATTGCAAACGAGCACAAGAGTTGATCAGAAAAAATTATTTTTGCCTCTGTCTTCGAGCCTGGTTTTATAGGAGTACTGAGGGTTCGGTCGACCGATCCCCTATTCGGTCGACCGAACCAGCTTCGATCACCTCCAGCTGGCAATCTGACACTGGCTCATAATTGTGCTTTAATTTGCCTTCAATGGTTCGGTCGACTGAATCATTTTATCGGTCGACCGAACAAGGTTTTTCCTTGTTCGCTAAAATCTGCCGAGATCACCCTTTAATGCTGATTAAATGTTGATTGGATCGGTCGACCGATCCTCTTGTTCGGTCGACCGATCAGCCCTTCTTTCCTTTGCTTGTTGATTCGGTGTCGGTGCTGATGAACTGGCTTGCTGAGTCAACAGGTTCGGTCGACCGATCTTACTTTTCGGTCGACCGATCAAGCTTTGACCAGACTCTGGCTCAGTTCTGAACTGGACTGACTTCTGTGCTGATCTTACTTGGTTCGGTCGACCGGTCCTCTAGTTCGGTTGACCGATCCGCCTAGACCTGCAAAACAGTGTTAGAACAAAAAACACCCTGCAACACAGATGTTAGCATAACAGTATAATAATGCATGAGTAATAAAAGAACAGTAGAACTGTTCTTGATCTCAACTTGGAAACCTTCCCGGTTTCTTCAGTTGGATCAGCGACCTAAGGTTGTTCCCTCTGAGAACCCGACCTCACTGTCGCTCCTCCAGTTTACTTACCTCAACCTACCTGCCAAACTTTGATCCTCCAGATCTAGTTTGGACTTCTCACTCAGCCTTGATCGGCTCCCCGGGACTTTTCCTTTGATCTTCAGTCCTTTAGACCTCTCGATCACACTGCCAAGCTTCATCTCCCCTCGACCTTCTTGGACTTTCACCTGGGTTCCACGATCTGCTAAGATTTCTCCTGCCTAGCCTCCAATTAGGTCTTTCCCAGTTGAGTAAACATTCTGCACACTCAGTAAACTTGTTAGATCACAACAAGACTTAACTTGAACCTTTGACAAAATCAAAACTTAGGTTTGATTCTGGTGCAGCTTGCACCAACAGGATCTACGATATTAGCCTCTGTAGGTACTCTGCAAATCTTCACATATCCTCTCTCGATAATCTCTCGAATGAGATGGAAGCGTCGTAGTATGTGTTTAGTCCGCTGGTGTGAGCGAGGTTCCTTAGCCTGTGCTATAGCTCCATTGTTGTCACAATAGAGCTCAATAGGGTCAGCGATACTAGGAACCACCCCAAGTTCAGTGATGAACTTGCGGATCCAAACTGCCTCCTTTACTGCCTCTGATGCAGCAATGTACTCGGCCTCTGTCGTACAATCAGCTACTGTGTCCTGCTTCAAACTCTTCCAGCTCACAGCACCACCATTAATGCAAAACATGAACCCTGACTGTGATCGATAATCATCCTGATCGGTCTAGAAGCTGGCATCACTGTAACCCTTTACAGCTAGCTCGTCATCGCCTCCATATATCAAGAAATATTCTTTAGTCCTTCTTAAGTACTTAAGAATATTCTTGACCGTTATCCTGTGACTTTCACCTGGATCTGACTGGTATCTGCTCGTCATGCTCAAAGCATACGAGACATCAGGTCGAGTACATAGCATGGTGTACATGATAGATCGTATGGTTGAGGCATAAGGGATATGATCCATGCGGTCTCTCTCCTCTCTAGAAAAGGAACCTTGAGACTTCGAAAGACTCACGCCATGTGACATCGGCAGAAATCCCTTCTTGGAGTTTTACATGGCAAACCGAAAGAGTACCTTGTCAATATATGTACTCTGACTTAGGCCAAGCAATCTCTTTGATCTATCTCTATAGATCTGTATGCCTAGAATGCGAGATGCTTCACCTAAGTCCTTCATTGAGAAACAACTCCCTAGCCAGGTCTTGATAGACTATAGCAAAGGGATGTCTTTCCCAATGAGTAGTATGTCATCCACATACAATATGAGGAAGACAACTATGTCCCCTACAACCTTCTTGTAGACACAAGGTTCATCTTCATTCTTGATGAAACCAAATTATTTGATTGCATCATCGAATCGAAGATTCCAGCTCCGAGAAGCTTGCTTTAGTCCATAAATGGACATATGCAGCTTGCATACTCTGCTAATATGCTGTGGATCTACAAAACCCTCAGGTTGTGTCATGTACACATCCTCGAGCATATTTTCATTCAGAAACGCGGTTTTGACATCCATCTGCCATATCTCATAGTCATGGTATGCTGTAATAGCAAGCATGATCCGAATGGACTTAAACATCGCTATTGGAGAAAAGGTTTCATTATAGTCAATACCATGAATCTGCTTGAAACATTTAGCTACCAAGCGACCCTTATAGATAAGTCCATCTATGTCAGTCTTTCTCTTAAAGACCCACTTACACCCTATGGGTTTTACCCCTTCAGGTGGATCAACCAAAGTCCATACTTGGTTGGTGTACATGGATTCCATTTCGGATCTCATGGCCTCTAGCCATTTCTCGGAATCTGGTCTCATCACAGCTTCCTGATAGGTGGTAGGCTCATCCTCTATGAGCACAATGTCATCATGGTCAGACAAAAGAAATGAGTATCTCTCAGGCTAACGACGTACCCTATCAGACCTGCGAAGAGGTATGTCTACTTGAACTGGTTGTTGTTCCTCAACTCCTTGTGGAACAACATCATCCACAACACTTTGTGGTTCCAGTTCAACTTCCATCGAGGCTTCAGTGCTATGGTCCGCATCTTGAACTTCTTCAAGATCGAACGTACTCCCACTAGCTTTCTAGAAACAAAGTCTCTTTCTGGAAAGACCCCAGTCTTTTCCACAACTACCTTGTGCTGACTGGGAACGTAGAAGTAATATCCCTTAGTTTCCTTGGGATATCTAATGAAATAGCACTTATCGGATTTGGGTCCCAATTTGTCCGAGACTTGACGTCGTACGTAAGCCTCACAACCCCAAATCCTCATAAAAGACACCTGGGCATCTCTCCCAGTCCATATCCTATATGGTGTCTTTATCACAACCTTGGATGGAACTCGGTTGAGTATAAAAGTTGTCGTATCTAGAGCATAGCCCCAAAGGAATGTTGGAAATCTATGTGACTCATCATAGATCGTACCATATCTAATAGGGTACGATTCCTCTTTTCGGATACACCATTCCACTGTGGTGTTCCAGGAGGAGTGAGTTGGGATAGAATCCCACACTCAGCTAGATAGTCACGAAACTCATGGCTAAGGTATTCTCTACCTCGATCTGATCGAAGTATCTTAATACTCTTGCCAAACTGGTTTTGTACTTCATTCTTAAATTCTTTGAACTTTTCAAAGGATTCAGACTTATGTGTCATCAAGTACACATAACCATATCTACTGAAGTCATCAGTAAATGTGATGAAGTACCTATAACCGCCTCTAGCAGTGACATTGAAAGGGCCACATACATCACTATGTATAAGTCCTAACAAATCAGTCGCTCTTTCGCTGTGCCCACTAAAGGGAGTCTTGGTCATCTTTCCTAGTAGGCATGACTCGTACGTCTCATAAGATTCAAAATCAAATGAGTCCAACAAACCATCCTTATAGAGTTGGGATAAGCGCTTGTCATTTAAATGAACTAAGCGACAGTGCCAGAGATAGGTTTGGTTCATATCATTTGACTTGAACCTCTTGGTATTTATGTTATAGATAGGGCTTTCAAGGTCTAGAATGTAGAGTCCGTTTATCAGAGGTGCACTACAATAGAACATATCTTTTAAATAAATAGAACAACATTTGTCCTTAATTATAAAAGAGAAACCTTTCTTGTCCAAACAAGAAACTGAAATTATGTTCTTAGTTAAAGCAGGCACATAACAACATTCATCTAATTCTAATACAAGCCTAGAGGGCAGAGATAGATGATAAGTTCCTACAGCAATAGCAGCAACCCGTGCTCTATTGCCTACTCGTAGGTCCACCTCGCCCTTCGCCAATGCCCTGCTATTTCTCAACGCCTGCACATTAGTACAAATGTGAGAAGCACATCCGGTATCTAATACCCATGATGAAGAAATAGATAGATTGACTTCTATAACATATATACTTGAAGTGGAAGTCTCACTTCGCTTCTTCTTAAGATCTTCTAGGTACACCTTGCAGTTCCTCATCCAGTGTCCGGTCTGACCGCAGTGGAAGCATGTAGTATCCTTTGCGACCCCTCCTTTAGGCTTCAGTGCCTTGCCTTTGCCCTTGACTTGGGACTTTCCTTTGCCTTTGGGCTTGCCCTTGCTCTTGTGTTTCTGAACCATCAGAATAGAGTGGGGCTTAGCCTTCTTAAGGTTCAGCTCAGCAGTTGTTAACATGCTAAGCAGCCGGGGCAGTGGCTTGTCGATTTCATTCACGTTGTAGTTTAGAACGAATTGACTATAGCTATCTGGCAAGGATTGCAAGATCAGGTCAGTGGCCAGCTCTTGGCCAAGCGGGAATCCCAACCTCTGTAGATTTTCTATGTACCCAATCATTTTGAGTACATATGGGCCTACGGGAGCCCCATCTGACATCTTACACTGAAATAGTGCCCTTGAGATCTCAAATATCTCGTGCCTCGCTTGTCCTTGATACAGTTGACGAAGATGTTCAACCACATCATAAGCGCCCATCAACTCGTGTTGCTTCTGAAGCTCAGAGTTCATGGTCACGAGCATTAGACAGGACACATCTAATGCGTCATCTTGATGCTTCTTATAAGCATCTTTGTCAGCTCGCGTGGCAGTGGCAGGAGGAGCCTCCGGAATGGGCTGCTCCAGAACGTACAGTTTACGTTCTTGGGTGAGAACTATTCTCAAGTTTCTGTACCAGTCCAGGAAATTTGCTCCGTTGAGCTTGTCCTTCTCAAGGACAAAACGCAGGGAGAAAGAGTTCGTATTCGACGTCATGGTTATCTACAATAGAGAAATACAGAAAATAAATATCATATTCTTTTAAATCATTTAATTAGGTCTTTAACTAAATGATGCTCCCACTGAATTATATAATTCATGTGGGACAAGATCCACATCATACTAACCCTTGAGTTAGCTTTGGCTAATACGCCCAAGATTTAGTATGATCGGTAGGTAACGATTTACCAATTACATCTCTATGCAACTCTTGTTCATAGGATCATTATCCACAGTTTTATTAAAATTTGAGTTAGCTTTGGCTAATACGCCCAAGAATTAATATAAATGTGATTTATGTCCTATCTTTCCAACCGTTGGAAGAATGCCTATAGTTGTACTCGATCCAACCGAGTTAACTAGGAATACTCAATCTAATTGAGTTGTACTCACCCATGCGTTGATAAGCGGGACCAAGATTGTCCCTCCGTACCCTACCAAGATAATATATGTTGCTCTGCTTTGGCAGATTCAACAACACATGTGATCGAGGTAGTGATAGGTATCACGGTACGGTAGGCATTTGAGTTGACGTGATTGAGATCTAATCTAATCGAGAGGGTGCATCTTGTACATGATTTAGATCTAATCTAATCGTTAGGCACTAATTAATTACTAATTATGAATCACATACACACAAGCAATTAATTAAATTATTTGTGATTAGTCATGACCCTACTACGATCTTCTCAAGCCAATGAGAAGATCGGATGGTCAACCTAAGGTCAATAGCTTCTCAAGCTCCTCCCTTTGACCACCTTGTGTTGCTCGCGCCCTCCTCGTAACTCCGTCTCGAGTGGACCTTCCACCGCTCCAATTTTGTACATTACAATTTTGAAACTCGAGTTATATTCGAGTCTAAACTAATTTACAACAAGAATAAATGGAGAAAGGCACGACGCGCAGGTCGCGTATCAAGTATACAGCACACACAACACAAATGACGGCGCGTAGGCCGTAATATGAATTACAACACATTTCCAATCAAATTGGGTCTTTTTGGGCCATGACTATCACAAAATAATACAAATAATACATAATTCTAAATTATGTATTTTCTATAATTTTCTGTAATTTTTTCTACAATTTTTACAATTTTTTACGAGTAAAAATTTCTAGCGGTCCCGTTTAGAGGTTTTCGGACGTAATCGCAGAATGAATCCCCTTGCGGGGCCAAGGGCAGCACCCCTACCCGCGATCTAACCATCGCGAGTGTCCCTAAGTGATCCTACAGTGCCTTAGCCCGCTGTCCCAAAAAGTTTTGGGGCGAAACCTTGTCGTTTCGGAAAAATCTTCTCGGTAGTTGAAGCCTACAAGTGTCGAAACACTTGTGCTTCGCTTTTATGAGAAAATACCCATAAAAATCATAAAAACCACAAAATTATAGAAAGTTACAGAACCTATATTTTTCATAAAAAATCAAATTAAATTCGTACTCGCTTCGCACGTGGCTCTGATACCACTGATGGGTCTTTCGGGCCACGAAAATCATTTTTTCGCGTCGCGGAAACCCCGAAACCCCCACCACCGGATCCGTGCGAAGAATAAAATTTCAAAAAACCTATGAGTACAAGTTTACAAACTCTAGATCTACATTAGAGTACGAGTTTTACCCTTGATGCGCGCCTTTCGCAAATCCCGCTCGTCCAAGGTGTCGGATCTCAAGATTGTCAAAGTAGACAACCCTCTAGAAGTATCCACACGAACAAATCGATGGAGGGAGAACCTTAGAGTGTGCTAGCACTCCAAGAAGGTCTCGGCAATGGAGAGGAGAGGGAGAGAAGAATTGGAGCAAGGAAGAAGATGAGAGTTACAAAATGCTTGAATGAAATTCACCTCATCAAAACCCCCATAAGTGGCCGGCCACAACAAAGCTTGTAACCCCCTTCTCATTTAATGTGGAGGCCACATTAAATAGGAGATTTGTAACCTCCATGAGGTGGCACACACATGTGCTAGCCTTGATGATGTGGCACATCATTATTGGCCACTTAATGCCAAGTCACAAATGATGTGGCATAAAGTCAAGTCAAACTTGACTCTTCCTCTTCCTCTCAAGTCAAGTCAAACTTGACTTAATCTCTCTCATGGTTGATCTAATCCAACCATTTAATTCAAGCCAATTTAATATAATGAATCTAATTCATTTAATTAAATTGATTCAATGAGTCATAATCTAAATTATATTCATTGAACACATGAATCAACTTGAGTCCAACTCAATTAGCCTAATTAGGATTACTCTTAATCCAAATTAATTCATCAAATGAATCTAATCCTCTTGGTTCATCATATGAACCTAATCTCCATCTAATTGTCCTTTGTGTGTGACCTTATAGGTTCTTATAACGTTGGTAATGCTCCTAAACCCATTTAGAAGCATAAGTAATGAGCGGTATCTAGCAACACATCATTACTACCCAAGTTATAAGAATGTTGAGATCCAACATCACCTTGTGACTACTAATTGTGACTCCTCACAAAATATGACAATGTCCTTCTATCCTAGACATCTAGATTGATCAATGTGAGGCATAGACCGTGTCATCCTCTAATCAATCTAAATATTGAACTCCAAGTAGACTCACTAAATCAAATGAGCTCAATATCTCATATTAACTCATTTGGGCATGGTCATGCACTTCGTGGTCTCACTCTATCAAGAATATCGATGTCACTCCCGTCATATAGTAGGGATAGATCCCATCTACATCACTCACATCCCTCCGTATAATTTGTTACATACTCAGTAATCGCCTTTATAGTCCACCCAGTTATGGGTGACGTTTGACGAAACCAAAGTACATAACTCCTTATGTAGGGATCCATGGTGACTTCAAGTCTAAGGACTAGTAGTCATACTAATAGCCACATGAGAAAGTATATGACACTCATATAACGATCCATGATACTTTCTCATGGCGGGTCATTCAGTATACATTCTCCAATGCATACTCATGTGTCAACTTGATATCTCTATATCCATGACTTGTGAGATCAAGTCATCGAGTTGACCTACATGCTAGTCTTATTGCATTAACATTGTCCCTGAATGTTAATACTCGACTAGGAATGATTAAGAGTAGTGTTCCCTATATCATCTCACTATCGGTTCAACTAACCGATTGATATAGGTGAGAACCTTCTACTCAAGAACACTATTATACTTAGTTTATTCGGCACCAATACAAGTAAGTATAATAACCAAAAATAAATGCCTTTATTTATATAAGAATATGATACAACAAGTCCATAATACAATCATCAAATGATTGGCTCTAGGGCTCTAACTAACAGGAATTTTGCATGGCAAACCGTAGTAATTCCGTGTCAATATATGTACTTTGACTTAGGACAAGCAATCTCTTAGATCTATCTCTATAGATCTTTATGCCTAGAATACATGCTGCTTCACCTAAGTCCTTCATTGAGAAACAATTCTCCAGCCAAGTCTTTATAGACTGCAGCAAAGGGATGTCATTTCCAATGAGTAGTATGTCATCCACATACAATACAAGGAAGACAACTGTGTTCCCAACAACCTTCTTGTAGACACAGGGTTCATCTTCATTCTTGATGAAACCAAACTGTTTGATCGCATCATCGAATCGAAGATTCCAGCTTCGAGAAGCTTGCTTTAGTCCATAAATGGACTTATGCAGCTTGCATACTCTGCCAGTATGCAGTGGATCTACAAAACCTTCAGGTTGTGTCATGTACACATCCTCGAACAAGTTTCCATTCAGAAACGCAGTTTTGACATCCATATGCCAGATCTCATAATCGTGGTATGCTGCAATAGAAAGCATGATCCGAATGAACTTAAACATCGCTACTGGAGAAAAAGTTTCATCATAGTCAATACCATGAATTTGCTTGAAACCTTTAGCTACCAAACGACCCTTATAGGTATGCATAAGTCCATCCATGTCAATCTTTCTCTTAAAGACCCACTTACACCCAATGGGTTTGACGCCTTCAGGTGGATCAACCGAAGTCCATACTTGGTTGGTGTACATGGATTCCATCTCGGATCTCATGCCTTCTAGCCATTTCTCAGAATCTGGTCTCATCACAGGTTCTTGATGGGAGGTAGGCTCATTCTCAACGAGCATAATGTCGTCATGGTCAGACAAGAGAAATGAGTATCTCTCAAGCTGACGACGTACCCTGTCAGACCTACGAAGAGGTAGGTCTACTTGAACTGGTTGTTGTTCCTCAACTCTTTGTGCAACAATCTCATCATCCACAACATTTTACGGTTCCAGGTCAACTTCCATCAAGGCTTCAGTGCTATGGTCCATATCTTGAACTTCTTCAAGATCGAACATACTCCCACTAGTTTTTCTAGAAACAAAGTTCTTTTCTAAAAATACCCCAGTCTTAGCCACAAACACTTTGTGGTGACTGGGAATATAGAAGTAATATCCCTTCATTTCCTTAGGATATCCTATAAAATAACACTTATCAGATTTGGGTCCTAGTTTGTTCGAGACTTGACGTCGAACGTAAGCCTCACAACCCCAAATCCTTATAAAAGATATCTGGGCATCTCTCTAGTCCATATTCTATATGGTGTCTTTATCACAGCTTTAGATGGAACACGGTTAAGTGTGAAGGCGGCTGTGTCTAGAGCATATCCCTAAAGAATATAGGAAGATCTGTGTGACTCATCATAGATCGTACCATATCTAATAGGGTATGATTCCTCCTTTTGGATACACCATTCAATTGTGGTGTTCCAGGAGGAGTGAGTTGGGATAGAATCCCACACTCAGCTAGATAATTACGAAACTCATGGCTAAGGTATTCACCACCTCGATCTGATCGAAGTATTTTAATACTCTTGCATAGCTGGTTTCGTATTTCATTCTTGAATTCTTTGAACTTTTCAAAGGATTGTGACTTATGTGTCATCAGATACACATAGCCATATCTACTGAAGTCATTAGTAAATGTAATCAAGTACATATAACTACCTCTGGCAGTGACATTGAAAGAGCCACATGCATCACTATGTATAAGTCCTAACAAGTCAATTGCTCTTTCACTGTGTCCCCTAAAGGGAGTCTTGGTCATCTTGCCTAGTAGGCATGACTCACATGTCTCATATGATTCAAAATCAAATAAGTCCAGCAAACCATTTTTATGGAGCTGGGATAAGCGATTCTCATTTATATGACCTAAGCGACAATGCCAGAGATAGGTTTGGTTCATTTCATTTGACTTGAGCCTTTTGGTACTTATGTTATAGATGGGGTTCTCTAAGTCTAGAATGTAGAGTCCGTTCATCAGAGGTGCACTACAATAGAACATATCTTTCAAATAAACGGAACAACATTTGTTCTTTATTATAAATGAAAAGTCTTTCTTGTCTAAATAAGAAACTGAAATGATGTTCTTTGTGAGAGTAGGCACATAACAATATTCATCTAATTCTAGTACAAGCCTAGAGGGCAGAGATAGAAAGTAAGTTCCTACAGCAACAGTAGCAACCCGTGCTCCATTGCCTACTCGTAGGTCCACCTCGCCCTTCGTCAATGCCCTGCTATTTCTCAGCGCCTGTACACTAGTGCAAATGTGAGAAGCACATCCGGTATCTAATACCCACGATGAAGAAATAGAGAGATTGACTTCTATAGCATATATACCTGAAGTAAAAATCTCATTTCTCTTCTTCTTAAGATCTTCCAGGTATCCTTTGCAGTTCCTCTTCCAGTGCCCGGTCTGAGCGTAGTGGAAGCAGGTAGCATCCTTGGCAACCCCTCCTTTAGATTTCATTACCTTGCCTTTGCCCTTGGCTTGGGACTTTCGCTTACTTTTAGGCTTGCCCTTGCCTTTATGCTTTTGCACCATCAAAATGGAGTTGGGCTTTACCTTCTTAAGGTTGAGCTCAGCAGTTCGCAACATACTTAGCAGCTCAAGCAGTGACTTATCAATTTTGTTCATGTTATAATTTATGGCAAATTAACTGTAACTTTCTGGCAAGGATTGCAAGATCAAGTCAGTGGTCAGTTCTTGGCCAAGTGGGAATCTCAACCTCTGTAGGTTCTCTATATATCCAATCATCTTGAGTACATATGTGTTAGTTAAAGCCCTAGAGACAATCATATGATGATTGTTGTATAGACTCGATGTATCATATTCCTATATATTTATAAAAGCATTTCTTTTATGGTTATTATACTGACTTGTATTGGTGCCAAATAACTAAGTATAATAGCGTCCTTGAGTAGAAGGTTCTTATCTATATCAATCGATTGGATGAATCGATAGTGAGATGATATAGAGAACACTACTCTTAATCATTCCTAGTCAAGTATTAACATTCAGGGACAATGTTAATGTGATGAGACTAGCATATAGGTCAACTCGATGACTTGATCCCACAAGTCATGGATATAGAGATATTAAGTTGACACATGGGTATGCATTGGAGAATGTATACTGAATGACCTGCCTTGAGAAAGTATCATGGATCGTTATATGAGTGTCATATACTTTCTCATGTGACTATTAGTCCTTGGACCTAAAGTCACCATGGTTCCCTACATAAGGAGTTGCATACTTTGGCTTCGTCAAACGTCACCCGTAACTGGGTGGACTATAAAGGCGATTACTGGGTATGTAACAAATTATGCTGAGGGATGTGAGTGATGTAGATAAAATCTATCCCTCCTATATGACGGGAGTGACATCATGATTCTTGATAGAGTGAGATCACTAAGTGTATGACCATGCCCAAATGAGTCAATATAAGATATTGAGCTCATTTGATTAGAGTGAGTCTACTTGGAGTTCAAGATATAAATTGATTAGAGGATGACACGGTCTATGCCTCAGTTGATCAATTTAGATGTCTAGGATAGAAGAACATTATCATATATTGTGAGAGTCACAATTAGTAGTCACAAGGTGATGTTGGATCTCAACATTTTTGTAACTTGGGTAGTAATGATGTGTTGCTAGATACCGCTCATTACTTATGCTTCTAATTGGGTTTAGGAGCATTGTCAACGTTACAAGAACCTATAGGGTCACACACAAAGGGCAATTAGATGGAGAATAGGTTCATATGATGAACCAAGAGGATTAGGTTTATGTGATGAACCAAATTGGATTAAGAGTAATCCAAATTAGACTAATTGAGTTAGACTCAATTTGATTTATGTATTGAATGAATCTAATTTAGATTATGACTCATTGAATCAATTTAATTTAATAAATAGAGATTCATTAAATCAAATTGACTTGAATCAATGGTTAGATTTGATTAACCATGGGAGATAAATGAGTCAAATTTGACTTGACTTGAGAGGGAAGATGAAGGTTCAAGTTTGACTTGACCATATGCTACCTCATTTGTGACATGGCATGACGCCGACCAATGATGGTATTCCACATCATCATGGTTGCATCAAGAGTGTGCCACCTCATGAGGAATACCAAGAGTCATGACTCTTGGTATTACATAGAGGTATAATAACCTCTTAATGTGGCCGACCACTAGTGTGCAAGAGTTAGCAATTTTTGTGTGCTAATCCACTTCATCATCTTCCTCCTGTCTTCTTTCTTGCTCTCCCCCTCATCCTTGCCGAGACTCCTTGGAGTGCTAGCACACTCTAAGGTTTCCTCTCCATCTCTTATTCGTGTGGATACTTCTAGAGGTGTGTACACTTGAACACATTTGAGATCCAAAGAACCTTGGATGAGTGGGATTTGCGAAGGGCTTCGCTTCAAAGGTATACTCACTTTCTTGTAGATCTAGGATAGGAAACATGTACATGTAAAATTTTTATATCTTCGCACGGATCCGTGGCAAGACTTCGGGGTTTCCGCAACGTAAAAAGCGATTTTTGCGGCCCGAAAGTCCCAACAATATGGACCTACGGGAGTCCCATCTTGCATCTTGCACTGAAACAGTGCCTTAGAGATCTCGAATCTCTCGCACCTTGCTTGTCTTTGATATAGTTGACGAAGATGTTCAACCATATCATAAGCAGTCATCAACTCGTGTTGCTTCTGAAGCTCAGAGTTCATGGTTGCGAGCATGAGGCATGACACATCTAATGCATCATCTTGATGCTTCTTATAAGCTTCTCAGTCGGCTCGCGTGGCAGTGGCAAGAGGTGCCTCTGGAATGAGCTTCTCCAAGATGTACAGTTTTCTTTCTTGTGTGAGAACGATTTTCAGATTCCTGTACCAGTCGAGGAAATTAGCTCCATTGATCTTGTCCTTGTCAAGGACAGAACGTAGGGAGAAAATGTTCGTGTTCGTCGACATGGCAATCTAAAACATAAATAAAGTAGAAAGTAAATATCATATTCCACTTATCATTTAATTATGTCTTTAACTAAATGATGCTCCCACTGAATTATAGGGCTTTTGTAGAATCAAGTCATGGATGTGGTCAAACCACACTACTAGATTCATACCAATTAGCTATAATTCTCGTGAGACAAGATCCACATCATATTACGCCTCGAGTTAGCTTTGGCTAAATTGCCCAAGACTTAGTATGATCGGTAGATAACTAATTACCAATTACATCTTTATGCAACTCTTGTTTATACTATCTTCCCAACCGTTGGAAAATGCCTATAGTTTTACCCAATCCAATTGAGTTAACTAGTTATACTCAATCTAATTGAGTTTGTTCTCACCCAAGCTTTGATAGACGGGACTAAGATTGTCCCTCCGCACCCTATCTAATCATGAATGTGTATCATATACGCATTAAGGCACTAATTACCCTATATTAGCATGCATCACATACACACAAGCAATAATATATATATATATATATATATATATATATATATATATATATATATATATATCTTGACCGCCATGTGTTGACAGCACCCTCTTTGTAACTCCTTCTTGCGTGGACCTTCCACAGCTTCATTTTGTACATTACAAATATGAAACTCGAGTTACATTCGAGTCTAAAATCTATTTACAATAGGAACATAAGAAGGGAGGCATGACACGCAGGTCGCATATCATATACAACACGCATAATACTAAAATGGCGTGCAGGTCATATTATGAATTACAACACAATTTTAACCAATCACATTGGGGTTTCTGGGCCATGACCATCACAATATTATACATAATTCTAAATTATGTATTTTACATAAATTTCTATAATTTTACTACTGTTTTATCAATTTTATGAGTCACAACTTCTCAGCGGTCCCGTTTAGTGATTTTCGGGCGCGATAGCGAGACAATGCCCCTTGCGGGGTTAGGGGCAGCACCCCTTCTCGCGAAATGAATATTGTGAGTGTCCCAAACTGATCTAATAGCGCCTTAAGTCACTGTCCCAAAAAAAATAATTTTTTTGGGCGAGACCTTGCCGTTTCGGAAGGTTTTTCTCAGTATTTGAAGCCTACAAGTGTCCGACCACTTGTTGCTTCGCCTCTACAAGAAAAATACTCACAAAATCCATAAAAGTAGAAAAATTACAGAAACTTACAGATCTGAAACCTTTTCGCAATAACAAATACAAACATGTACAAGCTTCGCACGTGGCTCTGATACCACTATTAGGACTTTCGAGCCGCAAAAACCGCTTTTTGCGTTGCGGAAACCTCGAAGCTAGCCACGGATTCGTGCGAAGATATAAATAGAATATTCATGTACATGTTTGTCTACACTAGATCTACCTTAGATCTACATGAAAAGGAAGTATTACCCTTGTAGCGATGCCCTTCGCTTATCCCGCTCGTCCAAACGGTTGTCGGATCTCGTAGAGTGTCAAGTGTACACTCCTCTACACGTATCCACACAGACAAAAGGTGGAGAGAACCACTTAGAGTGTGCTAGCACTCTTGAGATGTCTCGGTAATGGAGGAGAAGGAGAGAAAAGAAGAGAGGAGGAAGAAGAAACCTTGAATAAGCACACACTTATTCTTCATTACTATGGTCGACCACTTATTAGAGGTTTTATACCTCCATGTAATACAAAAAGTCATGGCTCTTGGTCTTCCTCATGAGGTGGCACACAATGATGTAGCCTTGATGATGTGGAACATCATCATTGGCTGGCCCATGCCAAGTCACAATGAAGTGGCATTTGGTCAAGTCAAACTTGACCCTTCATCTTTCCTCTCAAGTCAAGTCAAACTTGACCTCTTATCTCCCATGGTTGATCAAATCTACCCTTTGATTCAAATCAATTTAATTTAATAAATCTCTATTCATTGGTTTAAATTGACTGAATGAATCATAGTCTAAATTAGACTCATTCGACACATGAATCAAATTGAGTCCAACTCACTTAGTCTAATTTGGATTACTCTTAATCCAATTTGGTCCATCACATGAACCTAATCCTCTTTGTCCATCATATGAACCTAATCTCCATCTAACTGCCCTTTGTATGTGACCTTATAGGTTCTTGTAACGTTGGTACTGCTCCTAAACCCATTTAGAAATATAAGCAATGAGCGGTATCTAGAAACACATCATTACTACCCAAGTTACAAGAATGTTGAGATCCAACATCACCATTGTGACTACTAATTGTGACTCTCACAATATGTGACAATGTCCTTCTATCCTAGACATCTAAATTGATCAATTGAGGCATAGACCGTGTCATCCTCTAATCAATCTATGTCTTGAACTCCAAGTAGATTCACTCTAATCATATGAGCCCAATATCTCATATAGACTTATTTGGGCATGACCATGCACTTAGCGGTCTCACTCTATCAAGAATCATGATATCACTCCCATTATATAGGAGAGATAGATCCCTTTTACATCACTCACATCCCTACGCATAATTTGTTACATACCCATTAGTCACCTTTATAGTCCACCCATTTACGGGTGACATTTGACGAAGCCAAAGTATGCAACTCCTTATGTAGGGAACCATGGTGACTTCAGGTCCAAGGACTGATAGTCATACTAATAGTCATATGAGAAAGTATATGACACTCATATAACGATCCACGATACTTTCTTATGGCGGGTCATTCAGTATACATTCTCCAATGCATACCCATATGTCAACTTGATATCTAATATTCATAACTTGTGAGATCAAGTCATCGAGTTGACCTACATGCTAGTCTCATCGCATTAACATTGTCCCTGAATGTTAATACTTGACTAGGAATAATTAAGAGTAGTGTTCTCTATATCGTCTCATTATCAATTCAACCAATCGATTGATATAGATAAGTACCTTCAACTCAAGAACGCTATTATACTCAGTTATTTGGCACCAATACAAGTAAGTATAATAACAACCATAAAGAAATGCCTTTATAAATATATATATAAGAATATGATATATCGAGTCCATACAACAATCATCACATGATCGTCTCTAGGGCTCTCACTAACATGAAGCCAGGCAGATGGGAAGTCCTAGTGAATGAAGCTAGGCAGATGGAAAGACCTGGTGAGTGAAGCCAGACATGTGAAAATCCAGGTGGGTCAAAGTTGACCGGACACCTGGTGTTTGGAAGTCCAAGTAGGTCAAATGATTGACCGGATACTTGACAAGTGGAAATCTAGATGGGTCAAGGGTGACCGGATATCTGGTGGAAAGAAGTCCATGTGGGTCATGGAGGACTAGACACTTGGCCCGAGATGGCAAGTTCAACTGAGTCAAGGTTGACCGGACACTTAGTGCGAGGAGAAAAAGTCCAGATGGGTCAAAAGTTGACCGAACACTTAGCGGTCGTAAGTCCAATAGGGAGTTGGTATGGAACTAAGAAGTTCAGACGTAGTAAACTTCCGAAAGCCATAACTTTTGATTCAGATATCAGAATGAGGTGATCTCAGATGCAAAGTGAAGCTCATTTCAAGATCTACACAATTTTATTCTTGCCAATCGATTGTACAATCAATTTGGGGGGGGGGGGTTCAATCGATCATCCAATCGATTGGTTGACGTGATTTTATGCAGAACTGGTATGGATCGATTGGATAATCGATCAAAACTTCCCCAATTGATTGGCCAATCGATTGGGAGAGTTTCTGAATGAACAGTGAGCTTTTGAATCGATCAGTTGATCAATTGAAATCTCCAATTGATCAGGTGATCGATTGGAGCGCTAGAAATCGCGGGATAAGCCTTGAATCGATCAGGCAATCGATTCAGGTGATTTCCAGATAGAACAGAGGTTCTTTGAATCGATCAACTGATCGATTCAAAGCATTCCCAATCGATTGAGAGCAATTCAATCGATTGGGATTCGACCGTTGCGCAAGTTATAGCCGTTGGCGAGTGATTCCCTCGGCACTTCTTCAGTTTTCTTCTACACACGACTTCAACGAGCTCCACAGCGATTTTTCCACTGTCACAGCCAGATCTTGAAGGCTCTTGGAGACAAGTGTAGGTACACTTCTAAGGTTCAAGAGGCAACAACAAGCAACAAGTAAGCAAGAAGAAGGAGTTTTTATTCGCAATCGATTCAGGTGATTTCCAGATAGAACAGAGGTTCTTTGAATCGATCAACTGATCGATTCAAAGCATTCCCAATCGATTGAGAGCAATTCAATCGATTGGGATTCGACCATTGCGCAAGTTATAGCCGTTGGCGAGTGATTCCCTCGGCACTTCTTCAGTTTTCTTCTACACAGGACTTCAACGAGCTCCACAGCGATTTTTCCACTGTCACAGCCAGATCTTGAAGGCTCTTGGAGACAAGTGTAGGTACACTTCTAAGGTTCAAGAGGCAACAACAAGCAACAAGTAAGCAAGAAGAAGGAGTTTTTATTTGCATCTTTTGTATTTTCTTCTTGCGTGAGTTGTATTTGTTGTGTGAGTTTGTACAAGGCTTCTCCGCCTTCGGTAGTTACCATAAAAGAGTATTTTTATTAGTGGAGAGTGCTCGTGTGTGTGGATCCTTGGATTAGTCATCTCGTCTTGAGGTGGATACCAAGTAAATCCTTTGTGTTAGCGTTGTAACTTTGTTTCTTGTATTTTTCGCTGCATATCATCACCAAGAAGCAAGCTACAAGCGCGCGACGAGCTATTCACCCTCCTCTAGCTACAAATCGACCCTAACAAGTGGTATCAGAGTGAGGTCGCTCTTCACCGGAATTATCGCTGGAAGGGGCAACAAGGCTAGAGGGTGAAGAAGTTGGAGCAAAATTCTTCAAGTCAAAGATTTCATTAAACTCAACTTCAAATGGAAGTCGGAGATGGATTCAGATTCGACACGAGAGTGCCTCCACCATTTGTATCCACAAGTTTTGATTCTTGAAAATCAAGAATCGAAAATTTCTTGATGATGGAGATACAGCAATGGTTTGCTCTAATGGAAGGTTTCCAAGCTCCAACAAATAGCAAAGACAAAATTCTCAAGAAGAGCAAATGGAGCCAAGAGCAAGTCCAAAGGTGTGAGGCGAATGGCAAGGTAACCAAATTATTGGTTAGTTTATTGCCTAGCACAATTCTATGCAAAATTGGAGAATTTGAAGATGCAAAAGAATTATGGAGCAAATTGACCAAGCTTCATGAAGAACCCTCCACTACACCAAATAAAGAGAAATCTAAAGAGGGCAACTCATTGGAGCAAGACCAAAAGAAGGACACCGAAGTTGAGAGATACTCAACATCGGAAGAAGAAGAAACTTCATCCTCAACAGAGTGCAATGAGAAGGGCAAGGAGGGAGCATATTCCTTATTTCATGTACAAGAGGATGAAGAAGAAGAAGAAGCCTCCATTTTCGAATCAAGAAGGGATAAAGATGAAGAAGCTTCCACCTCCAAAAGTCAAGTCAAATCAATTGGAGGATCATCATTGTCAGATCAAGAGGAAGCCTCTACATCCGGATCAAAAGGAGAAGATGCCACCCCTACAAGCAAAGGTATAACAATTTCAATTAATAATAAAAATCATATCATTTGCTTTGAGTGTAGGGAAAAAGGGCATTACAAGAGTAAGTGTCCTAAATTGGTCAAGAAGAAGGGCCAAGTGACACCAAAAGGCAAGCAGAAGCCTAAGGAAACCGCCCCCGCAACTAAGAAGAGCAAGGAGCACATTGTGTGCTTCTTGTGTAATCAAAAAGGATATTATCGGAGCCAATGTCCAAAGGGGAAGAAAGCGGTCAAATCTAAAGGAGGAAGCACAAGTCAAGGGGGAGCTTCCAAGGTAAAACCCAAGGTATCATTTATTGAGCCTACCCCTTTAAATAATGGTAAAAAGCATACTAGCTCTAATTTATTTCATTTTAATGCTATTTACCATGAAAATAGGAAGCATGATAAACTTAAGAAAAATTATGTAGCCTATCATGCTAAAACCACCCCTAGGGTTAGGAAGGTAGATAAAAACTTAGGCAAAAACACTAAGGATAATAGATACAAGCCCAAAAATAAAAATGCTCAAGAATTTAATGAAAAACCAAAATCTAGGTATTTATAGAAAGAAAATTAAGTCTTGAGGTCAAGACTTGATAAAATAGAAAAGACTCTAAAAAGGATGAAAAATATCTTAAAAGGGAAAAATCAGCATAAACTAGGTCTAGGAAAACAACAAGGATCATCCAATGGTCATAGGGGTTTGGGATACAAGCCTAAAACCAAGAAAGATGTGTCTTCTTATCATAGGGTTCCATATAGCTATGGAACCAACCCTAGGTCTAGCAGTCAAGTCAAGGATACAAGGAAAGTTATCCCGAGGTGTATCTTTGCAACGATAGAAGTAACTAAGACTTCTAAGATGTCTAACAAAGTCACTAAGAATGTCACAAGAGAAGTTATCCCTAGAGTTGACCTAGAGAAGGTGACCAAGGCTTCTAAGAAGCCTAACAAGGTCACTAGGAAGATATCTAGGGAAGTTATCCCTAGTGAGTACCTAGAATATCCAAGGAGCACCAATAAGTTTTGGGTTCCTAGGAGCATTTTCTCTACCCCTTAGATGGGTTAGAGAGTATCAACTCAAATTGGAAAGATAGTTAATCCAACCTTGATGAAGTTGACACTCGGAGAGCATTTTCAAGGTTTTTATTAACCTTTGAAAATGAAATTGATTATTTGCTTACTCTTTGGAAGAGTAAAATGTGTTAAGCTTTGAGGAATTGAATTTAATTTTAATTGGCACAAATAAGAAGAGCACAAGAAATGCCAAGTTGGGATTTTGGCATTTTTTTAAGGAATTAAGGGCAAATTTAAGCCTTAATTTAAGTGTTTACTCTTTGCAAGAGTAAAATGTGCCAATTAAAATTTTAAATTGGCACAATTATGCTTAATTTTAAATTGGTGCAATTAATCAAGTACAAAAGAAATGTCAAGTTGGGGTTTTGACATTTTCTTAAAAAGATGTGGGCAATCTAAGAGTTAATTTTAAGTTAGCTAAGGTTTAATGATCATTAGATAGGTAATCTAGGTATATTTTATTTAAGCTAATTTGTCATGATTGTTTGCCCATCATATGCCATGACATCATATTTTTCATTCATGCTTTATTATGAAAAACATAAAAATATCATGTCATGTCATACATATATCATGTAGTTATAGCAAATTTTCTTTTGAAAATTATTCATTTTGATGTATGCTATAAATCATCATGCATTAATTTAATTTCCTTACAATTAAGGATAATGACATTTACTAACAAGTAACATCCTAGGTGGATGTTCAAAATCTCAAAATACCTAGGTAGATATGCATGATCCCTAGTTTAGGGTAAAATCAAACTTTACATCTCACAAAGAACTATAAGGTGACTTGTATGTGTTTTAGTACATATTAGATACGAGTGAGATATTAGGACGATGAACGAAACTCAAGATGTTGATTTAGTGCATTCTTTTGAGTTTTAGATTCATCAAAACACATAGCTATGTTTTGATACTTGTTTGCTTGATCTTTAAGTTGATCAATTTGTATCCATGCAGTCTTGTCTTTGTTATTCGTCTCATGTATTGTATGCACATGTATGGTGTGTACAATAGGATAATGCTTATATTTTGTTAAGTATATATTATGTAGTGTACACACATGTGCGGTGTGTATAATAGGATGCATGTCATATCTGTTTATATTTTGTAGTTATCCACATGTGTCTGGCATGTACTGATGATAGTTATCATAATAGATATGATTATGTACCATTGTATAGAGTTCATATACTCTTCTTAATGTGGTTGGTTACAATGTAGGTGACATTATACTGGTTATTTCCTGATGACTATGTCTCTCCTACAATGTTAAGAGAGTTAACAGTGACTAGTATATCCTGTTAACCATGTCTCCTACGAGTGGTTGACATCCATATCTCCCCTACGATGTTGAGAGAATTGACAGTGACAGTATATCCCGTCAACTATGTCTCCTACAAGTGGTTGATGTCCATGTCTCCTCTACAATGTTGAGAGAGTTGGCAGTGACCGGTATATCTTGTCGGCCATGTCTCCTACGAAGGGTTGTGTGAGTCGTCAGTGATTATGATATGTTTGATGTATTGTTATCATTAGGTTGTTATACCCTGAGCTTCCCACGAGTATCCGTGGTATAGCATTCTTCCGCAGGCCATAGCTAGATAACTACATCTTAACATTTCAGATGTTAAGATGTAGTTATCTGAACATTACTCTATCCAAGGGTATTCGTGGTAGAGTAATCTTCTACAGTCCATAGCTAGATAGCTAGATATCTTGGTTATTTATTTTCTTGTAGTGGAGCATTGCTCCCATATATGATGATATTTCTTGTGGTAGAGCATTGGTCCCACATATAATGATATTCCTTGTGGTGGAGTGTTGCTTCCATATATGATGATCTATTATGTTACTTGCATTGGTACATGCTTATAATATGTAATACCCATGTTGATCATTACTTGGCACTACTCATGGTATTATTTGCAGCTGAGTAGGTTGCTTATGCAGTAGATGCATATTTATGTTATCTTCATATGATGTGTATTTAGTATTTACCTTTGAGACAATATACCTCTCCTTATGTTTAGATCATGTACTATCTTCTATTATCGCATAGTCATTTGGACTCACTATCCTATTATACTTTATTTTCCTCAGGTAGCAGGTAGATGATATGGAGTTGCTTGGAGAATCCTGACTGTGAGTCCCACATCATATTTGAGATGGTTTTCTATGTCCTTCTGCTTTATTGGCATTTTGGATTTGGTTATGTAATAATTTGACTTGGTTATGGATTTTAGCTTTGTGACTACCTTTATTCAGTTATGTGATTTGTTGTGTTAAGTCGGGTCAACTCGTAGTCATTTATGTTTTATATGTTGTGTGGGGATTGTGTAAATTCCTCTATACTATTGTTGTTATGTTTTATATTTTATGTTGTGTATTTATGTCTATGTGGTGGACTCATATCATGATATACATTGTCACTAGGGGATACCGTTCGTTTTATCGGACAAGTATACCTTTGGAGCATGACCAGTTTAGTTTGTTTTTATTATTATATTTGTGATTTGTTTAGATTGTGTTTGTTTCTATTATGGATATTTATATACTTTCTATTAATTTGTTTCCATAATTTTGTATATTTGTTTGTATGGAAGTTAGTTTATTTGTATTTGTGATATTATGGATGTTTGTTTATATGTATGGATGGTTAGGATGTATGAAATGTGATTGTATATATGGATTGTAAAATATGATGTTTGTATGAAATACCATCGTATGTGATGATTTTATATAAATATGGAAATTATAAATAGGTTAGAGCCTAAATATAAATTGTTTCTTGTCAATTTTTTTATTATCAATGGAATACCAAAAGAAATATTATTTTGTTGGTAAACTCAGTCGTGTATCGTATCACTGGTGTCGATATTTGCCAACGAAATATAGTATTTCCGTTGATAAACATTGATGGAAACAATGTTTCTATCAGTAACCTCTGATGGAATTTTCATTCCATCAAAAATTACCAAAAGGGTTTACCTATAGAAACAGTGTTTACATCAATGTTCACCAAACAGGTTTACCAACGAAAGATATATTTCCGTTGGTGTTTACCAACGGAAACATATATTCCATTGGTTAATCCTTTTGGTAGTCACTAATGGAATACATATTTCGTCGATGATTTTACCGGCAAAAGTTTAATTTCCGTCAAAAATTTTTGCTATGGAATTTAGATTCCGTCAGTAAATCCATTTTTGACGAATTATCTCCCGACAAACTTTTTTTCATTAAAATTCAGTCACTAAACGAATATATTGATGGAATTAAGACGAAAGTTTCCGTCGGTAATCATGATTTTTTTTAGTGGTTGTCCATTTCTTTCATTAATTGTATATGAGTTGTGATATTATGAAATCTATAAAAAATTATCTTTATTTTCCAAAATATCTAGATAAGCCACTCGACATGACTTTAGAAGAGTTATGCCAAGCACAATCCATGCCGTTAAGCTCTTTCTGACACACTAGCTTGATAATTTTAATTCAAAATTTATAAATATTAATTCTAAAAATAATATTTTCAATCTTACTTAATGTGAGCATTCACACTAGTTGTATAAGTGTGTTTTGTATATGTGCCCCGTGAATGTACACCACAATCATACAACTGAGTTATGTGGATATTCCCGTCCAAAAAAAGATTTGCTTTACCTTAGATTCCTCTGAACTATTGACTGGACCGAAGAAGCCCAGCTGGAACAAGCCTCATGTCGATTTCAAAGTCTGGCCATCCATAAGTGAGCTGTTTAGAATCATTGGATTTCCTGTACAAAAGTCTATAAATAAATAAATAAATAAATAAAATCTTATAGATATGCTGTCATAATTTATATCTGGACTAAGATTTCTTTTTTAAACATACTAGAGGATGTGGATGATGAGAAAAATATAAGAGTCGAGGACACAAAATAAAAATAAAAATAAAATTTCACTTATATTTTATTGATCATTAAGTATCTTATTTATAGGTTACTATATAATACATACTCAAAAATCAACTAACTTCACTAACACCTCAACCATTAACCACTGACACCATATTACAATCATTATCCTATTATTTCTCCTCCACTAACATCATATTACAACTATTATTCTATTATTTCTACTCCACTAACTCAATTACTAATTAAAACATGTCAATTCATTAACCTACTAATACATTAATTTTATCAAATATCACTCCCTTAAACTGATATTCCAAATGTAATAATTAATTTAAAAGGAGTCCAACTTTTAAACTCCATGTAAAAATACCAAGTAGCTTTCTGAACTTTTGAAATGTAGAAAATTTGAGGGGCTTAGTTAGTATATCAACAATTTGATCCTTGCTTCTATCGTAAACAGGATTAATGACTTCATCATTTGTGAGATTTCTCAAGAAATGATATCTCATATCTATGTGTTTACTTTGACCATGTAATACTGAATTTTTAGAAAGTTTTATTGTCGAACTGTTGTTACAATAAATCTGAGTAAGTCCATCCTCTTTGAAATATAATTCTGTAAGAATCTTCTTTAGCCAACTAGCTCGACAAGCACAAGATGTTGTAGCAACAAACTTATCTTCAATGGATGATAATGTAATAATTGATTATTTTTTCAAAAACCATGAAATAGCTCTTGTCCTCAATATGAAAATGTACCCAGATGTACTTTTCGATCATCTAGATCTCCTGCATAATCACTATCTGTAAAACTAAACAGATATGACTTTTCTCCATTTTTGAGAAATAACCCAAACTTTTTAGTATTTTGCAAGTATCGAAAAATTCTCTTTGCGGTTAAGAGATGTATTTCTATAGTACAATCCATGTATCTACTAATCACACTTACGACATGCATAATAACAGGTCTTGTCACTGTCAATTACATTAAACTTCTCACTATCTATTTGTAAAGTGTAACATCAACCTTCTTTCCTCCAATATCTTTATGTAGCTTCACTCCAAACTCAGATGAAGTATTTATAAGATTGCAATCTTTCATTTGAAACCTGTCTAGAATTTCTTGCACATTTCTTTGAGAAATAAAAATTCCAATAGAAGCTTACACCATTTCAATACCAAGGAAATAATGCATCATACCAAGATTAGATATTTTGAATTCTTTCATCATAGATTTTTTAAAATTTTCAAGTATATATATACTATTTCTAGTGTAGATTAAGTCATCTACATATACACAAATTATCAATATTTTTCCTCCATCAATCTTAATAAAAAGAGTATGTTCATAAGAGCATTTTTGAAAATCTTCCTTCAAAACACAAGTTTCTGTACGATTATACCAAGCCTGTGGAGCTTGTTTTAATTCATATAGAGTTTTCCTTAATATATAAACTTTATGCTCATTACCCAATTTTATATAACCTAGAGATTAATCAATAAATACCTCTTCTTTCAAATCTTCATGGAAGATTGCTGATTTTACATCCAATTGAAAGATAGACCACGAATTTTGTGCCGCTATCGCTATCACCACTCTAATTGTATCATGTCTTGCTACAGGAGCAAAAATTTTTTTATAATCAACACCAAACTCTTGCTCATAGCCCTTCGCCACCAAGCATACTTTGTACTTGTCAATCTAACCATATTTGTTTAGTTTTGTCTTGTAAATCCACTTTACACCAATTGTCTTTTGCCCTTAGGAAGATCACATAACTCCCATGTGTTATTTTTTTCAATTGCTATAATGTCATCATCCATAGCCTTTCTCCATTTTGATTCTTTAACAGCCACTTCAAAAATAATATGGTCACAATATGAAAACAAATCAAAATGTGAAAGTGGATCATCATCTTGATCAATTCTAGTCACCTCATAATTAGAAATCCATGTTGGTCTTCTTCGAAAATGTTGTGACCTTTGTGATTCTACTTCGACTGGACTTTGATCTGCTATAGGAATATTTTGAGAGACTTCCTCACATTGCTCATCCTCCATAGGTTATTGTACTTTCTCATTATCATCAAAATCTACCGAGATAATTTTTTTAACGTCATTTTGATTTCATGGCCAAGTGTCTTTTTCATTAAAAATAATATCATGACTTATAATAATTTTCTTGATGCAGGGATGATATAATCTATAAGCTTTTGATGTATTATTTATGCAAGAATGCATTTTTCACTTTTGATGTCTAGCTTCTTTCTCCTTTCATTTGAAATGTGAATATAAGATACGATAATTAAATAATAAGTGTTATTTGAAAAATAATCATATAAGATTTTTTTTAAAAAAAAATAAAATTTAAACAAATTTTATATGATATATTTTAAGGGGATAAATTAATTAGACTTAGAAGAAACCTATTTGAAATATCTATTAAGTTAAGAGTTAATTGATTTCATTAAACCTAGGTTATAATTATTTCACCCGAGTTATATGGTATAAAACCTAAGTTCCCTTCTCCATATTTCCTTCGTCGAGCTCTGCCTCTCCCGTGTCCTAGCCTCACTTTCGCCCCTTTCCGTGTTCTCCTCCCGATCTTCTCACCGACGCCGGCTGGCCCTCACGTCAACGGTTGGGAGCGCCATCCTAAAGGCCAGCCGCCATCCCAAGGGTTCATTGCTCATCTTTTGACCGCAGGCCGCGAGAAAAATCATTGGTCGCTGATATTGCCGGGCTCGGTTGATTCCTGCTTGCTCACCACCATCGCTGAGCTTTATAGGGACTTGAAAGGGGATCACTGGCTCGCCACATCCAGTAACTACTGTCGTAGCTCGACTTGGTTATTGCTACCGCCTCCAGCTATTTATCGCCGTCGCTTTCTCCTCAAAACCATAGCCAGCCATCGGTTGGCCAAGCAGAAGGGAAGGTCGTCGCGAACAGCTCCTGCCTTAGCCCTGTCATGGTTCTTCCACACCGGCGGGCCATCTCTAATCTCCGGTATCACCTCTACTGTCCTCGAGAGTCGCCTTCTTGTGCACTGCCATCGTCGGAGAGCTGAGCCGCCACCAACCAACTTCACCGCGATGCAATTGCTCCATCGGTCGTTGTGAGCCACTATTAGAGTAGGGAACAGCTGCCAGAGGAGCGGTAGGGTAACAAATTCTTTGACCTTATTAGATCTAAGGGGGTGTTTGGTTCTTTCCTAGGAATAGGAATCGGAATATGAATCATTGTATTGTGGAATGGGAATGGATATGAGCATGGATATCACTCTTAAAAGCAATGTTTGGTTAGTTGCATATTTTCTATCGGAATAAATCAAAATTTCCTTTTTTACCCTTAAAGGAAAATAAGAGAAAAAATTAGATGTGAGAGAAAGATGAATGTGAGAGAAAAATATAATGAAAGAGAATGATGTGAGAGAAAGTATGATGAGATAGAAACTGTGATGACAAAGAATTAAGAGAGAGAAAGTGTGATGAGAGAAATTGAGAAAAGAGAGTGTAACGACCCGGCCCCTTGGCCCTTTGGGCGGCCTAATTGGCGACTCCTTATGTCGTCGACCGACGACCCTCGGCAGTGCCGTTACTCACTAGGACTTCCCACCCCTGGCCAGTAGATTTTTGCCCTCCCCAGGATTTGCACTCTAGACCTCCAGGCTAAATACTAGAGTTTATGAATCTTGGTAGCCAAGTAAGCACCGCTCACTTGGCTACCAGGATTCATAAACTTTAGTACTTAACCTGGAGTTCTAGAGTTCGAATCCTGGGGAAGGCAAAAATTCACTGGCCAGGGGTGGGAAGTCCTAGTAAGTAATGTTGGATCGAGACGTGCTAGATTGGGGGGGGGGGGGGGGAATAGCGCTCGTGGCTTTCACTCGTTTCAGATTCGTAAAAGCAACGAGTAACGCAGCGGAAATAAGAAACAAACACAAAAGACCCAAGTGGTTTTACTTGGTTCGGAGTCTTGGGCGACTCCTACTCCAAGGCCCACGCTCGTTGAGCATTTACTTTGGGCAATCACTAAAATATCGTGAATGAGTACAAGTAGGAATAAGTACAACTGAAATTGAAACAATACCGACAACAGAGTAATAGTAAACGAAGCTTTGGGTCGTCGGGGACTGCAACAGCACTTTAGCGTCGACTCTTGAGCAGCAGATTAGTAAGAGATAGCTTCTGAATTGTTGAAATCAAGTGCTGCTCGAATCCCTCTTTTATACAGTGCTGGAGGCGCCTCCAAGCCTGTCCGAGGCGCCTCCAGGCTGCCGAGTCGCACGCGTGGATCAGCGCAAACCTGGTCGCACCTTATCAGGTTTAAGTCGCCTTCAAGCCTCCTCAAGGCGCCTTCAAGCCCTGGTCCAAGGCGCCTCCAACTTCCTCCGAGGCGCCTCCAGCTCCTCTGGACAGCTGGCTTCGACTTGCACCCGACGCGCCTCCAAGCCTCATGGAGGTGCCTCGGACACTGTTCATCCGAGGTCAAATGTGTTTCTTTGTTCCTACAAAATGTGTTAGTCCCAAACACAAACCCTGCAAAACAAAGTTAGCACAAAAATATGATAAATGATATAATATTTTGATAGTCTCAGGACTGTTTGAGTCTGACTTTGGATTTCCAACCGGAAACCCTAGGTCGACCCGACGCCTACTGTTCCCTCTACGGGGAACGCATCCTCACCTACTCCACTCAGGAGATTTACCTGTTGCCAGTGCGATCCTCCAGATCGTCTGGACTTTTGCTCAGCGTTCGAAGCTTCCGGACTTTCTGCTGGACTCCCGCTTCCCGGCTCGTCCAATCTTCCTCCTGGTTCGCAACACCAGGACTTTCCACCTAGGGTTACCACCCCCTAGGACTTTTGTCTGAAGCACTCGACCCGTCAAGACTTTCCGCATAGGGTTACCACCCCCTATGACCTAGGGTTACCACCCCCTAGGGTTTTCCACTTGCCTAACCGCAGCTAGGACTTTTGCCTAAGAAACCTTAGGACTTTCCTGCAAACTTGTTCAACATATTAGAAAATAAAACACCTTAACTTTGAACCTTTTGACATAATCAAAACATAGGTTCGATCGTCGGATGCTTCCTGCACCAACAAGTAACAGCATGACCGAAGGTCATCGGTCGACGACATAAGGGGTCGTTAGTTGGACCGCTAAGTTGGGCCGCCAAATGGGCCGCCAGTTGGGCTGCCCAACGGGCCGAGGGGTCGGGTCGTTACAATAAAAAGGTGACCCTCGGCCGACGACATAAGGGGTCGCCAGTTGGGCCGCCCAAGGGACCGCCAAGGGGCCGTCAAATGGGCCGCCAGTTGGGCCGCCCAAGCGGCCGAGGGGGTGGGCCGTTACAATAAAAAGGTGCAGTCTTCCCACCCCTGGCCAGTGGATATTTGTCTTCCTCAGGATTGGAACTCTAGACCTCCAGGCTAAGTACTTGAGTTTATGAATCCTGGTAGCCAAGTGAGCGCGCCTTTTTATTGTAACGACCTGACCCCTCGACCCCTTGGGCGGCCTCCAGTGGATTTTTTCCTTCCCCAGGATTCGAACTCTAAACCTCCAGACTAAGTACTAGAGTTTATGAATCCTGGTAGCCAAGTGAGCGCCGCTCACTTGGCTACTAGAATTCATAAACTCTAGTACTTAGCTTGGAGGTCTAAAGTTCGAATCCTGGGGAAGGCAAAAATCCACTGGCTAGGGGTGGGAAGACCTAGTGAGTAACGGCATGGCCGAGGGTTGTCGATCGATGATATAAGGGGTCACCAGTTGGGTTGCCAAGTTGGGCCGCCCAAGGGACTGCCAAGGGGCCGCCAAATAGGCCGCCCAAGGGACTGCCAAATGGGCCACCAGTTGGGCCGCCCAGAGAGTGTGATAGCAGAGAGCATGATGAGAGAAGATGAGAGAGAAAATATGATGTGAGAGAAAGTATGATGAGAGAGGATGACGAGATAGAAAATGTAATGAGAAAAAATAAGGAGAGAGAGTATGATGGGAGAGATTGGGAGAGAGAAAGTATGTTGAGGAAAAAAAGAAGGAATGTGACAAGAGAGATTGAGGAGAGAGAAAGTGTGATGAGAGTGAAAGTATGATGAGAGAGAAAGTGTGTTGAGGAAAATAAAGGAGGGAGTGTGACAAGAGAGATTGAGGAGAGAGAAAGTGTGATGAGAGCGAAAGTGTCATGAGAAAAAAAGAGAAAAGAGAGTGTGATGGGAGAGATTGAGGAGAGAGAATGTATGATGAGGAAAAAAAAGAAAGAGATATGGAAGAGATTGAGGAGAGAGAAAGTATGATGATAGAGAAAGTGTAATGAGAAAAAAGAGGAGAGAGAGTGTGATAGGAGAGATTAAGGAGAGAGAAAGTGTGTGATAAAATGATGAGAGAAAAAGTATGATGAGAGAGAACAAGGAGAGAGAAGTGATATGAAAGAAAAAAATAAATAAATAAATTTTGATATTTGATATTAAAGGAGAAAATTTTAGTTTTAGGTCAAGCGTATTTTTGGAATAAGGGAATATTTTGATTGATGAAAATAGGGTAATGACTCATTGAATGGGAGGTACATAAGAATGAGTTATTACCCAATTTCAAGGATTCATTCCCTTATTTGTATTCCTATTCCTATAATCCAAACATTAACAATGGCAATCAATGATTCTCATTCCCATTCCCCACTCGTATTCCCCTAAACCAAACGCCCCCTAATTGTTAGTTTAGTTAATTAAATGATGTTGAGGTTGATTTGGGTTAATTGATTCATGATGCTTAAGCAATTAAAGTGATAAGAGATAAAGGGATAATAGATTCAATGATTAGTTGGATTCATGTCTTAACTGGATAATAAATCTAGCATGTTAAGGGAAATTGTTAATTAATTGAGTTGGATTAATTAATAAGGAGATTAGCTGTGAAGGAAGTGTTGGATCATTAAATGGAATTAAAATATGGTTTCCTAATCGGATTAAGATTAGGTTTATTTATTTGGCTTATGGTAGAACTTAGCTAGACTGTGTATTCTATGTTACAAGATACTAATTTGCGACACGGCCCGATGCGGAGATAATTCAAGACGATCTACATTTGAGGCGGGTATTTTTTTCCCCTTGCTTTCATAGTTCATTGACCTTAGTGCATGATCTTATTATTTGTATTCATTGGATAATATTTTACCTTGATATTTACTCTATGTTACTTCCTAAGTTGGACCTTTCATTGTTTGACCTTATATTTTAAGTCTATTTTAAGATTCATATAGTCTCATTGTTCTCTATGCTATTTGTGACCATTTATGCTCGAGCTAGCATGCTAGCGATATTATACTGTAGCATAGATGTAGAATATTAAACTAAGGTACCCGCTTGATATTTATTCATGTCTGTGTATTAGTAGGACCACATCGTAGTGTAGGACATCGAGTATCTTACGAGGCCTTGTTTGTTATTTGGGCTTATGCCTAAAGGCTAGTGAGGTTAGACTCTTTTATCAATACATTGTTATACCCGATGTTGATCATTGTCTCTCATTTATGGTTGAGAGAGTCATCAGCAACCGTTGTTATACTTGATATATGCTAGTGAGACAGTATAGCATAATTCAGTCTTGAATCTAATTGTTACTGCTTATTATTTCTGATTTGTATGTTTATATATCCTGTCTGCCTACGGAACTAACCGTGGTAGAGCATTCTCCCGTAGACAATGGTCATTTATTTATCCTGTCTGCCCACGATACCATCCATGTAGAGTGTTCTCCTACAGATAGTGACTGTTTACATACCTGATTGCCCATGAGTCCATTCGTGATAGAACGTTCTCCTATAATCAGTGGTTGGGAAGCTAGACAGCTATCTCATCTGGTACGCCCATGGGATCATCTGTGGTAGAGTGTTCTCCTACGGACAGTGACTAGTTATATCCTAACTAGCCATGAGATCCATTCGTGGTAGCAGTTTGAGCTAGTCAGGACTTGTTATATGGTTGTTTATGCTAGTTATGCATATGTTCGTGCAAGTTTAGAGGTACATTATGTACTCCTGATTTATTGGTTACACCTTGTTAAGCAAGTTAGTAGAGTATTATTATTATTGGTTATGCTTCTAGTTTGCAAATGATTACAGTGGCACTCCTATTGTTTTGTAGTAAATATTTTCCTGAGATTGTCCCCTTTGATCTTCGTATGTTATTATCATGCACTATCTTCTTATACTTGCAGAGTATGTTATACTCACTACCCATTGCTTTCCTTTTTGTTTCCAAGTTAGCAGGTAGATGACATATTGTGTCGCTCAGAGGTCCTGGAGCTTAGTCCCACGTCGCATCAAGAGTTTTTGTTTATGTTGTTATTATTACTCGTATTTTGGCTTTTCAAGCTAATTCATGTATTGTCTAACTCGTGTGTGGGTTTCTGGACTTGTGTTGTCCTTTTTTCTGTTATATATTTGTTGGGGTAAGTCATACCGGTAGACAGTCTAGTTTCTTATTTTGCGTGGTTGTGTTTGTTTTCAACCGTGTGTGTTATAGATATTATTTTATATTGCCTTATGGCTATGTATCTAGGTTTTAATTGTCATTGTTATCGGGGAGGTGTTGTTCGATTTTTGTTGAACAACCTTTCCCTTGGGGCGTGACAGCGAGCATAGTGATACACTCAAAATTTCGAAAATGATCAATAGTAGATTTTCTTTCATTCCAAATTTCTTCTAGTGTCATATTTTGAACAGATAATGTGATATTTTTATTCAATATATGGATGCTTCAATTAATTTCTTCTGACTAAAATTTTTAGGAATATCACTTGTCGTCAAAAAGTTTCGTACCATATTCATAATAGTGTGATTTTTCATCTCGCATATATCATTCTATTAGGGTGTGTAAACTGTTGTAAGTTGCCTCTTAATTCCTGATTCTCAAAAAATTTACAAATCCATCTAAGTTATATTCTCTACCACGATTTGTATGCAAATCTTTAATAGGGATGTCAATTTCTTTTCCGTCAACTACTTTATAATTTTTGAAAGCAGGAAAGACTTCAGATTTTTCTTGCAATAAATAAATCTATATTTTGCGACTATAATCATTAATAAATGTAATTATATATCTTTTACCTCCATTAGAATATGGTATTATTGGCCTGTAAATATCTAGATGGACAAGCTTCAATGTCGTCTTTGCTCTCTAAGATTTTCCTTGGGAATTGATTACGGTGTTATTTGCTAACAACACATTTTCACAAACTTGAGAGGAGTTGTAATTTGAGAAAGACCAATCACTATATTATTCTCTTTTAGTGTTTTCAATCCATCAAAATTTAGACGTCCATAGTGAAAGTACCATAACCATGCCTCATCTTTAAATTTTCTAAAAAAATATGAATGAGATGTAGTATGAAGATGAAGAGGTAACATACAATTTGCTATCATGTTAACTTGCACAATTAAGCCTAACTTTGCATCTTGAATCCGACAAACTCCTTTAATAATAATTTCATATCCTTTTCTTGTAATTGGCCCACACTAAGCAAATTAGTCTTTAAATCTAGTACAAAAAGAATATTACGGATAGTATGGGTAGAATCCCCTTTTGCTTGTATGGTTATCTTTCCCTTTCCCGTAAAAGAAATTGCCCAGTTGTCGCCAAATTTGATAGAAATGCGAAAAGATTCATCTAAGTCTGAAAATGTATCCTTCTCTCCACATATGTGGTTGCTGCATCCTATATCTAAATATCATATATTCTGTTGAGTTTTTTTTTTTCATGGCATACCATTAAAAGGGACACTTCTTCTTTTACAAAGTTAGTCTGACCTCTATTTTATTTCTTGAAATTAGTATAATATTCTGATCTATAATGATCATACTATGACATCAGTAACATTCAACATTAGATTTGTCTGCTGATTTTGTTCTATTAGTTGTAGAAAAATGACCTCCACGTCCTCTATCTCTTCTTTGAAAATAATTTTCCATGTGTTGATTTTGTTGTTGGTTCCCATGATCATTGTTGTTTCTATTGGCCTCTTCTTCCTTGACGTCTACCTCTTCCTCGCCCTCTATCACTTCTATCATTTATAGAGTGATTTTCTGATAAAGCCTTCAATGTTTGCTTCACTTTTTCATATTAATTGATTTTCTACGCATGAACTAATTATGAACTTTGTAATTCATCAATTGAAAGTAGACTTACATCATTTACTTCTTCAATGGAGCAGACAACAAAATTAAATTTTGGTGTCATAGATCGAAGAATTTTTTCGATGATGAGAACATCCTCTATCTTATCGCCAAGGATTTACATTTTGTTGACGACTGTCATCCTTCTTGAAAAATAATCTAAAACTGGTTCTTCTGATTTCATTTGGAGTATTTCGAGCTCCGAACGAAGTACTTGAAGTTGTTGCCTCTTAGCTCTTATCATACTTTGGTACTTTTTTTTATAGAATCTCAGATATCTTTGGTTGTATCCTTGCAGCGAATGGTTTCCAAGATTGAGCGATCAATAGCTTGGAAGAGATAATTCTTTACTTTAAGATATTTCAATTGTGCATCTGTTATTACAACACCTGCTGTCGGTTCTGTTACTACAGAAATCACGACCGTCTAATATTCTTTAGATCTTAAAAAAATTCTCCGTGAGCATGCTCCAATAGTCATAGTGATCATCAAATCGAGGAATGACAGGTTGTACAAAACTTTCGGAAGGCCTTTGAAGCCTTGCTATGATACCACTAATAAGAAAAATAAAAGACTCGAGGACACAAGGACGATACAAATACGATCACTTACATTTCATTGATTATTAAATATCCTATTTATAGGATATTACATTACACATACTCAAAATCCCACTAACTCTACTAACACCTCAACCGTTAACCACTAACATCATATTACAACCATTATCCTATTATTTCTCTTCCACTAACACCATATTACAACTATTATCATATTATTTCTCTTTCACTAACTCAATTACTAATTAAAACATGTCAAACTCATCAATTCACTAACATTAATTTTATCAACAAAGGACTTGGCAAGAAAGAAGATTGTTGTTGATGCTTCTTTTTCCATGAAGTGAAAAAGAAAGAGCTGCATCTTAGCCTTGGAAGTTTAAGCCTAATGATTTTGTGCTGCTTCCACCTGCGATCTACTTCCGTATTGCCTTTTAGAGTTGCTACAACTTATAACAAAAGATTCAATTTCAATTTAACACCTTAAATTTAAAAAATTTGATGTAGAGCAGGAATTCTAGTCAATAAACTTGTTTGTACATGTGTTGTTTATTTTAAATTTTTGTTAATGTCTCAGATTGCTAAATCAATTAAGAACCAATATTATATTGAATTTCAGTATGATGAAGAAGAAGTGAATGAAGCAAATTCGTCCACTTATATGTATGTGCCGAAGGGTCATGTAGGTTGTTATATAAATTTTTAGATTTTACTTGGTAATTTGTGGATACACTTTTGAGTGTAGTTAGTCAAGCATATCCTTTGTAAATACACTTTTGAATTGTAATAGATATTGATGGTATATTTGTTCTATATTGGTGGGGAAAGATATTATATTCAATTATAATTATGCTATACTAAAATATTATCAATTACTTCTATACTACAAATAAATGGAGTAATATAATACAAACAGTTTTGACAATTCAAAGAAAATATTTATTTCGCCACAGTTCAAATGTGTGAAGTCATTCGTATAAATTATTTCATTAAATTAAAATTATGTTATAGTAAAATATGATTAATTATCTTTACACTACAAATAAACAGTGGAGTAATATAATATAAACAGTGGAGTAATATAATACAAAGGAGTTCGACAAATTTAAATAGTAACAAAGTTAAAATAAGCATTTACTATATTACAATTAAAAGAATTATGAAATCGTATAAATAATTTACTTTATCAATTAATATAACCTATGAAGTTATCGAAATCGATGAAGTACAAAAGCCTTTTTTACTTCATAAACAGTCCAATTTTGAATCTGTTTAGACCGGACAAAGACTTCCTCATTTTGTGGTGAAGTAATAAACTAACTCTTTTACTTGGCATTCCCATACTTGGATGATTATATACTTATTATTTTGTTGAATATCTAAAGTCTATCACCTAAATTGCTATAGTGCGTGTTCGAGGAGATTGAAAGAATTTGTGTGCTTGCAAATTGTCAACATCCGATTAGTAAATTGATAGAACAAAACATTGTGTAGATTACTGTCCATTTCTTTCATTAATAGAATGTGAGCTGTGATATTAAAAATAAGAATTTTTTTTTCTTTTCTTTTTAGTTGACACTAGGTATATCCAACTTATGCTAATTAATTCTGGGATCATCAGCTTAATCTCATGAAAATTTTTCATCAACCATTAAAATAAATCAAAAAGTGATCGCAACAAGTGGCCATCAATCTCTCTTTCTAGATAAGAAATAGTCTTACACCCAATAGTATTATATAGAGCATGTTCAAATTCAACCAATAGTATTATATTGAATCGACGTGATTTAATTATAATTTAGACATAAAATATTAAAGTATTAGTTTATAGTAAAATAATATTCAAACAAGTGAAGGGCATACATTTCATCAATTTATCGACCTGTGATTGTGATACTCATTTCTTTAGTAGAGCAATCTCCTTCACTATAAATTGATGTTATTGTAGGTTGCTTGAGTGGAGTTAGAAGTTGCTCATCACTTGCTAACATCATCACTACCTCTGTCATTGTTGGTCTTTCTTCATGGTTATCTTGTACACATAAAAGAGCCATTCGAATGCAACGTAAAAGTTCGATTGTTGGATATGAGCAACTTACTGCATCATTGAGAATTTCCAAGGATCTACCTTCCTTCCAAAGTTTATAAGACTGTGATCACATAAAAATAAAATTTTGAATTCTATACCATTTAGAAAGATAAAAGTATATACATTTTTAAGTTAAACTTACATGTTGTAAAAGGTTTAAATTAGAATTTGTTTGACCGAATGTTCGATTCTTCTTGCCGCTCAAGATTTCTAGTACTATCACACCAAAACTAAATACGTCTGACTTAAATGAGAATTGTCCATATAACAAGTACTCAGGAGCCATATATCCACTGTATTAAATAACTCCAATGTTAGTTTTATTCTATATTAGAAAACGATAATGATTTATAATTTGTGAGACACTAAATGTAGCTTGAAGAATTAACTTACAATGTTCCAATCGGTCTTGTGGTTCCATCCTCAAGAGCTCTATCTCCTTCAAATATCCTTGCAATGCCAAAATCTGAAATCTTTGGAATCATGTCCTTATCAAGAAGGATATTACTTGGCTTAAGATCGCGATGAATGACTCTCAAGATAGAGTCTTGATGAAGGTACAAAAGTCCTCGAGCAATACCAACTATAATCTCAAGACGTTTTTGCCAATTTAGCAAGGAACATTTTGTTTTATCTAGAGTCATTTTCATACGATTAGCTATATAAATGAAGATAAATATCTAACCATTTATGAAGTGATGGAATTAACTTATTATGGAAAACATACTTACCATAAATGAAGGCGTCTAAGCTCTTGTTTTCCATGTATTCAAGAATTATAATTCTCTCCGTGTCTTCGATACAACATCCTAAAAGTCGAACAAGGTTTCTATGTTGTAACTTGGCTATCAGTGAGAGTTCATTTTGGAATTGATTTGGGCCTTGTAAGGAGTTTCTTGACAATTTCTTGACAGCAATCTTTTGTCCATCTTCCAATTGACCCTGACGAAAACGAACTGTTTATTTCATATTTGTTGGTTTAAAAGCTTGGCCCCTTTTTGGGATACTGGAATTCTTCTTACCATGTAAACAACACCAAATCCACCTTCTCCCAGTTTGTTTTCGTCAGAGAAATTATTTGTTGCAGTTTTTATTGTTCCCAAATCATAGGAAGGTAGTAACCCCAATGTATTGATCATATCTGGCACAAAACTCACGCCCCTTAATCAGTATAATTCCTCCATCATGATTTTTGATTTAAAAAAAAAATAAGAAAGAAATGAAGAAATACGTAGATTTCAACTAAACTCTGTAATCAGCTAATGAGCTAATAGAGGAATGTTAGGAAAAACAGCGTAAGAATGCAGTGTATGCAATGAGCAATGAGGAAGAAGAGCAGGAACTCACCTACTCCTTTATCAGTATTATGCAGACGAGAATCTTCTGAGTCGATCGAGACCAACTTGGACTCTGATACATCATCACAAGTCGTCGAGTTACCTGCGAGAAGGAAGTGAACACCATGATCGACATTGCTTTCTCACAAATAAAACTAAAACATAGTGGCAATTGGCGATTGATTACCTTCCTTTACATTTGGCAATTGTAATGGCAATCTGGTTGACGCTCTTTTTCTCTTCCTCCAAACGAGTACGCTAACACAACATAGAAGAAAAAATCCCAGTAACAGAGGAATGGCTATCGCCGCCCAGACGTGCTTCTTTGTGGATGATTCTGGAAAGACAGACGTTTGATCAATCATACTTTGGCGATCCAATTTTGTGGATAATTAGATTACCTGCGAGCCGAACGTATAAATCATCTCCTTCATCGACAAAAGTTCTGAGATCCAACAGATCACCAAGCCAAGTTATGCATCCATAAGACCCACTGATCACCGCATACGCCACGCATGAGCAATTATCCAAGCACAAATTCTTGCAGTCATCGAGACTCATGTTTCCTCGTGCTGTAGCGTTCTCAGTGTCAGGCACCTTCACGTTCTGCACCTTGGAAAACTGGTTCGACGAGCAATTCAAAGGCTTTTCCCTCTCGCATCCGGCCTCTCTTCCATTCTCCGAAATATTTACGAACCCGTCCAAGCACTGGCAGTCGACAGCAACGTATTTATTGGTGCACACTCTGTTGCGGCCGCAGAGATTGTACATATCGCACTCGTCCGCCGGAATCGACGACAGAAGCTGCCACTCTCTGTTGCCACCTCTGTCAAGAAACCAACGCTGGATGGTTCCATTGGCCCACAACGTTGACCGAATCAGTACCGGCGTCGGTGAGGCTCTGTAATTAACCATAAAATAGCTCTCATTCTCGTTGGACACAAACATGTAATTTGCTGGTTTGGTCACCTGGTTGCTTGCTATCGATGGATAGCCGACGAACCCATATCCGTTCCATAGGCCGCTGCGATGGTATTTGGCGGATCCGTTAAAAATGACCAAATCCGGAATAGGTAGAGCACGAATCATATGGATGTAGTCTCCCGGAGAAGGATCCGTGAAGTTTTTCCATGACACTTGCCGCCGTGATGTGTTGGTCCGTTTGACAAATCCGAACTTCATGCCAGGGAGCTGTGTGCTGCTGTCATTTGAGTGCTCAAAGCTCTGCCATAGAATCAAGTTGCTGTCGTTCAGCACGAGATTTCCAGAATCTAAAAGCTGCAAGCGTGCAGAATTGAGTCCTGTGGATCTCGTTCCCGTTGACCAAACAGTTTGGTCATCCTCAAATAAGATTAGATTTCCATCGGAAGTGAGGTTGAAGGATGCCATGGATGTGTTGACAGACTTGTTCCGATTGGCGATCCATACTACGATGCCTTCTTGCGGTGTGAAATTGCAGTACCAGATTCCTAAGTATCCCTTCGCTGAACTATTATCTAGGCTGAAGAAGCCCAGTTGGAACAATTCTCCTGTCGATCTCAAAGTCTGGCCATTCACAAGTGAAGTGTCCTGGATCATTGCATCTCCTGTACAATAAATATCTAAAGAAATATGTACCAGATAATATTCTTTTAAAAATAAAAAAATTCCATCCGGCACATCTGCTTTGCTCTATTTATTGTCCGTCCAAACCAACTGTCTACTAACTAGTTGAAAATTGATTCAAAAAGAACTCCTCTATTTAAGGATCTTAAAAAAATTCTAAATTTATATCAAATAAATATTATTGCATTTTAAATTAATTTTCTTTTATTTTGAACTTTACAGTAGAGAGAAAAAACTAATAGTGTTCTTAGAAATTTGTCTATAATTATTTTTCGTGAATTTGTATACTTTGAGCAATAATATTGTCCAAAAATATTTGACCTAAAGATCTTAAATTTATACCAAATACTTTTATTATTTCCTTGAGTTTTGCTAAATAAACATCATTGCACGCATAATATTCCCAAGTTATAAATGCCTTTCACATAAAAATATTTAAAGATTTTTAATCGATTGATTATTAAATATTTTTAATAAGGAGTATCTGATGTTAGAGGTTTTAAATTTATCTTAAATAACCCAATTAACATATTCATTTTTATTGATTTTGAACCTTGTGAGATCGATCATTATATATTTTAACTAAAATTATATAATGATATTGAGGGTCTAATATTTTTATGCTCAATTTTATTAATTGTTATTTTATACAATTGTCAAATATTTTCAACCCAAAAGACCTTGCTATCCACTGCCGATTTAAGCAATAATAACGGATGAAATGAAGCAAGTCGAGTGAAAAAAGAGGATTTAAACAACAAAAGAGATGCATGTTTGGTGAAGTCCAAAAGGGATGAGTAAAATTAAATGTTATAGATTATTAAAATAAATTAATAAAATCCACAATACTGGACTAGCATTAATTCCTTCTTAATCGTACCTGAAGATGAGGACTGGCCGAGGACGAAGAGCATCACTGCTACTATTTCCAGGAATCGAAAATGAAAGAGTTGCTGCATCTGGCCAGTGGAAACTTAAGCTCTTAATGATTCTGCGCTGCTTCCACCTGCAATCTAATATGTTGTATTGCCTTTTTAGAGTTGCTACAAGTCCTAACAAAAAGTCTCAATATAAGGCCTTAAATTTCAAAATTGATGGGTAAGTCTAGTTAATTGATTTGCCTATGTTTGACAATAATTGTCTGTATGCAAGTCCACAAACGATCTGTTTGAAAATTAACAAAATGGAGTCACTGTCAAAATACTTGCGTTAATAGTGTATGGGCTGTAATATTAAGAAATGTATTTAAAAAAAAGACTAAGTTTAACATTTTTTTTTTTTTTTTTTGTAAGGAATAACTGTTGTTGTAGGAGAGCATTAAATATTTGCACCAAAATAGTAATCATGCAATAAACAGGTAAATAAAAGAGTAAGGTCTAGAAATTGTTATCTCCTCCGGTTGAATCGTCGGCGTGCCGATTATCTTTAGAGAATATATTGCCACCCACGGTGCATAGGCTCTCCGACAATATTCTCTCAAGATCCGACAACCACTCGCGTCATCCATAGGTGCACTCTAAGACGAACATTGCACTCGGACAAGGAAAACTAAACTCTCGGAAAAGCGTGCGTCGGTTTGGGACAGAACCAAAGACTGGCAAAAACAAATTAGGCCACCGGCAAGCGTGAGGCCCACGAGCTGAGGATTTGCACCCCCCCCCCCTTGCGCGCGATAATGGCGTGCGTCGCGCCCGATTTATGGATTTTCGGCTTGAACCCTCCGAAACCTCCTGATTTGAGCTCAGCCCACGCATGCGTGTAGGTCATCTTAACTTTGCTAAGGATGGAAGGACTTCATATATAAGGTCTTCCAACCTTCTTAGCTTAGCAATATGAGACTAAATACATACACATATGCATTATTATAACAACAAAAATCAAGAAAAATAATTTGAATTAAAAACACAAAACTCAACAATAACATAACAGCTTTAAAATATGATGGTAGAGAAGGATGTCTAGTCAACGGACTTGGCTGTGTTCGGAAGATTGAGAGATGGGTGCATCACTAATTTGGAGAGTTGGGAATGGCTGACTAATTCAATAATTAGTTTGTTATGGAAAAAAATACACTTTTTTTTTAAAAGAGTCTTTTCATCGGCCAACCCTTCACCTACCTCTACATAAGTACCCTTATTCTTTTAAATCCAATTATTAAATTTTCTTCCTCTTTTCTTTTATCTCCTCATAAAACTCTGTTTTAGATTAAATTATAAATTTTTTTTCTTGTAGCTCTTCTTCTTTATCTCTTTAAAGGTTTTCAAGAACATGTAAAGCATGAATGCCTCGCTTGTGTAAAACATATGTTAAGTTGCATTGCAAATCCAAATTTGGTTATACTGTGATCGATTGAAAACAGATATCAATTTGGTCAAAAGTAATTAAACCAACTTATTTGGTTTGAGTTGAATTTATTTTTTTCTTCGAGTATTACACCCTTAATTTTTTTTTAATAATTTAAATATCTAACTTTTACAACTGATTAATTTTGAAAATGACCTGTCCACATTTATTAAAGTTTTTATCGACTATCAAGATAAATTAAGAGGCGCTAACGGAAACCCAAACTTTACTTCATAGTACTTGAGTAGGCATGATTCATTTTTCTATTTACTCGAGAAGTTTATATCAAATTTAATTGACAATGTAAAAAATTTTAAAATCAAAGTTGACCTATACCAAAATTGAGAGGCTTTCAAAACCAAACTTAAAATGAAAATAAAATATATGTTCATTTTTATAACAAAGACTCATCAAATGATATATTGGTTTACCATTTTGATATATATGCATGAACACCTAAATGGATCTAAAATGAAAACAAAAATCCGAGAAACCATTTTTTTTCATATTTCTTTTATTTGATTTGATTTAGTTCTATTTGCCTTTTCTATTCTATTTTTAAATGGTCAACCCTACATAAAACTGAATATTCTAATTTTGAATGATTAATACTGAACGTTTAACTATAACACACTTTTCTTGTCTTGGATCTTGCTATGCTATCTCTAAACAAGGTGAACGCATGGTCATAATTATTGAAAAGGATTGACAAGAACTTTTCATTTCCATTTTTAAATCTGATAATAATTATTTAAAGCCAACGATATGTGAAAAACATACTATTGATTTAAGAATTTTATTTCCACAGTGACGTTACGTTGAATGATTAGAGACTTCTTGGATTATCATCAAACTTAAAGGTGTTAACAATTGAAATTTATTTATAGAACTTGAGCAACTTGGTGAAACAAATGCAGTAGTAGATTGTAGGTGCAAGCAACGCAAATCATTAAACTTCCATGGCCAAGATGCTGCTCTTTCTTTTCCTGTTGTTGGAAATTAAGCAGCAACAGCTTGGGTTGTTCTTGGTCAGTCTTCATTTGGTATGTATCGAAAAGAAATCTTAATTAATCCATAATTAAACTACAAAGATGACAGGATCTTTCTAGCTTGCCATTTTCATTTATTTGGTTTGAGTCATTCAACACAATCCAATTATTAGAACTTTAAACAAAGGAATGATCAGATAATCTCTTGTCAGCTCTACAAAACTAGTATTCTTTATCATGATTAATCAAGTGCATTACTCAATCAAAGGCAGCTGATCATTTTACTGATAGCCTTTCAAAGTGGCTTCTCCTCCTTCATAGATGACCTTATGGAAATCAGAATGCAGATATCCTGCCTTTGAGGTGGAATGAGAATATTTTGGTCGACTCCTTGGCCATCTGATCTGTCCTTGTGCTGGATTCTGATACAAGCTAGGCATTTGAATGCTGACATTTGATCCCCAATTAGTTTAAGCAAGCAAAATAGTTTCATCTGACCTTTTAATCACGAATCACTCCAAAGACTAGATCAAATATATATTAGAATAAACCTGAAGCTAAACACTCAGTTAAACTTTAAATAAATAAGCATAAACATGAATTACCTATATATATATATCTGAAGCTTCGAGATGGAAGAAGCTGGAAAACTCGCCACCATCACTTTAACACAAGAAGATTTGGAGTTGCTCATCAACACGCCAGAGCACAAAGGTTACTACAACAACAACAACATGTAAACACTAGTGGCACGCTGCCACGACCAAATCCAACAGCATCAACAACAGTGCATCAAAGGGAAAGAGGAGTTCAAGAGGAAAGCCCTACTCGTTTGCTTCCTACACCTCTTTCACCAATTCGGCGCCCCCGAGCACTCTTCCGCACACTGCTTGAGCAAGTGGGTCAAGGAGGGGTACTCCAGGAATCTTCGGCAGAAGCACTTGTCCAAGACAGACACAAAGGAAAAGTTGTATCTAGTGATAGTTTCCCTAAGCGAATTGTAACCTCGTTCTCTCAATGAGTACTGGAGGATCTATTGCCAAAACACTATTAGAATCTGAACATAGGAGAATATTCAAGAACAACCGACCCGGGGATCATCTCCTCAAATTTGAGAATGTCGTCCTTTTTTAGCAATTTACGGATGGTGTAAAATGCCGAATGTTCCTCACCACATTCTGCGGGGCGACCTAGCGATGGTTTAAATGGCTGCCGGACAACTCCATCCGCCGTTTCAAAGATTTTCACAAGATCTTTCTCCATCACTTCGCTAGCAACTGGCACTATCACAAGACCTCGTGAAACTTCTTTTCAGTCAAATAGGGGCCCAAAGAAACACTCTGAGCCAACATTAAAAGGTTCAGTCAGGTGACTATGGATGTCCCCACTGCCACCACAGAGATTTTGGTTAGTGCCTTTTCTCAAGGACTCACCGATAACAATTTCTTTCACAATCTGTCTAGAAGACCTCTAAAAGATTTTGATCTTCTACTTAACCGGGCAATAGAGTTCATAAATGTTGAAGAGGCACAAGATGCCCGGAAGAAGGAGATCACCACACCTGCCCCTGTTCCAGCAGCTGATCACCCAGCACAACCTGCTCCCCCACCAAGAGGACCTCGGGCAGATCCTCAATATCATCATCAAGAGTCACGACCTCAAGTTGTGTAGCATGTGGAAGTTCCTCGGGAATTTCCATGAAGGTGGTGCACATACCATCGAGCATCCACCCATAATACTAAAGATTGTTACACTTTGTTGAAACCAATGAAACAACAACCCCCGGTACCGTCGGTGTTCGCCAGCTCCTAATCACCGACTATATCATCAACAAAATAGCCTGCTTAGGATTCAATACCGAGTGGCCGAGCAGCAACAGAAGGCACCTCAACAACAAGCTAAGCAAGCTCAAGCTCCTACCCAAGTTTAGCAAGAGCAGCCCTCGACACGGCAAGAGGAAAATCACAGCAATGCCGCTTAGGGCAATATTAACATGATAACTGGAGGGTCGACTGATGGTGATTCCAATCGAGCGAGGAACTCATACGCTCGGCGTCTGGAGATTCATACGATCAGCTGCAGTGCAGAGCGGGCAGCCAGAGTCAAAATCAGCTTCGGGCCCAATGATTTAGAGGGGGTAGAAGTACCCTATGATGATGTAGTAATAATTAAGGTTGTTATAGTCAATTATAATATTTCTCGTAATTTTATTGATACAAGCAGCTCAGTTAACATTATCATCAAACAATCATTCGAGCTAGCAACTAGCAACTGCAGAGTAGTGCATAAATGCTATGTGGAAATAGTAAAGACGGAGGCTAATGTTGCCCGAAAAATTCAGAAGATGAAAGTCAATACTATTCAGGAGAAGTCACTCGTCGTGTTATATGAAGAAAAAGAAGAAATATAAATTTAAGCCAGTCAACTAGAAGCCACCACTCAGATAGTGGCCGACTTGGCTCCTGAGCTTAAGGCTGAGCTAGTGGAATGTTTGACATGCAACAGTGACGTGTTTGCCTGGATGCCCAAAGTAACATGCGTATCTCCAACAGTCATGGAGCTTGTACTCCATATTTATCCTGACTCCCGCCCGATAAAGCAAAGGAAGCGAGATTTTGGAGCCGACCAGAATAAAATCATCAAAGAAGAGGTGGATAAATTATTGGAAGTAGGTTACATTCAGGAGGTACACTTCTCAAGGTAGCTAGCCAATGTTGTCCTGGTCTCCAAACCTATAAATAAGTGGTGGGTCTGTATCGACTTAGGGATCTCAACAAAGCCTGCCCGAAAGATCATTATCCCCTGTCTCGTATCGATCAAGTAGTAGATTCTACTTTTGGTTGTGAATTCATTTGTATGTTGAATGCTTATCAAGGATATCATCAAGTTCTGCTCGCTAAGGAGGATCAGGAAAAGGTTAGCTTCATAATTGCCGGGAGCACTTATTATAATGTTATGTCATTTGGGCTAAAGAATGCAAAAGCTACCTATCAAAGGCTCATGAACAAGGTCTTTCAAAAGCAAATTGAACGGAACATAGAAGTCTATGTGAATGACAACCTCATCAAATCTCTCCGAGGCATAGACTTGTGCATTGACATAGAGGAAACTTGCCAGAGTTTAAGGCAATATGGACTCAAGCTCAATCCCTGCAAATGCCTATTTAGAGCTAAAAGCGGAAGATTTATGGGCTACATAGTCACCGAGAGATGAATTGAAGTCAATCCTAGCAAGGTGCAAGCTCTACAAAATATGGCTCCCCCACATAATTTGAAGGAGACAAAGATTGAATGGTCGTGTTACCGTCCTATATAGCTTCATTTCTCGATCGATCGACCGGAGTTTGCATTTCTTTAGAATACTGCATCGAGCAACGGAATTCCAATGAGATGCAGATTATGACAAGGCATTAGAGGAGTTGAAGAGTTGTCTATATACTTTGCCCGTATTAGCTAAACCAATAGTAGGTAAAACTTTGTGGGTTTATTTGAGCAAGCTATTAGTTTAGTGTTGGTGAGGCAAGAGGGAAAAGAGCAACAACTTGTATACTCTTTGAGCCATTTATTAAAAGGAGCAGAATGTTGCTACACCACACTCGAAAATTAACATATGGATTAGTCTTAGCTGCTTGAAGGTTGCGTCCTTATTTTTTATCGCATTCAATCATTGTATTAACTAATAACACTTTTGGTCGAATGCTTGTCATCCCAGAGGCATCTGGAAAATTAATCAAATGGGCAACTGAATTTAGTGAATATGACATAAAATACTAACCTCGAGCAGCTATTAAAGCTCAAGTCGTACCTGATTTCATAATAGAAGTGCAAGGTCCTGAAACAGAGGAAACTTGGAAGATATATGTCGATGGATCCCCTATCCGGCAGGGGAGTGGGATATATATTCTTGTTATTATTGGTGTAGATTACATTGATAATTAGGCTTTGATGTATGACAAATAGGTTAAAGTTAGATGTGTTATTTGTCTACCTTGTCTACTGAGTGTGCAGGAGTTGACTAGTCTGAAAAATTTGACACCAGGATGAAATCCAGCTAGGTTCGCGGGACTCGATAGTTGGTGTGAAATCCTAGGTTTGTGGGACCTGATAGCTGGTGAGAAGTCCAGGTAGGTCCGTGGGGTTTGATATCTGACGGGAAGTCCAGTTGGGTAGACGGGACCTGATAACCGTCCAAAGTCCAGTTGGGTCTGCGGACCTACAACTAGTGGGAAAATCTAATGGGCCAAAGTCAAGTCAAGCAACTGTAGTTGGTAAGTAAGAGGCAAGCAACTGAATGAGAGATCCAGTGAGGACGTGTTTGCAGTTGAGGGAACTGTAAGCGTTGGTCCAGCTTAGGTCCTTTTAGGAAAGTTAAGCTGAGACCTTGACTAGATCATGGTCTCAGGGAGATAGGATCTAATTATTACTCATATTTTATTAATGTTGTCCGAGCATCCATACTCTAGGTGCCAGAGTTGGTCTAGGTGCTCAGATCAGCCTCGTCTGGGTCGCTGCCAAGGGCCTAAGCGGTGCGGGCGAGCGCCCTGAGCGAGTCTAGGTGCCCAGACCAGAAAAGTTACCCCAAAGCTGAGTTGGAGCGCATCGACTGGCCGAGCCCATGTCAACAGTCCAGGCGTCAGAAGGAGGTCTGAGCGCTCAAAGATGGATAAAACTTTATGGATGAAGTTTCGATGAGAGGTCGCCACGTCAGTATGGTCGAGATGTCCGAAATGGGCCTATATAAGGGCCTTCGACTAGCAGCTTCAGAAGATCAACTACTACAAGTTTCATTCTTACATGCTACTTCAAAAAGGCTCTGATGACACTGAAAGGCTGCTCCGAAGTTCGAAGAATAAAAGATTCCAATTTCCTTTTTGTTTGTCGGTAACAACTAAGTTCAATTCTTGTATTCAATATTTGTAACTAATTTTTAGAATTGATAGTGATTGCCTAATGAAAGCGATCATCAATTGCGGGCCTTGGAGTAGGAGTCGTCACAGACTTCGAACCAAGTAAAATCATTCGTGTTAGCATTGTTTTCTATTTTCTTTATTCCACTACATAATTTGTTTTTAACTCTCGATTTTTGAAAAATACTATTCACCCCTATATCACCCAGGAATATCAAATGTAATTATCTATTTGGTTAAATTATCGGGTCACTAATAAGTATGAGGCATTAATAGTTGGATTGCAAGCTGCGAGGCATGTAGGAGCTGCTCAGGTTTTAATCTATTTAGATTCTCAACTAGCAGCTCAGTAACTATTCGACAATTTTAAGATAAACAATGAATGACTCAGATTATATACAGAAGATTCCTCGTTCAAATGATCAAATAGCAGACATGCTAGCTAAGTTAGCCTTTGCTTAAATTCCCAAGAATTTAGATAAGCCAGTTGAGCAAACATTATTAGTAACTTGCATGGAGAGGCAGGCTGATCTGGAGTTACAAAGTGACTGGAGAACGCTAATTATTTTATTCTTACAACAGGGTACTCTACCAATTGATGGGGAGCAAGCACATATGTTCACTATGATTGGGAATCATCTTTACAAGGGAGCCTTCTCCTATTCGTTCCTCGAGTGTATTGGGTCAGATGATGTGTCCTATATTTACAGGAAGTGAATCAGGGTTCCTGCAGAAGTCATACTGGAGGTCAGTGTCTCACCTGAAAAGTATTATTGGTTGGGTATTTCTGACCTAATTTACAGTCTGATGTAGCTCAATTAGTAATGACATGTTTATCTTGTTAAAAGCACCAGAATATCCTGCACCACCCCACAAAATTACTTAAAACCTCTATTATTTCTTGCTCGTCCGATCAATGGGTATGGACATAATAGGATCTTTTCTTTTGGCACTTGTTCAGAAGAGATTTTTACTGGTAGTAGTGGATTATTTTTCAAAATGGGTGAAGGCTGAGCCCTTAGCCAAAATAACTGAGCAGATGATTATTAAATTCTTATGGCAACATGTTATCTGCAAAATTTGGCACTCCACATATGTTGGTTTCCGATAATGGAAGGCAATTTCAGGGTAGAAGAATCCAATAATGGTGTTTGGAATATGATATCACACAAACCTTCACCTCTATAGCTTCTCCACAAAGCAATGGATAAACAGAAGTAACAAATAGAGAGAACATTTAAGGACTTAAAACTAAGTTGGATCACATGGAGTCAGCTTATGTAGCTTCTCCACAGAGCAATGGGCAGGCGGAAGTAACAAATAGAGAGATCATTCGAGGACTTAAAACCAAGTTGGATCACGTGGGAGGTTGTTGGGTGGACGAATTACATAATGTGTTATGGGCATATCGTACAACTCCCCGAGAATTGACAGACTCCTTTTTCATCTAGTTTATGGTGGTGAAGCAGTGGTCCCAATTGAAATTGACGTGGAAGCTCACCAAAGATGCTTATATGATGAGGATAATGCTAATCAACGTCTTATGGAGCTCGACTTAATAAAAGACGACGGTAGCTTGCTGAAAGATAAACATAGTTAGGAGCATCCAACATATGTCAAAGACAATCAATTAAATTATGATACCTTAGTTTGCTCATACAAGAACTCGTCTTCTAATTCTATAGGAGCGAGTTCGCTGAGCTTATTTTTGGCATTGGTCCAAGCATCAATTAAGTGATCTCCCGATAATATTGGGAGAGTAAAAGGAAGGAGGGATGTTGGAGAAACCAAACCTTGGGAAGAAGGTAAATGAAAAATGATTGATTGTTGGCAACACTCTAGAGAATCAAGGGTAGTCTTCGTGCCAGGAGATATAGGAAGACTGGGAGTTGACGAGTAGCCTGGTAAAGAAATGTCTTCTTGAGTTCGGGCGGGAGTAGGAGTCGAGAGGGTAGGATAAAAGGCTGAGGTCTGTTCAGGGGATTGTTCTCGTATATCTTCTTGGGCAGGATCTTCTTGAATGGAAATTGATGCCTCTTAAGACAGGGGGCCAGAGTCAATTTACGCTTCTTGCATTTTCTCTTTGGCTAAGCCTCCTTCTCTGAAGGAGAGCTCGCGGGTAATGGAACAAGATTTGAAGGTAGCTCTATAGAGACAACAGTTGTGCTCATCTCGGCTACATGGTCGTCAAATGCCTCACCAGAAAAGGGGGGGTGGGTAATGATAAGCCCCACTCAGCCAATAACTCCCGTTCCTTGGAACGAATTGCCTCCGCTTTTAGATCAATTATCTCATCAACCAAGGATAGAAGAATAGCTCCCACTATACAAAATAGAAAATACCTTAATTAGCAATAATATGAGTATCAAAATTACTACAACATACTAAAGGAGCAAGACAGTCTTTTTGAATAGGGATCAAACCAAAAAGATACAAAAAAACCTTCTTGCAACCACTTGTGAATTCTAAAATGATGATTGCTTAGTTTGGGAAGATAAGAAATGGAGATTGGATCCTGCTTAAGCTTTGAAGTCTCAAGAGGAGAAGGAAAGGAAGATTACCAATCAGCAGAAAAAGTGCAACTTCCAACCTTTGTTCAAGGATGGCATGTCCTCGAAGAAGATCGTTTTGTTGAGACTGAAAGAGGAAAGCCATGGGTTCATATTTGTTGGGGTAAGCAAATAGGTAAAGATTGTGAGAAGGAGGAATTCTGAATAGATAGAACAACATAAACATTCTGTACATATATCAGAAAGCGTTCGACACAAACTGTTGCAAAGGGATGTGGAAAGATTGGCTTACTTCCGATAAAAAGGAATGAATAGGAAAACACAGACTGACCATTAATTGATCAGAAAAGAAAGTGATATAGTTATCGGGAGTAAGGTGAGGACGATTGTTCGAGGAAGGGAGACAGATACGATAATTATGAGGGATTGCGTATTTCGAATAAAGGTGAGCTTGATCAGAAGCATCAAAATTTGAAGAGGTAAAGGTGTACCAAGGGGTGAAGGACTCCTAGGCCATGATAGAATAGAACTTAGATAGAAAACGAGTAACTTACTGGGTTGTCTAGGGCTCTAGAATGAAGGAATGAGGACGAAGGAAACTGTCGGGTGAAAGGATCAAGGAAGATGAAAGACGAGGTGTGGAGAGCACACAACATTTAAGGTTTTATAAAGAAGAATTTAATTGCCACCATTAGATTGAAGTGGCATGTGGGAGGATCATTGATTTGTAAGGAAATACATGTCGTTGAATTGTGCTAGGATGCGTGCATCAGAAGCCATTTTAGAAAATAAAAACTGATGTCACGTGACATTCATCCATAAACAGGCATTTTTGATAGACATGACAATCAAATTATTCCCTGACCAAAAGGCTTTTTCACACCACCTCAGTACTCTCCTTTTTTGCTGAATAGCCAACTACTGACAAGAAGTTTTTGAAAGAGATAAATGTCCAGGCATGATTGAGAGTGTGAATTGCCAAAGGACCCTTGTAAAGAGATGGGCAGGCAAAAGCAAGATTTGAGTCTAGTCAGTCATCTACACCTTTGACTATACTTGAAGGAGAGGCTAGTGATACAGATTGTACTGAGCAAACCCAGCAGATGATGTGGCAATCAAAGTCAAGATGATGTGACTGTCAAAGTCAGGATAGAGGAGCATTCCACACCTAGTTCTGTTCACACAACATTAAAGTTCTCGGCTCCTGCCCGCGCGGCCCTAAAGCAGGACACTCGGATAGGGCCAACTGGCTATAAACCCGATCAGATATAAGAGCTCTAGGACTTTACTCTGAAATTAAAGAAATAATGCACTCGGTCAGTCAAGGGTCAACGATTTCAAAGGAGCCTGACCGGATGAAAAGTCGTCCGGGCACTAGCAGTTAAGCCTTAAAATCTCTTTATACTCGCACAACCAGATGAAAGGTCATCGATCTTGAAGGCTTGAAGTACTTAAAGCTCTCTATGTACGCCCGTCCAGGCAAAGTTTAGATGGGCCCGAAGCCCTTAGCCTCATAAAACTCATAATATACGATCAACCGGATAAAGGACGGTCGAACATAAGACTCTTTGTGTATGCCCGGCCGAGTAAAGACCGAGCGGATATCAAGCTATTAGTACACGCTCGAGCGGGTAAAGGCTGGCCGGGTTTAAAATTACTCAGCCTCATAAACCTTTGTATGAATGACTGGTCAAACAAAAGTTGGTTGGGCTTAGTATCCCCAACTTCATAAATCTTTCTAGGTACAGTCGGTCAAAGTGCAAGTACGTTTAGGCCAAATAAGAGCCAGTCGTGATCAAGGTGTTTGGCCCCCTATGAACCTTAATGAGGTTTCGACTGGTGTAAAGATATTATATTTGTTTGGGCTCTGCCCAATAAACGGATAGCTGGGGTTAACATTCTTGGTCTTATTGACCTTCATATGCTTGACCACATTTAAGACCGCTCGGACGTAAATATAAATAGTTTCATATGGAGTTCTGAATAAATTTCCAACATGCATAGTTTATTATACAACTTCCCATTAGATTTCTAGCATAATCAATATAAATAATTGTTCTCTAAACGAATTCTCGGTAACACCTGACATATGATGGAGAAACTCAGGGTAAATATGAGCATCAATACGCTGACCTTATGGACCAATAAAAATATAATCAGCAGATAAGCAACAGACATCATTCTAATAGTCTGTTAGAGTTGTCGGGAAATATTCCTTTGAAGTCTTCTTCGAAGGTTATTACGTCTCTCATAAGACAGCTAATCATGACAACACATTCTTTTAACCACTGCAATAATGACCTGAAGGGTAAATGACAAAAGAGACACATCAATGGGTAGATGAAAGATTCCTCGGATACTTGTTTCTCACTACCCAGGTTGTACACTTTTCATCACCTAACAAACTCTGACAACTGAAGTCACCTCAAGATCATGGAGGTTATGAGAGGTGGTATATAAAGGAGGATCCTCTCTGTGGACAAGGTATGCAAAAAACATCATCTGAACTTTATTCTTGCGCGAGGACTTTTTCTACTGTTCTTCATTCCTCTATCTAGTGTTGTACTGACTTGAGCGTCGGAATGCCTTGTCAGGGACCCCTTCTCTAGTTTTTTGTCACTAACGCTTTGTCAGATCATCGGATTATGTACAAGATCAGAGGAAAGTTCCATTTCAAGCCGAAGGAGTCTTCCACTGGTCAACAAACCATGCTACTATATATATATAGACGGGGCGGGTTCAATTTTTAAAAAATTGAAATATATTTATAGAACTATAATAACTTTGTCAAACAAACGCAGTAGTAGATTGCAGGTGCAAGCAACGCCTATCATTAAACTTCCATGGCCAAGATGCAGCTCTTTCTTTTCCAGTTGCTAGAAATTATAGCAGCAACAGCTTGGGTTGTTCTTCGTCAGTCTTCATTTGGTATGTATCGAAAAGAAATCTTAATTAATCTATGATTAAACTATCAAAATGATAGGATCTTTCTAGCTTGCCATTTTCATTTATTTGGTTTCAGTCATTCAACACAATCTAGTTATTAAAACTTTAAACAAAGAACAGATTAGATAATTTCTTGTCAAAGCTACAAAACTAGTATTTTTTATCACGATTAATCAAGTGCATTACTCAATCAAAGGCAGCTTTTATGTTTCCCAATTAGGTTATAATTTGTAAGCTATTTTTTTTAAAGATTTTACCTCTAGGGTTCAGATTTTTCAATTGGGTTATAATATTTAGTAAAAAGAAAAATTAAAAATAAAATAAATTTAAGTATTTATGGAGTATTGTAATATATTTAGGGGATATATTCATGGATTAAGGATTTATATATATGAGGAAATATTGATTTTTTAAAATTCAAAATCGAAATAATAGATATTGTATGCTATTATTTATTATTATTATTTTTTAAAAATTTTGAATTAAAAAAATTAATTAAAATATTTTTTATGATTTTATTTTAGGATTCATGCTTCCGATTATAATTTTCAATTTTTTTTAAAGATTTTACCTCTAGAGTTCTGACATCCCAATTGGATTATTATGTTTAGTAAAAAGAAAAATAAAAAATGAAATAAATTAAAATATTTATGGAGTATTATAATATGTTTAGGGGATATATTTATATATTAAGAATTTATATATAAAAATATTAATTTTTTTAATTCAAATTTTAAAAAAAATAATTAAAAAGTGATATATATATATATATATATATATATATATATATATATATATATATATATATATATATATATATATATATATATATATATATATATATATATATATATATATATATATATATATATATAAAGAGAGCGCTATATATAGAGAGAGAGAGAGATTGTAACATTATTTTCAGAAATTTTCATTAAAATTCCCTTACTTCCACGAGAGTTCTCTTGCTTGGGAACTCCATTTGATTAACTGGTGGTATTACAGTTACTGAGAAATGTTGGTGCTGAAGGAGTGAGAAAGCCGACAAAGTGACTGTTGAGCATAAGCATAACATTGTCCATGGTGGGTCTTTGAATTGGGTCTTCTTATACGCATACTAAGCCTATATGTATGCACCTTAATATTTGCTAACGTTGATATTGTTCAACTAGATCTTGATCAATCACTTGCAAGGCACTTCCTTGGGTCCAAAGGCATGCACCATACCGCCTAAAGTGAGATAATAGCATGTGTAGTTTAGAACTTTACTATAATTAATCCTTAGGTATTAAATAATCATTACTCAACATAAAATACAGATGAGGGATGGTGCTCTTATATAAAGAGAGACCATAGTCTTGAACATAATATACAATACAAAAAACCTAAAGCTCTCCACCTATATTCTCCCTCCTCTTCTCTGTCATGCATCTCTTGCTCGGTGGTGTACTCGTAATAGCAGTCGGGTACCTCTCAGTTTATCGTGACCACCAGTGTTTGATAGGAATTACGGTTAGCCGTTGTATCTTAGAAACAGATGACCTAAGAAAATCTCAAAGCACAACCGAAGGTGGGGCAAATATGTTTCATGGAAGCTATGTTCATCACAGGCCTAGGTCTGCTTAGCCATTGATAAATACAATTTTATCGTGAAATGAGTATCAAATAATAAAGTACCGAATCCTTCAAAACTAATGTAGTATAGAGATGACTCAGGTCGTCTCTCAGAAGGAATATAATTGTAGGTTGATAATCCTAGGATTCATTTATTGCTTGAGATTTTGCAGTTTAAATGGGGGTTGGATTTTGAGTGCTAATACTAATAAACGAAAAGTATTATATTCTAATCTAAACTACTTGCAATCCAATTACTAACATGAAGGAAACTACACTAAGCATAAAACAATCTGAAATGAACGATAAACATACTATTCTAAACTAACCTACAAGCATTCAATGATTGAACGAAATAGAAATATAACAAGCAACTAAGAATTAACTAACAATGCAGAATTTTGAGCATCTAAATTGAATAAACCAAATCAAGGAAATGAATGGGAAATTTCATCGAGCACTTAAATAGGCATCAACCAAATCAAACGAAGTAAATAGAACCCTAAACATGGAATTAGCATCAATTACAATCAATCAAACATGAAGAAAAGTTAAACATTCAAATCTGAACAAAATCTAAAACATGGGGAATTTAACATATTGCAATTCACCCAAAGCATAAAAATCAACACATAAGAAGAAGAACTCAATGGTGCTGTCCAGATGAAGAAGATGATGGTCAGATGTTTTGGTTCAGATCTGAGATGGTGTTGTGAGGATGATCCGTGAGATGGAAATGAAGGAATTAAGTAGGGACCCCATTGACTAAGTGGAGAGATCGCCGGAGGAGGCCGGCGATCTTGAAGGAAGAAACTGCGATCTCCTCTGCTGTTGCGCGTCTAGACGGTGAAGATGGTGCTCGGAGCCTGTGGTTTGCAGATGAAGATGGAGGATGGATCAAGAACAGAGAAGGGACCCCCCTTGACCCTGTTCCGATGGTTGGTGGAGCTCTGGTGGTAGGTGGCGGAAGGTGGAAGAAACTCCTCTGTTCGGCGATCGCGTGCTTCCTCCTCCGTCAAAATCACGACCCCGCTTATCTTCTCTTTTGAATTAATCCCAAATCTCAACAGATGACTGAGAATTCTCCAAATCTGATCCAATGGTGGGATTTGATCTAAATTTGGTTCCAAAGTTCCAGATCTTGATCAATGGCTGTGATCTACCGTCCCTTAACTTAGATGGACCAAATTTCTGATGGATGATTCAGATCTTGAATGGATGGTCCAGATTACTCTAGAGCTTGATCACATTGTTTAAACCTAGATTTGAACTCAAATTGGTACAATCTAATCCGTATTCATGATCTTTTAATGCCTATAAAGAATATATCCAAATATTAACATCAAATACCATAGATATGATATAATTTATAATTAAGTCCAAAAATACACAACTTGTGAAATATGATATAATTGCAAATTTAGCACACGAAAAGATAAAAAAGAAAGGATATAGGAGTCAAAATATCATGACCAAATGACGATTATCAGCCACTCGTCCTCTCTACTCGCTACACCATTCTTCCGCCTGACCACTCGGTCGTTCTTCCGCTCGATAGCTCGGTCACTTGGCCTCTCAGCTGCTCGTCCACTCTGCCTAGTCGGTTGTGTGGGCCCCTTGCGGTTGGCAAGAAATGGATGAATTGCTCTGCACAATAAATGCAACAAATACCTCTCTCAAACTATTGGGCTTAAAACAATTACACACTTAATCAAAAGGATAATAGAATTAAAAGAGTATGAGACAAACAATTTTTACTTGGTTTGCAATCAGAGGATTGCTAGTCTGAGAAAGTTGACTCACTATGAAGATGTCCTTCTCAAACAAAACGTCGGATGTAGAGATGCCTCGTACATGAAAATGAAGCTAGAAAATTAAAAATAGAACGAATTTCGAAGTACAAAAGTGTGTTGTTTGAAATGGAGAAGACCAAGACTCTATTTATAGCCACTAGTTGAAACTGACCGTTTGTTGACCTAGCACAATCCAAGCGCTCGGACCTTGTCCGGGTACCCCCAGCATAGCAAAACTCTATCTCATCGTAAACGGCTAAGCAACGGGTAAGGGATAAAATTTTATCCACTTACGGGAGGCCAAACCCACTCCGAATGCCTGGACTGTTGCTTACGTGGACCTAGCGATAATCCGCTCGAGAGGCACCCTAGGTGGCACCAAAAGTAGCACCTAGATCAGTCAACTTTGGCTGACTGGTTTGGCGCCTTCTTCGGTCGCTTGGGTGATCTCAGCCATCCGGAATTGGGCTCACCCGAACCCATCTTCTAGCCTTCTCCTCAAGCAATCTTTCGCTTAAGCTTCTCATCCCTCAGAAATGTCATGCGCTCCCTTGTCGTCTGCTAGTGTACTATTCCGTAGCACCTCGTACCTATGATGCACCGAGCTCGTCGACTCTTTCCCATATCATCCCTCTCACTAGCTATGTCTTTTGTTCAACTTCTTGTGCTCCTAAGTTCCTGCACACTTAGAAACAAGGATCAAAACACAACAGGATCTAAATTGATTTGGTTGATCACATCAAAACTAATACAGCGTACTTACAATCTCTCCTTTTTTAATGTGAACAACCCAAGTTAAGTTAGGATAAAACAAAATAAAAACAGTAAAATAACAAGAACATAATTTGCAATTAATAACATATTATGTAATGAAAAATTAAAATGTACCCTCTCACTAGAATTAATCTCTAATTCTCCCCCCTTTGATCACATTAAAAATAGGGAAATACTCAAAAATAAATTTGAAATAAATTCTAAGGGATACAAAACTAGTGACTAACATTCAGAAAAATTATGAAGTTTAAATGCTTAAAATCTGAATTTTTGAGATCTATAAAATAGTGTTGGAAAAAATAATTTTAAAATAATTTTTAATTTTTAAAAATTTTTAGAATGGTTAAATAGACACATCCAAAATAGTGATAAAATTTTCACAGAAAATGAAATTAATTTAAGTAGTAATAAATTATTTTCTACAGAATATGTATTTTCTTTAAAAATGCTTAAAAATAGTTTCTAAGATCGAAAAAATCTTGAAAAAATGTCTGAGAAGTAGGATTTTATATGTTTTTGTAGAAAAATTAAATTTCTTAAAATTTAATGTTAAAAGATTTTTAATATTAATAATTAGTATTTGGATAAATAATTCATAAAAAATTCACTAACGGTAAAAAAGTATTTGAAAATATTTTCATTGATAGAGAGCATGATATTTTATCACAAAAAATAAAATGTTCAAATATAACTCTGCGAAATAATTTTAAATTAAAAAATATAATTTTTGTTAAAAAATAATACAATGGTGAAAAAAAATTTGAATTTTTTCAATAGATAATTAATGAAATCCTTTTTCATGGAAAATTTAAAGTCTAATTAAGTTTTAATAGAAATTATATGAAACAATTGATTTGAAGACATTAGACAATTTTAAGAATAAAAATATTAAATCAAAATAAAATATGCATAAACATTTTAATCTAAGAATGATTTTTTAACCAATATAGGTTCTACCTTCTGGATTAATTAAATATTTTTTAAGAATATATTTTTATGATAATTTTTTAATTTGCCCCTTCTAATATTTGAAATATCAATTAAGCTTTCTATGATACTTGAAATTTCTTTTTGGAGCAAGTAAAAAATTGGAGCATGAATTATTTTTTTCTAGCATTTCTGTTTTATCTTTAAATTTTGTATTTTCATCTATTAATTTCTCAAATTCTTCCTTTAGGTATGCATATTCTTTCTTTGAATTTACATACTTTGTTCTCTTTTTATATAAGGATGTACTTAGCATTTGCACAATTTTATATAATTGCTCTGGAGGAAGCTTACTTACTTGATTTACCATATATTCATCGATAGACGCTCCCACTTCATTGTTTCTTTCTTCTATAATGTTTCTCCCTTTATCGATGCTCATCTCCCAGGTGCTTTCATTGTCTTCGGGTAGTTACTAGACAATTAGTATTGTTCCAATAATCTCCTCGGATTTGGATTCTTCTAAAGATGAATCGATATCCATAGCAAAATCATATTCTTTTTCTGTTGATTGTTCGTAGAGTTCCAAGAACTTTTCCCAAAGTTTTTTTATACAATGGTAATTGCCAATTTTGTTGAGTTCCTGAGCAGGAAGAACACTTAGAGGCGGAACTCAGTCTTACCATTTGCTATGAATTTGTTGCGTTGCTTCTGAGTCTAAAGATGCTCCTCGAGTTCTTTTCCATCTTTTCTTTTGGGGACTTCAAAACCAAATTTCATAGAAAGCATTACATCAAAGTTAGTTTAGAAAAATACCTTCATTCTTCATTTCCAAAATGTGAACTCCCCCTTGAACACTGGTGGGTCCCTTGCGGGCAGCAAGAGGGGGGGGGTGAATTATCCTACACAATAAAAGCAACAAATACCTCTCTCAAACTATTGGGCTTAAAATAATTACACACTTAATCAAAAGGATAATAGAATTAAAAGAGTACGAGACAAATAATTTTTCTTGATTTGCAATCAGAGGATTGCTACTCTAAGGAAAGTCGACTCACTATGAAGATCTCCTTCTCAAACAAAATGTCGGAGGTGGAGAAGCCTCATTCATGAAAATGAAGCTTGGAAATTAAGAATAGAAGTAATTTCGAAGTACAGAAGTGTGTTGTTTGAAATGGAGAAGACCAGGACTCTATTTATAGTTCACTAATTGAAACTGACCATTTGCTAATGTGGCACTTTCCGCGCACCCCCAGCATGGAAAAACTCTAGATCCTCGCAAATGGCTATGCAACGGGTAAGGGATAAAATTTTATCCACTTCCGGATGCGCAAACCCACTCCGAGCGCCTAGATCATTGCTTACATGGACCCACCGATGATGCACTCGATGAGGCACCAAAAGTGGTCAGGGCTCCCGGATCAGTCAGCTTTAGCTGACTGGTTCAGCGCATGCTTTGGTCGCTTGGGTGAACTCGGTCATCCGGAATTGGGCTCACCCGAATCTATCTTTCAGACTTCTCCTTGAGCAATTTTCCACTCCAATTTCTCGTCCCTCGAAAAACCGCATGCTTCCTTCTCTTCCGCCAGCGTACTTTTCTGTAGCACCTCGTATCTCAAATGCACAGAATCCGTCGACTCTTTCCTATGTCATTCTTCTCTCTAGCTGCGTCTTTCACTTTACATCTTGTGCTCCTAAATTCCTGCACACTTAGGCACAAGGATCAAAACACAGCAGGATCTAACTTGACTTGGTTGATCACATCAAATCTACCACAGGGTACTTATAGGCCATTATGTCGTCCTGCTGCTCGGTCGTGTTGGTGCAACATCCCTCAGGTCAAGGTTGACCTGGTTGACCAAGTTTGAGTCTTGGTTTGGGTTTCGATGTTTGACAATGCAAGGTTGATTGAAGAAGAGTCAAGTAGGTCAAGGATGACCGGATACTTGACTGGGAAGTCCTAGTGAGTGAAGCTAGGCAGGAGGAAAATCCTGGTGAGTGAAGCCAGGTGAAAGACCTAGTGAGTGAAGCTAGGCAATTGGGAAGTCCTAGTGAGTGAAGCTAGGCAGGAGGAAAATCCTGGTGAGTGAAGCCAGGTAAAAGACCTAGTGAGTGAAGCTAGGCAATTGGAAAAGTCCTGGTGAGTGAAGCCAGGCAAGAGAAATCTAGATGGGTCAAGGTTGATCAGACATCTGGTGAGAGTCCAAGTAGGTCAAAGAGATTGACCGGATACTTGGCACGAGAAAGAAAAGTCCAAGTAGGTCAGAGGGACTGACCGGATACTTGGCAAGAAGAGAAAAGTCCAAGTGGGTCAAAGGGATTGACCAGACACTTGGTGAGAGAGTCCTAGCTGGTCAAGGGTGACCGGATGCTAGGTCTTATGTACCAACAAGTCATGGTTGACTAGATGTTGGTTTAGGGGCTTGGACTTGGTTTTGGGCAAAACCAATGTTTGGATTGATCCGTGGATTGATCCAAAGAGGTTTGGATTGATCCGTGGATTGATCCGGCGAGGTTTGGATCGATCCGTGGATCGATCCAGAGATCTGGATCGATCGGTGGATCGATCCGAAGATTGGATCGATCCACCGATCGATCCGGTGAGTCCTCGCGATCAGAACCCTCTGGATCGATCCGTGATGATCGTCCCAATCGATCGATGGATCGATTGGGAGGCCGTCGCCACAGAATAGCCGATCGATCCGTGGATCGATCCGGGTTTCTGATTGCGGCTCGATCGATCCGTGGATCGATCAGAGGTCCCAATCGATCGCGGATCGATTGGGACGCAGCGATAAGCGCCGGATCGATCCGTGGATCGATCCGGGTTTCTGAACAGGGCTGGATCGATCTGGATCGATCCAAAGCCTCCGATCGATTGGGAGCAATCAATCGATTGGGATTCGACCGCTGCGCATGATGCATTGGCGATTTCTCAGAACTTCACCGATTCACTCCGGATCTCTCGCCAACTCCTCCACAGCGCTCTCAAAGATCAGATCGCCAGTTCTTGAAGGATCTTGGAAGCTTTTCAAGTCAAGAGGCGGATCAAAGGCAAGAAGAGAAGCGAGGGTTAGGGTTTTCTGTACTCATTGTAAGCTTTGCGCTTGTATTTTGTTTCCCTTTCCTTTCTTCTTGTACTGAGAGTCTTGTAGGGCTTCTCCGCCCTCGGTAGTTACCGAAAAGGAGTGTTTTCATAGTGGAGGGTGCGTGCGTGGTGTGGATCCTTGGACTAGTCACCTCTTGTGAGGTGGATACCAAGTAAACCAACCGTGTTAGCGTTGTGTGAGTTGTTTCTGTATTTTCCGCTGCACATCTTCGAAGAAACAAGCAACGCCGAGCAACGAGCACGCGAAGAGCTATTCACCCCCCCTCTAGCTACTTTTGGTCCTAACAAGTGGTATCAGAGCAAGGCCGCTCTTCACCGGAATCATCGCCGGAAGGGTCAAGCATAACAAGAAAAGCTAGAGGGGTGAAGAAGTTGGAGCAAATTCTTCAAGTTCAAGATTTTATCAAGCTCAACTTCAAGATGCAATTCCAAGATGGACTTGGATTTGACACAAGGGTGGCTCCACCATATTCATCTACAAGCTTCGATTCTTGGAAATCAAGAATCGAAAATTTTCTTATGATGGAGATAGAGCAATGGTTTGCTCTCATGGAAGGTTTTGAAGCTTCCACAAATTCCAAGGGCAAAGTACTCAAAAGGAGCAAGTGGAGCTAAGAGCAAGTCCAAAGGTGCGAGGCCAATGACAAAGTGACCAAGCTTTTGGTCAATTTATTGCCAAGCACCATCCTTTGCAAAATTGGAGAATTTGAAGATGCAAAGGAACTATGGAGCAAATTGGCCAAGCTTCATGAAGAGATCCCCTCCACTGTACAAGAGCAAGAAGTATCCAGAGAGGGTGACTCTTTGAAGCAAGACCAAGAGGAGGGCTCCGAGGTTGAGAGATGCTCAACCTCCGAAGAAGAGGAGATCCAAGAAGCTTCATCCTCAAGGGAATGCAACGAAGGGAACAAGGAGGGAGCATACTCCTTGTTTCATATTCAAGATGATGAAGCCTCCACCTCTAGGATTGAGGGGGAGCAATCCTTGGTGACGCCGGATCAAGAAGAAGGAGAAGCTTCTACATCCGGGTCAAGAGACGAAGAGGAGGAAGTAGATTCTACCTCCACAAGTCAAGAAAAATCAAATGGAGGAGAATCAAGGTCCGATCAAGAGGAAGCTTCTACCTCCGGATCCAAAGAAAAAGATGTCACCCCTACAAGCAAAGGTATAAATATTTCAATTAATAATAAAAATCATATTATATGCTTTGAATGTAGGGAACATGGGCACTACAAGAGCAAGTGCCCTAAATTAGCCAAGAAGAAGGGCCAAATGGCAAAAAAGGGCAAGGAGAAGCTCAAGGAGACCACCCCCGGGACAAAGAAGAGCAAGGAGCACATTGTGTGCTTCTCGTGTCAACAAAAAGGACATTACCGAAGTCAATGCCCCAAGGGGAAGAAGATGGTCAAGGCTCAAGGAGGCACTAGTCAAGGGGGAGCCTCCAAGGTAAAAAGGAAGGTAACTTTCATTGAGCCTATTCCCTTGCAAAATGGTAAAAAGCACGCTAGGTCAAATTTTTATCATTTTAATGCGATTTACCATAAGAATAGGAAGCATGAGGGCTTTAAGGAAAAGCATGTGGCCCTACATGCCAAAACTACTATCCCTAAGGCTAGGAATGTAGGTAAAAACCTAGGCGATAACTCTAAGGATTTAAGATACAAGCCTAGAAACAAAAATGCTCATGGATCAAATACTAAGGACTTAGTGAGAGAAAATCAAGTCTTGAGGTCAAGACTTGATAAAATGGAGAAGACCCTAAAAATGATGGAAAATATCCTATTAGGGCAAAGTGAGCATAACTTAGGTTTAGGAAAATTAAAGCCATCCAATGGCCATAAAGGTTTGGGATACAAACCAAAAGCTAAGAAGGATGTGCCTAGTTATCATAGGGTTCCATATAGTTATGGAACGAATCCTAAGTCTAGAGGTCAAGTCAAGGATACAAGGGAAGATATCCCTAGAAGTATCTTTGCAACCAAAGTGACTAAGACTTCTAAGAAGTCTAAGAAAGTCACGAACAAGGTTACAAGGGAGGCTATCCCTAGAGTTGACTTAGAAAATGTGACCAAGGCTTCTAAGAAGCCCAACAAGGTCACTAGGAAGGTATCTAGGGAAGTTATCCCTAGTGAGTACCTAGAGCATCCAAGGAGCACCAATAGGTGTTGGGTTCCTAGGAGCATCTTCTCTACCCCATAGATGGGTTAGAGAGTGTCAACTCCGATTAGAAGGGTAGTTAACCCAACTTTGAGGAAATTGACACTCAAGGAGCATTTTCAAGGTTTTTGTTAACCTTTGAAAATGAAATGGAATTATTATTTACTCCTTGAAAGAGTAAAATGTGCCAAATTGGAGAAGTATTGATTTTATTTTAAAGTGGCACAAATTTGAGAAAACATAAGAACTACCAAGTTGGGATTTTGGTATGTTCTTAGGAAATTAAAGGCAAACTAAGCCTTAATTTAAAAGTGCTACTCTTGTGGAAAAATGAAATATGCCAACATTTGAGGACATATTTAGTTTCAATTGGCATACATTAATCAAGGAAATTAGAAATGCCAATTTAGGTTTTGGCATTTTCTTGAAGCACTTTAGGGCAATCTAGGTTTAAGTCGTAAGTTTAGCTAAGATTTTAAGGATACTTAGATAGTTAATCTAGGTATATTTTATTTATGCTAAACCTTGCCATGATTGTTTGCCCATCATATGCCATGACATCATGTCTATTTTTGCATTCATATTTTATTATGAAAAATCTAAAAATACCATGTCATGACATTCATACATCATGTAATTATAGGAATCTTTCTTTTGAAAGTTATTTTATTTTGATGTATGTCATAACATTATCATGCATTAGTTTAATTCCCTTGTAATTAAGGACAAATGGCATTTAACAACCCTTATTAACAAGTGACATTCTAGGTGGATGTCTAATATTTCTAAAATGCCTAGATAGATATGCATGATCCCTAGATTAGGGCAAAAACCAAAATCTACATCTCACAAAGACTATAAGGTGACTTGTATGTGGTTTAGTGCACATTAGATACAAGTGAGATGTTAGGATGATGAACAAAACTCAAGATGTTGATTTAGTGCATTCCTTTGAGTTTTAAATTCATCAAAACACATAGTTATGTGTTTCCCCATCATTGGGAAAGCTAATGTACAAGTCATGTGCATTATGTCCAAGGAACATGATGGGATATTGGTTTTAAAAATGTTTTCAAAATGATTTTGGAAAACCTTGGTGAAGGCTATCTTTTGATAGTAATCACCATTGAATAGTAAGACACAAACTTGAAGAAAACACTAAAGTTTTTGCAAGTTTTCAAGTTTGTGTCAATCTTTGAAAATATGAAGTATTTTCATAGAAAACTATTTTTCCGTGATAGTAAATGCCCTAAATAATGTCTACACGAAATTTCATAATTTTTGGATTTTTGTAGAATTTTCTAGGGGTTTCTGAAGTTGACTGAAATGGAATTTCAGCAACTATCAGAGCTCCGATCGATCCATGGATCGATTGGAGTGCCTGAATCGATCCGTGGATCGATTCAGAAGGTAATTCCGCGAGCAGAAGCTCTCTGGATCGATCAGCCGATCGATCCAGGGAGTCTGAATCGATCAGTGGATCGATTCAGCAAGGTTCAATCGATTGGAACCCAACTCCAATCGATCCAAGTTGCTGATTTTGGCTGGGAAAGCCTGATTTCAGCATCCTTAAACCTAATTTAGTCTAGATAACCTTTCCAAACCCCTAAAAATACATGTGTATACATAGAAAGGGTGTTTTCATGTGAAAACAAGGATGGATTGGTTAAGGAAGGCTAAGTTGAAGTTTAGGTTGAGGTTTGTTTCAAATTTTGAATATTTGAACCTCAAAACTTCTAAAATTGGGTTTCCTAAAGTTTTGGGGATTCCAAGTCATTGTTGGTGCAATGACAGAAGTTACCACCATGTCTTTAGGGGGAGGGACTCTTTAAAGACATGAAAATTATTTTCATGAACCTTGGAAGGTGGTCAACCTTCCGTTAAGAATATGCTCAAGGTTGAGCGTTTGAACTTTAATGGGGAGTGGATATCCTCATTGTTCAAGTGGCTTCAAGTGGATAATGCTCAAGGATGGGCATTTGCCTACATTGGGGGAGAATGTAGGGTTAAGGTTAATGAAGGGTATGGGGCCTTCATTATCGTGTTGGTCACAACGAGTGAAGTTGTGAACAACGATGAGCAACTCTTCAGGGGGAGAGTTTTCAACAATGGGGCATTTGTTGAAGAGTGCCCAAAATTGAGGCACGGGTTGATGTGTGCTCAAAGATGGTTTGATGTGTGCCAATAGGGGGAGAATGAAAGGGAGTAAGTTAGGCTATCATTACCTAGAGGGAGTTTGCCCTCTTAGGGGGAGAATGAAGGGTTTAACTTATGTATTCATTACCTAGTGGCATGAAGAAGGTTTAGGCTATGGGATTAGCCTAACTTATATGTGGTATTGTAAGTGATAGTGTTGGTATTGTCAAACATCAAAAAGGGGGAGATTGTTGGTGCAACATCCCTCAGGTCAAGGTTGACCTGGTTGACCAAGTTTGAGTCTTGGTTTGGGTTTCGATGTTTGACAATGCAAGGTTGATTGAAGAAGAGTCAAGTAGGTCAAGGATGACCGGATACTTGACTGGGAAGTCCTAGTGAGTGAAGCTAGGCAGGAGGAAAATCCTGGTGAGTGAAGCCAGGTGAAAGACCTAGTGAGTGAAGCTAGGCAATTGGGAAGTCCTAGTGAGTGAAGCTAGGGGAAAATCCTGGTGAGTGAAGCCGGTGAAAGACCTAGTGAGTGAAGCTAGGCAATTGGAAAAGTCCCGGTGAGTGAAGCCGGGCAAGAGAAATCTAGATGGGTCAAGGTTGATCGGACATCTGGTGAGAGTCCAAGTAGGTCAAAGGGATTGACCGGATACTTGGCACGAGAAAGAAAAGTCCAAGTAGGTCGAGGGAGTGACCGGATACTTGGCAAGAAGAGAAAGTCCAAGTGGGTCAAAGGGATTGACCAGACACTTGGTGAGAGAGTCCTAGCTGGTCAAGGGTGACCGGATGCTAGGTCTTATGTACCAACAAGTCATGGTTGACTAGATGTTGGTTTAGGGGGCTTTGGACTTGGTTTTGGGCAAAAACCAAGGTTTGGATTGATCCGTGGATTGATCCAGCAGGTTTGGATTGATCCGTGGATTGATCCAGCAGGTTTGGATTGATCCGTGGATTGATCCAGCAGGTTTGGATTGATCCGTGGATCGATCCAGCAGATCTGGATCGATCAGTGGATCGATCCAGAAGATTTGAATCGATCCGCCGATCGATCCGGTGAGTCCCCGATGGCATCGGATCGTCCGCGAGGACGGCACCCTCTCGATCGCGCGCGCATACCGGCCGGCGGAATGGCCGCCGGTCCTGGCCGAGGCCGGAATCGCCGAAGCCTCTGTCACCCGTTGGTTCCCGTTCCGGCTATGCATCGAGCGCCTCCGCTGATCATCGGGGGCGGCCCGGCCGGTGATCTGTGCGGCGGCTTCCTGAGCTGGACGACGACCCGGCGCCTGATCGATCTGGGATCGATCCAAAGCCTCCCCGATCGATTGGGAGCAATCCAATCGATTGGGATTCGACCGCTGGCGCGTTTATAGCCGTTGGCTGCGATTTCTTCGAGAGAACTTCCATATCTTCTCTCGCCAACTCCTCCACAGCGCTCTCAAAGATCAGATCGCCAGTTCTTGAAGGATCTTGGAAGCTTTTCAAGTCAAGAGGCGGATCAAAGGCAAGAAGAGAAGCGAGGGTTAGGGTTTTCTGTACTCATTGTAAGCTTTGCGCTTGTATTTTGTTTCCCTTTCCTTTCTTCTTGTACTGAGAGTCTTGTAGGGCTTCTCCGCCCTCGGTAGTTACCGAAAAGGAGTGTTTTCATAGTGGAGGGTGCGTGCGTGGTGTGGATCCTTGGACTAGTCACCTCTTGTGAGGTGGATACCAAGTAAACCAACCGTGTTAGCGTTGTGTGAGTTGTTTCTGTATTTTCCGCTGCACATCTTCGAAGAAACAAGCAACGCCGAGCAACGGGCACGCGAAGAGCTATTCACCCCCCCCTCTAGCTACTTTTGGTCCTAACAGGTCGCTCTACCGCTCGACCTCTCTGCCGCTCTGACGCTCGACCTCTCTTCCACTCTGGGGATCAGCCTCTCTGTCGCTTTGCCATTCTGCACTCTGGGGCACGACCACTATGCACTTAGCGTATCATGCCTATAAGATTCCCTTCCTAGAAAACATACAACATCTCCCCTATAACAATGACAAAGGAAACCTAGACACATAGCTACACGACTGTACAAGTATAATAACCTACCACCCACATAGCTAGAAATAAAACGTAACCACGCAGTTTAATGTGCAACCCACATGGCTTAATCAACAACTACACAATTCTATACACAACCCACACGGCTGGAATAGAAAACAGAATATTAAACACCCTACACGGCTGTAACAAAAACACAGCAGAAGACATAGGAAAGCAATACAATCCAAAATGATACACTGCATGCCAGCACAACTTAAACACAACAAACACCGAAAATGGTAAAGTAGCCACAAGGCTAAATGCTAAGTCCAAATCTAATTATTACAATGCCAAAACCATAAGGAAAGCATGCAAGAAAGCAAAAGTGAAGTAAAGGTCGCCCTCATATGTGATATGGGACCGGCAAACAGGATACTCCAAGCGACGCGGTAACATCTACATGTTGTTAGGACCAAAAGATTTTAGATATTTCTGCAATAGTATAATATTATCCACTTTGATCCCAAGCCCTCATGAATTTATTTTGGTTCTACCCAAAAGGCCTTATACCAATGGAGATATCTTCATCTTATAAACCCATGATTTTTTCAATGTATTTCCAATGTGGGACTTTTATTGTATTCCCAATAATCCTCCCCTCAAACGAAGGACCACCATTATTCTGATGGTTTGGGCCTCTCCTCAAGTATCGGTTGACTCTTGACCTGCTCAGGGCCTCCCCTTGAGCATCTGGTCACTCTTGACCTACCTAGGGCCATTTGTATTTGTATTAATGGAAAAATTTTCTCATTTGTATTTGTTCGAACTCATGATCTGAACGAGTCGCACATACACCCTAGTACATGTTCCTCTACGCTGAGGACATTCTCTAAGAGCGGGAGATTTCGTAACATTTCTTATTGGCTGTCTTGCATTTCTAATAAGTTGTTTAATAGTTGGCATGTCGTATAATTATATATACGTTGTATATATAATTAGAAATTAGAATGGAATGGGTTGGTTTAGATCTATCTTAACCTGAGAATTCATCTGATAATTAATAATTATGTTTCTTATGGCGGTTAGTTTGATGAAGAGCAACCTCGCTCTGATAACAATTGTTAGGATCAAAAAATTTTAGATATCTCCATAATAGTATAATATTATCCACTTTGAGTCTAATCCTTCATGTATTTATTTTTGGGTTCTACCCAAAATGTCTCATACTAATGGAGATATCTTCATCTTATAAACCTATGGGCTTTTTAATGTATTTCCAATATGGGACTTTGATTGTAATCCCAACACATGTTACCTGAAAAATATAAAAATATAAATAGGGTGGTGAGTCCGAGTGGCTCAGTGGGTAATAGACAAAACAGTGCATGGTTAATATAAAATATAGAGATTAAAGTATACAGTCTTAATAGAGAAATAAGAACATGATCATATATGTCATAATCAATGCATCTAACCATAGCTGACATAATAAATGTGCATAATCATAAATGGCATAATGAATACACATGCCTAATCTAGATTTAACATGCACAGTATAGTGATTAGTAAACTCACTAGGAATTAGCAACAGATTTGCTTGTAACACCTGAGCAACAGGACAGCATATACATGTACAAAGCATGATAACTATATGCAACAATCATATCTCAAGCAAATGCAACAATCACAATCAAGTACAAATATATCTCTGAAAGATGCATCACGCATCATATGTAATACACACGTGCATGCAACATGGTCACTCCTGACCACCTCTCAAGACATCATGACCCTTGTGTGGCCGAGAGGCCAGGTTTGTGACAACTGTACTACCCTCCAAATACCACTACTCTCGAGTGGCTGGGGCAGATAATTCGCTAAGTAGTTATCTAACTACATAGTAATGGGGTTCCTAACTGCTCACAATGCTGGATGTTACTACCCTTGAGTGGTTGGGTGACATGACAGGACAAACTCCACTCTAAGCTACCACTCTTCCTTAGTGGTTGAATGGGAAACTAATAATGACTGACAACTCTCTCAATCACAATGGAGACTTTCGTTGTTAGCATGTAGTGCAATGATGGACATACTGTATATAATCATGATACTGATATGATCATCATCAATGCAACATTCCAAATCACATAAGTACCTCCAATACATGGTCTATCAATCACCTAAGTCTATAGGTTCAAATAGATCCAATAGGTGTCTACTAATCAACAAATACAATAAGTAGTAACACCAGATACATGCACACCATACACGTACGTACCCTACAACATAAGTATAATCAATATGATACCTCCAATAGTCATACCATACACGTATGCACATTACAACATAAGTATAATCAACATGAAACCTCCAACAATTATGCCAGACACATGTGCTCACCCAACATACAAATGGACAATTAACATGATAACTCCTATAGCACATACCAAACATGTATACACTAAACATCATATGCATAATTATCATGTTAACTCAGTCAACAAGATATCCCCTATACTACATACTCTACATGTGTATACACAACAGAGAATAGATATCCAAAATCACAACTGTATATGAAATAACTAGATCATCTATAAGATCAAGAAGATAAGTATCAAGCAGGATAATAATGAATGGATTTAAGGTAAAGCAATCTAATCCATCAATCAAAACAACCATGCACTAAGTTCAATGAACTAAAGAGGCCAAGGAAGAAGTGCCCGTCTTTTTCTGTAGATCGCACTGAAGCTATCCTTATGTCAAAAAGCTCATCTCATATTAGTATCCTGCATCACAGGATAGATATATATAATCCTATCATTAATCAAATAGTTAAACCAAATCCCAATCTAATTAGGGAATCATAATCGAACACAATCATTGATTAACTCCAACTAACCCAACTCTTTGATTAATTAAGTCTAGCCACCATCAACCCTAATTCTCACCAATTCATCCAATTGATTAGGTTAGGGTTTTAATCATGTCATTAACCCTAATCTAGTTCATTAATATAATTAGATTAGGTTTAACCCTAAGCCAACCCCTAATACCTTCCATACACTAATTGACTTCAATCTCATTAAGACTTTTCCCATCAAATCTGTAACTTAATTACAAATCAAATTAATTCACAACTAACTTAATCATCCTTTAGATTAATCAACTCCAAACTTAACTACTCATATCAACCAATTAAATCCATAAACTTCAATTAACCATGGAAATGATCCTCTAAGCTATTCGAAATAAATCAAATCTAATCATAAATCTATAATTATTGGTTAACCAACTAATCAATAGCTTCAAAGCAATTAACCTAAATCCAATTCACTATTGAAGTTAACGAATGATCGTACCCAATTATCTCTGACAATTGGCGGCAGATCGACACTCTGATCACATCTCTGATTTTCGGCAACCTCTGACCCCCCAAGTCCACTGCCTGAACTGAAATACTAGGAGAGTAGAAGCTGCGACGTTGCCAATTTGGCCTCACATGAAGGAGAAAGAGATATCAAGAGATGGGAGCTTGTGAGAGTGAGCAGCGGAGGGAGCAAGGGCACGAGGCTACTTGTTGTGCTAAGGTTCACCTCGTCTTGGACAGGCGGCCAATGATGACTATCGATCGGTAGCGTCAGACAGTGATGTTGGGGAAAGATGCAAGAGGGAGAGGTCTAATGTCGTGGCCACTACGAGGGAGAAGGGTGACAGCGACTGGGTGTGACCAATAACACCCTCGATGGCCAGTAGTGGCTGCTTCTAGAATGCGGAGGCACTGATGATTGCTCCGTTGGTCGGCGATGAAGACAAGATGGGGACATTGTAGCGAGAGGGAGAGGGGATTGGGAGGGTGTGGTGTGTGCCGGTGAGAGGAGAAGAAAAGAAAGAATCACGATTTTAGGGCACAGTTAGATTATATACTTAGGTTTAACTAATCAAACACTAAGTTAATTTCTCAATCAACTCTCACTTAAATAGTTATTCCAAACAAGCTTTCTCTTAGCCTAATAACTATACCCCTTAAAATGTGTCATATGACCTCAGTTTAAATCCCAAATTTTTTTAAAAAATTCTCAAAAATTCTATAAGGTTATTTCTCCAATAACATTTATTATTAAATTGTCATATCTTACACGACCACTCTATAGTTTGCACTCAGCACTTGGCAGAAACTAATCCTGTTGGCAGCCTCAGATTATTTGCTCAAATCATCTTGATAGATAAGTTGAATTTGATTTGGTGTAATTTCAATTCAGCTAATTCCCCTAAAATCTCCTGTAGATTGTCCAACGATATTTACATGAGTACAAGTTCAATTAGATATTTGGATTCTTAGTGATCAATATTCTTTTGACCAGTTAATATCTCTAAGACTGGCACACCAGAGCTATATACATCTAATTTAACTAAAAAGATCCCATGAAGGTCATACTCTAGTATCATATATCAATTGTCATTAACAAGGAAAACAGATTGAACTCTATTCTTCGAAACTTCTAGTTAATTTCAATATAAAATTTGGTCCACAATGATAAATAGAGTGTTTGTATACAATGTTCTCACAATTATTTTAGTGTTTCCTTGGGTTTCTTTTGCACCAAAAAGCATCACAAAATCAAAATCTAAAATTTTGGGATCCATGTTTGCGTATAACAAGATGTTACTGGCTTTTAAGTTTGGATGAATGATCTTCAATGGTGAATTTTCATGAAGATAAAGAAGTCCTCGACTGATGCACTCAATGATCTTAAACCTTCTTGCCCAATCCAACTATTTTATTTGTGAACTATCTGCACCATCTATATGTAATATTTGGTTACTATTCGACAATCACGGTGTGTGTAAGAGAGGACTAAACTATTCATGTAATCTTATACACAATCAATTCTTAAAACATATATTCAAGAATGGAATTGAACAAGTACACTATTAAGTACTGGATTAGATTAGCAAACTACTAGATAATCAATTCCAAGGATTGAGGATGTTGTCATGCAAAAACAAAGACTGAAACTATACCAAACAAAAACATTTCAAGACTTGTATTAACAAGGTAGATATAAACAAGTAGTTTCTCCTTTGATTCTAAGAAACATCCCAACAACTTCACCAGGTTTCTATGTTGAAGTTTGGCAACCAAAAACACTTCATTTTTCAACTCATCTAGTCCTTGTCCTGAGCTCCTTGAAAGTCTTTTTACTGCTACATGCTCTTCGTTCTCCAGTGTTCCCTTTTTTCAATTGTTATTGCTTGGATTAACACTTAGTCAAACTGACTAGACTTAGGTACATTATCAAATATTGAAATCCTAGAGGTTGATTTCACCAACAATCTATCCCTTGTTGATGTTTGACAATTTTCTAAGTTAGGTATTAGTGTCACGCCCCTAGAGGAGTCTCTGCCTGACAAATGGACAACATCTCCCCTATAACAGTAACAATTGAAACATTTATACAATGGTCCAAGGCTACTCACAAGTTATCAACAACTCACACGGCTAGAACATACACAACCACGCAATTATTTAATAAGTAGCCCACATGGTTGTACTAAAAACACAACAGAAAATGAGAGGAAAATCCATAAACCAAAAATGATAAACTGCTACTCGGCTAGGCTTACACAACCACAACAAAACAAATACAAGATATCATATAGCAAAACTCCAAAACAAAGTCAAGTTATACAATGACAAGTCCACAGATCGTAATGCAAGTAAAACAAAATCAAAAATTGTCCTCAAATGTGATGTGGCACTGGCAGACAGGATACTCCAAGTGACTCTAAAATTATCTACCTGCTACCTGAGGAAAAAGATAATACACAAACGGGGTGGTGAGTGCAAGTCACTCAGCAGGTAATAGACAAGATAGTGCATGGTCAGCATAAAATATGGATATCAAAGTATACAGTCTCAGTAGGAAAATAAGAACATGATCATACTAACATAATTAATGCACCAAAATATAACTAACATAATGAATGTACATAATCATAATCGACAAAATGAATACACATACCCAATTTGGATCTAACACATACGATATAGTGATCCATAAACCCACTAAGGATCAGCAACAGATCTACTCATAACTCCTAAGCAATATAACCGACAGCATATATATGTACAATAAATGAATATATACGAAACATGGTAACCATATGCAACAATCATATCTTAAGCAAATGCAACATATGACAATCACATGTAGCAAGTAACTGTGATTCGACGGTGTGTCTACTTCACAAAAATGGACAAAACTTTATTAGAATTTGCTCTACTCAAGAGAATCACATCAATGATTCTCATAATCCAAGAGGTTTACAATAATCTCTATAAATAGTGCCTAAACCTCAGACCAGATAAAATTGTAACAGATTTCTGTTATGAAAAATCATAATAGAATTCTGTTATAAAAAATCATAATAGAATTTTATTATGAAAAATCTTAATAGATTTTTCTTCTATGACTCTGTAAAATACCGGAAAAATGGCGAATAACGATAAGGAAATTTTTCAAAATTTTTAGAAATTTTCTGGGAATTTTTCGGAGCCCATATGACTTAGATTACGGGGATAAAACGGGTCTCCGGGAAAGTCTGTTTAAGCTACCCTGTTTTAGTGAGGAAAAGTTTTATTTTCCTTTTCCTATTTCTTTTTCTTATTTTTCTTTTCCCTCCGCTACTGTGTCGTTTCCTTCTTCCTTTTTCCCCCGCGAGCCGTGCCCTACTTCACGCCGATTCCTCCTTTGCCTCTTCCTCTTAGCCGCTGCCCTAGCGCCGGCGCCGCCTCTTCTCTTCTCCTCTGCGCGCCGACGCCGACCCAGCGCCCCGTCGGTCGAGCCTCCTTTCCGATCCTGCCTCCCTCTCCTCTCTCGCGACGCTGATTTGATTGTCGGGTGCCACCCGATTGTTGGCCGCCGTCTCCTTCTTGCTCTAATCGTCTCCACCGCCGCTTGCTACGGTCGATCACTGCCGGTGTTCTCCCATGCCCTAGCACTGCCGGGTGTCGCTCTTCCTCAACCCTAGCGCCGCCCACTGTCTCCTCTACCCTAGCATCGACGACTAAGCCGTATTCTTCTATTCTTCTTGCTGCCGACACCATTGGAGCCCTAGCCTTCCACCACTGCCTGTGGGAGTTGTTGGAGAGATTATTCGGTTGTTGATCACCAGAGGGGACCGAGCCTCCTCCAAGTCCTAGTCTCATCTTCTGTTAAGTCTCAGGCAGAGAGGAAGAGTTTGGCGTCGTTGCAGGTAGAGCATGTTTGGGTATTAGGGATTTGATTCTATGTTATGGTTGAATCCTAAAGTTGATCCGTGATCTCCACTCTTGACCTCACTTTGATCCGAACCGTGTACTGGAATCCAGAAGAGAAGTGCTTGCTGTGGTGTTCGTGGTCCAGCTCACCTTGCTCCAGCCCTGAGTAGAGAGTTGACAGCCCTATAGTGGTGTTCTTCCAAGGATTCCCAGCAGTTACGATCCCTAGCTGTGGATAAGCAGTGGCAGTAAGCAGAGGTAAGGTGCTCAGGTTGTTTTGGAAATTTAGTTGTTGTTTGAATGTCGATTTCTTGAGCTTCATTTTGATCCAGACAGTGCATTGCAGGGCGTTTCTTGATTTCCAATAACTACCTCTGTCCCGACAGCAAGTTGTCTTTGCTATGGATTTGTTGGGCTGTGGATTAAGGTAAGAAGTAGGGAAATTGGTTTGTATTGTTGATGAATTAGGTATGTGTTGAATTGGAAATGATATGGATTACTAGATGGTTAGTATGTCACTAGTTGATACATGATTAGTGTGATTGAATAGTTAAATGTAGGTTTTGATCTTAAATGTAGATCAGGGTTGGATTTGATTAATTTAGATGGATTATGCTTATTGCAAGTTCTAATTCATATGGATTAGTTAAGAAATGATTGAGGAGTTATATGATCCAATTATGGATTATAATTGGATCTGGATTTATGTCAGCACTCGAGGATTTGATTTAGCTAATTTATTTATATCTAATTAGCTAAATCTGGATACTATGTATTACAGGACTCTGATCCGAGACAAGCGTATTGACGTCGGATGTGGACTGGATGGGACCTTCCTATTGGAGGCGGGTACCTTGACTTATCTTTTTGATATGTCTTGTTGATATGTCTAGTAGATCATAGCTTTTAGTAATAATTATGTTCGTCATTATTTCGGTATGTCACTTTTGGATACCTGTAACATGCTTGTTTGCTCACCTGATATGCATTTTATGCTAGTACCCACATGATTATATATATATATATATGCTCAGAGAAGTAGTGACATACCATGCTTGTTATGTTCAGGACCTAGGTTTTTGATATTCTATCTGACCTGTGTACTTTAGATCTTCGTATTTGACCATCGATATTATGATACTCATTTTATGTATATGGATATGGTTATGTTGATCAGTTTATGCCATGCTTAGTGTCATGCATCATGATTGCATGCTACGTGATTGTCGGCTCCACTATGGTTGAGCACATCGCCAGTTACATGTACTGCACACACCACCACTCATGGGTTAGTGGTATATCAGACAGGTGTGTGGCGGTTCTGCTGTTTGGCTCCGTTGGTCTGAGGACTCAGCGTGGTAGCCGGCAGACAGTTCCGCTCTGTTTGGCTCCACTGGCATTTAGTGTAGCAGCGTAGTAGCCTCCGTTGGTCAGGTGACTCAGCGTGGTAGCCGGCAGAGATACCTCCCCGTCATCGTGTACCGGGAGATGAGAGCATTGAGCTCCCCCATTTATGATTTGGGATCACAGGACAGGAGTACTCCGATAGCATCCCGTCCACTCAGTCACTCATCAGGTATGGTGATGCTAGAGTGCACGGTTGTCACAGCCCTACCCACTCGGTCTCACCATTATGTGTGAGATGACTGACTGGCGTCAGGGGTGACCAGGACGCATCATTGGCATCATACACATTTATGCATTTACTGCTTGTGTTTGCTGCACTTATATGCTGCATTTGGATGGATGCATATGTTTGACATGCATACAGGATTTATGACACTTCCGATCTGACGACTTGATTATTCTGATAGGTGGCCCTGGTGAGTACAGTACTCTTTAGCCTTTTTTATTATGCATTACCTTCTTTTGTTCAGGAGACTGTACTCCATAGTTATTACTATTTGATATAGTTTACTATACATGTCAACTAGGTATCTGCTGAGTTGTTGAACTCACCCCCGTGGACTCTATATTTTTCAGGTACCAGGTTGTTATGATGTCGCTTGGAGTATCCTGTCTGCTGGTCCCCACGTCACATCAGAAGACTTATCGGTTTCACGTATGTTTTGTTTGTTTATGTATCAGTTTGTTTAGCTCTGTACTCCGGTTTTGTTTTTGGAGTGTTGATGTTGTTATGTGGTATTTTGTATTTGTTGTTGGTTGTGTAAGCCTAGTCGGCTAGCAGTTTTGTGTTTGGTTGTATTTGGTTTCTGTTAGTTTTTGTTGTGTTTTGGTTTTGGCACAGCCGAGTGGGCTGCTTTACTTTTAACTGCGTGGTTATGTCAGCCAGAGGCTGAATTTGATATTAACTGTGTGGTGTTTGACTTCTTTTATTGTTATGATTCCATCCGCATGTGGCTGAGGTATATTATGCCTGTAGATGTGCTTCAGATTGTCACCCGTACAGGGGAGGTGCTGCCGAAATTTCTTCGGACAAAGACTCCCTCGGGGCGTGACAGACTCCCTTCACATTAGCCTTTATCCAAATATAAGTCACCCGTCAACAATCTCCACCTTGATGAATATTCATCCCTTCAAGAACATGAGTATCTAAACAAAACTCCACCTAGATCTCTGGGTCTGGGCTTCTGCTCCGGTTTGCTGCTGAGCAGATGGTAAATTCCACCATTCAGATGTATTATCTTTTCTGAAATTTCCTCGCCCTTTCATATGAATCCCCGGCTCTGCTGCTATCCTTATAGGTTCAGGTTTGGGCCTTCTTTCTGTTGGGGGATAACCAACCGGGTTCATAGTAGCATATGCTGGAGGACGATACTGGGAAACCGCCTCTTGAGAGTAGATATGTTCATATAATTGCTTTAGTTGTGGGTATTCCATCAGCCATTCGGGTTCAGGTTCGGTTGTCCCGATGGCAATAATATTCTGAGCATCATCAGCTTCTTCAGCAGCTGCTTCAGCCTCTCCACCACGCTTCTCAAATACAACTTCTGGTGACAATACTTGAAAGATTGGAAGCACTTGACGAGTGTATTAGAAAGCTTGAAGCAAAAGAGTCAAGCACTAGCACCAATTCCTTGAAGAGGTAATTAAAAATTTATCTGACAAAATCAAAAGTCTATCAATTCAGGAGAAGCCAAGAGAAGGAAAAGGCAAGCTTCACGTTTTCAAGGACCATACGACCTCTTCAAAGAACAAGCCAAGAAGTAATGAGGACCACTACAGATCCTCAGTAACCACAATCACAAGGGGGACGACAATAGAAGCTCTTTTTGAGGACCAAGTTCAAAATTATCGCCAGCATCAACGAAGGCGGTACAATGCGCAACGAAGACTACAAAGGGTATCCCAAAGAATAACGGGAAGGAGTTACAATCAGTCTCTAGAACAACAGCTAGACCCTCAGGCACAATTAAGACTTTCTATGCAAGAAAGAGCTGCAATTGTCCCGGCTGAAGTCCTATACCATTCTCGACAAGATGATACACATCACCGGGTATACACCCACCATTCTGAAGAAGCTTTACTAGTAACTACTAATCAAGTAGACAGGCCTTTCATACAACCAGAAAGCTTCAACCAACTACAACGCAGTGGGATGCGATTCATCCATATGGGGGGCATTCAGGTCCGCATTCAAATCTTACACCGATAAGAAGAGGGAACACTAGCTCTTGTGGTATTCAGAGATAACAGGTAGCAGGGAGATCAGGCTATCTTCGCAACAATGGAAATGGACTTAACACAAGGAAGTCAACTGGTATATGTAATACCTGATGCCATGCTAACAATCTCTGATTTTACAGAAATATTCAAATATCCATCCTTGCTCGAGGATACGAAGCATGGCAGCATGGGGATGCTAACCTGCTACTTACAAGAGGGTTAATTGGAAGACTTTCAAATATACCAAATGTAGGCTTCGCCTATGAACTCTAAAACGTCGTCGACTACTTAGCAAGTAATGGAATAAGAGCACTACCAGGGCGATGATATAATACAAGAGATATTCTCAAAAAAAAATTGGATTATTAGATAATCCACAATTAATATTTCGATGCAACCGACTGAGGTAAATACAAGGAACCTACTAGATGGTAGAATTTCACTACACTATGAAAATTATCAAGTTGCATCAGCACTTATACAAGCAAGAAATGACCATCATGATGATGAAGACGAAGAAAGAGCTCATACTATTGCGGTCTTATTAAAGGATGACGAAGAAGATGTATTATATGTCAAATGTCTCACAAGCACAGTAGTCCTATCACAAAGGAAGACCGAAGGGGCCGCTGGGTATGATCTTGTTGTCAATCAAGGCTACCATATTCAACCATATGGGCAGGCCATGCTGAACACAGGCATTAGCATCAAAGGGACTTATGCTCGAATAGCACCAAGGTCTAGTTATGCCATGAGGGGCATGATCATCGGAGGAGGAGTGGTTGACCCTGATTATAGAGGTGAAATTAAAATCCTTATTTATAATTATTCTGATGATGATATGGATTTTGCAGAAGGAGAAAGTATTGCCCAACTCATTTTAGAATGCTGTAAAACTCCTCCAATCATTCAAGTCCATGACCTTGACAAAACAAAACGACATGACAAGGGTTTTGGATCAACAAGCCAACGGTACCCATGCACCAGTGAAAGAGCAAACCCTCTCTGTGACGGATGTCCTAATTGTGATGACGGTGAAGGAAGCGCAACTCCATATAAATATTATGTGGCACCCCACCCTGATTATATTGATGATCGGGAATATATTGAATACCAACCACCCAAGTCAAAAGCTGCAATACAACACACCAATGATGGAGAGTGTCATGAGATCCAAGCTTGCATCCAAGCTCGAAGGGCTCTCATAAGTGAAGAAACATTGAATGAGCCAGAGTGGTATTCCTACGGAGAAAGTTTTGAAGACACTTATCGGATACTCAGAGATTCCAGAACATATCGTGCTGAATAACAACGACAATTGGATTCACTACCAACAACATCCTCTAGTAAATATTTATGCATGGCCCGCTCAGAAACAATGACACCAGAGTCCGAGTCCGATAACAATGATTACATTAAATATTTACAATATTTAGCTTCACACCCCTTTGAACATCTTTCCACAGGTTATTCTTCTGAAGAATTTACTAATCCCTTCGCATTGGAAGCTGGTGGAGAGGCTGCAGCAGCAGCAGTAGCTGCTGAAGAAGCTGATGATGCTCAGAATATTATTGTCGTCGGGACAACCTAACCTGAACCCGAATGGCTGATGGAATACCCAAAACTAAAGTAATTATCTGAACATATCTACTCTCAAGAGGCGTTTTCCCAGTATCGTTCTCCAGCATATGCTACTATGAACCCGGTTGGTTATCCCCCAACAGAAAGAAGGCCCAAACCTGAACCTATAAGCATAGCAGCACAGTCGGGGATTCATATGAAAGGGAGGGGAAATTTCATAAAAGATAATACATCTTAATGGTGGAATTTACCATCTGCTCAGCAGCAAATCGGAGCAATTTTAACATTACCAACGCAACTTGGGAAGATAGAAGATGTTTTCCTACGATTGGAAGCAATTACAAAGAATGTGGTCGCCCTACAAAATTTTGCGGATACTCAAGACAAAGCTGATTTTATTGAAAACCTGTTGGGAGAAGCTGAAAGATTAACCTGGATTCAATGGCGAATGACCTTCCTAAATGAATACCAGGAGTTAGTCAAATCAGCAGAAGGTCATAACGGTACGCAAAATATAATTTCTCAAATTAGAAGGGTATTTATTCTTGAAGACCCCTTTCATGGGTTTACTGATATGCAGGGCAGAGCTTATAGGGATTTAGAATGTCTAACATGCCCGCAGATAAAAGATATTATACCCTTCATAAATGAATATATGAGTCTTGCTGCCAAAACTGGGCAAGTATTCACAGGGCCTAAGCTATCTGAAAAATTTTGGCTAAAGCTTCCTGGAGATCTCGGCAGGAGAATAAAGATAGCCTTTGAGGAAATATATCCAGGAAATACAATGGGCGTACATCCTCAGGTAGTATTTACTTATAAATACCTTGCGGAAGAGTGCAAGAAGGCAGCTTTCAGTAGGTTTCTCAAAGACTTATCATTTTGTAGCCAAATACCAATCCCAGGTTATTATCAGAATACAAGAAGAAAGTATGGAGTTAGAAGATCCACCACTTACAAAGGAAAGCCGCATCAGTCACATGCAAGAATAGAAAAGAAAAAGCATCTTATCAGAAACAAAAAATGCAAATGCTTTCTATGCGGTGAGGAAGGGCATTTTGCCCGAGACTACCCTCGGGAATATAAAAATGTAAAAAGAATTGCAATATTTGAAGGACTAGACTCCCAAAAGAATATGAGATAATGTCTGTCCAAGAAGGAGAAGACCAATAAGATGCAATCTATAGTATCTTAGAGGGGGAGGACCAACAGGTACTTACTGTTGCAACGGAATTCTTATTGTTTTTATAGAACAACGAAATTGTTATACGATAGGAAAAACCGGTGGATGGCAACCAATGGTGCGAGTCTCAAAAGAACAACATAATTGCAATCATGTATGGATGATAAATGATGTGATACCCCCACCCTATGAATGTTGTCACTGCTGCAAACGGGAAACAATGAAGAAGCACCGCATTCATTGCAGCATATACAAGATTACATCATGCGGGATGTGCATAAGTAATTATTTTGATATAACGATACCTGTGCAGCGTACAGTACCTACACCATACAATCCGGTTGGTCTCATGCAAGAGCAGCAGACCTATATAGCTTGGGCAGAAGCAGAAATTACTAGGCTTCAACAAGAAGTAGAAATTGCCAATGCCCTGGCCAAACTCCAAATTGAGCAACTAAAGAAGGAATTCCTATCAAAAGAAGAAGAGCTCTTGAGAAATTTATCTGCAGATAAAATGGAAGCAGATACTGAAAACGAGGAACTAAGATTAAAGGTTGACGCCTTGGAGTTAGAAAATCTTGATTTAAAAAGATTGCTACAAAAGGAGCAACCGGAATTTCAGCAAGTGTTCCTAAAGATTGAAGAGGAAATAAATGCATTTATCACAGAAAGAAATGAGAAAGTTTTCTCAGCAGAAGAAGCAACTCATCCAAAGAAAAAGACAAATGGCCTATTCAACCTTGATGTTTATATATCAATTCCTAGCATAAAGGAATTCAGAGTGAATGCCATCCTTGATACAGGAGCCACTACGTGTTGTATTGACCAGACATCAATTCCAGAAGAAGCAGTTGAAGATAACACATTCATAGTCAATTTCAGTGGCATCAATTCAAAGACAACAGCCAAAAAGAAATTGAAAAATGACAATATGAAAGTCGGTGAACATTTCTTCAGGATACCATATACATATGCTTTCCCTTTATTAATTGGGGGCAATATTACTATGATCATCGGATGTAATTTCATCTGATCCCTCTATGGTGGTATCAGAATCGAGGGAGATGAGGTAACTTTTTACAAGAATATTACTACCATTAAAACTCATCAAAATATTTCAGCAGCTGCTACCATTGAAGAACTTGATTTAGAGGAGGAAGAATATTATCAGATAAAGGAGCAAGTTTGCACCTGGCAGACTGGGACCAAAATAGAAGGCATTATAAAGGAATTATCATATATGGGGTACATCGGCAATAACCCTATGCACTATTGGGAGAAAAATCAAGTCAAATGCAAAATTGCAATCAAAAATCCAGACTTAACAATAGAAGACAGGCCACTGAAGCATGTAACCCCCCAAATGCAAGATGCTTTCAAAAGACACATTCAAGCCCTCCTTGATCTCAAGGTGATACGCGCAAGGCAGAGCCGACACTGAACTACAGCCATTATTGTTCATTCTGGAACAACAATTGATCCTGTAACCAAATGCGAAGTCAAAAGCAAGGAACGCATGGTATTCAATTATAAAAGGTTGAATGACAATACTCATAAAGATCAATACAGCCTTCCCGGAATCAACACAATTATCAAACGGGTAGGAGGTAGTAATATTTATTCCAAATTTGATCTTAAATCCGGCTTCCACCAAGTAGCAATGGAACCTGAGTCCATTGAATGGACATCATTTTGGGTACCTGATGGTTTATATGAATGGCTGGTTATGCCATTCGGCTTAAAGAATGCCCCTGCTATATTCCAGCACAAAATGGATGAATGCTTTAAAGGTACAGAAAAATTCATTGCAGTATACATTGATGATATACTTGTGTTTTCTAAAATAGAAGAAGAACACAAGGAGCATTTAAAGAAGATGTTGTCCATATGCAAAAAGAACGGGCTCATTCTTAGCCCTACAAAGATGAAAATCGGCAGCTCTACAATTGAATTCTTGGGTGTCGTTATTGGGCCATCAACAATAAAACTGCAAGCCCACATCATTTCAAAGATAGCAAATTTCAAAGACCAAGAATTGACAACTGCAAAAGGCCTCCGTTCCTGGTTAGGTCTCCTCAACTATTGTCGAAGTTACATACCTAACCTTGGTAGATTACTAGGCCCATTATATTCAAAGACCAGTCCAAATGGTGAAAGAAAGATGAACTCCCACGATTGGGCCTTAATTCACAAGATTAAGAAGATGATCACTGATTTGCCTGACCTTGCATTTCCACCAGAGAAGTGCTATATCATTCTAGAAACTGATGGATGCATGGAAGGCTGGGGAGGTGTATGTAAGTGGAAACTTCAAAAATATGATCCCAAGTCTGAAGAAAGGATATGTGCTTACGCAAGTGACAAATACAGTCCAATCAAGTCCACAATTGATGTGGAGATCCACGCTATAATGAATAACATGGATAGTTTCAAAATATATTATCTAGACAAGCCCGAGTTACTTATAAGGACTGACTACCAAGCGATTATAAGATTCTTCAATAAGACAGCATAGAAAAAACCATCAAGAGTTAGACGGTTATCTTTTACAGACTACATAACCGCGCTCGGCATTGATGTTCAATTCTAGCACATCGAAGGTAAAGACAACATACTTGCTAATGCTCTATCTCGTTTGGTTTGTCATATTACAGGACCATGGACTCTGACGGACAAGGATCTTCTTCTACTAATCCAAATAGAAGGAGCATTATTACAAATCCAGACAAAGCCCAATATGAAGGCATCCCATCACCTAGCGGGCCTCATCTCCTCCTGGAACAATATGCAGAATTGGCCTACTCAGGACGAACAAGCATCCTTCACCCATAAGAACACGACAAAAGATCCCATATGGCCGACATTGAATGGACAACAGCTCGTAATGTCATCAACAACCTTCGAGAGTTGGAGCGTATCTGCCAAGTCAAGGAAACTGACTTCAGACGAAGAAGTCATCATGAAGGACAAAGCACTTACTGGAAAGATGTCTTACCAACTGTCACAAAAGCCTGATTGGACCTCTGGGAAACCTTTATGCGACTACAAGTAATAATTCAAGGGATAAGAGACAACCCACCATAAATGCGAAGCTATGGTGAGCCCAACAAATCCAACTTGCCAGCATTGCATATCACTATAATAAAAGCAACTTTACTTTGGATTCGATGGACTGAGCCTCGGGGAGCCGTCCACCTGTCTCAAAGGATAAGAAGCTGAGTGTGTGCCCAATAAGCCTACTACTAGGCCACTAGTTAAAGTGTGTAAAAGGAGATATGATAGGATGACGATGGGGCCAAATGAGCACCCGATTCATCATTTCTCCTCTCTTTATAAGCACCTAGAAATCTCATTGCAAGACACAAGTCGAGCTCACAACACAAGTCTTACTCTGAGTTCTCTGTAAGTTTGCTTTTAAATTTCAAGTTTCCAAAGTTTCCTTTCTTACAAACTTATGTCTTGTACTTTCAAGTTATTTGGTACATTATCGTAGTTTGTTTGCAAAGAAGCACGCTTCTACTATTTCATTTTGGTATCAGCTTCTAGAGATATGTATCAAGTTCAAGCAATGCTTGAACTTCTCTATGGTCACTGGCTTTGTCAGCATGTCTGCAGCATTGTCTGCAGTGTGAATCTTCTCAAGTTGAATTTCTCCAGAAGTAATCAGCTCTCTGATATTATGAAACCGTACATCAATGTACTTGGTTCTCACATAATACACTTGATTCTTTGTCAAATAGATATCTCTCTGACTATCACATAACAATTCATCTTCAAATCTCTTCACATATATGCAGCAATCATACTCACATCTCCTATATCTATTTTGAATCATGTATGAATCAAAATATTTGTACCATTGCCTAGGAGATTGTTTCAATCCATAGAGCATTTTCTTCAACTTGCAAATCAACTGCTCTTGTTTGGGTTGACTAAATCCCTCAGGTTGTGACATAAAAATCTGCTCCTCCAAATTTCTATGAAGACATATCGTCTTCACATCCATTTGCTCCAATTGCAAATAATAATGTTCCACCAAATTCAACACCGCTCTAATTGACGTATGTCTTCCTACTGGAGAGAAAATTTATTCATAGTCAATTCCCTTTTTCAGTGAATACCCTTTTGCTACCAACCGAGCTTTGAACTGCACTTCTTCTCTCTCTAACATTACTTCTTTCTTTTACAATATCCACTTGCACTCTATAGCTTTCTTTCCTTCAGGAAGTTCCACTAGATCCCACGTTTAGTTCTTATGCAATGACTCCATCTCCTCCTCCATAGCACCCGTCCAATTGTCCTTCTCAAAGCTACATATCGCCTCCTGAAAAGAAGTAGGGTCTCCGCTACTAGTGATAAGCGCATAAAAGACCAAGTCTTTAAATCTGTACCTGGTGGGTGGTTTTATGACTCGTTTCGTTCTTCCACCAGCTATAGTGTGATGCTTCGTGTGCTTTGAACTAGAATCATCTGAATCATGAATCTCTAGCTCCACCTGCACAACATCTTTATCCATGTTGCTCTGTGGTGTTTCCTTTCCTTTTTCTTGAGTACAATGTAGCATAGCTTTCTCGTCAAACACCACATCTCTATTGATCACCACTTTGTTTGCCTCAGGATTCCAAAGCTTGAACCCTTTAACTCCTTTATGATACCCCATAAAAATACACTGCTTTGACTTTGCATTCAGCTTTGATCTTTCCCCACTAGATTTGTGCATATAGGTTGGACATCTAAAAACTTAAATTGAGAACAATCTACTTGATTTCCTGTTCATATTTCCTCTGATATTTTACCTTCTAATGCTGCCCTTGGTGATTTGTTAATGAGACAATATGTCATATTAACTGCTTCCACGTAGAAATTCTTTACTAACCCTACATTCAGCCTAAGAGATCTTGTCTTCTCAATGATTATATTGTTCAACCTTTCCGCCACCCCGTTCTGTTGAAGAGTCCTGTGAACCGAGAAATACCTCATTATCTCATACTGCTTATAAAATTTCTAAAACTTTGAATCTATGTACTCAGTCTCATTGTCTGACCTAAGGCATTTGATCTTCCTTCCAGTTTAGTTCTCCACTTCAGTTTTTTATAGTTTAAACTTTGTAAAAATTTCTGACTTGTGACGCATAAAGGATACCCAAACCTTTCATGAGTAATTGTCAATAAAACTGACAAAATACAAGTGCCCTCCATGTAATGCTACACTGGCTAGTCCCCAGAGATCCGTATGTACGTAGTCTAGAATCCCCTCTGTCTCGTTTGTTATCGTCTTGAATTGCACTTTGCTATATTTCCTAAGAACATAGAATTTACAAAATTCAAACTTGCATGTCTTGACACCTTTCAACAAATCTCTCTTGTTAAGTTCTAACATTCCACATTCACCCATATGCTCTAGCCGCATATGCCACAAGACAGTACTGGCTGATTTAGACTTCATTGAGACGACTCCACCTACAACTGTAGTCCCTATCATCTTATAGATATTCCTTGCTACCTATTGTCCTTTCATTATCGTCAGAGCTCCCTTACTAACGTTCATCATCCCGCTTACTAATTTGTAATTGTAACTAATATCATCCAGTGTGTCTAGTGAGATCAAATTCTTCCTTAGATGTGATATGTGTCTAACATCACATAAAGTTCTGATCACACCATCAAACATCTTGATTCTGCCGTTCCCTATGTTGATAACTCTTCATTACTCATCATTTTCCATTAACACTGAACCGGAATCCACTGACTTATAGGTGGCTAACCACTCCTTGTTTGGAGTCATGTGATATGAACATGCAAAGTATAAAATCCATGCATCCATTAGTTGCTCCGAACTCAACATAACTGATAGCATATCTCCATCACCGCTCTCTAAATTTTCTTTTGTAACTATGTTTACAAACTTTATCGAACTACCTTTCTTCTTTGCAACATGTTTCTTTATCTCTAAACAATCTCTCTTCATATGACCTTTGCCTCCACACTTATAACATGTGATCACTTTCTTACTTCTTGACTTAAAACGAGCTTTGTTGTCATTACCCAATCCATGTCGAGATTTGCTCCTACCACGCTCTTGGTTGCTATTTACCACATGTCCTTCTCCCTGAGAAACTCCATCGCTTATTTTCTTCCTTTGGTGAAAACCTAGTAACTCACCTATGATCTCCTCCAATTTAAGAGTTTTCTTATCCCACATCAAAGTAATAACCAAATTCTCATACATAGGAGATGAAGGCAGAGAATTCAACATCAATGTCTTATCTTCGTCTTCGATCTTTACATCAACCTGCTTCAGATCGCTCATAATCTGGTTGAATACATTGATGTATTGGTTCAGATTAGTTCCCTCTATCATTTTCAGCCCAAATAATTTCTGCTTAATATATAGTTTGTTTGTCAATAACTTTGACATGTACCAGCTTCCCAACTTTGTCCAAAATGCCACTAGTGACTCCTCATCCATGACATTGTACATCATATAATCCATAAGACAAACCTGATTATTGCCACTGCCTTTGCCTGAAGTTCTTCTCAATCCAATCTCTCCATGCTTTCTGGTTTCCTTTCTCCTAGCGCCTTCACCATGCCTTGTTGCACCAACAAGTTCTTGACCATTCTTTGCCATAATCTGAAGTTCTCAATTCCATCAAACTTCACCATATCAAACTTCACAGAAGATATCCCTGATATATTGCAGAAATCTACCAAAACCTTGCTCTGATACTAATTGTTGCACAAAGAGGGGAGGTAACACCTCTCAACCTCTAACATGGAAGAAGAGGAAGAGAGAAAGAGAAATTGTGTGGAGCAATAAGACAAAGACGCACAAAAGGAGAAAACACGAGGAAGGAAAAGAGGAAGAATAGTTACCATGGTTTGGCGGCGTGTCTACTCCAAAAAAATAATCAAATTAGAATTCTCTCTACTCAACAGAATCACATTCAATGATTCTCATAATCCAATAGATTTACAATGATCCCTATAAATAATGGCTAAACCCCCAGACCCAATAAAACTGTAGCGGATTTCTATTATGAAAAATCGTAACAGAATTCTATTATAAAAAATCATAACAGAATTCTATTATAAAAAACCTTAACATATTTTTCTTTTTGCTCCGCCCGTGATTTACCTCCTTCGTGTTGACCTTGGGATGGGTTGGCGGGGGCGCTGGGGGCGAGCGTATTTGCCTTTTGCCACAATCGATTCCAATCTTGTTAAGAAAGAAAGAGATCTTTCCAGAAAAGGAATTCTCTTGACAGAAATTAAAATTAATAAACAGGATGAACAGGATGTTATAGACTAATTATGATTCATAATTACCAACAGTACAAAAAATACTCTAAATATCATAAAATAGAAATTACTAAAAAAAAATAGTAATAAAATCTTTATGGGTTCGGTTGAGGGTTTAAACGATGGAATTTGACCTGTAAATTGGCAATAACGAGTTTCCTAGTAACAAATTAAGATTTTTAAATTCTACACATGTGGTGATAGATAGAGCTTGATTCTGAATCCCGAGTTAAAAATTATGACCGTTTGAAGTTCAAAGGTCATGTTGGATTGATCCTGTATCAATTGCTCGCAGGCTACGGTGCAACGGTTAGGCCCTTCAAGTGATTAACTAGACATCTAAGGTTTAAATCCTAGCTGCGGTGCATGGCAAGAATTTTCCTCCAGTGAGATGACAAACTTGAATAAAAAAACAAACAAACAAACATAGAGAACTACTATGAATGAAATGAGTGTTACAATCATATTTCGATGAAATGGTTTACTTGAACATAAATTTACTAAAAGTCAATACTTTGGTGTTGTTTTGAAATGATTTAAATTATAGTTGTTTCGTGTTGAACTTTTCAATGAAAATGATTGAACTTGAACAATTTGTTTAAAAATAAGGAATATCCTACAAAAATGATCAATGATCCTTGTGTTTGGCTTAATTCTCCATTCTTTTCTAGGGTGGTGGATGCTTCGGAGGATGATAACTTGACAACATCTTGAGTGTGTTCATGAATTATGACATTTTATAAAGAGAATATCCTACACAAGTTCTTTATACAGTTTGTTTGTTTAAAAAATTTGTATAAAAAGAAATACTTTTCTCTTCTTGTAGTGGAAAGCAAAGGGAGCTGTGTTGTCTTACGTACGAACTTAAAAGAAACAAGGTGTGATTTTTTCTGCAGCGATTCGTCGAGAAGGGTGCACGAGTATTTCCTCCCGCAGGAATACGCTATCTTGTTGCCTGTATTTGCTGGTGTTCCGCTCAGTTTCTTGTGCGTGTTCATTGGGTGAGTTGAGTTCGTGTCCAACAACAAGAAGAAATATGCTTGAAGGAATGCCAAAGAAGTCTGGTTCGTGCTGCTATTCGGGGATATCGTTTCTCTTGCCCTAATCTGTTTTGATGTTTAATTGTTTCGGCTACATTGAAATATATGCTCTGTTTTTTTCTTCTGGCCTACTAATGAATTTGATCATAGATTTGTGACGTTGGAGTGTCTATTTTAAATGAATTTTGTATGCAAACGCGACTTTGCATTCTATACCTATCTGCCAAACAAGAAGTAAAAGAACATTTCCTTGATTTCTTGTACAACCCAATCACAAAAAACAAGTAAACCTATCTTCCCTGTGGAGATTTTGTTGTTGCCTAATACTAAGCTTACGGGGTGCTCTTGATCATTCAACACAATCTAGTTATCAAAAATTTAAACAAAGGACAGTTACGATAATCTCTTGTCAAAGCTGCAAAACCAGTATTCTTTATCATGATTAATCCATTGCATTACTCAATCAAAGGCAGCTGATCACTTCACTGATAGCCTTTCACAGTGGCTTCTCCTCCTACAGAGATGACACGGTTGAAATCAGAATGCAAATATCCTGCCTTTGAGGTGGAGATCATTTATAAAATAGGATTAATCCTTCTTATTGGTTGATTCCTTAACATTGAGAATTTCATTGGTCGACTCCTGAGCTACTTGACGTGTCCTTGTGTTGAATTCTGATGCAATCTAGGCATTAGTTTAAGCAAGCAAAATAGTTTCTTCTGGCCTTTTAACTACGAATCACTCCATAAACTAGATCAAATACATATTAGAATAAACCTGAAGGTAAACATTCAGTTAAACTTTACATAAATAGGACTAAACTTGAAACATAATATTGGCAGTTCAATCAAGACAGACAAACACACGAGGTGAACTTTCCTACTATCTAGCTCCAGCACAGAGATTGAAACATTATTATCAGAAATTTTCATTAGAATTCCCTTGCTTTTGCTGGAGTTCTCTATCCTTGGAAAACCAGTTGAATAACTGGTGGTATTACGGTTACTGAGAAATGGGCGCTAAAGGAGTGGGAAGGTTGACAAAGAGACTGCTGAGCATAAGCACAACATTGGCTATGGTGGGTCTTTGAATTGGATCTTGCACGCATAGTAAATGTTAGCAGTAGCACCCACGTCTGCACGTTGTGTAGACGTGGTTGTGGTTACCTCCCACTTCTTCACTTTGTGTAGAAGTTTCAGCAACTGCACAAGCGCCTATATAGGCATGTGAGTCCAAGTGAGGGGTCTTTTTTGCCAAGTTGTTGAGAGACTACATCTGCAAAGATTGTCTGTCTTGTGGAGAAGAACATCTGAAGCAAGCATGAGAGGGATTTGGTTCGTGGAACAGTGAAGGGCTTTTCGATTTCATATCATGATTGTCCTTCCGACAACAAGGAAGAAGACCAAATAGAAAAGGATTTGTGAACCAAGATCTATGGGAGATCTGTTTACAGATTTCAGTTTTATATTTCAAGCTTTAGAATTGCTATAAACCCTATATGTATGCATCTTAATATTTGATGAGCTTGACATTGTTCAACTAGATCTTGATCAATCACTTGCAGCGCACTCCTTGGGTCCAATGGCGCCATACCACCTAAAGTGAGATGATAATAGCATGTGTAGTTAAGAACTTTACTTCATTTGAATAAAATGTGTATCGAATTCCTATCGCTCATTGAAAGGGATGATTGATACTTATATGAGTAACATGTTCAATTGAATATTCGGATCCTTGGTGACCACTATTCTTTTGACCTATTAGAATTTCTAAGACTAACACGTCATAGTTATACACATCTGATTTAATTGAGAAGAGCCCTTGAATGGCATATTTCAGTCATATATCCATTGTCATTAACAAGAAAAGCACATTGAGACATTTTCTATTCTTCGAAACTTTTTATTCATTTGAAGTGTTAAATTTGGTCAACAATATTGATAAATAGAGTGTTTACATACACTGTTCCCGCAATTCTTTTAGGCTATGATTGGTTAGGGATAATGTAAGCAAACTTGTAATGCAATTGGCCTTGGAATGCAATTGAATTACATGTTGTTGGCTTTGTAATTCAAATTACAAAAGTTTATTAATGTTGTTGGCCTTTTGTAATTCAGATTATATTACACTACACCTTTAAAATTTTATTAAACAAAGTAATCAATCTTGTAATATAATCCTGATTATATTACAAGGTTGATTACCTCTCACCAAACATAATCTTAGTGTTTCCTTTGGTTTCATCTGCACCAAAAAGCTTTGCAAGACAGAAATCTAAAATTTTGGGATCCATGTTTGCATCTAACAAGATGCCTTGTTATTGATTTTTAAATCCCGATGAATGTCACGCCCCGGGGGTCTAGTTCCCGGTACCCCACTCGGTGACGATATAATAAAAAGAAACCCTAAAACCATCTAAACAGCATAACCAAGAAATGTATCAACTTATACATGTATATCTCATATGCTTCGTATACTACAAAACTATACAAATAAACGACATCTGAAATAAAATTACAAAATGTAAATACAACGAAAACAAAAGTAAAACAAACTAGAAAATCAGCACGTCGAGATCTCTGAGCAACTCTATGAAAGTCCAAAATCAACTACAATATCAAAAGGATCCCTATGCCTACAAAACTAGAGGCCAAGTAAGGTAGAAAGTTAGCCAAATGGCTAAGTGGATACTCAAGAAAGATGTGCATGAATTTAATCTTGTTTAAGATATCAAAGAGGTATCATTTATTATTTCAACTTTTCTTTCTTCTTTGAGTTCTCAGATAATATACATAAGTATATAGTTATGATCATCTACATTTATTTGTTAAAATTAAAATTCATCTTCATATATTATCATCAGTTAAGATCAATTCTTCAATCATATTATTTAATCACTCGGTTATAAGTTATCATGGTAATATCAACATCTGTTTCAATAGTCTGAATATGATAAATCAACTAAAAAGTGAATCACTAGAGCCAATATCATCAGAGTGTAATATCATATGGATAGGCTAAAAGCCTCCTCAGAGTATAAGACTATCGAATACGTCATCTGACGTACGGGCTATCAGCCCTCACCGGTGGAAGACATAATAAACACTGACTGAGAGCTATATCACTCCATCATGCCTCGGGTGTACGATCAGGTACTCTGGACCACGGGCCGCCGCGCTACCACAATAATATGTGGGTGGTCCAGTACTCTAATATGAAATTCTGATACAAAGCTAGGCTCACCGTCTTCACTTTTTAATATTCTTCATTTACTAACTTTATTATTTCACCTTTATGATTATATTTATCCATTTATCATGATTATTCTCTTTTCATATTGAATGGTCAATCAAGGTAATATTTTCGTATCAAGTCTATTAATTTATCATTATAGGGTCCACAGATAAAATTACAAGTATCAACATATAGAGTATCAAAAGCATGAAGTATGAATGGTCAAGCAAGTCAAGAAGACAAGGTATCAACAGAAGAGTAATTCAGAATATTTCTTTAATTTTAAAAACAACCCTTCCCATATAAATCCCAATATGAACCCACATGTGAACAAGAAATAATATCAATTATTTACCACCACCCCCCCCCCCCCCAAAAAAAATAATATTAATATTTTAACTCATTTCGCTATTTGTAATATCAGTTTAATCCCCATTTTGAAAACAATGATACAACATATATATAATCCAATTTATATATTTATTCATGCACAAGGAAATATACAAAAGTAGATGTATCCACCTTATATACAGCAAAATCTGCGGTGTCGGCAGGTCACCGCGCTCCACTCGAGCTCGTGTCTACAAATATAATACAACATAACTCAAATAGTCAAAATACTATCTAATAAGAACCCTAGCATGAACATCTAAATTTTTATCTACAACTTTGATTTCGCTTTCTCATACCATTTCACATTCCTAAAAGACACCTCCATTATTATCTAATTCTTTACTCATCTTAACCACAATTCGATCAGCATAAGGTATATAAAATATACCTTCTATGGATCACTGTGGTTCCTGGAAGAAGAGGGCAGCAACTAGGGTTTGTCGCTGGCCGTCTCAGCTAGCTCCAGCGAACTCCGGCGGTGCTGCCAAGAACAGGACAGCAACTAGGGCTGTTGTTGAAGCTATCGGAGGAGAAGGGAGGGCTGAAAACAAAAGAGCACGGAAATAGATGATCTTTCTCTCTTTACCCGTAGCCTCGGCGAGTTCGGCGTGACCACAGTTAGCTCCGGCGGAGTTCCAACAACAGTTGTGATTGGTTGGAAAAGAGAGCAACAACTTGCTGCTCTTGTTGCCAAAAGAGGGCAAAAGCTAGGGTTCCTTCCCCTCTTTTTTCCAGCAAGCTTCAGCGAGCTCCGGTGGTGCTACTCAGATGAAGGAGAACAAGGAAGAAGAGAAAGAGAGGGAAGGGAGGGGCTGTTGTGATCTCTCTTCTCTTCTGTCGTCGGAGAGAAATAGAAAAGAGAAAAAGGAAGGAGAGAAAGGGAAAAGTCGTGGGGGAAGAGGATAAAAGAAAGGGAGGAATGAAAGAGGTATGAGGTGGCACGTGGGTGGTATGGTAGTTGCCAATGATGAATCTTCGTGAAGATAAAGAAGTCCTCGAATGATGCCCTCAATGATCTTAAACCTTCTTGCCCAATTCAACTGCTTTTTCTTTGAATTATATGCACCATCCAGATGTAATATTTGGTTACTAAGTTCAATGATCATGGTATGTGAAATAGAGGACTAAACTATTCATGTAATCTTATACACAACCATTATTAGAACATATATTCAAGAATTGAATTGAACAACTACACTACTAAGTATTGTATTAGATTAGCAAACTACTAGATATTCAATTCCATTGAATGAGGATGTTGTCATCCAAAAACGGAGCCTGAAACTATACCAAACAAAAACTTGTCAAGACTTGCATTAGCAAGGAAATTATAAACGAGTAGTTTCTCCTCTGATTCTAAGCAATAGCCCAACAGCTTCACAAGGTTTCTGTGTCGAAGTTTGGCAACCAGAAACACCTAATTTTTCAACTCATCTAGTCCTTGTCCTGAGCTTCTTGAAAATCTTTTTACTGCTACATGCTTTCCGTTCTCCAGTGTTCCCTGTTTTCAAGTGTCACCAGAAGTATTACTTATTTATCAAGTCGAAGAATCATCCACAATTATATGCAGCGTTCCTCAAATCTTAGGATTTACCTTATAAGCAAGCCCAAATCCTCCTTATCTAAGCTTTTTTATATCAGAGAAGTTGTCCAGAAGTTGTCCGTGGCTATCCTAATAGCCTTCAGATCAAACAATAGTGATTCTGCACCTCTTATTTCATGTTGATCTTTATGGTCTGTTCAAAATATATTTTTCATAGTAAAGAATAAGCAGCTATATATGTTCAAACACCATAAAATAATAGTTCAGTAACCATACTTATAATGTTCCAACTATTTTTATTGCATTCTTAAGAGTTGCTTCCTCTTCAAAAATCCTTAGGATGTGTTTAGTTGGGGGTTATCGTTGATAACTTCAACAATAATCTTATTTGGGTTAATCAGTGATTCCCGACTATACAACATTCTCGCCACGTCAGCAATCAAGGAATATAACCCAGAATAAAAAAACTTTGGAATAATTTTCTACGATTCTGAGGTTATCAATACTTTTTTTTTTCCAAAATTAAGCTTCGAAGAGCAGGAGATGAGCGAGAGCAAATTATGAGGGATGCCGATCGCGACGTCACTATCATCGGCCTATGCCTTCTCTCCCCTTCGAGCTCCTCCATGAGATCTTCTTCCGCCTCACCCTCTCGAAGCTTCTCCGTGTCCAATCCGTCACTAAGGCACCCACCTCTCTCATGTCCACTCACGACTTCCGCCACCTCTATGAGGGACTCTCCGATCGCGGCAACAGATGGCTCTTCATTTACATTTTACAAGAAGAGGCTCCCTAGGGGTTCCACTTTGGCTGAAGGTTCAAGATACCCGTCGCGAGCGCAATCGTCACCCTCGCGAGGACCTCTACTTCCTCGCTTGCTTCGGGGGCGTCTTCCTTTTTGCCTCCACTAGTCGTTGTGAGCTCGTCGCGGTCAACATCGCCACGTGCTCTATGCGGCGCATCCTGCCTAGCCCCATAGGGCCACGAGGCACCGCGTCATGGAGGAGATCGTGCTGAAGTTGGGCGTTGATCCCTCCGGCGTCGGTCACTTTTCCTCTTCGTGGAGATATGGTTCCTCACCGTTCCGTGCTCTGCGAGTATCGATCGGAACTAACTTGTGGCGCACTGGCGGCTTGTGGAGGAGGCGGTGTGCGGGAGAAGATGTCTACGTGAAAAAATCGGACATAGGGAAAAGCATAGTGAAATGGGAAAAGAATTAAAAATTTGAATCACATATCTAAATATATATAAATTTATTGTAAAATAAAATATGTGAATGTTCATAACTCAATACTTCATAAATTCCCTCATCTTCATAATCTATCATCTCTAAATAAAAATATCCTCCTAAGTTATGTAAATTAAGGAGTTTTAAGATGATTATGTATCTATAAATACATATCTATATATTCATTTCAATAAGTAAGAAAGAGAGAAAAAAGAGAAAAGGTTAATAATATTTCTTTTTTTTAATGCAATTACTTATATAATTTCACAACAAAATTTAAAATATATATAATCATGTAATTACATATCTAATTATATTTTAAGATATATATAAATTTATTTTAAATTTTAAAAATTATAAATCATTTTTATTTATTTATTATATATATTATCAACTTATTAATTATTATTATTATTATTATTATTATTATTAATTTAATTTATTTTATAAAATTAATCATATAATTGAAGAAGAGGTAATATAGTAAATGTATATCATTATCTAGTTAAATCAAATAAGATTAGGATTATATTTTATTCCCATAATCTTGATTATATGATTATCATATAATCAAAGTTATGTATAATAATTTGAATCACACGTACCCTAATATCCAGATCATTTAATTGAGAATCTTGAGGTTTGTTGCAGATAAACAAGTCGTCGAGTAATTCCAACTATAATATTGAGATGCTTTTGCCAATTTTTAGCTATGAACTTTTAGTTTTTGCTTGATTAGACGAATATATATTGGGATTTGGTATAAACATTTATGAAGGTCATCGAACTTTAAATGGAGGCATCAGGCCACTTATTATCAACGTATTCAAGAATGACAAGTTGCTCATCTCCTTCAATGCATGAGCGTATAATACTAGAGAGACGTTTTCAATCTTACTTAATGGGAGCCTTCACACTAGTTACTGCTACTATTTCCAAGAAGTGAAAAAGAAAGAGCTGCATCTTATCCATGGAAGCTTAAGCTTAATGATTTTCATTGCTTGCACTCACAATCTACTTCCGTATTGCTTTTTTGAGTTGTTACAACTTATACAAAAGACTCAATTTCAATTTAACAATCTTAAATTTTAAAAGTTTGATGGTAGAGCAGGAAGTCTAGTCAATAAACTTGTATGTGTTTGAGAGACTAAAAGAATTGTGTATTAGGAAATAATTATTATAAGTAAATAGTTATTTATTTCCTAGTTATTAGAGAATAATTATTATTAGAAAATAGTTATTTGTTTCATAATTATTATAGAATAATTATTATTAGGAAGTACTTATTATTTTCCTAATTTATGTATTTTCCTATTTTTACTTGTAATGGTATTTATATATATCATATAAGCGATAAGTTTAATAACAATCTTTTTTTCTTTCTTTCTTTTTCTCCTCTCTTCCGTGTTTCCTTTTCTCACGGTTCAAAAAAAATACCTTAGTTTTTTTCTCCTTTCTCTGCCGCTGACCCCAACGGGATTCGCCGCTGTCACGTCTTTTCTACTGTTCACCTATTGCTGTGGGCAGAGAAGGCGTCGTCGTCCAAAGGCAGCCCACCATCGGCCTTATCGCCGTCAACAAAAAAAAAAGTTCTTGTTGTTCCTCTGCCGTCGACGTCCTTGTATCACCAGCCCCCTTTCCCTACAAATTTAGCGACTCCACCGCTTCCTTCGCTTTCTCCTTCACGGGTTCAAGTCCATCCTGTGACACCTCCTTCATCGGTGTCGCCTTTTCTCAGGCTTTCTGTCCGGCCGCTTTTGTGATCTCTTAGCTTTCTTAGAATCTTCTTTCTCCCCTATTTTCCTTTTTTATGTTTTTTTTGTCCTAAAAAAAATCACTTTTCTAACGCCCTCTTTTCCACCGTATAACAATTTATTTTCTTCTTTCAAAAAGTTCATTAATAGCGAGGTTCAAGTCCTTATCTTTTTTCTTTCTCTTCTTGTTTTTTCTCATAGCAAGAGTAATATTATTATCTTTTTTCTTAAGTTTAAAGACATTAAATTTCATCCTTCTCTTCCTCCTCTCCTTTGTTTGTTTGTTTTTTTTTAAGCAGCAGCCGCATTACAACGATCGTTCCTTCATGAGTATTGTTTTAGCCATCTTCTGATAGGCCAAATAGTAATTTTTTTTTCCAAGTTTTGTTAGATTTTCTACATCTGCTCCAGCATATGCAGCCACCAAAATGCAGTCTTCTCTCTCTGCTGCTCTTATTCCAATGACAAGTCATATTGCAACCTTCAAACAACAACACCTCGTCTCCTTCTAGTTGTTGTCTTCTCTCATCAAAGGCAAAGTTCAACAAATCGTTGTTTCGTTCATCGCACTGGTGGATTTTGCTCTAAAAGAATACTCATCGACCACCTTCTACAATGGTTGTCGCTGACAACATCACTCGTCGGATATATATCATAAATACTCCTGATTCATCTTCCAAACAACACACGATTGTGTGCTCTTCGACTGAGGCTGAATATCGCACCATTGCCTCTGCGATATCTGAGATCCAATGGATTAAGTCACTTTTGACAGATCTGCTTCTTCCGGTTCCACGTCTGCTGTACTTTTTACTGATAATTTGGGTCACGCCTCCAAACTACGAGTTACTCATATTCCTGTTAAGGATCAGTTGGCTGATGCACTTACAAAGTTGCTTTCTCGACCTCGGTTGTTTGCTATTTGCAACAAGATTGATGCTCATTTCTAGACACCATCTTGAGAGGACATATTAGGAAATAATTATTATAAGTAAATAGTTATTTATTTCCTAGTTATTAAGAAATAATTATTATTAGAAAATAGTTATTTGTTTCCTAGTTATTAAAAAATAATTAGTATTAGGAAATACTTATTGTTTTCCTAATTTATGTATTTTTCTATTTTCACTTGTAATGATATTTATATATACTATATGCTATCAATTAATAATATGTGTGAATTCTATCGTCAATATTATGTGCATGCAATTAATTCGGAGGATCCTCGATAAATCAACAATTTGTCGAACATCTGATTATAAAAGATATTTCTTATACCAATAGTTGCTTGCTCTGTTGTGGCAACAACTAAATTTGAATGGTTTTCACCAAACTTTAAAGGTTAAAATCCGTATAATAGCACTTTTGGAACATACAAGATCTTTTGTTCCATAATTTGTAGATTAGAGGGTGGTCCATTGATCGTAATTGATGGACTATGATAGACCATATCTATTAAGTGATGGGATCCATTAAAATAGCCCCTCTGGTCCACGATCCATGCTCCTTTTGGAAAGGACTTAATTTTGTCCCTCTTTCTAGATAAGAAATAGTCTTACATCCAATAGAATTATATAGAACATGTTCAAATTCAACCAATAGTATTTTTTTGGAAGTTCTACATGATTTAATTATAATTTATTTAAACTTAGAATATTAAAGTATTAGTTTACAGTAAAATAATATTCAAACAAGTGAATGACACACATTTCCCAATTCATCGACCTGTGATTGTGATACTCATTTCTTTAGTAGAGCAATCTCCTTCACTATATGTTGATATTAATGTAGGTTGCTTGAGTGGAGTTAGAAGTTGCTCATCACTTTCTAACATCATCACCACCTCTGTCATTGTTGGCCTGTCTTCATGATTATCTTGTACACACAAAAGAGCCATTCGAATGCAACGTAAGATTTCGATTGTTGGACATGAGCAACCTACTGCATCATCAAGAATCTCTAAGGATCTACCTTCCTTCCAAAGTTTATAAACCTGTGATCATATTCAAAATAAAATTTTGAATTCTATACCATTAGGAAGATAAAACTATGCATGTTTTTAAGTTAAACTTACATGCTGTAAAAGGTTTAAATTGAAATTTGTTTGACCGAATGTCCGATTCCTCTTGCCGCTCAAGATTTCTAGTACGATCACACCAAAACTAAATACGTCTGACTTAAATGAGAATTGTCCGTATAATGAGTACTCAGGGGCCATATATCCCCTGTATTTAAGAACTTCAGCATTAGTTTTATTCTATATTAGAAAATGATAATAATTTATGATTTGTGATAGACTAAATGTAGCTTGAAGAATTAACTTACAATGTTCCAATAGGTCTAGTGGTTCCATCCTCAAGAGCTCTATCTCCTTCAAATATTCTTGCAATGCCAAAATCTGAAATCTTTGGAATCATGTCCTTATCAAGAAGGATATTACTCGGCTTAAGATCACGATGAATGACTCTCAAGATAGAGTCTTGATGAAGATACAAAAGTCCTCGTGCAATCCCAATTATAATCTTAAGACGTTTTTGCCAATTTAGCAAAGAACTTTTTGTTTTATCTGGAGTCATTTTCATACGATTAGGTATTTTAACCAAGATAAATGTCTAACCATTATGATGTGATGGAATTAACTTGTTATGAAAAACATATTTACCGTAAATGAAGGCGTCTAAGCTCTTGTTTTCCATATATTCAAGAATGATAATTCTCTCGGTGTCTTCGATACAACAACCCAAAAGGCGAACAAGGTTTCTATGTTGTAACTTGGCTATGAGTGATAGTTCATTTTGGAACTCATTCGGGCCTTGTGAGGAGTTTCTTGACAATTTCTTGACAGCAATCTTTTTTCCATCTTCCAATTGACCCTGACAAAAACGCATTGTTTGTTTCAAATTTGTTGGTTTAAAAGATTGGCCCCTTTTTGGGATACTGGAATTCTTCTTACCATGTAAACAACACCAAATCCACCTTCTCCCAGTTTGTTTCCGTCAGAGAAATTATTTGTTGCAGTTTTTATTGTCCCCAAATCGTAGGAAGGTAGAAACCCCAATGTGTTGATCATACCTGACACAAAGACCACACCCTTACTCAGTATAATTCTTCTATCATGTTCTTTGATTTCAAAAAATTAAGAAAGAAATGAAGAAATACGTAGATTTCAACTAAACTCTCTGTATTCAGATAATGAGCTAATAGATGAATGTCAGGAAAAACAGCATAAGAATGCAGGGTATGCAATGAGCAATGAGGAAGAAGAGAAGGAACTCACCTACTCCTTTATCAGTATTATGCAGACGAGAATCTTCTGAGTCGATCGAGACCAACTTGGACTCTGATACATCATCACGAGTCATCGAGTCACCTGCGAGAACGAATTGAACACGATGATCGACATTACATTCTCACAAATAAAACTAAAACTTAGTGACAATTGCCGATTCATTACCTTCCTCTACATTTGGCAACTGTAATAGCAATCCGGTCGACGCTCTGTTTCTCTTCCTCCAAACGACTATGCCAACACAACATAGAAGAAAAAATCCCAGTAACAGCGGAATGACAATTGCTGCCCACGCGTGCTTCTTTGTGGATGATTCTGGAAGGAAGATAAAAGACAAATGCTTTATTAATCGTACTTTGGTGATCCAATTCTGTCAATAATTAGATTACCTGCCAGTCGAATGTATAAGTCATCTCCTCCAGAGACATAAGTCCTGAGATCCAACAGATCACCCGGCCAAGTTACGCATCCATAAAATCCACTGATCACCGCATACGCCACGCAGGAGCAATCCTTCAAGCACCTATTCTTGCACTCATCGAGACTCATGTTTCCTCGTGCTGTAGCGTTCTCAGGGTCTGGCATCTTCAAGTTCTGAACCTTTGAAAACTGGTTCGACAAGCAATTCAAAGGCTTCTCCTTCTGGCACCCGGCCTCGCTTTCGCTCTCCGCAATCTTTATGAACCCCTCCATGCAATCGCAGTTGACGGCATAGTAGTTCCAGGTGCACACGCTGTTGCGGCCGCAGCGATTGTAATCATCACACTCGTCCTCTGGAACCGACCACAGAAGTTGCCACTCTCCCTTGCCACCCCTCTCAAGAAACCAAGCCTGGACGGATCCATTGGCGCACAACACGTACCGTAACAGCACCGGCGTCGGCGAGACCATGTAACTAACAAGAATGTAGGTCTCATTCTCACTGGTAACAAACATGGGCCTTACTGAGCTCGCCTTCGATGGAAGGCTGATGAATGCATATTCGTTCCATAGGCCGCCGCGATGGTATTTGGTGGATCCGTTCAACGTGATCAAATCCGGTATAGGTTGAGCACGAATCATTTGGATGTAGTCTCCCGGAGAAGGATCTGTGGAGTTTTTCCATGACACCTGCCGCCGTGACGTTTTGGTCCGTTTGACAAATCCGAACTTCATGCCAGGGAGATACGTCTGGCTGTCGCTTGGGTGATCGAAGCTCTGCCATATAATCGAGTTGCTGTCGTTCAGAACGAGGTTTCCAGAATCTAAAAGCTGCAAGCGTGCAGAATTGAGTCCTGTGGATCTCGTTCCCGTCGACCAAACTATTCTATCATCCTCAAATAAGATTAGACTTCCTTCAGAAGTGAGGGTGAATGATGCCATGGATGTGTTGACAGACTTGTTTCTATTGGCGATCCATATTACAGTGCCTTCTTGCGGTGTGAGATTGCAGTACCAGATTCCTAAGTATCCCTTCACTGAACTATCATCTAGACTGAAGAAGCCTAGTTGGAACAACTCTCCTGACGCTGTCAAGGTCTGGCCATGGACAAGTGAAATGTTCTGGATCATTGTGTCTCCTGTACCAAAGTTATAAATCAATACAGTTTTTAAAAGGATGCAACTAACATTTATATTTTAAAATTTACTAAATAATTTTATTTCTCAAAATGCTTATCCACAAAATCAGATATTATGCTCAACTTGCTAATGAATGTCAACTGATCGTCTCTTAATAGCACTAGAGACATCATGATTTGTATCAAATACAAATGGATATATATTTTCTAAATATGTCTACATTCATTTCTAACCTTGTATTCTTTTTGACTGTCATGTAGTTTTAGCTAAAAGATTTTAATGACTATCAATTGATAGTCCAATCATCCAACTGATCGAAATTATTTTTAGCTAACTAAATAATTGACTGTCACTTTTAGCTATTACAGGTTAAGGTCAAGAGATAATTTTGAAAAAATAAATTTATAAACTTTAAAGGAAAAACAAAATAAAAAATCACCTTTATTATTATCACCATTATCATCATTAAAGGAAAATTCCACCTAACCAATAATATTTTGCTTAAACTACCCTTATCTACTTACAGTTTTTTAATCAATGTAGTTTTATCTTGGAGTTATTTGACCAAAACATCTCCAATTTGAAATTGTTTTGATCTACTTTAAAATTGTTTTGATCAAAAAAAAAATTTACATTTAGCTTTGATCAAAATTAGTCTAAATAAGTTCGCACCTTAGAATTATTTTGACTCAATTTTGATCCAAAGAGACTACCATAAGCCAGTTTTGTGTAAAACAACTCTAAAATATAATATAGGGGGTATTTTAGAATAAAATAATTATAGATAAAATATCGTTTTAATAGGTTTTAAAAAAACAATGTGCTTTTTTGTCGATAATGACAAAAAAAAGAAGAAGACTATTTGGACTTTGTAAATATTTGATAAAATTAATTTTTTTTTTATAAATTATCGAAATAAATAAATTAATAGAATCTAATTATAGACTAAGATTTTTTTTTTTAACATACCAGAAGATGAGGACTGGGCAACAAAGAAGAGTGTTGTTACTGCTACTATTTCCAATAACTCTAAAAGGAGGAGCTGCGTCTTGGCCATGGAAGCTTAAGCAGAGTTGCGTTGCGCACGCCTGCCATCTACTTCAGTTTTGCCTTTTAGAGTTGCTACAATTTATAACAAAAGGTTCAATTTCAATTTAACACCTTAAATTTAAAAACTTTGATGGTAGAGCAGGAAATCTAATCAATAATTCAGAGACTAAAAGAATTGTGGATATAACTCAACAATTTGTCAACATCTAATTAGGTTAGAAAATTAATAAAATGAAAGATCATGTAGATTACTGTCAATTTCTTTAATTAATAGTACATGTGATCCTGTCTAAAAGTAGTGGAAATAGTTACTTAGAAATGTGGCTTTTTTGTTAATCAAATGAAGACTCCTCATTGTTCTGTGTAATATAGAGAGTGTTAGTGTTGGGTCAAGGAGGGGGTTCCCCATGTAGAACTATTGAGCATCGCATACCTTCACATGTAGATGAAGATAATGTCACTGTTGTGTTTATGCACATGTTCCAAAGCACTCTTAAGAAAGGGTATGCCATAAAGTAACTCTAACACTTTTCCTTAAATAAGTCCGCAAATCTCTATGATTTGATAGGTTGTAAGCTTCGAAGGAGCGATTTGTTTGCAGGATATTTTCTGTTGTTCGTGATACAAACTTTCAAAAAATAATAGAAAACAGTTGGGCCTCGAGGCCCACAATGGGACGACAGCCAGCTCGGTTTGTAGGTCGTAGTCAATAACTTGGTCTTCTCTCGGCTCCTTCATCTCCCTTGAAGGCACGACCTTTCCGATCGGTCTGTAGGTCCGATCGGCTGGGATAGTTGGTCAAGTTAGTTAGCACTTAGCCTTAAGCTCTGTCCACCTGTCATTGATTAAGATGCGATGTCCGGCTGATAGGAAGGCTCGATCGGTTAGGTTTCCTCTGCTCATTATACTTTGTCTTTATGTAAGAAGACCTGGAATTAGGCTCTGAGGCTTGGTCATCCATTCAAGGTTCGATCGGCCGATCAACCACTCAATGTCTGATTGGCTATGCTCCCACTCCTCATGATGATTTTGGGGATTGACCACTTATTGACTTTGACTGCCTCATCAGCCGATCTTCTCGGTTTTGACTTGCCTTTTAGGGGGTCCACCCTTATCACCACATCACAAACTTTCCCCTTAAGTCTAGTTGAAGGAGACTGAAAGTCCGACTGATTGGACCTTTAGTATTTTCTGCTATACTTATCTCTAACCAAGCATTTTCTTAATTGTCATTCGGCTTATAACAAATATTATCTTTGTTCATCATCTGCTTTGTGAATTCTTTATTCCCTGACCGAGAGATTCGTAGTATGATGTTGCTTAGCTCGAATGCCAGCAGTACTTAGTTGTAATCACCCTATGCTTCTTCTTTTTCTCGAGCAAACTCCAATTCTCCACAGTGCCCCTATATTAAGGTTGACATCCTTCTAATTTCTCGAAAATCGACCATGTAACTACCCCGTGGAGGTTTTGATGTGGTCAATCAAGTCAAGTTAGGTCCTGTTGTCTTTTGATACCTTATGTCTAAGTATGCAGAAACTTATGAGCATAGGAAGTCGAGCGAAAGACGTAGCTAACGAGAAGAAAGGCACAAGAAAGAGTCAATGGGCTCAGACCCCGATACAGCCTGAGGGAGCCTCGACTCGGCAACGTTGTGGATAAAAGTCAACAAGGACCCAGGCGCCCAGAGCTGTTCCAGGCGCCCGGACTAGAGAATTTTATCCAGATTGAGCTGTTGCGATCCGTTGCGATGTGGATAAAATTTTATCCATGCTCAGACGCTCGGAACCCTTCCAAGCGCCCGGAGAATGGCTATAAATACGACTTTGATCTCAATAGTTCATAACAATACTTGCAAACATTCTTCTTTTCTGTTCTACTTTGTGGTCTAGTGCTTAAACTGCTGTAAGAGGCTTCTCCGCCAGAAGGAGATTTGATAGTGAACTTTCAATATCTTGGACTAGCAATCTTCTGATTACAAACTAAGTAAAAAGATCTACCTCTTTCTTTTTTTCTTGTTAATTAGTTTATTTTTATACAAGTGTTTCATAATTTAGCTTGAAAAATCGAGAAAGAGTGTTCATTTCAAGGCAATTCACCCCCCCCTCCCCCCTCTTGCTAGCTACTAGGAGACCAACAAGTGGTATTAGAGCAAGGACGCTTCAAAAGGACTAACCGTTGACCGAAGCAAAGAAATCAATGGTCCAACCAAGCCTCAACCCGCCAAAATTTGAGGAGTCTGCGCACTGGAAACGCCGAATGGAGGTATTCCTAAAAACTGATTTCGAAATCCTTTTAATAATTAAGTATGATTTGTAGTTCCTAAGGATCAACAAGGAGTGGAGAAAGAGGAGTGTCTTTGGACGAAGAAGGAGCAAAGCGACTTCATAGCTAACAACAGAGCGGAATATTAGTTACTAAGTGTATTATCATCTCAAGAAGTTAATCGCATTGGAAGCTACACATTAGCCAAAGATCTCTAGGAAATTCTTGGAACTCCACAAAGACACATCTGAAGTGAAGCTCGCATGACGGGACATTCTTCGGAACAAGCTAACGAATATCCATCTGGAAAAAGGTGAGAAGGTAGCAGAACTACATGCGAAGATCAAGGAGCTAATCATCAGACTAGTCAACCTCAGGAAAACGGTAACAAACTTGGACTTGATACATTATGCACTCAATGGTTTTTCCTGGACTCCAAAATGGACTTCGATAATTGACGCCTATTACATCTCGAAGAACCTGGAGTAAGTACCCTAGAGAAACTTTTTTCGACTTTAAAATTACATGAAACTAGATATGCAGGTACAACAAAAGAGTCAAGCCAGAACCTGGCACTAAGAGCCACCAAGAAGGATGAACTCGAGTCAGATTCATATCTCAAAGCAGACCAAAAAGCTATATGGTAATAAAGTTTAAAAAGTTTTTTATATCTAATAAATTTAAAGAAATGCATAATAGAAAAAATCCAAGAAATAGAAGAATGGTTCAATGAAACCAGTGTTAAAAAGAATGACACATAAAAGAGGACTGCTCAGAGCTTAAAAAGGAAAAAGGCAAAGGGTCCAAACAAAACAAGTACAAGAATCTCAAGGTCACGTAGGATGAAAGCTCATCATCCGAGTCAGAAATAGAAGCATGCGGGACTAGCACTAATAGCTAGTCACGAAAAACAAAGCACCTCAGAAGCTAGCATTGATGAAGGGGGAGCACATCAAATAATGCAGTGAAGTAGACGGAGAATCAAGTTTTAGATCTGACATAGTAAATGAGGTATGCCTCTTACCTCCTGATCAATTGTATTTCGATATTAAATCGATGTCTAAATCAATATGTAAATTAAAACTACAAATGAAAATTTATAAAAGGAGAATTTAGAAATAAATAGAATTTAGCAAAATCTTGTTTAATAGAGGATCTTAATAAATTAAAAATTGAAAATGTTGATTTGAAAGAACAAATAGAAATTTTCAAAAATTCTATATGTTCAAATTTTACTGCTTCAAATTTCAGGAACTATAAAGTACTAAATTGGTATTATAAATTCTACAAGGGTCAAATTAAAAAAATAATAAAAAAATATTCCTAGAAAATACTTGATCAATCCAGTAGGAACAAACCTTCTTAGATTAAAATTTATTTTTTTATTTTATTTTTGTTTTGTCTAATACTTTCAAATAAATTCTTTCATATAATTTATTTTTGAAATTAATTAGATATTAGTTTTTTTTTTTAAAAAAAAGGCTTTCATTTCCTATCTGTAGAAAAATTTTCAAAATTGTTTGACTATTTCATTATTTTTTGTGATTTTTTAACAAATATTATATCTTTCAATATAATTATATTTTGTAGAGTTATTTTCAAAATAGTTTATTTTTTGGTAAAAACATATCATATTCTTTATCCAACAAAATGTTTTCAAAATTTTTTAACCAACATTTAATTTTCTATGAATTAATTATCCAAATATTAATATTTAATATTAAAAATTCTTGAACATTCAATTTTTAAAAATTTAATTTTTATAAAAAATACTTACTCTATTAAATTCTAATAAATTCTAAAAAAATTTCTCAAGATTTTTTGAACCTCAAAATTATTTTAAAGCATTTTAAAGATTAATTTATTTTTATGTAGGAAATAATTTATTACTGCTTAAAATATTTTATTTTCTCATGAAAATTTTATCACTACCTTGCATTTGTCTATTTAACCGTTATAAAATTTTTTAGAATTTTTCAAAAAATAAAATATTTTTTAAAATTATCTTTATTTAAATTGCTATTTAATCACAAAAATCATATTTTCCTGAATAAAATCCAAAATCTGTTTCTTAAGTGTTCGTCAGTGTTCATATATTCCCTAGACTTTAATTTCAATTTAATTTAGCAAAACCCCTATTTTTAATGTGATTAAAGGGGGAGAGTTAGAAGTTAAATTTAATGGGGAGGTCCTTTTTTTTTCAAATATTGCATATCTAATGTTTTAAAACTTGCATATTCATTTAATTTTATGTCTTGTTTTACCCTAACTTAACTTGGGTTGATCCACATCAAAAAGGGGGAGGTTGTAAGTACCCCATGGAGGTTTTGATATGATCAACCAAGTCAAGTTAGGTTCTGTTGTCTTTTGATATCTTGCGTCTAAGTGTGCAGGAATTTAGGAGACACGGGAGAGAGTCGATGGGCGTGGTACGTCCGAGGAACGAGGTGCTATGCAAGAGTACGTTGGCGGACAAGAAGTGAGCGCGCGGTGTTTCCGAGGGGCGAGAAGCTGGAGCAGAAGATTGCTGGAAGAGAAGGCTGGTAGATGGGTTCGAGTGAGCTTAATTCCGGATGATAGAAATCACCCAAGTGAGTGAAGCGAGCGGATCCACAGCAAAAGCCCGAAAAGTCAACTGGGGTCCGAGCGTCCAGATCTAGTCCGAGCACTCAGACCGTTTAGGTGCTCGAACCCCGGAACAGCCAGGGGGCGCCTCAACTCAGTGACGTTGTGGCTAAAAGTCAACAAGGGTCCAAACGCCTGGAGCTGTTCTAAGCGCACAAACAAGAGAGTTTTATGCAGATCGAGCTGTTGCGATCCATTGCGATGTGGATAAAGTTTTATCCACACCAGGCACCTGAAACCCTTCCAGGCACCCAGAGCATAGCTATAAATATAGCCCTGATCTCAATAGTTCAAAACAACACTTGTAAACAATCTTCTGTTATGTTCTATTTTGTGATTTAGTGCTTAAACTGTTGTAAGAGACTTCTTCACTAGAAGGAGATTTGATAGTGAGCTTTCAACGTCTTGGACTAGCAATCTTCTGATTGCAAACTAAGTAAAAAGATCGACCTCTTTCTTTTTTATTGTTAATTAGTTTATTTGTATACAAGTGTTTCATGATTTAGCTTGAAAAGTCGATAAAGGGTGTTCATTTCATTGCAGGACAATTCACCCTGTCTTACCGGTCGCTAAGGGACCAACAAACCAAATCCCCTATCATCAATGCCAAGCATGCTGAGCATGCTTTTCATCATAAACTGATGATTACTCCATATCTCATAAATGCCTCCTATGATTTATTGCCACTTGTTGCACTCTTAAGCCACCGAATATTCAATGTAACAGGTGACTATTGGGATTCGATGTGATAGCCAGCTTTTTTCAATTTTGACTACCCAAATTAAATCTCATTTTCCCAAGGCATTAATCGGACTACTACGAATAACTGATACTAGGGATTTTAAAGTCTTAGTTTTTCTTCGCACTGTATCGCTTCACACATTGTCTTCATTTTCTTCCTTCTCATTCTTTGCTTGTTGTCGCCAGTGATCTGTGTCTAGTAAGTTCCCTCCTCCTTTCCATTTTCGATCTTTGCTCCCTCCTTTAAATGGCTTCTTCACCTTCTCCTCCTCTCGTTGTATTCAGCTTGTGGTACACCTCCATTTCCTTTGATTTCAATAGAGATGAAGTGTCTAGATGAAACTTAAATACCACATTTCTCTCAATCATCAGATTGGCATTCCCTTGATGTATGCCCATCCTCATACACCTCTTACCGACTTTCTCACTTTTTTTTTTAAAGATCAACTCTATGTTGGCCTTCATTTTTTGGTACACATCTTTTTTTTGAAGTTTGTAAATACTTTTACATTCCCTTCCAGCAACTAGTACCTAACTCTTTTAGGTTACTATGCCATTTGTACTGAATCCCACTACATCCATGCATTTTTCATTATTTCTATTACTCAAAACAATCAGAGCCAGGTATCTTTCTCTTTTAAAGCCCGGGTGAGCGCTGAGTACTTTGACAAAATGCCTTCGTCCAATAAGGGTTGGAAGTCTCATTATTGTTACCTCCGACTCCCTGACCGGACATCCTTCCTGACTGCCTGACAAATGGAGTTACCTAATCCTCCCAAGCTAGGGAAATATAGATGGGAGCTGGTCTACCTTGAAGTTGTTGCTTAACTGACCGACTTAAACTATCATATCCACAAGTTACTGATTGAGAGCGTGTTATACATGTTTGGGCTAAGTCACATTCACGCTCATTTGCCCGACTCTTTCAATGAGAGATTCTTCCCTCTGTTGTTTTTGGATCTAACTAATTCCTTTTCTTTTTTTTTTTAGCTAAAGTAATGTGGAAAGCTTTGCTAAGTGAATCCACCAAGTTAACCGATGAGGAACACGAGATTCATGGAGTGGTCGAGCTAGAGAGTCACGGGCTCCTGCCAGTCAGACCATTTGAAGGGTTGGCTAGTGAAGAAGGAGCATGTCAAGTAGTGGGGAGTGACGCCACCGCCAACACTAAGGAGCTACCCCCAGAGCATCCTTCATTGGTGCCAATTATTGTTCCTTCAGAGTCCACTACTTCTGATGAGCCACTGATCCAACACCGACGTCGTAAAAGCCCCCGCTCGATAACTCCTCCCCGATTGGCGACATCTTCTCTACAAACTTCTGTTGCCGCGTCAATCATTCGACCACCTTCTGATAGGGGATAAAGCTCTACTTCCATGGTTCTTGCCAGAGCAGCCGATTAGTCTACTCCCACTGTATCTGATCGGACTCCTTCTTTGACTGAGTTGCCGACTGGCGCTATCATCACTCAACCAATATCTTATCTGATGTCTCCTCCAACCGAACTAGTGATAGATCGTTTGAAGCGATAGAGGGGGGGGGGTGAATATCACACTTTTTAAAACTAATCTTTTCGTATTTTGAAACCAAAGTCGTGCAGTGGAAATAAGAAAAAGAGACAATGTATTTACTTCGTTCGGAGCCTAGCTCGACTCCTACTCGAAGGCCCGCAGTCCTTGACTACACCGATGGGCAAAGCACTAAAATCCTTCTTTCCAAAATCCTTGGAAAGAAGTGAATCGTACAATGGAGCAAGATAGTAACACCCTACTATCTTGCTTAAATGAAATTACAATGCAAGCTAAAATTAAATATACCGACAAGTAATTGAAAGACGAAGCTCGGTCGACACTATCTGGTGAAGTAGCTTGCAGTGTTGATGGAGCTGTGTTGCACGAGCAGTTTTACAGAGTAGCACCAGAATTGATCAGAAAGAATATTATTCTGGCCTCTGGCTTCGAGCCTGACTTTATAGATGTACTGGAGGTTCGGTCGATCGATCCCACTATTCTGTCGATCGAACCCGCTTCCTTCCTTCCTGGCTGAAGTTTGAAGCTGGCTCGATCTTTTACATTTACTGGTCTTTAATGGTTCGATCGACCGAACCCCTTTTTCGGTTGACCGAACAAGTCTTTTCCTTGTTAGTCAGAATCTGCCGTGATCTTGATTTAATGCAGCTTTAATATTGATTGGATCGGTCGACCGATCTCTGGGTACGGTCGACCGATCAGCCCATCTTTCCTTTGTTGCTGATCGGTGATGATGAACTGGCTAGGCTGAGTCATCATGGTTCGGTCGACCGATCTTACGGTTCAGTCGACCGATCAGGCTTTGATCTGATTCTGGTTCAATTCAGATCTGGACTGACTTATGTGCTGATCTTACTTGGTTCGGTCGACCGATCCAACTTAACCTGCAAGACAGTGTTAAAAATAACCTGCAACACAGATGTTAGACCAAAACAACCTGCAACACATATATTAGCATAATAGTATAATAATGAGAAAAAAAAGAACAGTAGAACTGTTCTTGATCTCAACTTGGAAACCTTCCCGGTTTCTTCAGTTGGATCAACGACCTAAGGTTGTTCCCTTCAGGAACCCGACCTTACTGTCGCTCCTCTAGTTTGTTTACCTTAACCTACATGCCAAAGTTTGATTCTCCAGATCTAGTTTGGACTTTTCACTCAGCCTTGATCGGCTCCCCAGGACTTTTCCTTCGATCTTCGGTCCTCCAGACCTCTCGATCACTCTGCAAAGCTTCGGATCCCCTCGACCCACTTGGACTTGCACCTGGGTTCCACGATCTGCTATGATTTCTCTGCCTAGCCTCCAGCTAGGACTTTACCGGTTGAGTAAACATCCTGCACACTCAGTCAACTTGTTAGATCATAACAAGACTTAACTTGAACCTTTGACAACATCAAAACTCAGGTTTGATTCTGGTGCAGTTTGCACCAACAATCTTCCCCTTTTTGATGTTTGGCAACCAAGGTTCAAAGTTAAGTTAAAAATAAGCAACAAGTAAATAAACAAACAGTTTAACTTTTAAGTTTTCCCTTTGAGTTAACTAACTCCCCCTGAATTCACTATCTCTCCCCCTTTAACACACAACAAAAATAGGGGCAGAACCAAAAGTATACATTACTAAAAGTATACTAAGTCAAGAAATATTTTGAAAAATTCAAAAAATTATATGTTGAAAAGAATAAAATTTGAAGTAAATTAAAACATTTGAAATTTTATATTTTGAAAGTTATATTTTGAATTTTGAAAAACATTAAAAATATTTTGAAAAAAAAACTTTTGAATATTGAAAACATTTTTTAAAAAGAATATTTTGAAAGAATGAATATCTGAAAAATACTATTTTTAAAAGAATGAATATTAAAAAATATTTTGAAAAGAATGAATTTTTGAAAAATAATATTTTGAAAAGAATGAATTTTTTAAACAACATTATGAAAAATATACTTTGAAATTTGAAAAACATTTTGAAAAAATATTTTGAAAAAGAATGAATTTTGAAAAACATAAAACTCTTGAATTTTGAAAATAACATTTTAAAATATTTTGAAAAGAATATATTTTTTTAAAGTAATATTTTGAAAATAATTTGATCAAAATAGTATAAGCTTAAAAAAAATCTTGTTTTGAAGCTCCCCCTAAAATTGACAAATTCCTAAAGTCCAAGCATGGATATAGAAAAAACTAAGGAAAAATTATCCTTATGATGAAATGTCCAACCCTTGTCCGAGGCTAGTTATCACAAGATAGTAGCAATTTGACTCAGATTGGTCAATTTGAGTATCTAGTACTAACTGGGTTTTTCCAGCTAGTTAACCCAAATTGATCAATATATGTTTTTAAAGCCCAGATTTATAGCGATGCACTGACATAAGCATCTGAAATCTAGGGCTAAGACCTAAGCATCTCACCAATTCTAAGTTTACAAACAAGGGATCCTACTGTGCTTGTGAGATGCTGGCTCCTAGAACTATAGGATCATGCAATTCTACAGTAAGATCTAGGCAATTCTGGAAAATGAAAAATAATTTCAAAGAATTTTGAAACAAAAATTTGAAATTGGGATTTTTACAAAAATAAATTTGAAAAATAAACTAAGTAGTAATTTTCAAAATCAAAAAACCTATTCTACAAAACATAATCCAAGTTGTCTTCTTAGATTACTAAATTCTGTTTCTGGTAAAGGTTTAGTAAAAATGTCTACCCAGTTAGATTTGGATTCAACATAATTAAGTCCGATATTCCCTTTAGACACATGATCTCTATATGTTTAGTTCTAAAGTGATATACTGGATTTTTAGTAAGATTTATAGAACTTATATTATCAATGTAGGTTTTTACATTTTTATAATCTAGATTAAAATCTTTTAAAGTATGAGACATCCATAACAATTGGGCTACACATTCACCCATTGCTATGTATTCGGCTTCAGTGGTAGATAAGGCAACACATTGTTGCTTACGACTAAACCAACTAACTAAAGATGAACCTAATAGTTGACAACCTCCACTTGTACTCTTCCTATCTAACTTACACCCAGCATAATCCGAATCCGAGTATCCGACTAAGTCAAAATGTGAGGTTCTTTGGTACCAAATTCCTACATTAATAGTGTCTTTTAAATATTTAATAATTCTTTTAACCAGTGTGATCCGGATGTAGTTGAGGACATGGGAGGAAATAAGGAGATGAGGGAGGGCATTTTCGTCTTTTGGCGCATTTAGGGGTTTGAGTGCTTTTAAGCACTGTTCACAGTGCAAACGAGGGAGAGCTGGATCCGCCGCCAGCCAAGGAGAAGCTTGGGTTTGCCCCTCTCACGCACTTCGTCGGCGACCGACGAAGTCGCCAGAGTTGTCCTCCTCCTCTCCTTTATCACCTCTTCACTCTTGCTCCGTCATCAGGAGGGAGGGGACGGGTTCGTGCAGGGAGTCATCGCCAGTATAGGGGCTGCTTCCTCTTACACGCTCTGCCGGCGCCGACGCCGGTGGCCGGCCGCTCTCCTCCTCCTCTCCTCCACCCCTTTCCTCCGGTCTCACGCCATCGATGCCGCCTAGGAGAGGGCGTTTTCACCGCTGCCAGGGAGAAACCGAGCACCGCCGTCGCGTACGGCGTCCAGCGCCGCCTCCTCCTCCGGTGTCACCTCCTCTAGCAGCTGCCGGCGTCTCCATCCGCCACGGTCGGCGTCTCCAGCAACCGCCGACACCTCCGCCATCGCTGCCGGCACTTCCCGTGGCTGGTGTCGGCGATCACACGGATACCGCCTCCGGACCACTGCACAGTCGCCTGCGACAGCTTCCGCACCGGCTGGGCCGCCGGCGGCGGCATCGAGTACGCCCTGCCCACCGACTCGTTCCTGAACTTCTTCCGCTCGAACGCCGTGACGCTCAGGTTTGCTTATTCAGGCCTTCGCGCCAAGATTATGTTCGGCGTGAGCCGATGTGGATCCGGCCATCGTGCCGTTGTATTTCATTTTCGTACCATGCTTGTTATCCGGCCTGCGTGCCGTGTGCCGGCCTGTGAGCCGCTGTATTGTTCCAGGCCGCTGCGACTCGATTAGCGACACGACCAGCTCATCCATCCATCCGAGGGCGCCCCCCTGGGCCAGGGTACGTTCTCGTACCTTTTCTGTATTTAGTTAACTATTCTGTCATTAGTATTCGATTGCTCATATATCTGTCGGATTCGCCTCGAGCACCGAGGTACCAGAGGCCGGGGCGACCCGGTCGCTGGATGCAGGTACAGTTGACCGGAGGAGGACTTCTGATGATCTAGTCAACGTAGAGGACAGCTCACCACCGGGTCAAGAGGATGCGGTCAACCCTCCAGACACGTCATACCGGCAGGTTTGTCTTCTCAGCTTCCCGACAAGAACAAATTGGCGTCGTCTGTGGGAACGCGCCTGATCTGGAACGTGAAGATGGACGACGCCGGATAGTTCTGCCATTCTCCTGACCTAGGTCAGTTTTTCCGTTATCTGTTCTCGGTTATTTATATGATCTGTATTAGTCCCACGAGGACGAAGACCCCCGAGCCGATCGGCCGGGCGGATTATATACGAGCCACACGCTCGATGGCGAAGACCCCCGAGCCGATCGGCCGGGCGGATTATATACGAGCCACACGCTCGATGGTGAAGACCCCCGAGCCGATCGGCCGGGTGGATTATATACGATCCACACGCTCGATGGCGAAGACCCCCGAGCCGATCGGCCGGGCGGATTATATACGAGCCACAGGTTCGATGGTGAAGACCCCCGAGTCGATCGGCCGGGAGGATTATATACGAGCCCGTGGCTGCCACGGGCTCGATGGTGAAGACCCCCGAGCCGATCGGCAGGGAGGATTATATACGAGCCAGGAGCTCGATGGTGAAGACCCCCGAGCCGATCGGCCGGGAGGATTATATACGAGCCAGGGGCTCGATGGTGAAGACCCCCGAGCCGATCGACCGGGTTTGAATTAGCCCTCAGGACCGTCTAGCCCAGACGTTAAACCGTAGAGTCGAACCGGCGACTATAAAAACCCCGGTTTGAAGACCGTCTAGCCCAGACGTTAAACCGTAGAGTCGAACCGGCGACTATAAAAACCCCGGTTTGAAGACCGTCTAACCCAGACGTTAAACCGTAGAGTCGAACCGGCGACTATAAAAACCCCGGCTTGAAGACCGTCTAGGCCAGACGTTAAACCGTAGAGTTGAACCGGCGACTATAAAAATCCCGGCTTGAAGACCGTCTAGCCCAGACGTTAAACCGTAGAGTCGAACCGGCAACTATAAAACCCCGGCTTGAAGACCGCTGCATGGACTAGTTATCAGATATTCTATCTCCCCTGTTCGGGGTCGAGCGGTCGCCACTGGTCTCGGACCAGCTTTAGATATTCTATCTCCGCCGTTCGGGGTCGAGCGATTATCACTGGCCTCGAGCTAGCTTATCAGCATATCGTATTCCTTATCTCCCCCGTTCGGGGTCGAGCGCTTCTCGCTGGTCACAGATCAGATTATAAGAGCATCTTATCTCCCCCGATCGGGGTCGAGCTATCTCCGATGGTCGCGAACAAAGAGTATCTCTACTGGTTCCAAACCAGAATATAGGTTATGCGCCCGTTCGGCTCGTGACTTTCGCCTCCACGAGCCTTCGAGTCACGGGCTACACTTCCGATCAACTCACGAGTGATGCGGTCACTCGGCATCATTCCATTTAGTTCACTTGATTGCTGGGTGGCACCTTACGATCGCCCGTGGACTATTCTTGAGGCTGCGCAGTCAGCACTTTCATAGCCGTCCGACCGGTATCGCGCGACATCGTCCGCCCGGCATCTATCCATCCGATCGGCATCATTTCGATCGCTCGCACGACAGCGTCTGTCTAGCATCTATCCATCCGATCGGCATCATTTCGATCGCTTGCACGATAGCGTCCGTCTAGCATCTATCCATCCGATCGGCATCATTTCGATCGCTCGCATGATAGCGTCCGTCTAGCATCTATGCATCCGATCGGCATCATTTCAATCGCTTGCACGATAGCGTCCGTCTAGCATCTATCCATCCGATCGGCATCATTTCGATCGCTCGCACGACAGCGTCCGTCTAGCATCTATCCATCTGATCGATAGCACTTCGATCGTCCGGTCAGTATCTTCGCGGCTGCGCACTCGGCATTGGTCCGATTACAGACTTGATCCGCTCGGCGCTGTTACCATCTCAGGTGACACCAGTACTATAGTGATCGTTCGCATGCCATTATATGAGGGGTCTAGTGATTTGACTTTGATGACAAGAGTGAGTGATTCAGCTTTGGTGATAGACTGTCCAGTCAGTCGGACTCACGCCTCCTTCGACTAGACTTGAAAGGGAGGCTTGTGATCCGGATGTAGTTGAGGACATGGGAGGAAATAAGGAGATGAGGGAGGGCATTTTCGTCTTTTGGCACATTTAGGGGTTTGAGTGCTTTTAAGCACTGTTCACAGTGCAAACGAGGGAGAGCTGGATCCGCTGCCAGCCAAGGAGAAGCTTGGGTTTGCCCCTCTCACGCACTTCGTCGGCGACCGACGAAGTCGCCGGAGTTGTCCTCCTCCTCTCCTTTATCACCTCTTCACTCTTGCTCCGTCATCAGGAGGGAGGGGACGGGTTCGTGCAGGGAGCCGTCGCCAATATAGGGGCTGCTTCCTCTTACACGCTCTGCCGGCGCCGACGCCGGTGGCCGGCCGCTCTCCTCCTCCTCTCCTCCACCCCTTTCCTCCGGTCTCACGCCATCGATGCCGCCTAGGAGAGGGCGTTTTCACCGCTGCCAGGGAGAAACCGAGCACCGCCGTCGCGTACGGCGTCCAGCGCCGCCTCCTCCTCCGGTGTCACCTCCTCCAGCAGCCGCCGGCGTCTCCATCCGCCACGGCCGCCTCCGGCGACTGCCACAGCCGCCGCCGGCGTCCCCAGCAACCGCCGACACCTCCGCCACTGCCGCCTGCACTTCCCGTGGCTGGTGTCGGCGATCACGGCGAATACCGCCTCCAGACCACTGCCATAGCCGCCTTTGGCAGCCCGCGTCTTCGACGGCCAGCGCCTCCGGCGTCCAGCGCCGTCACCTCCGGCAGCCCCTGCCGCAGCCACCGACACCTCCGGGCAGCCGTCATCACCCTCCAAGCAGCCGTCATATGACGGGCTCAGGTTTGCTTATTCAGGCCTTCGCGCCAAGATTATGTTCGGCTTGTGAGCCGATGTGGATCCGGCCATCGTGCCGTTGTATTTCATTTTTCGTACCATTATTATGCTTGTGAGTCATTCGTATTATCCGGCCTGCGTGCCGTGTGCCGGCCTGTGAGCCGCTGTATTGTTCCAGGCCGCTGCGACTCGATTAGCGACACGACCAGCTCATCCATCCATCCGAGGGCGCCCCCCTGGGCCAGGGTACGTTCTCGTACCTTTTCTGTATTTAGTTAACTATTCTGTCATTAGTATTCGATTGCTCATATATCTGTGGGATTCGCCTCGAGCACCGAGGTACCAGAGGCCGGGGCGACCCGGTCGCTGGATGCAGGTACAGCTGACCGGAGGAGGACTTCTGATGATCTGGTCAACGTAGAGGACAGCTCACCACCGGGTCAAGAGGATGCGGTCAACCATCCAGACACGTCATACCGGCAGGTTCGTCTTCTCAGCTTCCCGACAGGAACATAGTGAAAGATGGGTCTCTTTTGCACAAGTTTGATATCGGGCACACATACTAACTGTAAATAAAATGTCAGGTCGGCTTGCAGTTAGATAAAGTAAACTCCCTATCATGCTTCTGTAATATTTTAATTCAACAGCTATACCATTTTCATCACTATCAAGGGTTAGGTTACTTGCCATTGGTGTTTTAATCCCTTTACAGTTTTCCATACCAAATTTTTTAAGAAGTTCTTGTGTATACTTAGTGATCCTGTCCAAATGCTGAATCAACGGACGCTGGGCACGTGGCGCTCCCCGGCTGCTGACGTGGATCTTCGACTGGTTGCACGAACCTCCGGCGAATCTGCACAGAAGTCGGGCCGGGAAGGGGTTCCCGGCGGCGACCCTCCGACGCTCAAGTCAGGCAAGCAAGTAGTGAAAAAAGTAGCTCCAAAGGTGTTGAGCGCGTACCTCTGGCAAAGGATGAGGACATTTATATAGGGCAGCAGAGAAGCGAGTGTACGCATACCGAGGTGTACACGTGTTCGTGGCCCATACTCCAGTAAGGGCTTGTCAGTGAGCTTACTTGACCCATACTGCTACAGTCCAAGCGTGTCCTCGATGGGACAGCGGAACCCCCTGTCATAAGATTTGGAGTATGGCCTACATGTGGAACATACCCGCTGTCAGAAAAAGACGTCACTTGTCCTTTTGTCCTTACTCCTTGGAGAGCGTCCGGCCGGCCAGCTTCCGCGACATCCGGCCGGACGTATACAGTGGTTTACTTGGGGAGATTCTCAACCACATGCTTTGTAGAGACTATTAGCAGTATGCTACCTTATGACTTTGGCCGAGCGTGCAGTCCGCTCGGCCCTACGATCTTATCCTCTGAGCGCTAGAACCCTGACTTTCGACACGGTGCCTTTAACCATCAACTAGACACCGGCCGGCCGCCGGGCCGGTCGAACGCATCCCTCTCCGGCCGGCCACCTGCCACTTTGACTTCCACGTGGCAATGACTCCACCGGACGGGGGGTCTCTGTTCTTACAACCGGATCACTTAGTTTGATGTACATAATTACCATCCTTAGTTTGTTTAATTTGGAGACCTAAAAAATAATTTAATTCACCAACTAAACTCATTTCAAATTCATTTTCCATTAAGGTCACAAATTGTTTTAAAAATTTTGAATTGGTTGAACCAAATACAATATCGTCTACATAAACTTGGGCTATAAAAATGTCTGAATTAAAAGTTTTAATAAAAAGTGTAGGATAAATTTGGCCTTCTTTAAAACCCTTGGATTTTAGAAAACTAGACGGACGTTCATACCAAGCCCTAGGTGCTTGTTTTAATCCATATAAAGCTTTTTTTAGTTTAAAGACATAGGTTGGATTTTCTAGATCTTCAAAACCGGGTGGTTGACTAACGTAGACTTCCTCCTTAATAAGGTAATTTAGAAAAGCGGATTTAACATCCATTTGGTACAACTTGAACCCTTTAAATGCAGCATAGGCTAGCAACATTCTAATTGATTCAAGTCTAGCTACCGGGGCATAAGTCTCGTCGTAATCTAGTCCTTCGACTTGACTAAACCCTTTTGCTACTAGACGAGCTTTATTTCTTAAAATATTACCTTGATCATCTAATTTGTTTCTAAACACCCATTTAGTATCAATGACCGTCTTATTTATTGGTGGAGGTACTAAGTCCCAAACCTGATTTCGTTCAAATTGGTTTAACTCTTCTTGCATTGTAATTACCCAGTCAAGTTCTATTAATGCATCATTTATATTTGTAGGTTCAATTTTAGATATTAATGCTATTTGACTTAGATTTCTAAAAGCAGATCTTGTTTGAACCCTTAATTCAGGAATTCCTATGATTTGATTGACTGGATGGTGAGGATTGGATTTTAATAATTTTGAATTTTCAGATTCTTTAAGGTTGGGTAATGTAACGATCACCCTTCTTACTACTACTACTACTACTCTCTAAGAGTGACCGTTACTTATCTACTAACTCTACTCAACCGGTATAATTAAAAACCATGAGGAATCCCTACCGAAAAATTTTGTTAGAGTCTCCCCTGTACCGGTGACGAAATCAACAATACAAACAAACTATACTCAACCACAAGCGGCTGGAACATATATTTTCACAACCACGCAGTATAATATCACAAATAAAAGAAGGAAACTACCCTAACAATAGCAAACAACAATAACACTCCATCAATAGAACCCAACTACAAATGCGGAATAAACTTAATTACAATCTTAACTCATAATAACATTTAAAGAAAACAAAAAGAACTCTAAACAGAAAAGTCTTAACAATTCCTTAACAAACTCTTGATCTCCCCATAGTCCAGCCATCACACACCTTCATCACCACCACCTTGTCTCCTTCCTTGCTAAATCTTTTCTTTTCCTTTATCTGCAGTAAGAGAAAGTGTAGTCTATAAGCATAAAGCTTAGTGAGCGCTATCTACTCACAAAAACTCGATATGCATGTTTATAATAAAAACATACTAAAACTGAATGCTAACATATAAAACTACTCATGCTCATAAATAGCAAAGGAATCATACTAACTGAAATACTAAACATGTATAGCTAATCATGCTCATAAACCAATAAAACTATAACTGCATACTAAAAGCAAATAAAGCTAAACATGCTGAATAATCTAATAGCAAGAAACAAATAAAACTACTACTGCATGCTTCAAATAACAAGAAACTAAACTTCCTAATTCTAAACATATTTGAAGCTTGATTCATTTGTTTCAAAACTTATACTTTAATACTTCAAAATAATAATAAACTTCTTTTGGGCCCGGCATTGTACCAATTTGCGCGCATCCTTAATAAGAGTCGAGGTAGCTAATCCCGAAACTACTAAGGTAATTTTAGGAGAACTTGTGCCTAGGGGCGATCTAAGAGCCCACCCAATGGACCTTGTGTCCTGGACTTCGTGTCCGGTACATGCCATTTAAAGTAAAATACTTTCTTTTTAACTATAACTTCTTTATACTTGTTATTCTTCAATTCTCTTATAATAAAATGTCTTGACATTTCTTTGAGCACTTGATATGCTACTGATCCCAATTCTTAAAATTAGGGATCCTATTAAGACCTTGGTCTCTCTTTCTTATAACTTCTTATAAATCCCTAAAGGATTTATTAAAACTCTTATTCTTCCCACCTACAGGTAGATCCTAGAGTTTTTATAGAGCAACAGGTTTCTTTAAGCATGTATCAACAGAATCAAGCAAAAGAAAACAAATCAAACTTCTTTAAACATGCTACAATAACATAAATCAGCACTAATGCTTAACAGAAATCTAAAATTGAGGTTCCTGGTAGCATAACAAAGAAATCTAAATCAGGAAATCTCTATCTGAAATGCTAACTATAAGGGTTGTTCAAACTTAAATCTAACAGCAATAAAGAAAACTAACTACATGCTCAAAATTTAATCAAGCTATCTTATGTTCATTGCTTATTAAAACCAACCCAAAACTGATAAAACTTGTAAAAGAAACATGAGCATTCTGAGCACAGTATCACCATCTCATCAACCTCTTTAAACTTTGATTAAGGCTTTAATATTGTTTTCTACTAAAAAGAATGCTGCTGCTATCAAAAATTGATGCATGAACATTAGAGCATATAAGGAACCAAAATATAATTCAATGCAAAATAATTCCTTAAACTACTCTTTTAATTCGAAGCTATCCTAATGTTGTTCAAAACTAAAGCAAGGAAACGAAGCCATTAAAAGAAAACCAACAGAACTCCCAAATAAGAGTGATCCACACCCATTGCATGGCACAAACCCAAATCCGATTTACCCAACAATAAAATGATCCCATAATCAACCAAGCAAATTCGGATTTAATGGTCATAGCAGCAACCACTACAAGCAACCCGAAACCACAGAAAACTGCACCACATGACAAATATAGATGGTTCTTTATAGATTAGAGATCAACAATTTTGTATTAAGCTTTTGTTAAGTCTAACAGAAGGACTCTTCACAGATTAAGCTTCACAGAAGAATTTTGTCAAGCTTTTAAAAGTACACGGCAGCAAACCTTTACCATCAAACTTCACAGATTAACTCGAAATCAAGAATAAGCTAAATCCAAAAATCTAATCCAAACAAAAACCCCTTCATCTTCCTTAACCCCTCACGGCAGAACTTCAAAAAAAATCAAACAAAAGAAAACTCTAAATCAATGCCACAAGGAGGATTGTTTATGTTCGGCAAAGAAAATGAAGAAGTAAAATCGCGGAACTACTCCTACTGCAGGTGAGAAGAAACTCACATCGCTGTTCTTGGACTTACAACCAGAGAAGGAGATATCTAGGGTTCGGGTAACTCAAATTCCAATGGCTCCTTGCATCCTCCGTGCTCCCTTCGATGAGGGTTCGTGAAGACGGGAAGAACCTCTTGGATTAAACCCTTAACCGGCCACCGAGATGAAACCCTAGCTTCGTTCTTCAATTCCGCCCGAGAGGAGCCGGCGCCGCGCAGCGTGAGGAAGAGAAGAGAGGTTCGGGTGAGAAACGTTTAGGGTTCGGGAAAAAAACTTAAGCCCTTTCTTATCACTAAGATTTTTATTAATTACCATACCTTAAATATTAATCAATCTTTCCTTAATTAACACCAACCGCTAGCCCAGTTGGTCGGTCGGCCTTTTACCGAAGGGGTCTCGGATTCAATCCCTCAGGCGCGCACTTTTAATTCTAATTTATTTTAAACATTCCAACTATAGCTTAAATATATTTCGCTCCGTATATATTCACAAAACAACTGCAGACCGGTTGGTTGGGCTGGGTTCGGCTGAGATTTGGCTCGGGTCGAGGTCTGGGGTTCGAGTCTCACCTTCAATGTTTTTTTATCAAACTTCTTTCTTTTTGTAATCTATTAAACGACCTCCAAAAGTTACGTAAAAATACTCTAAAAATTCCTAAAAATCTCTAGAATATTTTAAAAGTATTTCCAAATATTTTTATAAACTTTTAGAACTTGAAATAGGGAAAATTGGGTCGTTACAATTCCCCATACCTTATAAAAAGTTCATCCTCGAACTTAGAATAGCTCTGGATATTTCTCTCTCATACTGTCCTCCCGCTCCCAAGTGACTTCCTCGTGCTTCTGGTTCTGCCAGATAACCTTCACTAGTGGCACTTCTTTATTTCTTAGTCTCTTAACTGCTCTGTCCAATATCTGTGTAGGTCTGCTCTCATAACTAAGATCCTCTTGGATCTGCACTAACTGAGGCTAAATCACTTGGCTAGGGTCGTGGAGACACTTCTTTAGCAGAGAGACATGAAATACATTATGTATTGCCAACATGTCCTGTGGTAAATCCAGCTTGTAAGCTACTTTCCCAATCCTATCTGTGATCAGGTAAGGTCCTACATAACGAGGACTTAATTTGCCCTTCTTGCCAAATCTCATCACTCCCTTCATAGGAGCGACCTTGAGAAAGACTGAATCCCCTACTTGGAACTCAAGTGGCCTACGACGTGTGTCAGCATAACTCTTCTGTCTACTCTGGGCATTCTCAATTCTCTGTCTAATCTTCCGGATAGCTTGAGTAGTCTCATCTATCAGCTCTGTCTGAATGCCCAGTTCTACTTCTATTTCTTTTCTCTCACCTGCTTCTTGCCAGCAAATGGGTGATCTGCACTTCCTGCCATACAATGCCTCATAAGAAGCCATCTTGATGGTGGCCTGATAGCTGTTGTTGTAGGCAAATTCAGCTAAACACAGGTACTTGCACCAACTTCCCTTGAAATCTAGTGCACAAGCTCTGAGCATATCTTCTAGAATCTGATTTACTCGCTCTGTCTGTCCATCAGTCTGAGGATGGAAGGCTGTACTAAACTTGTGTTTGGTGCCTAGTGCATTCTGAACACACTCCCAAAAGTGTGAGGTGAAGCGTCCATCTCTATCAGAAACAATAAATTTAGGAACTCCGTGAAGTCTAATCACCTCCTTAACGTACAGTTGTGCCAACTGCTCTATAGAGTGAGACACCTTGATGGCTAGAAAATGAGCAGACTTGGTCAATCTGTCCACTATCACCCATATCGCATCATATCCATTTGTGGTTCTTGGGAGACCTGTTATAAAGTCCATGGATATGTCTTCCCACTTCCACTCTGGTATAGGAAGAGGCTGTAGAACTCCTCCTGGTCTCTGGTGTTCTGCTTTTACCCTCTGACATGTCAGGCAGGTACTGACATATTTAGCTACATCTCTTTTGAGTCCAGACCACCAGAATCTCTGTTTCACATCTTGATACATCTTGGTAGAACCAGGATGCATGGAGTAGGGTGTACTATGAGCTTCCTCTAAAATTTTCTTTCTCAGCTCTTCATCATTGAGAACACAAAGGTGACTCCCCTGATAAAGAATTCCATTGTCTGATACTCGAAACTCCGAATTTCCTTCTTCTTGTATCCCTTGCTTGATTTTTTTGGATATCAGGATCTTCACTTTGCTTTCTCTGTATATCCTCAAGCAGGGTTGACTCCAAGGTCAATGCAGAGAGTTGCCCATAAATAATTTCCAGTCCAAAATCTGACAACTCCTTCTACAGTGGTAGGGCTAATGATGACAAAGACATCAGGAATGCACTGGATTTTCTGCTTAGTGCATCTGCTACTTTATTAGCTTTGCTTGGAAGCATAAGCTATAATTTTTCCTTCTTGCATGAGTACAGCTCCTAGACCCATCTTGGAAGCATCACTGTAGATGTCAAAACTCTTGTCACTTTCTGGGACTGTCAGAATGGGAGCACTGGTCAGTCTCTTCTTTAGCTCTTGGAAACTCTGCTCACATTTATCTGACCATTCAAACTTCTTGTTCTTCCTGGTTAAGGCCGTTAGTGGAGAGGCTATCCTGGAAAAAGTCCTCCACAAATTTTCTGTAGTATCCAGCTAAACCAAGGAAGCTTCTGATCTCCCTAGCGTTCTTGGGTCTACTCCAATTATTGACCGCTTCTATTTTGGCTGGATCCACTTGGATACCTTCTTTAGAAATTATGTGGCCTAGAAATGCCACCTGATCTAACCAGAATCCGCACTTTGAGAACTTAGCATAAAGCTGTTTCTGCTGTAGGGTCTGCAGGACTATTCTCAAGTGCGTGTCATGCTCCTCTGGGGTTCTGCAATAGATCAGAATGTCGTCGATGAACACGATGACAAATTTGTCGAGGTATTCTCTGAACACTCTATTCATTAAGTCCATGAAGACTGCATGTGCATTAGTCATACCAAAAGGCATGACTACAAATTCGTAGTGTCCATATCTGGTCCTGAAAGTCGTTCTGGGTATATCTCTTTCTTTCACTTTCAGCTGATGGTGCCCAGAGCGCAGGTCCATCTTTGAGAACATTGTTGCCCCTCTCAACTGATCAAATAAGTCGTCGATCCTGGGTAGTGGATACTTGTTCTTGATGGTCACTTGATTCAGAGCTCTATAATCTATGAACATCCGCATAGATCTGTCCTTCTTCTTGACAAACAACACAGGAGCTTCCCATGGTAAATGACTAGGGCGGATAAAGCCTTTGTCAAGCAGCTCCTGAAGTTGTTCTTGTAACTCGTTTAGCTCTGCTAGAGAAATTTGGTACGAAGCTTTTGAAATTGGCTCCACTTCTCTGTTGGGAGGTAGTCCAGGTAGCCCTTCTGGAAATACCTTTGGATACTCACAGACTACCCGAACATCTTCCTGCTTGGGTCTTTCTTGTTATCTTTGTCCTTCCAGTTCTGATTACTTGACTGGGTTCTCTGTTTCCCCACTGTCTTGTCTTCTATCTTGACTGGCTTGTGTTGGGTTTGTTGAGCCTTGTTGCTGTTCAGACAGTGCTCACTAATGCCCTGCTGACCAGCTCTTCGCCAATTTATGGTCGGTGAGTTTCACTACTCACATTAGGTGTTATTTCTGGTCTCAGCATTAGGAGCATCAGTCTGACTCATTCTTTCACTGTACTTACTAACTCTAGGCAAAGGTGAGCTAGCCTGTTAAATCTTTTAACCCCTTCTTCTACTGGTAGGTCACCTTGTCTGAATTCCATAAGCTTCTCATACTGTTTATTGGTGATCCGTTGATGGAAGACTTCTTCGTAAAACTCTGTCTCGAAGTCAACCCAGCTCATCTGGTTGACTGCTCTCTTACTCTTAACTCGCTCCCACCACATACCAGCACCTCCAGATAGGCAGAAAGAGGCACACTTACCCTTCTCGACTTCTGGTCAGTCAAGAAGCTCCATAGTGCACTCCAGTGTCTTGAACCAAGCCTGAGCATCCCAGGACTCAGTCGTACCTAAGAAACTTTCTGGCTTCATCTTCAGCCACTATATCAGGTATGCTTCTTATCTTCTAGGTGTTGTGACGACTTCCAGGGCGGCTGGTGGAGCTTCAATCACCACTGGAGTCTCCACATTGATGGTTGGAGGAGTGGGAGGAACTGGCTGCTGATTGGTCATCAAATTAGCAATCACTTGTTGCTGCTCTGCTACTTGTCTCTGAAGTTGAGCAACAACTTCAGAGAGATTGGGTTCAGTTGCTCCTGGCCCTTTGTTCTCCTAAGCCTGGTCCTCAGTACGAGCAGTACGGGGACGTCCTCTTCTTGACATCTAATTATGCAAAGAAAAGAAAGACTTGATATATTCTTTATCCTTTCTAACCAAACTTAGGTATATGAATAAAAGAGAAACAAACTTCTATCTTACTAAAGCGCATACAAGCAAATACTCTATACTGCAAATAATAAAGAAAGCATAAGAAAGAAAACTTAAATACTTTCTTACTTGAAGACGACAAGGATGGTGCTGATGTGTGATGCTGAAGAATGGGACCTGCTCTGATACCAACTGTAACGACCACCCTTCTTACTACTACTACTACTCTCTAAGAGTGATCGTTACTTATCTACTAACTCTACTCAACCGGTATAATTAAAAACCACGAGGAATCCCTACCGAAAAATTTCGACAGAGTCTCCCCTGTTCCGGTGACCAAATCAACAATACAAACAAACTATACTCAGCCACATGCGGCTGGAACATATATTTTCACAACCACGCAGTATAATATCACAAATAAAAGAAGGAAACTACCCTAACAATAGCAAACAACAATAACACTCCATCAATAGAACCCAACTACAAATGCGGAATAAACTTAATTACAATCTTAAGTCATAATAACATTTAAAGAAAACCAAAAGAACTCTAAACAGAAAAGTCTTAACAATTCCTTAACAAACTCTTGATCTCCCCATAGTCCAGCCATCACACACCTTCATCACCACCACCTTGTCGCCTTCCTTGCTAAATCTTTTCCTTTCCTTTATCTGCAGTAGGAGGAAGTGCAGTGTATAAGCATAAAGCTTAGTGAGCGCTATCTACTCACAAAAACTCGATATGCATGTTTATAATAAAACATACTAAAACTGAATGCTAACATATAAAACTACTCATGCTCATAAATAGAAAAGGAATCATACTAACTGAAATACTAAACATGTATAGCTAATCATGCTCATAAACCAATAAAACTATAACTGCATACTGAAAGCAAATAAAGCTAAACATGCTGAATAATCTAATAGCAAGAAACAAATAAAACTACTACTGCATGCTTTAAATAACAAGAAACTAAACTTCCTAATTCTAAACATATTTGAAGCTTGATTCATTTGTTTCAAAACTTATACTTTAATACTTCAAAATAATAATAAACTTCTTTTGGGCCCGACATTGTACCAATTTGTGTGCATCCTTAATAAGAGTCGAGGTAGCTAATCCCGAAACTACTAAGGTAATTCTAGGCGATCTTGTGCCTAGGGGCGATCTAGGAGCCCACCCAATGGACCTTGTGTCCTGGACCTCGTGTCCGGTACAGGCCATTTAAAGTAAAATACTTTCTTTTTAACTATAACTTCTTTATACTTGTTATTCTTCAATTCTCATATAATAAAATGCCTTGGCATTTCTTTGAGCACTTGATATGCTACTGATCCCAATTCTTAAAATTAGGGATCCTATTAAGACCTTAGTCTCTCTTTCTTATAACTTCTTATAAATCCCTAAAGGATTTATTAAAACTCTTATTCTTCCCACCTACAGGTAGATCCTAGAGTTTTTATAGAGCAACAGGTTTCTTTAAGCATGTATCAACAGAATCAAGCAAAAGAAAACAAATCAAAATTCTTTAAACATGCTACAATAACATAAATCAGCGCTAATGCTTAACAGAAATCTAAAATTGAGGTTCCTGGTGTTGGTGCAATATCCCTCAGGTCAAGGTTGACCTGGGTAACCAAGCTGAGTCTTGGTTTGGGTTTAGATGTTTGACAATAAGATATTGATTGAAGAAGAGTCAAGTAGGTCAAGGTTGACCGGATACTTGACTGGGAAGTCCTAACTGGGATGTTAGGCAAAAGGAAGTCCTAGTGAGTGAAGCTAGGCAGAAGAAAAGTCCTGGTGAGTGAAGCCAGACAGATGGAAATCCTGGTGAGTGAAGCCAGGTAAAAGTCCTGGTGAGTGAAGCCAGGCAGATGGAAATCCTGGTGAGTGAAGCCAGGTGAAAGTCCTAGTGAGTGAAGCTAGGCAGATGGAAAACCCTAGTGAGTGAAGCTAGGTGAAAGTCCTAGTGAGTGAAGCTAGGCAGATGGAAATCCTGGTGAGTGAAGCCAGGTGAAAGTCCTAGTGAGTGAAGCTAGGCAGATGGAAAACCCTAGTGAGCGAAGCTAGGTAAAAGTCCTGGTGAGTGAAGCCAGGCAAGGGAAAATCCAGATGGATCAAGGATGATCGGACATCTGGTGCGGGGAAGTCCAAGTAGGTCAAAGGATTGACTGGATACTTGGCATGAAGGAAAAGTCCAAGTAGGTCAAAGGGATTGACCGGATACTTGGCACAGAGAAAAGTCCAAGTGGGTCAAAGGGATTGACCGGACACTTGGTAAGGGAGTCCTAGCAGGTCAAGGGAGTGACTAGATGCTAGGCATGACATACCAACAGGTCAAGGTTGACCGGATGTTGGTTTGGGAGGTTTGGGACTTGGTTTTGGACAAAAATCAAGTGCTGGATCGATAAGTGGATCGATCCAGACCTGTCCCAGCGAACAGAGAGCCTCTGGATCGATCCGTGGATCGATCCAGAGGTCCCAATCGATCAGTGGATCGATTGGGACGCGGCTGCTTCGCGCGATAAGCGTTGGATCGATCCGTGGATCGATCCAGGCGCTTTTTCCCGAGCACAGAGGCGCTCTGGATCGATCCGTGGATCGATCCAAAGCCTCCCCGATCGATTGGGAACATTCGAATCGATCGGGATCCGACCGTTGGCGTCGTTTATAGCTGCAGGCGTGTGATGGCTGCGGCATCTCTTCTCCGATTCACTCCAGAGCTCTCGCCAACTCCTCCACAGCGCTCTCAAAGATCAGATCGCCAGTTCTTGAAGGATCTTGGAAGCTTTCCAAGTCAAGAGGCGGATCAAAGGCAAGAAGAGAAGCTAGGGTTAGGGTTTTCTGTACTCATTGTAAGCTTTGCGCTTGTATTTTGTTTCCCTTTCTTTTCTTCTTGTACTGAGAGTCTTGTAGGGCTTCTCCGCCCTCGGTAGTTACCGAAAAGGAGTGTTTTCATAGTGGAGGGTGCGTGCGTGGTGTGGATCCTTGGACTAGTCACCTCTTGTGAGGTAGATACCAAGTAAACCAACCGTGTTAGCGTTGTCATATTTGTTTCTGTATTTTCCGCTGCACATCTTTGAAGAAACAAGCAACGCCGAGCAACGAGCGAACGCGACGAGCTATTCACCCCCCCCCCCTCTAGCTACTTTTGGTCCTAACAAGTGGTATCAGAGCAAGGCCGCTCTTCACCGGAATCATCGCCGGAAGGGTCAAGCATAACAAGAAATGCTAGAGGGTGAAGAAGTTGGAGCAAATTCTTCAAGTTCAAGATTTTATCAAGCTCAACTTCAAGATGCAATTCCAAGATGGACTTGGATTTGACACAAGGGTGGCTCCACCATATTCATCTACAAGCTTCGATTCTTGGAAATCAAGAATCAAAAATTTTCTTATGATGGAGATAGAGCAATGGTTTGCTCTCATGGAAGGTTTTGAAGCTCCCACAAATTCCAAGGGCAAAGTACTCAAAAGGAGCAAGTGGAGCAAAGACCAAATCCAAAGATGTGAGGCCAATGACAAAGTGACCAAGCTTTTGGTCAATTTATTGCCAAGCAACATCTTGGAACAAATTGGAGAGTTTGAAGATGCCAAGGAGCTTTGGAGCAAATTGGCAAGAATTCATGAGATCCCCTCCACTGTATCAAATCAAGGAGAATCCAAAGAGGGCGACTCATTGGATCAAGACCAAGAGGAGGACTCCGAGGTTGAGAGATGCTCAACCTCCGAAGAAGAGGAAATCCAAGAAGCTTCATCCTCAAGGGAATGCACCGAAGGGAACAAGGAGGGAGCATACTCCTTGTTTCATGTTCAAGATGATGAAGCCTCCACCTCTATGATTGAGGGGGAGCAATTCTTGGTGACGCCGGATCAAGAAGAAGGAGAAGCTTCTACATCCGGGTCAAGTGAAGAAGAAGAAGATGGTGCCACCTCCGAAATTCAAGAAATATCAAATGGAGGAGCAAGTACCATCCCTATACAAGAAGGTATAAATGTTTCAATTAAAAATAAAAATCATATTATATGCTTTGAGTGTAGGGAACATGGGCACTACAAGAGCAAGTGCCCTAAATTGGCCAAGAAGAAGGGCCAAGTGGCACAAAAGGGCAAGGCGAAGCCCAAGGAGATCATTCCCAACACAAAGAAGAGCAAGGAGCATATAATATGCTTCTCTTGCAATCAAAAGGGGCATTACCGAAGTCAATGCCCCAAGGGGAAGAAGGTGGTCAAGGCTCAAGGAGGCACTAGGCAAGGGGGAGCCTCCAAGGTAAAGAAGAAGGTAATATTTATTGAGCCTACCCCTTTACATTATGGTAAAAAGCATGATAGGTCTAACTTTTATCATTTTAATGCGATTTACCATAAGAATAGGAAGCATGAGGGCTTTAAGGAAAAGCATGTGGCCCTACATGCCAAAACTACTATCCCTAAGGCTAGGAATGTAGGTAAAAACCTAGGCGATAACTCTAAGGATTTAAGATACAAGCCTAGAAATAAAAATGCTCATGGAACAAATACTAAGGACTTAGTGAGAGAAAATCAAGTCTTGAGGTCAAGACTTGATAAAATGGAGAAGACCCTAAAAATGATGGAAAATATCCTATTAGGGCAAAGTGAGCATAACTTAGGTTTAGGAAAATCAAAGCCATCCAATGGCCATAAAGGTTTGGGATACAAACCAAAAGCTAAGAAGGATGTGCCTAGTTATCATAGGGTTCCATATAGTTATGGAACGAACCCTAAGTCTAGAGATCAAGTCAAGGATACAAGGGAAGATATCCCTAGAAGTATCTTTGCAACCAAAGTGACTAAGACTTCTAAGAAGTCTAAGAAAGTCACGAACAAGGTTACAAGGGAGGCTATCCCTAGAATTGACCTAGAAAATGTGACCAAGGCTTCTAAGAAGCCCAACAAGGTCACTAGGAAGGTATCTAGGGAAGTTATCCCTAGTGAGTACCTAGAGCATCCAAGGAGCACCAATAGGTGTTGGGTTCCTAGGAGCATCTTCTCTACCCCATAGATGGGTTAGAGAGTGTCAACTCCGATTAGAAGGGTAGTTAACCCAACTTTGAGGAAATTGACACTCAAGGAGCATTTTCAAGGTTGTTGTTAACCTTTGAAAATGAAATGGAATTATTATTTACTCCTTGAAAGAGTAAAATGTGTCTAATGGTGGAAGAATTGATTTTAATCTTAAATGACACATATTGGGAAATTCATAAGAACTATCAAGTTGGGATTTTGGTATGTTCTTAGGAAATTAAAGGCAAACTAAGCCTTAATTTAAAAGTACTACTCTTGTGGAAAAATGAAATATGCCAACATTTGAGGACATATTTATTTTCAATTGGCATACATTAATCAAGGAAATTAGAAATGCCAATTTAGGTTTTGGCATTTTCTTGAAGCACTTTAGGGTAATCTAGGTTTAAGTCGTAAGTTTAGCTAAGATTTTAAGGATACTCAGATACTTAATCTAGGTATATTTTATTTATGCTAAACCTTGCCATGATTGTTTGCCCATCATATGCCATGACATCATGTCTATTTTTGCATTCATGTTTTATTATGAAAAATCAAAAAAAAAAAAAATACCATGTCATGACATTCATACATCATGTAATTATAGGAATCTTTCTTTTGAAAGTTATTTTATTTTGATGTATGCCATAACATTATCATGCATTAGTTTAATTCCCTTGTAATTAAGGACAAATGGCATTTAACAACCCTTATTAACAAGTGACATTCTAGGTGGATGTCTAATATTTCTAAAATGCCTAGATAGATATGCATGATCCCTAGATTAGGGCAAAAACCAAAATCTACATCTCACAAAGACTATAAGGTGACTTGTATGTGGTTTAGTGCACATTAGATACAAGTGAGATGTTAGGATGATGAACAAAACTCAAGATGTTGATTTAGTGCATTCTTTTGAGTTTTAGGTTCATCAAAACACATAGTTATGTGTTTTCCCATCATTGGGAAAGCTAATGTACAAGTCATGTGCATTAAGCCCAAGGAATGTGATGGGATATTGGTTTTGAAAATGTTTTTAAAATGTTTTTGGAAAACCTTGGTGAAGGCTATCTTTTGATAGTAATCACCATTGAATAGTTAGACACAAACTTGAAGAAAACACTAAAGTTTTTGCAAGTTTTCAAGTTTGTGTCAATCTTTGAAAATATGAAGTATTTTCATAGAAAACTATTTTTCCGTGATAGTAAACGCCCTAAATAATGTCTACACGAAATTTCATAATTTTTGGATTTTTGTAGAATTTTCTAGGGGTTTCTGAAGTTAACTGAAATGGAATTTCAGCAACTATCAGAGTTCCGATCGATCCATGGATCGATTGGAGTTCCTGAATCGATCCATGGATCGATTCAAACGGCAATTCCCACGAGCAGAAGCTCGCTGGATCGATCAGCCGATCGATCCAGGGAGTCTGAATCGATCAGTGGATCGATTCAGAAAGGTTCAATCGATTGGAACCCAACTTCAATCGATCCAAGTTGCTGATTTTGGCTGGGAAGGCTTGATTTCAGCATCTTTGAACCTATTTTAGTCTAGGTAACCATTCCAAACCCCTTAAATACATTTGTATACATACAAAGGGTGTTTTCATGTTGAAAACAAGGATGGATTGGTTAACGAAGACTAAGTAGAAGTTAAGGTTGAGGTTGTTTCAAATTTTGAATATTTGAACCTCAAAACTTCTAAATTTGGGTTTCCTAATGTTTTAGGGATTCCAAGTCATTGTTGGTGCAATGACAGAAGTTACCACCATGTCTTTAGGGGGAGGGACTCTTTAAAGACATGAAAATTATTTTTCATGAACCTTGGAAGGTGGTTAACCTTCTGTTGTGAACTTGCTCAAGGTTGAGCATTTAAACTTGAAATGGGGAGAAATGGGGAGTGGATATCCTCATTATTTCAAGTGGACACTCAAGTGGTAGATAATGCTCAAGGTTGGGTAGTTGTCTACATTGAGGGAGAAGTTAAGGATAAATGAAGGGTATGGGACCTTCATTGTCGTGTTGATCACAACGAGTGATGTTGTGAACAACGATGAGCAACTCTTCAGGGGGAGAGTCTTCAACAAATGGATGTGTTGAAATGTGCCCAGAATTGGAGCATAAGTTGATGTGTGTCCAACGATGGGTTGATGTGTGCCAATAGGGGGAGAATGTATGGTTAAGCTTAGGCTTTCATTACCTATGGGAAGGTCATAGGGGGAGAATGAAAGGACTCATGAAAGGGAGTAAGTTAGGCTTTCATTACCTAAAGGGAGTTTGCCCTCTTAGGGGGAGTATGAAGATCTTAATTTATGCTTTCATTACCTAGTGGCATGAAGAAGGAGGCTATGGGATTAGCCTAACTTACATATGGGATTGTAAGTGTTATTGTGGTATTGTCAAACATCAAAAAGGGGGAGATTGTTGGTGCAATATCCCTCAGGTCAAGGTTGACCTGGGTAACCAAGCTGAGTCTTGGTTTTGGGTTTAGATGTTTGACAATAAGATATTGATTGAAGAAGAGTCAAGTAGGTCAAGGTTGACCGGATACTTGACTGGGAAGTCCTAACTGGGATGTTAGGCAAAAGGAAGTCCTAGTGAGTGAAGCTAGGCAGAAGAAAAGTCCTGGTGAGTGAAGCCAGGCAGATGGAAATCCTGGTGAGTGAAGCCAGGTAAAAGTCCTGGTGAGTGAAGCCAGGCAGATGGAAATCCTGGTGAGTGAAGCCAGGTGAAAGTCCTAGTGAGTGAAGCTAGGCAGATGGAAAACCCTAGTGAGTGAAGCTAGGTGAAAGTCCTAGTGAGTGAAGCTAGGCAGATGGAAATCCTGGTGAGTGAAGCCAGGTGAAAGTCCTAGTGAGTGAAGCTAGGCAGATGGAAAACCCTAGTGAGCGAAGCTAGGTAAAGTGGATGAAGCCGGGCAAGGGAAAATCCGGATGGATCAAGGATGATCGGACATCAGGTGCGGGAAGTCCAAGTAGGTCAAAGGATTGTTGGATACTTGGCATGAAGGAAAAGTCCAAGTAGGTCAAAGGATTGACCGGATACTTGGCACAGAGAAAAGTCAAGTGGGTCAAAGGATTGACCGGACACTTGGTAAGGAGTCCTAGCAGTCAAGGGTGACTAGATGCTAGGCATGACATACCAACAGTCAAGGTTGACCGGATGTTGGTTTGGGAGGTTTGGGACTTGGTTTTGGACAAAATCCAAGGCTTTGGATCGATCGATGGATCGATCCAGCTCCGGATCGATCGGTGGATCGATCCGGACTTCTGTCAGAGCCTCGGATCGATCCGTGGATCGATCGAGGTCCCAATCGATCGATGGATCGATTGGGGGCCCTCACGCGCGATAAGCGTTGGATCGATCCGTGGATCGATCCAGCGCTTTCCCAAATCAGGCGCTCGGATCGATCCGTGGATCGATCCAAAGCCTCCCCGATCGATTGGGAACATTCGAATCGATCGGGATCCGACCGTTGGCGTCGTTTATAGCTGCAGGCGTGTGATGGCTGCGGCATCTCTTCTCCGATTCACTCCAGAGACCTCGCCAACTCCTCCACAGCGCTCTCAAAGATCAGATCGCCAGTTCTTGAAGGATCTTGGAAGCTTTCCAAGTCAAGAGGCGGATCAAAGGCAAGAAGAGAAGCTAGGGTTAGGGTTTTCTGTACTCATTGTAAGCTTTGCGCTTGTATTTTGTTTCCCTTTCTTTTCTTCTTGTACTGAGAGTCTTGTAGGGCTTCTCCGCCCTCGGTAGTTACCGAAAAGGAGTGTTTTCATAGTGGAGGGTGCGTGCGTGGTGTGGATCCTTGGACTAGTCACCTCTTGTGAGGTGGATACCAAGTAAACCAACCGTGTTAGCGTTGTCATATTTGTTTCTGTATTTTCCGCTGCACATCTTTGAAGAAACAAGCAACGCCGAGCAACGAGCGAACGCGACGAGCTATTCACCCCCCCCCCCTCTAGCTACTTTTGGTCCTAACACCTGGTAGCATAACAAAGAAATCTAAATCAGGAAATCTCTATCTGAAATGCTAACTATAAGGGTTGTTCAAACTTAAATCTAACAGCAATAAAGAAAACTAACTACATGCTCAAAATTTAATCAAGCTATCTTATGTTCATTGCTTATTAAAACCAACCCAAAACTGATAAAACTTGTAAAAGAAACATGAGCATTCTGAGCACAGTATCACCATCTCATCAACCTCTTTAAACTCTGATTAAGGCTTTAATATTGTTATCTACTAAAAAGAATGCTGCTGCTATCAAAAATTGATGCATGAACATTAGAGCATATAAGGAACCAAAACATAATTCAATGCAAAATAATTCCTTAAACTACTCTTTTAATTCGAAGCTATCCTAATGTTGTTCAAAACTAAAGCAAGGAAACGAAGCCATTAAAAGAAAACCAACAGAACTCCCAAATAAGAGTGATCCACACCCATTGCATGGCACAAACCCAAATCCGATTTACCCAACAATAAAATGATCCCATAATCAACCTAGCAAAATCAGATTTAATGGTCATAGCAGCAACCACTACAAGCAACTCGAAACCACAGAAAACTACACCACATGGCAAATACAGATAGTTCTTTATAGATTAGAGATCAACAATTTTGTATTAAGCTTTTGTTAAGTCTAATAGAAGGACTCTTCACAGATTAAGCTTCACAGAAGAATTTTGTCAAGCTTTTAAATGTACACGGCAGTAAACCTTTACCATCAAACTTCATAGATTAACTCGAAATCAAGAATAAGCTAAATCCAAAAATCTAATCCAAACAAAAACCCCTTCATCTTCCTTAACCCCTCACGGCAGAACTTCAAAAAAAATCAAACAAAAGAAAACTCTAAATCAATGCCACAAGGAGGATTGTTCATGTTCGGCAAAGAAAATGAAGAAGCAAAATCGCGGAACTACTCCTACTGCAGCTGAGAAGCAACTCACATCGCTGTTCTTGGACTTACAACCGGAGAAGGAGATATCTAGGGTTCGGGTAACTCAAATTCCAGCGGCTCCTTGCATCCTCCGTGCTCCCTTCGACGAGGGTTTGTGAAGACGGGAAGAACCTCTTGGATTAAACCCTTAACCGGCCACCGAGATGAAACCCTAGCTTCGTTCTTCAATTCCGCCTGAGAGGAGCCGGCGCCGCGCAGCGTGAGGAATAGAAGAGAGGTTCGGGTGAGAAACGTTTAGGGTTCGGGAAAAAAACTTAAGCCCTTTCTTATCACTAAGATTTTTATTAATTACCATACCTTAAATATTAATCAATCTTTCCTTAATTAACACCAACCGCTAGCCCAGTTGGTCGGCCGGCCTTTTATCGAAGCAAAGGGTCTCGGCTTCAATCCCTCAATCGAGCACTTTTAATTCTAATTTATTTTAAACATTCCAACTATAGCTTAAATATATTTCGCTCCGTATATATTCACAAAACAATTGCAGACCAGTTGGTTGGGCTGGGTTCAGCTGAGATTTGGCTCGGGTCGAGGTCTGGGGTTCGAGTCTCACCTTCAACGTTTTTTATCAAACTTCTTTCTTTTTGTAAATCTACTAAACGACCTCCAAAAATTACGTAAAAATACTCTAAAAATTCCTAAAAATCTCTAGAATATTTTAAAATTATTTCCAAATATTTTTATGAACTTTTAGAACTTGAAATGGGGAAAATTGGGTCGTTATAGGTAATTCTTCATCGTCTTCTTGTGTAACAACCCAAATTTTATCATTTTGAGTCCCAAAAGTAATTTAAAAATATTTGAAAATGCTATAGAAATATTCTAGATATTTTTAGAAATTTTTAGAGTATTTTTATGCAATTTTTGGAGGTCGTTTGGTATTTTTACTAAACGAATGAAGTTTCGACAAAAATAATGTCCAAGCCGAGATTCGAACCCATGACCTCCGGCCGAACCAAGCCTTAAGCGAATCCAGCTGACCAAGTGTGCAAGCAAATGTTGCTGATTAATAAAGGAGCGACTTTTATTTAAGAAGTAATTGGTAATAGGATATGAGAGTTATTAAGGGAGGGCTTAATATTCCCGTGACCTAAAAATTTTCTCACCATTCTCTCTCACGGCGTCGGCGCTTCTCGTCTCGGGCGAAAACACAGCAGGGTTAGGGCACCACTTCCGGCGGTCAGCGAGGGTGTTTCTCCGTGGGGTCTTCATACCTTAGTGATCCTCTCGTCGTGGAGAGGCTGTGGGCGCAAGGAGAGGTCGAGAGATCAAGTTTTCCCGAAACCCTAGCTGCCTTCTTCTCGACTGTGAGTGCAAGAACGCAAGGGTAAGTTGCTACTCACCTGCGGTAAGAGTAGTTTCGAGTTTGATTCAGAGTTTCTTTGGTTTTCGAATTTCGCTGTGAAGAATTTTGGATGTGATAGGGATCTAGTTTCTTCTGGTTTTCGAATTATGCTGTAAAAGTTATGGTTTAGGGCTTGCTGCCGTGAGTTTCAAAGGAAGTACATGAAAAAGGATAAGTGTGTGGATTATTTTGATTCCTTTAGTTTCTGTCGTGGCACTGAACAGGGGATAATGTTGAGGTTTAGGTTTTGGGTTGTTGCTAACAGTGAGCATGAGGTGAGTGGATTTTGGAGCATGTGTGTCATTTTCGTGGGTTACTGCTGTTATACCAATTGATCAGGCTTAAGAATAGTTTCAAGATTTTAGACTTTTGTTTGGAGTTGCTGCCATGAAGCTTAATTCAGACTTTGACCGGATCGGTGAATTATTTCTGATGGGGTGATATTCTTTGAATAGTTTGCTAATGGTTGTGATTTGATCTTTGGTGATGTTCTTGCGCAATCGTGGGTTTACTTGGTTACTCCTTTGCAGCTCAAGGCACCAGATCAGGTGCTTGATGGTCCCAACGGGATATGCTGCAGTGATGCTTGGTGTCTCATGTGAGTTTTTCTTTGGGTCTCGATACAGATTTGGAAAAGAGTTTCAAAATGTTTCTTGATATTGTTTTACACCTCCTTGACATAATAAGATAAGCTGTGAGATGGTTCTATAGGGTTCAGGTTTCCTTGCTGTTAACCTTGGGCTGTCGGACTGATCTAGGAAGTGTGTTTATCCGGGTGTTGTTCTGTTTTCCAGTTCGCTGTGGGTCTTGTGTGGTTGCAATCTTGGAAGTTGTTCTGATTACCAGTTAGATGTGGTTTGTGAGGATCGAATTGGTAGACTTCTTGTTGATTCCGAGAATGCTCTTGATCCCTTTATTTCTGGTTTCCTTGCTATAGAATGAGTATGTGCACCATTGATTCCTTTATTTCTAGTTCCCTTGCTATAGAATGAGTATGTGCAGCATTGAATCCTTTATTTCTAATTTTCCTTGCTATTGAACATGCATGAGCAGATTTATTTCCTAGTTTTATTTGCCATGTGTTGAGCATGACCAGTTTCCGTGCTATTAGATATACATGAGCAGATTTTTAGTTTGCATTTAGTTCCTAGATTTCTTTGTGTAGCAGTAGGCATGCACAACAAATGAAGCAATGCAGATCTTTAATTTCATTTAGCTATAAGAAAGATAAAGAAAAGAAAGAAAAAGGCCAAGGCCTTAAGAAGGTCCCAAAGTCAAGACTTTAAGGATTTTGACATACAAGGTGCTTATTAAAATGCCGAGGCATTATATATTAGAAGTAATAAAGGATAACAAGTATTTTACTTTTTAAAGAGGCTAGTACCCGACTTCCGAGGTTGTCGTTAAACAAATCCAGGTGACCAATTCCGAGGTCTTGGCCCTGGTAAGACCGAGGTCTTTACCCTCGTAGGACTGGTGACTAGCTACCACAGTCTCTATTAGGGAGCGCGCATTGGTACTACGCCTGGGCCCAAGAAAGAAGTTGATTATTATTTTTAAGTATTAAAGTATAAGTTTTTAACCAAGAGAAACTTTATTATTGTTTTGAAGTAATAAAGAATAAGTTTTGGAACCAATGAAACAAGTTTCACTTATGATTAGAGTCAACAAGTTTAGCTTCTTTTAATTCGAAGCATGCAGTATTAGTTTTATTTGTTTCCTGATTAGTTTATTGAGCATGATTAGCTTTATCTTCCAGCATGTAGTTTTATCCTTGTACAACATGATTAGCTATTAAAATCACATGAGTAGATTTCTTAGCTTTTTTTTGCTATTAGATTAACATGAGCAGCTATGTTTATGCTTTATTTTCTTTTAGAGCATACAGTTTCTAGTTCTTCTTGTATACATGCATATCCGTATTTTTGTGAGTTAGATAGCGCTTATTAAGCAAATTTTGCTTATAGATTGCATTTCCTCTTACTGCAGATACAGGAAAGGAAAAGATTTAGCAAAGGAAGGCGACAAGGTGGCACAGATGGTGTGTGATGCCAGGACTATGGAAGTCTTGGGACTTAGTTTAATAATTTGTTAGATTAATTTTGTATATAAGTTGATAAGAAAATTTTGGAGTAGGAAGCTGTATTTTATTTTGTTTCTGCTATTCATTACTTGCATGATTTGATTTTATTAAACTGCGAGGTGATGTTATTTCTTTTGTGTGTTTGATATATGTTCCAGCCACCTGTGGCTGATGTATATTATGTTTGTATCTCAGTTTAAGGTCACCGGTACAGGGGAGACCCTGTCGAAATTTTTTGGTAGAGACTCCTCGTGATTTCGATCATACCGGTTAAGTAGAGTTAGTAGTTAAGTAACGGTCACCCTTAGAGTGTAGTAGTAGTAAGAAGGGTGGTTGTTACATCTTGATTACCATTTGAATGAGGTTGAGTAGTAGAAACGTTACCAATTTCATTAAATGTTACATTTGTCGTTTCCTCAATTTTCAAAGTAGATTTATTATAAACTCTATATGCCCTACTTGTAGATGAATACCCTAGAAAAATTCCTAGGTTAGTTTTTGAAGTGAATTTGCCTAAGTGATCTTTAAGATTTAAAATATGAACATTACAACCAAAAACTTTAAAATATTTTATATTAGGAATTTTGTTGAAATAAATTTCATAAGATGTTTTATTTTGATCTTTATTAATTATGATTCGATTTTGAACGTAACAAGCTGTGTTAACAGCTTCAGCCCAAAAGTATTTTGGTGTATTGTATTCATTTAACATAGTTCGGGCAGCTTCTTGTAAGGTTCTATTCTTACGTTCTACTTGTTGGTTACTACTCGGAAAACCTAGAGGTTCCACTGTACAAAAATTTTGTACAAAGGTCTGAACCTTTTTCCTAGCTATCATGTGTTCTTTTAAATTAAATTTTGGATCGCCTGCGGAACTTAACATGTTTGATCCAAAACTTAATTTATTCGTTCTTTTAGGTTTTGACTTGGGTCTCCTGCGGAACTTAACACGTTCGACCCAAATCACCTTAAGTTATTAATTCCATTAAATATTAATTTCCATAATTGGTTCCCAGTACTGACGTGGCGAGGCACATGACCTTCTTGGATATGAGAGCAACCACCACCGACTAGACAAAACCTTTTATGGAAAGCTAATATTTAATTTCCTAAAATAACTTTAGGTTAACTGAAAAAAATAATCAAATCACAAGGAAAAAAAACAAAAAAAATACAACATCGAAAAATATATTCGAAACTCTAGAATCTTATGCCTCTTGTATTTGGTATTATTTACATAAATAACTAGTATGATGCGGAAAGGAAAAATTACTAGTTATACCTTCTAGAAAGACCTCTTGATCTTCTACCGTATTCCTCTTCTAACCTTGGATGTTGTGTGGGCAACGATCTTCCGAGATGAGAACCACCAAGCATCTTCTTCTTCCTTACAAGTTTCGGCCATCAAAACTTCTCCTAGGATGAAGAGGTTCGGCCACCACCACCATGCTCCAAGGGATGCTAGAAAAGAGGCTTCTTTTCTCTCCTTCTTCTCCTTCTTAGATCCGGCCACCAAAGCTATCTCCACCATGAGAAGGTTTCGGCCACACAAAGGAGAGGAGAGGAAAGAAAGGGCCGGCCACACCCAAGAAAGAAAAGAGGGAGAAAAATAATAGAGTTGTTCACCCATGAAGGCACCTCTACCCCCTCTTTTATAATCCTTGGTCTTGGCAAATAAGGAAATTTAAATAAAAACTTCCTTAATTCTTTTGCCATGAAAAGGAAAATTTATTTAATTAAAAATAATTTTTCTCATCTCAATTTACAATGGCCGGCCATTATACAAATCTCCAAGCAAATAAAATTTTAAACACAAATTAAAACTTCCTTATTTGCTTTCGGAAATTTATAAAATTTTTCCAATAATTTAATCCCTTCATGATTGGTTTATAAAAAGGAAATTTAATAAATTAAAATCTTTCTTTTAAACATGTGGATAAAAAGAAAGTTATCTCTAAAAATTAAAATCTCTTTTAATCTACAAATAAGGAAAGATATCAAATCTTTTCTCAATCTTTTGTAGAAACTAATAAAAGAGAATTATTAATTTTTAAACTTTCTTTTAAATCATGAACATGGTTAAAAAGGAAAGTTTTCTTAAAATTTAAAATCCTCCTTTAATCAACAAATAAGGAAAGATTTCAAATTTTAAACTCTCTTTTAAACATGTAGATGATTTACAAATAAGGAAAGTTTTTACTAAAAATTAAAATCATCCTTTTAAACTACAAATAAGGAAAGAGATTAATCTCTTCTCTTAATCTTTTGTAGAAAACTATAAAAGGAAACTTTTAATTTTTAAACTCTCTTTTAAAATCATGATGTCCACATAAGAAATAATTTTAATAAAAATCCTTTTTAATATTCTAGTGGCCAGCCACCTAAGCTTGGGACCCAAGCTTTGGCCGGCCACCTACATGGCTCATCCACTTGGTCTTGGCCGGCCCTAGCTTGGGTTCCAAGCTAGCTTGGCCGGCCCCATTGGATGGGTAAGAAGGTGGGTATGCGGTGGGTATAAATCTCTATATACTAGAGGCTACGATAGGGACCGAGAGGAGAAATTGGTTTTGGTCTCCCGATGAAATTAAGCATCCCGTGTTCGCCCCGAACACACAACTTAATTTCATCAATAATAATTCATTCCACTAAAGAACTATTATTGAACTATCGCACCAATCCCAAATTACATTTTGGGCTCCTTCTTATTATGAGTGTGTTAGTCTCCCCGTGTTTAAGATAACAAATGTCCACTAATTAAGTAAGTTACTGACAACTCGCTTAATTAATATCTAGCTCCAAGAGTAGTACCACTCAACTTCATCGTCATGTCGGACTAAGTCCACCTACAGGGTTTAACATGACAATCCTTATGAGCTCCTCTTGGGGACATTCTCAACCTAGATCACTAGGACACAGTTTCCTTCTATAAATAACAACACACACTATAAGTGATATCATTTCCCAACTTATCGGGCTTATTGATTTATCGAACTAAATCTCACCCATTGATAAATTAAAGAAATAAATATCAAATATATGTGCTTGCTGTTATATTAGGATTAAGAGCACACACTTCCATAATAACTGAGGTCTTTGTTCCTTTATAAAGTCAGTATAAAAGGAACGACCTCAAATGGTCCTACTCAATACACTCTAAGTGTACTAGTGTAATTATATAGTTAAGATAAACTAATACCTAATTACACTACGACCTTCCAATGGTTTGTTCCTTTCCATCTTGGTCGTGAGCTACTGTTTATAATTTATAAGGAGCCGATAACATGATCTTCTGTATGTGACACCACACACCATGTTATCTACAATATAAATTAATTGAGCAACTACATTTATCATAAATGTAGACATTTGACCAATGTGATTCTTATTTCTAGATAAATATTTATACCAAAAGCTAGACTTTTAGTAACGGTCACCCTTAGAGTGTAGTAGTAGTAAGAAGGGTAGTTGTTACATCTTGATTACCATTTGAATGAGGTTGAGTAGTAGAAACGTTACCAATTTCATTAAATGTTACATTTGTCGTTTCCTCAATTTTCAAAGTAGATTTATTATAAACTCTATATGCCCTACTTGTAGATGAATACCCTAGAAAAATTCCTAGGTTAGTTTTTGAAGTGAATTTGCCTAAGTGATCTTTAAGATTTAAAATATGAACATTACAACCAAAAACATTAAAATATTTTATATTAGGAATTTTGTTGAAATAAATTTCATAAGATGTTTTATTTTGATCTTTATTAATTATGATTCGATTTTGAACGTAACAAGCTGTGTTAACAGCTTCAGCCCAAAAGTATTTTGGTGTATTGTATTCATTTAACATAGTTCGGGCAGCTTCTTGTAAGGTTCTATTCTTACGTTCTACTAAGCCATTTTGTTGTGGAGTTTTAGGGCATGAAAACTCATGGTGATAACTGTTTTCTAAACAAAAATTATTAAAATTTTGATTTTTGAATTTGCCTCCATTATCACTTCTTATTTTTTGATTTTAATATCTCTATCATTTTCCACTTGTTTACAGAAATGCTTAAATATTTCAAACGTTTCATTTTTATTAGATAAAAATTTTACCCAAGTATATCTAGAGTAGTCATCAATGATTACTAAGCAATATAGATTTCCATTAAAAGATTTTATTCCATGAGAATCAAATAAATCCAAATATATTAGTTCAAGTATTTTATTCGTTCTATTTTGATTTGTAAGTTTATGAGTTGATTTAATTTGTTTACCCTGTTGACAAGAATTACAAAATTTATTTAAAGGATTTCCTAATTTTGGCAAACTTTTAACTAAACCATTTTTGCTTAATTTAAATAAATTTCTAAGGTGAGTATGAGCTAATCTCCTATGCCATAACCAAGTTTCATCATTATTTGCTAGGAGACATTTAGATATTGTCTTAGGTAGATGAATGGAGTATATATTTTTATCTCTAAAGCCTTTCTGTAAAATATTAGTTGAGTCATTGTAGCTTATTAAGCATTCAGAAGACAAAAATTGAACCTTAAATCCTGAATCAAGGAGTTGACTTATACTAAGTAAATTATAATTAAAATGTTCAACAAGTAAAACCTTTTTAATTGAAATGTTTGACTGTAATTGAATTTCACCTGTACCAATTACCTTTAACTTGTCATTGTTTTCAAAAGCAACAGACCCTAAATTTTTGAATTCAATGTTGGTAAATTTGTGCTAATCTCCAGTCATATGTCTGGAGCAGTCGCTGTCCAAAATCCATTTATCCAGAGCTTTGGATTCCTACACAATGTAGGATTAAACCAAAGTTTGGTTAAAAGAAAATAGATCAAGTTGTTGAGTTATAATGTTAACTAGATTAATAAGTTTTAATTTAGGTTTTAATTACTTTGAAGTTTATTTAATAATTTATGTTAATTTATGTTTCTTTAATTAAATTTAAAATAATTTTAATTAAGTTTAAATTAATTTTTAAAATAAGTTTAAAATAATTAATTAATAAGTTTAAATTAATTTTAAATTAATTTATAATTAATTTTAATTTTTAATTAAGTTTAAAATAACTAAGTTTAAAATAATTAAGTTTAAATTAATTTTTAAAATAAGTTTAAAATAATTAATTAATAAGTTTAAATTAATTTTTATAATAAGTTTAAAATAATTAATTAATTAGTTTAAATTAATTTTAAATAAGTTTAAGTTAATTAATTTTAAAATAATTTTTAAAATAAGTTTAAAATAATTAATTAATAAGTTTAAATTAATTTTTAATTAATTATTAAATAAGTTTAAAATAATTTTAAAATAATTTTTAAATAAGTTTTAAATAAGTTTAAATAAGTTTAAAATAATTTTTAATTTTTTAAATAAATTTAAAATAATTTTTTTAAAATAAGTTTAAAATAATTTTTAATTAATTTTTAAATAAGTTTAAATTAATTTTTTTTAAAATAAGTTTAAAATAATTTTTAATTAATTTTTAAATAAGTTTAAAATAATTTTTAATTAATTTTTAAATAAGTTTAAAATAATTTTTTAAATAAGTTTAAAATAATTTTTAATAGGTTTAAATTAAATTTAATTTTTTAAATAAGTTTAAAATAATTTTTTAATTAATTTTTAAATAAGTTTAAAATAATTTTTAATCTTTTAAATAAGTTTAAAATAATTTTTTAATTAATTTTTAAATAAGTTTAAAATAATTTTTAATTTTTTAAATAAGTTTAAAATAATTTTTAATTTTTTAAATAAGTTTAAACTAATTTTTAAAATAAGTTTAAAATAATTTTTAATTAATTTTTAAATAAGTTTAAAATAATTTTTTAAATAAGTTTAAAATAATTTTTAATAAGTTTAAATTAATTTTTTTAAATAAGTTTAAAATAATTTTTAAATAAGTTTAAATTAATTTTTTAAATAATTTTTAAATAATTTTTAATTAAATTTTAAATAAGTTTAAATTAATTTTTAATTAATTTTTAAATAGCTTTAAAATAATTTTTTAAATAAGTTTAAAATAATTTTTAATAAGTTTAAATTAATTTTTTTTAAATAAGTTTAAAATAATTTTTAATTAATTTTTAAATATGTTTAAATTAATTTTTTAAATAAGTTTAAAATAATTTTTAATAAGTTTAAATTAATTTTTTTAAATAAGTTTAAAATAATTTTTAATTAATTTTTAAATAAGTTTAAATTAATTTTTTAAATAAGTTTAAAATAATTTTTAATTAATTTTTAAATTAGTTTAAATTAATTTTGTTTAAAATTAAGTTTAAATTGGGTTTGAGAATTAATTGAATATGATTAGGTTTGAATTCAGTTTGATAATTAATTGAATTTGATTAGGTTTGAATTAGGTTTGATAAATAGTTGAATTTGATTAGGTTTGTATTAGGTTTGATAATTAATTGAATTTGATTAGGTTTGAATAATTAATTGAAAAAAGTTATTGAACCCATGTTAGATTCAAATTTAGCTTTGGGTTAATCAAGCAGGCTTCATAAGGATAAGCTTTCAATTCAGTGGTGAGGCATACGACCTACTTGGATATCATTAGACCATTTGCGGAATGTTTTCCAAATTGTTCCCGCCAAAAAAACTTAATACTAAATTTTGGTCTAACTAGCCCATGTTTGACTGGGGTAGCTTCGGTCAGATCCACTAAGTCTAGTGCACCAGGTAGAATTCCATATTCAGCCTAGACATGTCTTCGACAAAGTTTTCTTGACGTACTATCATCCCAATCCATTCCGATGCTATGTTGTTAGGGTTTGGTAAACCTTTTTCTTCTAACCGTTCTAAGCAGAAATGAACCTAGTCCTAAGTATTGAGTTTTGTTTAATCAAGTTGGTTGGATTGTTTTTCTAATTGCTCCCCCTGAGTCATAGCTTAGATAAGGTCTATCTAAGTAATGAATTTGACTCTTAGGACCAAATAGTGGTTTGGTTTAATTGGTTTGGTTAAGTGTTTTGTTTGAACCCATGCTTGGACTTGACTTCTAACATTTTGACTGATTAGGGACATGTATGATTTGTTTGTTTTGTTCGGTTTATAGCCAAGCCCCGATTTGTTGTGCACAGCTCGTTGCGAACCAAGTACCATATTTAGACATTTGGATCCCATTTCGAACTTTTCCAACGGTTTCTTGAGTCGCTCGACTTGACCTTTCAAGTCGGAATTTTCTTCCTCAAGTTTTTCAACTTGAGTCGAAGTTCCGACTTGAACTTGGTTAGTCGAGTCACTCAAGTTAACTTGTTGCTTAAGGTGGTCTATTTCCTTAAATAACAAGTTATTTTGTTTTTCTGATTTTGCTAATTTTTTAAACAAACATTTAACTACTTTAAGCGAATTTGACTTAAAATAAATTGTTACCATATTAGGATCTCCGGATCCGCGATCTTCCTCGGACTCGATGTTGTTCTCGGATTCGTACTCTTCATCTGACTCGGAGTCGGAATCTTCGTTTCTTGCCATAAATGTAAGATGGCTCGAGTGCTTCGTTTGTTCCGCGTCGGATCCGTCGGAAGAAGTTTCGTCCCATGTTGCTTGAAGTGCCTTCTTCCGTCTTGTCGATTTGGATCTTTCTTCTGTTCGATTTGGGCATTCGTTTTTGAAATGCCCCTTCTTGTTGCATCCATAACAAATCATTTCTGATTTGTTTTGGATCTGGTTCTGTGGAGTCTTTTTGGTGCTTCTTCTAAACTTCTTCTTAGTCAACAACCTTCGGACCATGTTGACTAATTCTTCTTCGTTTGTTGAGTCTGAGTCTAACTCGCTTTCAGACTCGATCTTCGTTTTTGATTTTGTCTCCTTGCTCGCCCCTGCATACAAAGCAACACCTTTCTCGCCATGGCTCATGTTAGATTGCTCGTGTAGTTCTAATTCACAGAATAACTCGTCTAACTTAAGAATTGAAAGATCCTTAGAAACTTTGTAGGCATCTACAATTGATGCCCACAAAGCATTCCTCGGAAAGGCGTTCAGAGTGTACCTTATTGTGTCGCGATTTTCGAGATTGTGTCCAATCAGGTGAAGACCGTTGAGGATGTCCTTCAGTCGAGCGTGTAGTTGCGAGGCCGTCTCTCCAAGAAACCTTTTTATATTTAACAAATTATTTAAAAGTAGATCTCATTTGTTTACCTTCGAGTCGTCCGTTCCTTCGTGTAGTTTTACTATCAATTCCCACAATTCTTTGGCGTTGTCGTAGGGACCAACTCTATTCAACTCCTCCATCGTGAGCCCGTACTGAATGGTATTGATTGCTTTGTAGTTCAGTTGTGCCTTCTTGACCATCTGAGGAGTCCATTCTTCTAGTTCTAGGGTTGTTCCGTCCTTCATTGGGGGAGTATAGCCTTTCAAAACTGTGAACCAAAGCTCAATGTCGGACTTTAAGTAGCACTCCATCCTATTCTTCCAGTAACTGAAATTCTCTCCTTTGAATAGTGGAGGTCGGAGCGTACTATAGCCTTCTTGATATGAGTTCATCATCCTTGCAAGAAAAAATTAAGAAAAATATTTCCAAGACACTCGTCTTGGGATTAGTAGTGCTTGAGAAGAGAATAGAATAAAAAATATTTCTAACAGAAAAGAAAAGGTTTTAAAAATGCTTTGAAAATCGGTTAAGAAATTTCAGAGCTAACCTGCTCTGATACCAATTGATAGATCATTTGAAGCGATAGAGGGGGGGGGGGGGGGGGGGGGGAATATCACGCTTTTTAAAACTAATCTTTTCGTATTTTGAAACCAAAGTCATGCAGCGGAAATAAGACAAAGAGACAATGTATTTACTTCGTTCAGAGCCTAGCTCGACTCCTACTCGAAGGCCCGTAGTCCTTGACTGCACCGATGGGCAAAATACTAAAATCCTTCTTTCCGAAGTCCTCGGAAAGAAGTGAATCGTACAATGGAGCAAGATAGTAACACCCTACTATCTTGCTTAAATGAAATTACAATGCAAGCTAAAATTAAATATACCGACAAGTAATTGAAAGACAAAGCTCGGTCGGCACTATCTGGTGAAGTAGCTTGTAGTGTTGATGGAGCTGTGTTGCACGAGCAGTTTTGCTGAGTAGCACCAGAATTGATCAGAAAGAATATTATTCTGGCCTTTGGCTTTGAGCCTGACTTTATAGATGTACTGGAGGTTCGGTCGACCGATCCCAGTGTTCGGTCGACCGAACCAGCTCCCTTCCTTCCTGGCTGAAGTTCGAAGCTGGCTAGATCTTTTGCATTTACTGGTCTTTAATGGTTCGGTCGACCGAACCCCTTTTTCGATCGACCGAACAAGCCTTTTCCTTGTTAGTCAGAATCTGCCGTGATCTTGATTTAATGCAGCTTTAATGTTGATTGGATCGGTCGACCGATCTCTGGGTACGGTCGACCGATCATCCCATCTTTCCTTTATTGCTGATCGGTGATGATGAACTGGCTAGGCTAAGTCATCATGGTTTGGTCGACCGATCTTACGGTTCGGTTGATCGATCAGGCTTTGATATGATTCTGGTTCAGTTCTGATCTTGACTGACTTATGTGCTGATCTTACTTGGTTCGGTCGACCGATCCAACTTAACCTGCAAGACTGTGTTAAAAATAACTTGCAACACAGATGTTAGACCAAAACAACCTGCAACACAGATATTAGCACAATAGTATAATAATGAGAAATAAAAGAACAGTAGAACTATTCTTGATCTCAACTTGGAAACATTCCCGATTTCTTCAGTTGGATCAACTACCTAAGGTTATTCCCTTCGGGAACCCGACCTCACTGTTGCTCCTCCAGTTTGTTTACCTCAACCTACCTGCCAAACTTTGATCCTCTAGATCTAGTTTGGACTTTTCACTCAGCCTTGATCGGCTCCCCAGGACTTTTCCTTCGATCTTCGGTCCTCCAGACCTCTCGATCACTCTGCAAAGCTTCGGATCCCCTCGACCCACTTGGACTTGCACCTGGGTTCCACGATCTGCTAAGATTTCTCTGCCTAGCCTCCAGCTAGGACTTTCCCGGTGAGTAAACATCCTACACACTCAGTCAACTTGTTAGATCATAAAAATACTTAACTTGAATCTTTGACAACATCAAAACTCAGGTTTGATTCTGGTGCAGCTTGCACCAACAACTAGCACCTCCTTTCTCTACGATACATTCAACCCCTCTGTCCAAATAAAAAATGTAAGTCTAGCTCGGAGCCCATTGGCTCTAGGACGCAAAGGTACATCACAACCGTCCTCCGGCTGCCTACAGATGAATGGCATCATCCAAACCCTATTGAGCCACACTCCCACAAGCACAAAATTAGAATTCAAGTAGAAAGAGCTAAGTCATGAGCGCAAACAATCACAAGCCCTGGCTGGGGAAATGGGTACCTCCCGAGCTTCTATCGAGTGGCTATCTGTTGAGGTTGCTCAGCTAAAGGAGGACTTGGAGAACCAGTCCAAGCAGCTTTTGGGGTCCAAGCAAGCGCTTACTGTGGAGAAGAACAAAAATCATGACCAAGCCATCCAGCTCGAAAAGTTAACGCAGCAAACCCAAAATTATGAATCGCACATCAACTCAACCAATGCTAGGAAACTTAGAGCCATCGAGGATTTTGACATAAAAAAAATAAAGAAGATCGAGCCCTGGCTAAGAAGCTCACAGAGATCGAAGCTACTTTACTCGCCAAACAAGTTAGTCGAACGATCAAGTAGGCGACGTAAGAGCTTCAGCTGAGCAAGCATCAAAGGATCATTAAGGAGAAGGATGATGAGCTAGATGCTTTGAAATCCGAGTTGGAGACCTCCAAAGCTTAATTCGCCAAGTATAAGGAAGCAAAGCCCGATTGCAAGAAGCCTTCAAAGTGGAGTATCTATTCTCTCAAAGCTTCAATTAGATGTTGGTCGATCGGAAAAAAAAATAATTCCGTTATGGCTCGAAGGGGACCATCAAATAGCTGAACAGTGGAGGCTTTCTAGCCAAGTAGATCCCCAAAAATTTCATCAAGCATCAAAAGATCATGGAGATCATCCCTGAGGGCACCTTTGCCGACCTTGCTTAACTCTTCCTTTTGAGATGCAGTAACATTTAACCTTTTCTAACAATTTGTATTCCTGTTAAAAACTAAATATTTTGCCTTGTCTGCGTGTATATAATGCTTCTAAGCTTTCAACACTCTTATACCTTAGCATTTTACGCTAGTGTAGGCTCTCCACAACTTACCCCAAATATATGCTGAGAGTATAAGACTTTAGGTGTGGGAGCAAGTCCACTTATAACTCGGTTGCTTAGCACGAGAATCTAAGACTTGGGCATGAGAGCATGCTCACTTATAATTCGATCGCTCGACTCAAGAGTCTGGGACTTGAGTGTGAAAGCATGCCCACTTATAACTCGATCGCTCAGTGTAAAAGTCTGGGACTTGGGCATGAGAGCATGCTCACTTATAACTCTGTCGCTTGGTGTGAGAGTTTAGGACTTGGGCATGAGAGCATGCTCACTTATAACTTGACCGTTCAGTGCAAGATTTTGGGGCTTGTTCATGAGAACAAACTCACTTATAGCTCAGCCACTCGGTATGAGAGTCTGGGACCTGGGCGTGAAAGCATGCTCATTTATAACTCGATCATTCAGTGCGAGGGTATGGGACTTGGGTGTGAGAGAATGCTCACTTATAATTCAGTCACTCAATGCGAGAGTCTTGGACTTGGGCGTGAGAGCATGCTCCCTTATAACTCGGTCGTTCGGCGCAAGAGTCTGGAGCTTAGTCGTGAGAGCAAACTCACTTATAACTCAGTCGCTCAGCATGAGAGTCTGGGACTTGGGCATGAGAGAAAGCTCACTTATACTCGACCGCTTGGCATGAGAGTCTAGGACTTGTGTGTGAGATCATTCTCACTTATAACTCGGTCGTTCAACACGAGAGTCTGAGACTTGTACGTGAGATAATGCTCACTTATAACTTGGCCACTCGACATGAGAGTCTGGGACATGGGCGTGAGGGGATGCTCACTTATAACTCGACCATTTGGCACGAGTCTAGGGCTTGGTCATGAGAGTAAGCTCACTTCTATCTCGGCCACTCGGCATGAGAGTCTGGGACTTGGACATAAGAGTATGCTCACTTATAACTCGGTCGCTTGGCGAGAATCTAGGACTTAGGCATGGGAGCATGCTCACTTATAACTCGGCTGCTCAGCGCGAGAGTGTAGGACTTAGTCGTTTTGCACTTGAATTCGCCTAGATTCATTGAATATAAAATTTTACAAATTACGTAGATTTAATTTAAACAAATTATTAAGCCTAGTAAGGTTGTAAATGATTTGCACTCCACAGTAAATCCAATTTTCTTCTGTTTGAATCTTGTAGGTAGTAGGAATCTGAACAGAGCTACTGCATCACTTTGTATGGGCCACTCCAGGGTGGTTCCAACTTGCTAACGTCTCTGACTGGCTTAACTTTTTTCCACACTAAGTCACTCAATTGGAAAGATCTTGGAATAACAGTTTGATTATAGCTCTGCTTCATTCTTTGCCGATACACCATTAGCTGAGCAGCGACCATGTCTCCAATTTCCTCCACTAGGTCCAGCTCCATAAGACGTTGATCGACATTTTCCTTGTCATACAATTGTATCCGGTCAAATTCAACACCGACTTCGATGGTTACAACTGCTTCTCCTCCGTACACTAGATGGAATGAGGTTATGCCCATAGACTCCCACGGTGTAGTGCAATGAGCCCATAACACACTAGGGAGTTCATCCACCTAACTCCCTCTTAGGTGGTCAAGTCGGGTTCTGAGTCCTCTGATAATTTCTCTATTGGTGACTTCCACCTAGTCGTTGCTCTGAGGATAAGCCGCGGAGGTGAAGACTTGCAGAATGTCCTAGTTCACACACTACTCTTTGATCTTTCGTCCATGAAATTACCTCCCATTATCAGAAACAAGCTTGTGATGGATATCAAACTGGTATACAATATTTTTCCATAAAAATTTAATAACCATATGCTTTGTTATTTTAGCTAGCGGCTCGACTTCTGCCCATTTAGAGAAGTAGTCTACTACCATAAGTAAGAATTTTCTCTAACCGGGAGTCATAAGGAAAGGCCCTACGATATTCATGCCCCACTGGTCGAACGGGCAAGAAATAATTGAGGTCTTCAATGCTTCTGTGGGTTAGTGCGGTATATTATGGTGCCTTTGACACCATAGATAATTAGAAACAATTCGAGTTGCATCTGCTTGCAGGGTGGGTCAAAAATATCCGACCAATAAAATTTTTTGGGCCAGCGATTAGCCGCCCGGATGACTTCCACATGAACCTTGGTGCACTTCTTGTAAGATATATTGAATATCCTCTAATTCGATACATTTAAGTAGTTGTCTTAAGAAGGCTCTCTTGTATAGGTGGTCTCCTATCAATGTGAACCAATCAGCTCTCTTTTTTATCAAACATGCCTGCTCCCGGTCGGCTGGTAAGTTTCCCACTCGGAGGAATTCTATCAATGATGTTCGCCAGTCACTCTATACTTTTGCTTCGACTGGTCTTTCGATATGAGCCACCAATAGTGCCTGCTCGACCAACTTGTTTAGCACCATAGGGATCAAAGAACTAGTTAACTTGGTCAGCTCATCCACGTATTGATTATCCGCTCAGGGAATTTTTTGTATTATCACCTCTTGGAATCCCGACTTCAACCTTTCAAAGGCTTCAACATACATTTTCAATCGTTCATTATTTATTTCAAAATTACCTGAGAGTTGTTGGCCACAAGTTGGGAATCAAGTAAATGAGAACCCAGGCAACCCCCACATGTTTAGCCGCCCGCAGGCCGGTGATCAAAGCTTCATATTCTACTTCATTATTAGTAGCCTGATAATCTAGGACAGTTGTATTCTGTCTTCACGTGGTGATATCAAGAGGATCTCGACTCCACTTCCCTATCGAGTGGACGATCCATCCACATAGATTTTCTAGATTTCTTCTGGCTCGGGATTTTATATCTCTTTCAAAAAATTAGCTAAGGTTACCTATTCCTCTCAAGAGAGTTTACCTTTACCGAACCGGTCCTCCAGACCATTTGGACTTTTTCTTAACATTCGAGACATCAAGACTTTCCGCTGGACGTCCGAACCTTGATCCTTCCAATCTTTCACCTGGTGTCTGCGACCCTCAGGACTTTCAGCTAATGTCCTCGACTCTAGGATTTTGCCCGATGTCCTTGGCCTGCCAAGGCTTTGCTAGCCCCCCAGACCAGGACTTCATTGCTTAGCCATAGCTAGGACTTTCCACTTACCTAGTGTCCACTAGGATTTCTTTGCCTGACCTCAACTAGGTCTTTCTTATACACTTAGTCAACCTTATTATAAAAATAATAATACTTAACTTAGAACTCTTTACCATTATCAAAACACAGATTCGATCATCTAGTATGCCTAGCACCAGCATAAACATCTTTTTGAATATAATGTTGACTGAGCTGTGAGTGTCGACAAAGGTGCAATGAATGTTTTAGTTAACAATCACCGCCTTAATGATTAAAGTATCATTGTGAGGGATTTCCACTCCCTTCAAATCTCGAGGACCAAAACTAATCCCTGGTCCCTATGCCTTCTCCTTGTTGCACCTGATTACGTGGATCTCCAGTCGTCGTGCGTATGATTTTCGGGCCTGATTGGAATCACCATTAATCGGGACACCTGCTATCATTCCTATGTCACCCCAGGCGACATTGCCATGATTTTCTTCCTCCTTATTTGACTGGCGTGACAGCTATTCAGGGGACGTCCAAGCAGGTCTTTGGTTGTTCCTTTGTGGGGAAAATGTTGGGTCTGATCGACCGGTGTGTTGTTTTAACATAAGGGTCCATCCGGTCGGTGATAACCATGGTGGTTGGGAGAAGGTGATTGCTTGTAGAATTCTTGATGTGCATGTCAGCGTGGGCCCATGTTAAAATGGTAGCAGTCCTTTATGTCGTGAGTCCCTGAGCGATGGCAGATGTAAAATATTGGGTTCAACGGTCGAGACTTGGGGACTCACGATCGATTAGCTTCCACATGTTGTACTGCGTACGACCTGGACTCGTGCTGTTGTGGTGGAGGGATCGGGGCTCTTTAGGAGGGGCATTGTTGTTGGCTGATCGGTGGTCAAGAGAGACATCCTGCTTAGGAACTACTTCTTTCTTCCAAGTGGATTGGGCCTCTTCAACATCGATGTATTTGGTGGCTCACTTGAGTAACTGGTCGAAATTGTTGGACCGCGTTGGCCGGCTAGGAGGGGGGTTGAATAGCCCTAAGAAAACACAAACATAAAATACCCTTCTCGAACTTATAACTTAAACACTTGCATAAAATTGAAAGCAATAAACTAAAAGAAGGGGCTCACAGACTTGACTTGGTTACAACCGGGGAGGTTGTTAATCCAAGGAATGAATCGCACACTAAAAAGATTTCCTTCAGGCGGAGAAGCCTCTTAAATAGTGAAAGCGGGAAAAGAAAAGCTAAACTAGAAATGGAAGTTCACAAGTGTTGTATTCCTAATTCTTGTTCTGTTGTTAAGCTTCTGGACCAAGGCTATATTTATAACCTTGGTCGGGGCGCCTGGAAGGATTCCAAGCGTCTGGGAGAGGATAAAACTTTATTTCCGATGCAATAGCCAACGTCCATGTCGATATTGATAAACTTGAGGTTCCGAGCGCCCGGACCCTTAAAGTCAACCTTATTGACATTTTTGGTCCGGACCCTCTGCTCCGGTTCAGCTCGCCTCGATCTGGGTCTTCCGCTCCGTCTCCGTTTGCTTGGGTGATCTTGGCCATCCGGAATAGGGCTCACCCGAACGCAACTTCCGGCCTTCTCGAGAAACCTTCCGCTCCGGTTTCTCGTCCCTCGAAAACGCCACGTGCCTCCTTCTCATCCGCTCACGTACTCTTCTGCAGCACCTCATTCCTTGGATGCACCGAGCCTGTCGGCTCTCTCTTGTACCGTCCTTCTCGCTAGCTGCGTCTTTTGCTCGACTCCCTGTGCTCCTAAACTCCTGCACACTTAGACACAAGGTTAAAACACTACAGGACTTAACTTAACTTGTTGATCACATCAAAACAACCTTGGGGTTCCAATAGAAATCCTTCAGAGGCTTCCTGATGAGGGATCTAAAAAAGTTGTTGTTCATGAATCCTTGGGAAAATGCACTTACCAGAATTTCTAGGGTGGCCGAATGGACATCCATGGCAACTTGATTGAATCGCTTAATGTAGGCCCTTAGCGTCTCCTTGGCCCCCTACTTGAGTGAGAATAAATTCACCATCATCTTGTAGTAACGACAACTGCAGGCAAAGTGGTGGAGGAAGGTCATTCAGAAATCCTTGAAACTGTCAATGGACTTGGCAGGTAGTCATTTGAACCATCTTTGTGCTGAACTCTTCAAAGTAGTAAGAAACATACAACACTTGACCCATCCGTGTACTGGTGGAGTATAGCCACATTTTCAAATTTTAGTAAATGGTCTTCAGGGTCGGTAGCTCCTAAGTACTCCTCGATCGTAACTTGCTTGGGGGAGTCACTCGTCATGGGATCCTTTCCCTTATAGATATCCTGAGTGGGGGCATTCTCAGAAGATGATCCCTGTGTCTTCTCTGCTCTGCCCATCTCCTCTAGGGGCGCTCAGAACAATGCCCTGTGATATGCAATTGGTGAAGGTGGCACCAATGGCAAGCTGATCTAAGAAACAGTGACTCGCAGATAGGCAGCTGGAAGAGGCTGGGGCCAGCTGGAACCCGGTTGGACCCTCCACTCGGGTTTCGTGTTCCGTGTGCTGGTCGGGCGCAGCAAACATCTCTAGCTCTTCTTGTGTCAAGGTTACAATGGTGAGTCGCCCAATCTTGTCCATATTCACATCTCGGAGGGAAGTGAAGTTCCCACAGACGGCGCCAAATATGATTATGTTCGAAAGCGATGAAGGTGGTTGGCTGGGAATGTGGCTCTTCTGTTGACCAAATGAAGACTCCTCGTTGTCCTGTGTAATACAGAGAGCGCTAGTGTCGGCCAAAAAGGAGGTCTCCGGTGTTGGCTCTCCGACGTTCAAGTCAGTGATTGAGTTATGAGAAGAAAATAGTGGAAAATTGCAGCAACTAGCATGTAGAACTATACAGCATCGTGTACCTCCGCTTGTAGATGAAGATCCCTTTTTATAGTGTCACTGTTGTGTCTATATACGCATTCCAAAGTATTCTTAAGAAAGGATAAACCATAAAGTGACTCTGATACCTTTCCTTAAATAAGCCCGCAAATCTCTGTGATTTGACAGGCTAGAAGCTTCGAAAGCATGATTTATCTGTAGGATATTCTCTGTCCTTCTAGTACAAACTTCCAAAAAAGAGTACAAAGTCATTGGGTCTTGGGGACCACAGTAGATCGACTTGCAAGCCGCCAGACTTGCAGGTCGTGGTTAATAACTCGGTCTTCACTCAGCTCCTTTGTCTCCCTTGAAGGCACGGCCTGTCTGATCAGCCTATAGGTCCGATAGGCTGGGGTAACTAGTCGAGTTAGTTAGCATTTAGCCTTAAGCTATGTCCATCTGTCATTGATTGAGACGTGATGTCCGACCGATCGGAAGGACTTGTCGCCTGAGTTTCCTCTGCTCATTGCACTTTGTCTTCAAATAAGGAGACCTGAAATTAGGCTTTGAGGCTTGGTCGACCATTCAAGGTCCGATCGGTCGGTCGACCACTCAATGTCCGATCGGCTATGCTCCTGCTTTTCTTGGTGATTTTGAGGGCGATCACTTATTGACTTTGACTTTCTCGACAGTCGATACTCTCGGTTTTAATTTTGCCTTTTAGCGGGTCCATCCGTATCACCGCATCAATATGAGTTGTGATATTAAAAAATGTGCAAAAAATATCTGTTATGTTTCCTAAAATAAAAATATATTTCTTATACCAATACTTGTTTGTTTGGTTGTGGTAGTTAAGGACCAAATTCGAATGGTTTTCACCAAAATTAAAAGGTTCGAATCCGTATAATAGCACTCTTGGAAAGATTAAGATTTCTTTGTTAAGCATACCCGAAGATGAAGACTGGGCAAGAAGAGTGCTGTTATTGTTACTAGTTCCAAGAATTTAGAAAGAGCTGCATTTAACCATGGAAGCTTAAGCAGTTAGCTTAATGATTTGTGTTGCTTTCGCCTACCATCTACTTCCGTATTGCCTTTTAGAGTTGCTACAACTTATAACAAAATATTCAAAATATTCAATTTCAATTTAACACTTTATATTTAAAAAATTTGATGGTAGAGCCGGAAGTTAGTCAACGGACTTGGTTGTGTTTGGAGGATTAGGAGAAGTGTGTGCGTGATTAATTTAGAGAGTTGAGAATGGCTGACTGATTTAATGAATTGTCAACATCCGATTAGAAAAATAGATTGTCAACCTCGATTAGAAATAGTCAATAATATTTATTTCAGTTAAAAAAATGGAAATGAAAAAGTTCCTCTCAATCCCTTTCAATAATTATGAGCATGATCAACGGCAGAGTGAGTCAGTCCGGATTATCTACCCAGGCTGATGTTAGACTATGGGCTATGATTGCTGATATCGATGCCATCACCCTAGATAACCTTCCTCTTTCCCTCACTTTTTCTTCCTTTCTCCCATTATTGCAAATCTCCTTCTCACTACCATTGAGCCCTTGGGTTATAGTCTGAGTAGGCGTTAACGTGGCTCCGCTCATGAGCATAATGACAAAATCATGCTTGCATAATTTCCTTGATTAGTGATCGCATAACAAGAACCAATACAAGAAAAGTGTGTCACAATTAAAATGGTTGAGTATTAACCATTCAAAACTCGAATTCAGTAATGTCTGGGGTTCACCTTCGAAAAGTAAAACAAAAAAAGGAAAATAGAACTAAATCAAATCAAATAAAAGAAATATGAAAAAAATAGTTTCTTGTTATCAACATGGTAAAACCAACAGATCATTTGATGAATCTTTGGTCTGGAAAATTAAAATACATTTTATTTTTATTTTAAGTTTGGTTTGAAACTTATCAATTTTGGTTCAGGTCAACTTTGGTTTGAAATTTTTAATAATGCCAATTCAATTTGGTATAAACTTCTCTAGTACTATGAAGTAAAGATAAGGCTGTTCATTATTCAGTTTCATCAAATAAATCAACTCGAACCAAATAATTTGGTTTAATTACTTTGACCAAATTGATACGATTTTTCAATCGATCAAATTAAAACTAAATTTGGCTTATGAAAAGACTTTTTTTGAAGAAAAAAAGTTGGTTGGTGGTTCCACGTCGTTTTCAATTTTCCTTTTTCTAATAGGATGTTGACAAATTATTGAATTAGTCAGCGATTATGCAAATTAGTCAGGCACACACAGTTCTTTCAACATTAATTTCCAGACAGACAAGTCCAATAACTAGACTTCCTGCTCTACCATTAGATTTAAAATTGTTGTTCCACCACAAAAAAGGTGTTAAATTAAGATTTTTGTTAAAACTTGTAGCAACTCTAAAAGGAGATACAATTGTAGATTTCAGGTACAAGCAGGTCAAATCATAAAACTTCTACTGTGCAGATGCAGCTATTTCCTTTTCAGTTCCTTGAAATAATAGTAGCAGTAACATTCTTGGTTCTTGGGGAAAAAAATCTTAGTCCAGAAATACATTATAACACCATATTCGTAGGATTTTATTCATTTATTTATCGACTTTTGTACGAAAGATACAATGATCTGGAGCTGCTCACTTATGAATGGCCCATGGAACGGACATACATAGGGATCTGACATGACAATCTCTCACCCGGAGAATGCAACGTAGTATGGACGGCTAATAGGATCAAGCCCTTCATCACCACTACAACATCTTGAGCCTGACCTCCAATGGAAATCTATCTTATTTGACTAAGAGACCATTGTTTGTCGGAACTCAATTGTGTGATTGGACATCCGGAAAACTAGCGTGAAGGCTCCCTTGAAGTAGGAAGATATGAAAAAATGTCTCTTTATCAGTGCACAAATTTGAATGAAACTTATATTAAGGGTTTTCACGGAGAAATCTTGTTCGTCTTCTAGGCTCATGCATTGAAGACAGAAAGTTTGGATACCTGAATTACTAAAAAGAAATTCTCTATCGAAACCTTTCATATAAGTTTTATTCATTAATGGATCGGGAGACATTTTGAATCTTACTTCACAAACTGTGTGCACAAACTGTATTTTGTGGATGGTAGAGCAGGAACTCAAGTTGAGAATGGACTTGGCTAGGTTTGGAAGATTGAGAGAATTATGTGTGCGTGACTAATTTGGAGAGTTGAGATTGACTGACTAATTCAACAAATTGTCAATGATGCGGAGATAAGGGGGAGCCCACCTGTCACGAGTCAATGGGTACGATGTCGGTCAAAGTCAAAGCAGTCAATGCCCTCAGCCAAGGGTGGCTGACTGGTTATCTCGATCGGCAAAGGAGTGGTCGAGCGGATCATCCGATAGACTTGGATGAACCATGGGTCGTTCGGACGACTGGACTAACCTGTAGTCAGGTATTCCGGTTAGCAGGTAAGTGAGCCGCTCGGACCACCCATCCAGCGCAAAGAATAACATTACACAGGAGGAGCCGAGAAAATAAAAAAGAACACTCCGCATATCATTGAATATGAAGAAGTCAAGATAAAGAACACTCCGGCTATCATTAAAGCATAGAAGTCAAGACAAAGAAGTCTTCCTCTGGCAATTAATGTCATTAAACAAGGGCAGATGAAAGGGCACTAAGAAAGGTATAAAAGAGTATGTCAGCTATGAGGAAAGAGGAGATCAATATACTTTTCAATTATCCTGTTTCTCTTCCTGATTATAACTTGAGCGTCGAAGGGCCAACGCTAGGGACTCCTTCCCTAGTTTGGTTTTGTTTTGCAAGTCTTCATCTCGTCAAGCGGTCACAACATCCCTGGCTTTTCAGCTTATCATATTTGGATAGGAACATTTTGGCGTCGTCTGTGGGAATATAGCCTGCATCCGAATAAGAAGATGGACGACGGTGGATGACTCATAACTGTGACACTAACATGAGAAGATCTCGATACACTAATACAAGCTCAAGTCACGAAAATATTGGAGCAATGGCAGCAACAAGAGTTGGTCGATCGGCAAGCGCGGAAGCCTGCAGCTTCGGCGGCGGGACGAGTTGAGCAAGGGGACCGAGCGGAACAAATCTCTGCTGGGGAACCGAACAAAAGACCGATCGGCACGTATGGAGAAGCCCCTAGTGCATCGGGTCCATTCAACTGAGCGTTATTTTAGGCTACCCCAAAAAGAGATGGGTCGAGCGGACAGGGGCGGGGATCTTCCTCGGATGAGGCACCCATACGGGATGAATGAAAGGCAAAAGCGCCGAGGGAAGACGACTCACCCGAGCGGGTCAATCAACAATTTTCGGAAGGCATTCTAAATGACCCTTTACCAAAGCATTACACCCCATTGACGATCGAGGAGTATAATGGAACGACTGATCCCGACGACCATTTGGCCAAATTTGACAACTCGACCACCCTTCACTATTATATGGATGGGGTGAAATGTCGAATCTTCCTTACCACTCTATATGGATCGACACAACGATGGTTCAAACGATTGCTGAATAACTCGATCCACAGTTTTAAGGATTTCCGAGCAGCATTCCTACATCACTTTACTAGTAGTCACCGCCACCAGAAGACGAGCGTGAATTTGTTTTCGCTAAAACAAGGACCACGAGAGGCACTGAGGGCCTACATCCAACGCTTCAATCAGGTGGTGATGGGCATTCCAGTGGTCTCCTCGGATGTGTTGGTGAACGCCTTCACTTAAAAGGCTCATTGAAGGTGAGTTCTTCCGGTCGCTCGTTTAGTGACCACCGAAGGACTTTGGTCATCTCCAAAAAATGGCCAATGAATACATTAATGTGGAAGAAGACCAGATAGCAATGAAGAAGGAGACGACCATCGAGCCCACAGGAGCATCTAAGCGGAGGCAAATGAGCAGTCACCAACCACCTAAGGGGTCGCGGTCAGAAGCCCCTCCACAACATGAGACCAGGACACATGCCGTGCAGCAAGTGGCAGTCGCTCGCCAAAAAGGCAAGAGGTGGGCACCAATGTTTTGCACCTGCCACAAGTCGACAACGCACAACCCCCAGGATTGCTACGACCTGGCAATTGGTCAGTCAACTCCGCATGGATACCACTGCCGATCACCACTTCTAGATCGGCGTCAACAAAGCTTATCAGCAGGACGAAGGAGGAAGGAAAGGATGGCTGAGTCACGCCGTGAATTGCCAAGGAATGACCGAAGCCCTGCTCGAGCCTCTTCTAGACCATCGGCAAGGAAGGAAGAGAACCGTAGTAACGCCGCTCGGGGGGAGATAGGAACGATCGTCGGAGGACCAACCGACAGAGATTCTAACCGAGCAAGGAAGTTACATGCTCGGTGGCTCGAGATCCACGCTGTTGGCTGCAGCAAAGAGAGAGCTGAAGGACCCGAAATCAGCTTTGGTCCTAAAGATTAGAGGGGTGGAGATCCCCCACGATGATTCATTAATCATCAAAGCAGTAATTGCCAATTATACAATCTATCGAACTTTTATTGATACAGGGAGTTCAGTAAATATCATATACAAGAAAGCATTCGACCAACTGTAAATTGATCGAAGTGAGCTGCTACCCATGACGACTCCACTCTATGACTTCACGGGCAATGAAGTATTGTTTATTGATCAGATCAAGTTGGCCATCTCACTTGGAGAGGAGCCCCTGAAACGGACAAGGACCACAAATTTCATTGCGGTAGATGTGCCCTCGGCCTACAACGTCATCTTGGGACGACCGGCACTCAATGAGTTCCAAGCAGTGGTGTCCACCTATTGCCAGAAGATCAAATTCTTGGTGGACGATAGGGTAGGAGAAGTCAAAGGTGATCAGTTAGCCTCTCGGAGATGTTACGTTGAGATGGTCAACTCTGAAGCGAGAGCCGCTCGGAAGAACCCGTGTCTAGAGGTAAACATCATCACTGAAAAACCCCCCACGCTGGTTTATGAAGACAAAAAGGAAGTCCAGATCAACCCTAGCTGCCTGGAAGCAATTACCTTCATCGTTACCGATCTAGAGAGCGAGAAAAAAGTTGAGCTGGTAGCCTGCCTCAAACAAAATCATGATGTGTTCACTTGGTCGACACATGAACTTTCTAGTATTTCACCAAGTGTGGTTTAGCACAAGTTACACGTCTAATCAGACGCTCGGCCAGTAAAACATAAGAAAAGGGATTTTAGCGCGGAACAAAACTTGGTCATCCAACCGGAGATAGAGAAATTGCTGGAGGTCGACCACATACGAGAGATACAATTTTCGAGTTGGCTCGCTAATATCGTACTAGTCCCCTATCTAGACAATAAATGGAGGGTCTGCATCGACTTCTGTGACTTGAACAAGGCGTGCCCAAAGGATTTCTACTCACTGCCCCAGATAGATCAAATGGTGGATTCTGCGGTAGGCTGCGAGTTGATCTGTATGCTAGACGCATATCAGGGTTACCATCAAGTACCACTCACCTGGGAAGATCAAGAAAAATTCAGCTTTATAACGGCCAACGGAACATTCTGCTACAACGTCATGCCGTTCGGATTAAATAATGTCGGCGCCACTTATCAAAGGCTCATGAACAAGGTCTTTCGGAAGCAATTCAGCAGCAACATAGAGGTATATGTCAACGACATACTAATAAAATCTTCCAAAGCTATTGTGGGACATGGGGCATGGACATCGTGGGACTGTTTCCTAACGTGATAGGGAAGCAAAGGTTCATGCTCGTCGCTGTGGATTACTTTTCAAAATGCGTTGAGGCCGAGTGTTACTCTCCGCAAGTGTACGGAAATGTCGCAAGTAATATAAAAGATTATCGTATCCACAGGGACTGGAATAAGCACTAGAAATGTCTCAATGCGAATTAGCTAAACAACTATCCAATCGTTTCAAAAGCAAAGTAAAGGTAAACAAATCTAATATTAAAGATCAACAAACAAGAGTTTAGAGTTTTGGGTTATGATAAAGGAAGATTCTAGGAGTTTCGGTTTCTTTGTAAGATTTCTTGAATGTAAATGGTTCACCAATTCTTATCCCTCAATTGCCAAACATGTAGAAAGTTGCCGGTTCCCTCTTGCAATAGACAACCGGCTAAGGACTGAGAAATGTATCTAAATAGGATTAATTAGACATGAACCTATGTTGTCCTTACACAGAAGTGCACCTATTACTATGCCTTCCTCGGATATCAACGTAGAAGCCCACGACTCATTAATCTATCAAGATACAAGAAGCTAATCATAAAATCCATCCTACTCTCTTGAATATCCCTATTTCCTCTTCAAGATTATCTCTCAAACGTCCTTACACGGGCTTGCACATCACGTGGATCCCTCGGATGATCGAGTGAGAGTTTATCTTTACAAAGTCCATAAGAAATCCAAACAATCAATCAAGAATGAGAATTAAGCACAAATCACCATCAATCATTCAAGATCTAATTGATACAAGCAAGATAATGTCATTGAAATAAGAAAATGGCAAATCCATAAGAGATTACATCAATCCATCATACAAATACTCCCTTAATCCTAGAATACAAGATCTACTCCATGAATCGAGGAAGAAAATCCGAAGAAATAGAGATTACAAGCTTTCCTTGAATCCCCAATCCAAGAAAACAAGAAGAGGGGGAAAGAGAAAACTTATCTACGAAGAAGCCTTGTCTTCGGATCCAATCCTCGCTCCGGAGTCGGAATCGTCGAGATCTCCCTTAGAATCGCCCAGAAATCCTCCCAAGAATGGGAGGGAACCACCAAATCTTGCTTTCTCCCAAAGGGGGAGAGATCCCCTTTCAATTCATGAAGAAGGTTTTAAATAGAGGAGGGAATCGGGCGCCACACGGCCCCGTGACACGGCCGTGTGAGATTCACACGGCCATGTCCAGTTCCCTCTCTGCCAAAGTTGCACGGCCGTGTGACTCTGCTCTCTGGAAATGCTACACGGTCGTGTGGTGCACACGGCCACAGCCTGCTTGGTCTCTGGAAACCTCACATGGCCGTGTAGATCCACACGGCCATGTAAGGCTTCTGCTCATGTTGGCTTCAAATCTTGACACGGCCGTGCGAGGTTCACACGGCCATGTCATCTTCCTCTTCTGTTGGTGCCAAACTCCACACGGCCCGAGCTCCATACCAGTGCAGGGCCGTGTGAGGTACACAACCCGGTGCTTTCTCCCTTCGTTTCCTCCAATGCATGCCCAAAGAAGTAGATTCTTCACCAAATCGACTCCTGCATACAGAAAATGCACAAAAAGCATATCTCCGAACCAAAAGAGTAAATATGCTAAAAGGAAAGCTGGAAGTATAAAAATGCATAGATCAAGCATGCTCAAAGTATGTAAATGTGCGTAAAAACATGCATAAAAGAGTATATAATCTACGCACATCACACCCCCAGACTTAAACCTTTGCTTGTCCTCAAGAAAAATGCTGCAGTCTAAATTCATATGTTCTACAACACATTCATAAAACCCAGTGCACTTTCCTAACTCTATCAAAAAGTTTCATTAACAAGCTTGATCATGGAAACAAGTAAAGTATGGTTCAAGCATAAGAATCTTGTGCACAGTGTAAAAGTAACTCAACACCCTTCAAGTTTCAATCCATGTCCTAGTCAAGTCGTCATCAAATTTGAATTCCTAATGTTTCCAGTGAAAGACAAGTAACCAGTGATAGACACTTACTCACCATTCACTTGGTTCATATTTCTCAATTAACCCAAGGTCTCAAAGGTGTGCTCAATCTCAAGAGAAACTAAACAGTCATTTCCCCAGTAACCTAACTCGGTCTCAAAGGGGTGACTTGCTAGATTCCACTCATGACAACTGTTTTTTATATCCCTTATTGTTCATTTTTTTTTATAAGTGTTTGCATTGTGCAAAACTTATTCACAAATGTACTTTTAGCACACATGTTGGGATATTTTGATTTTTCCAAATGAGCTTTAATGATTTGAGCCTCATCCAGTAACCAAAATGAAAGTTGAGAAATCACCATGGAAACCAAGTACTAAGCAAACAAGATGAATCATGACTATTTCAATGACATCAACTATTCAAGCATCAAGCACAAGTGTAGTGAAGATAAAATCCTTAAGGTTAAACCAAAACTAAAACTCATCACCATAAGATTCTTAGCTTATTAATGCTTCCCAAGATAGAAAAAAGAACTACACAAAGTTTACTACTAGCATCATTCGAACATCATGAATCAAGACAATAATCGTGCTAACATTTCACTTGAATCCAAGAAAGCATATAAGTGAAGATTTGATGTTCCCAAATTTTTTTGCCATGATTATTTCAAAAACAAGCAAAATAAAGCAACAAGCAATGAAAATAAGAACCAACATGAAAAACTTCAAAAACTAAAAACTGAAAACCAAACTAAACAATACATGACACCCCCCCAGACTTAAACTTTTCATCGTCCCGATGAAATCAGTATGGTGGAGGAGGTGGAGGAGGACGAGGAAAAGGAGGTCTACGACGTGGTTGGCCAATAGGAAAACTAGGAAAACCTGGAATCTCACCCAAGGATCTATGATACTCATATAAAGCATCTACTTGTTGGCTAGTAAGCGTCATACTCTGCATAAAATCTCTCATCCTAGCCTGATCAGTATCATAATCCTGCACAAACTCAGCCACTTGACCTTGAAAATTCCTCAGAACTGAAAATGATTTTGTACCTCCCTAAACTGATCATCGGATAAAGAGAAGCGCCCTCCAACATTTTTCGTTGGGAATCTTGCTTCTCATGAAGTGATTCTAGAGACGTACGAAAATCTGAAAAATCAAACCTAGAAGATCCCGTGCCATATGCAAAAGAATGCCTAGCAGGCTCCATAAAACTAGAAGGCTGCGTATGTCCAGATGACGAGGGTTCATTATGTGGCTCAGTGTCTCCAGGTATAGAAGGGTTATCCTCAAAATCTAACTCAGAAATTACCCAATTAGCCCGGTTACGAATAGTAGTTCGTTCAGGAAAAGGAAGGGGTAAAGGAGAACCACTCCTCCTAGGAAACGCGAAACCATTCTCATCCCGAACGATCATTTTCATAGCAAGACATGTATCAATGTCAATCATGTCATTACCATAAATTATTTCCAACCCATCAACATCAAGATTTAAATTACAAGCTATTCGGGTAATCAAATCACCAAAAACAATTGATCCCGATGATGCCCTAGCTGATCTCAATAAGGTTTGAACAAAATGAAAACTAGAGTCAAATTCAACCTTATAAAGCAGAGCCCATAAAGCATAAAGCTCTATCTTCTTAACCACCCCATCACTCTCTCCCCTACCAAAAATAGTTTTACTCATGACTCTATGTACATACCTAAAGATGGGGTTTTGCATATGGGAGGCCTTAGCTCTTGAAGGCTCATAAGGTTGATCTAACCCAGTTATTGCATTCCAAAAATGATTCCAATTAAACCTTGGATCAAACCTACGAGGGCTACCGGTGGTTATTCCAAAACAAGAATTAAAGTCACTAAATGCCCATAGAAATTCTTGATTCATTAATCTAAAAGAGATTTTTCCAAAATAATCATCTTCATTAGTAAAATGGACATCCAATGAACTTAAAAATTCCAAAACAAGACGAGGATATGTAGGCAAATGTGTGTACATAATATCACTCCAATCCAAAAATCCAATCATCAAATCTACATCTTCCCTAATTCCAAGCATATCAAGAACAGTTGAGTCCATATATCTAGTACACACTATCTTTCTATTGACAAGAATTGCAAATCTAGTTACTTGATCATCATTTCTGAACACAATATTGAATTCATTGTCATTACCTTCGTTGCGTGAAGCCCTTTTGCCTCTGCCCTTCACTGGTTGTTTTCCTTTGTCTCTTGATGGCTCCTTCTCTTTGTCTCCACTAGATCCACCACCTCCTTTGCGTAATCTCTTCAAAATATTGGACATCTTGATGAGTTTAGATAGGGGAAGAATTATCTAGAGTCGTGGAACTTCAAAGAACAAAACTTCAAAGAACAAAAGATCTTAGGTTAGGAGAACAAAAGTCCAAGTCTTAGAGAGGAGGAGAATCGGATCTAAAAGATTTTGAGAGATTAGAGAGGAGTTTTTAAGAAATTGGGAGAGAAAGATATGTTTTGGAGAGTTGGGGGTGTGCGGAACACGGCCAAGATCTGGCCGTGTGAGGTAGGAGGTAGACTTTAATAGTTCTCCTACACGGGCCGTGTAGATCCACACGGCCTCCCCATCTTCCTTCTCTGGATTCCTCGCACGGCCGTGTCTGGGACACGGCCTCTCCATCTTTCCTCTCGGGATTCTTTGCACGGCCGTGTCTATGACACGGCCTATACCTTTTTCTCCTCGGGAGATCCCACACGGCCGTGTCTGGATGACACGGCCCAAACACTTCCATTCTCTGCAACCTTTGCCTGGCCGTGTATAACACACGGCCTGACTCTGTTTCGCACCTAACCTGAAAACAAAATCAAAAGAATGCATCAAACTAAAAGAAATTACAATACAAATTAAAACTAACTAAAAAAAACCCTTGGGTTGCCTCCCAAGGAGCGCTTGTTTAAAGTCTTTAGCTCGACCAAACTTAATCATTCGCTCCTTTTCCTCGCCCTTGGAGGACAGATATACTTTTCATTTCTGTTGGGAGATCTTCTCCCAACATCTTCCACCATATTGTCTCCTTCATTTGGTGGCCTTTCATGAGGATGGAAATTCCATTCCTCAAGTTTATAAATGCTTGTCCTGCTACAAGCATTTAAAAGAGACGAGACATGGTTAGAGATATTAGATAAATCATATTCCAACTTTTCCTTACCAATTACCAAAGAAAGCTTATGATTTTTGACATCAATTATAGCTCCAGCTGTAGCAAGGAAAGGTCTTCCTAATATGATAGGAATCCTAGGGTCCTCTTCCATGTCCAACACAACAAAATCTGTGGGAATAACGTTCCCACCCACCTCTACCGGCACATCCTCTATAATACCCAAAGGGTACCTGCAGGAATGATCGGCAAGTTGAAGTGCCATAGTAGTAAGTTTAATGTTTTTGAGACCTAATTTATTACAAATTGAATAGGGAATGAGGCTAACACTCGCCCCCAAATCACAAAAAACTTTTTCAAAAAAATCTTTTCCTATGTTGCAAGGGATATAAAAGCTCCCTGGGTCCTTCAGTTTTGGAGAAGTGTTCCTCTCAAAAATAGCACTACATTCCTCACTAAGCGCAATGGTCTCGACCTCTCCTCTTCTTCTCTTATTTGACATGAGATCCTTCAGAAATTTGGCAAATCTAGGCATTTGTAGAATAGCATCAATAAGAGGTACCTCTACACAAATTTCCTTAACCTTTTCTAGAAACTTGCCAAATTCTTCATCCTTCTTGAGCATTGTGAGTCTCTGAGGAAAAGGGACAGCTTTGCTCTGATGGTTCAGTGGAAGAGTTTCTTCAACCTCCATGGTACTCTCCTCATTAGCTTGAATCTGATTCGGTATAGGAGGAGGGAGCTCTTCTTCTTTTTGTATCCCTTTTGAAGTAGTCACTTGGGAGTCTCCCAAGGTCCGTCCGCTCCTAAGCTCAATCCTATTGCAATGCTCCATAGGATTCACATCAGGTTTTCCTGGAAGTTGTCCTGGTGCTCTGGATGATGAGGCAGCTAGTTGGGCAATTTGACTATCCTGAATCTTTTGATGCTTTTCAGAATTATCCATTCTCTGAATGAGCTTTGCTATATCTTGCTTCATTTCATTTTGAGTTGAGATAATTTCTTCAAGCATCTTTTCAACATTTGACTTTGGTAAGCCTTGAGAAGATAGATGTTGAAAATTTTGTTGCCCAGCTTGAAAATTTGGTCTTGCCCCCATAGATGGTCCTTGATCTTGATTATTTCTGTAAGAAAAATTTGGATGACTCTTCCATCCAGGGTTATAAGTATTTGAGTATGAGTTGTTCTGCCTTTGATTGTAACTCATGATTGCATCACATTGTTCAAGTTGATTGATTTGTGCAGTGATAGCTCCCAATGGACATGAGTCATTTGAATGCTCTGAACTCCCACATACTTCACAAGATGTACTAATAGCATTGACCATATTAGCACTAGTCCCCATATTCTCAAATTTCTTTGTAAGAGCGTCCAATTTTGCAGACAAAAGAGTGACTGCATCTACATCAAACTTCCCTGATGCTTTAATTGTTGGGTTTACAGAGGAATAGCCACCACTTCTTTCATTTGCCCATTGATGATGATTTTGTGCTACACTTTCAATGATTTCTTCGGCTTCATCTAAGCTCTTGTTCATAAGTGCCCCTCCAGCAGCTGAATCAAGGGACACTTTGGTATGATAATTGATACCATTGTAAAAAGTGTGCAACACTAACCATCTTTCCAACCCATGATGTGGGCATTGTCTGAGCATACTATTATATCTATCCCATGCTTCAAAAAGAGATTCTGAGTCAGTTTGCTTGAAGCTTGCAATTAAATTCCTCATATGAGCTGTTTTGCTTGGTGGATAGAACTTATCAAGAAACTGTTGCTCACACTGCTCCCAAGTGGTGATGCTATTAGGGGCCAAAGAATTTAGCCATTGCTTTGCCCTTGAGGCCGAGCCACTGGCAAAAATAAGTGAGCAGATGGTCATCAAATTTATCTGGCAGAATATCCTTTGTCAGTTTGGAATCCCCCACCGGCTGGTCTCGGATAATGGGAGGTAGTTCGCAGATCGGAAACTCAAGCAATGGTGCAAAGGCTATGACATCTAGCATGCCTTCACCTCAGTAGCCTACCTCCAGAGTAATGGCCAGGCCGAAGTCACAAATCGGAAGATCCTCAGAGGTTTACGAACTCGGCTCGACCACACAAGAGGATGCTTGGTCGACGAGCTCCCAAGTATCTTCTGGGCACTTCACATGACTCCAAAGGAAGCGACCGGCGTAACATCATTCTAGCTGGTGTACAGAGAAGAAACGGTGGTCCCCGTAGAGGTTGGAGTAGAATCCGACTAGGTGCGACTTTACGACGAGGGGAATGCCGAACGAAGGTTAATGGAGCTCGACTTGGTGGATGAAGCATGAGATAAAGCTTCAGTTCGGTTAATGGCCTACCGATAGCGAATGAGGCAGAACTACAATAGAAGGGTGATTCTGAGGTCCTTTTATTTTGGTGATCTAGTCTGGAAGAAAATTAAGTCAGTCGGGGACATCACTAAACTCGAGGCTCCATGGGTGGGACCTTACAAGGTCGTACAAAAACTCTGCTCGGGGGCCTACTACTTGGAGGATGAAAATGAGAGACGACTCAAGCACTCGTGGAGCGCAAATCACCTCCAAATATAGGCCCGGGCAAGGTGCATGAGCAAATATAAATGTACTTGTGTATATGCCTCCTGGATGCAGGGCCGATATAAATAAAAACAAAGTTTCCGGACTCTTGGGATGACCGACCGAGTTAAAAGTCGAGCAGTGACCTTAGGCTCTAGTCTTCACCGACGGTCAAGCGACGACTTTAAACCCTTGTCTACGCTGATCACCGGTCGAATGACGACCTTACACTCTAGTCTTCACCGACGGTCGAGCAGTGACCTTAAAACCTTGTCTACGCTTATCAACGGTCGAGCGACGACCTTAAACTCTAGTTTTCACCGACGGCCGAGCGGCGACCTTAAACCCTTTCCTAAGCTTATCAACGTTCGAGCAGTGACCTTAAACTCTAGTCTTCACCGACGGTCGAGCGGCGACCTTAAACCCTTGTCTACGCTTATCAATGGTCGAGCGGTGACCTTAAACTCTAGTCTTCACCGACGGTCAAGCGATGACCTTAAACCCTTGTCTACGCTTATCAACGGTCGAGCGGTGACCTTAAACTCTAGTCTTCACCGATGGTCGAGCGGCGACCTTAAACTCTAGTCTTCACCGACGGTTGAGTGGCGACCTTAAACTCTTATCTATGCTTATCAACGGTCGAGCGACGACCTTAAACTCTAGTCTTCACTGACGGTCGAGCGGTGACCTTAAACCCTTGCCTATGCTTATCAATGGTCAAGTGACGACCTTAAACTCTAGTCTTCATCGACGGTCGAGCGGTGACCTTAAACCCTTGTTTACACTTATCAACGGTCGAGCGACAATGTCAAACTCGGGCTTAGCTTGCAACAAAAGATGCTATCAACGAAAATGGTCAACCAAGAAAACGCGCCACTCAAAGGACAAGTTTTCAAAATAAGGTGGTCGTTCAGGCAATTGGATCATAGAGCCACCTGTGAAGTATAAACAAACTTGGAGTCTCACTCGGGTTTACTCAGTAACACGTGAAAAATGCAAGTCAAATCAAAAAGAAAATGCCGAGTGTCAACGAGGGGATGAACGAACAAGAAAGGTTCTCCGAATGGACGATCATTCATTAATACTTGCAAGCGCGCGGAGGGAAATATAAAATAAAATTTTGCTCAAGTAAGCTCACTCCAGATAATCCAAAGCATCATCGGGCAGTGACTCAGTTAACTTGTCCCGATTGATAACCTTGCTTGTCAGAGCGGTTCGGATGTAGCCACCTTCCTTGAGTTGGCCGATCGTGTCGTCGATGGCAAGGTCGAACAGACGGAGTGCCTGATTAGTAACTTTGTCATTAAAAGTATCCCAGAGGATATAGGCTCGCTTCATAAGGTTGAACCTACTTGGCTCAACCTCTTGATATATTTCCAAGGCCGATCGGGAGGCTTCCAACTCAGCCTTTAGTGTCTCCAACTCCTCGTCTTTTAGAGCGAGATGGGTTTTCACGACCGTCTGATCAGCCAATCGTCTGTCCCACTCTGCCTTTAATACGACTTCAGCTTTCTTCAAGTTATGGGCCAACACCCAAAACTCTTTGTTCTTGATCTCTAGATCTTCAATGGCTCGGAGCTTCCTGGTGTTGGTCGAGTGGATTTTGTATTTAAAGGTGCTGGCCTATTTATTGAGCCGAACCAATTGTGTAGCCTGCTCGGCATTTTTTCCCTTCTCTCCCTCCAGCTAGTCGGCGCTCTAGCCATCTCGGCGTTCATCTGCTCTATCTCTGCCTGAGAAGCAGATGATTAATCGCTCAACGCATGCAGCTGCTTAACTTCCTGCTCTAAAAAAATGAGCCTTTGGCACATGGCTAGACTCTCTATCCAATGCTGTGAAACAGGAGATTATCAGCGTCGATTGGAGACAAATAAGAACATACAAAAAACTTACCCCAGTGGGCATCTGGGTATGGCTGTCTGCAAGCACTCCTGGAGGCATGACCGCCGCACGGGCCTGGGCATCGACCCATATCTGTGTGAGTGACTCTTGGATGATTATTTGGTGCTTGATGGCTTGGAATTCGGCACTATTAGAGGTGCGCCACTCGTCCGTGGGTAGATGGATGATCGCCGTAATGTGGCGTTGGCCCCTGAAAGCAGACGGGGCTGAGGTCGCTCTGCCAACCGACCGAGACGTTTGCGCCCACCGGAATCTAGACTTCTGAATCTTCAGCGACGGTGGCATGAAAGCAATTGGCGGTGCACAAATAGTTCCCTGAGGTAGACCGGACAGGGATGGTGTTTGATTAGATGATGTAGGGGGGACGGTCTCCGTTGGGGGTGCAGGCGTCGAGGTTTCAACCCGCTTGACAGAAGGAAGGCGCGGGCTCGTTCTCATAGGGGTTTGTATCACGAAGGAAGCAGATTGCGATGTAGCCTCCGCTTGGCACCTCTTTCGACTTATCAGTGGTTCCCCGAAAGAGGTCGAGTTCGACATCCCCTCAACTGGAACCACCGGCAGCCGTTCGGATGGAGGATTTGATGCACCAATCGCTCCACCTCTAAGCGCCGGACTGGCTATCCCTTCGCTCGCTTGAGCTGGGGCTCCTGTGCTCTCTCCGAGCGGATCCTCTTGAGAGCCGACCGGCTGCAAGCCGCAGCTTTCCAACTCGACTATGGTCGTAGCATTGATCTCTGCATCTATGAGTTTGGCTTTGCCAGCCAGACGTGCACACAACATGACTTGAGCTGCCAAATAAAAAGAGAAATCAGTTAGATTCAAAAGGTATACTAAGAAGGAGCATACTTAGGCTGGACGGAAGCCTTGTGCGGATTGAGCTCAGGTCAAAAATGTAGATGACACCCTCCAGCAGCAGCTTGTGTATATGGTATTTCTGACCGTCCAAATTTGAAGCTGGATGGAGGTAGTCCGAGTGACTCTTGTATTTCTTGAGCTTGGGAGGGTTTGACACCTCTAATTGCCACCTGGTTGGGAAGTCCGACCGCTCGCGAAAGCGAACAAAAAAGTAGTATTCCTTCCAATGCTTGTTGGAGGATGACATATTGTCAAAGAAGACTAATCCCACTCGGGTTTGGAAGACGAAAGTCCCCGGCTCGGATAATTTGGGATAATAAAAATAATGAAAGAGCCGAGGAGTAAGACGTATGTCGTGCAAGCGGAACAAAACGACAACTCCGCACAGCAGCCGAAAGGAGTTCGACACTAGTTGATGGAGAAGAATTCGGAAATATTTACAAACGACAGAAAAGAAAGGGTGGATCAGGAACTGCAGACATGTGGTAAATTGATCCCTAAAAAAGCATACGAAATCGGGCGGCGATTTGTTCGAACGGTCAAAGGCCGAGGGAAGACCAATTTGATAGTTAGAGAGAATTTCATATGCAGCTCTCAAACTCTCCGCATCGCCTGCATTGAACCTGGACTCCATGGATGTGTACTAGAGTCCAAGAACGGTGACGGGAGGTTGTGAAGAGCTTGTCATCAGAAGGAACCATCGTAGAGAAACAATGAGCGAAGAAAAGCAATAAGCGAAGCAAACACCCCGGGACAAAACAAGATCGAAGATGGAGAATAATAAATGAACACTAAGCAGAGTAAATCAACGGAGCTTACAGGGAAGATCACATAGAATCGATCGAAGAGGCCTATAATGGAGGTCGCCGAAGAAGAAGTGGACTATCACAACGGTGGGCCTCGTAGACGAAGGAACAAACGGAAGCAGACGGCTCACGCGAGGCTTATAAGCCTCGCGGTCGATCAATCTCAACTGTCCAATCCAAGGATTCAAAAACCTAGACTAAGATTTGTTCGTAGAATTCAAAAGGGTGATAGTCACGTCCGCAGAGGATATCTGCCTGTCTTGTTAGGCGTGCGGCGACAGAAAGTAGGACACGTGGTATGCGATTATCGGACAACATTTAATGAACTTCATTTAAAAGGGATGGCCTCGTGCTCGGCCATAATTGTCAAGGATTTGCATGGGCTTCGAGAAATATGGATGACGTCGACGGCGACCGCGCCATCTCGAAGGAGCACATTTGGAAAGTTCTCGAAATATTGCGATTTATCTTCTCGATCGGCATAGAGAACGAGTCATAGGACCGCCCGTCCATTTGTCATGGTTAGACAACGATCGAACGACATTGGACGGTACGCCGATCAGATACTAGGAACCAAACACAGCCCGAACGGATGGGGAAATCACCAAGGGTACCGGTTGTCCAGTCAGTCGGACCTACAGTCTCCTTCGATTAGACTCGAGGGGAGGCTTGTGATGTCGAGATAAGGGGGAACCCACCTACGAGTCAATGGCCACGGTGTCGGTCAAAGTCAAGGTGGTCAATGCCCTCGGGCAAGGGTGGCTGACTAGTTATCCCGATCGACAAAGGAGTGGTCATGCGGATCACCCGATTGACTTGGATGAACCATGGGTCATTCGGATGACTGGACCAATTCACTACAAAAAAACTACCATTTAGGGACGAAAATTTGGGGCGAATAATATTCGTTGCAAATTTGCAACTGATTTAGCAACGAAAACCTAATTCATCGCAAATTAGCAACGAAAATATAAACAAAAACAATTCGTTGCAAATTAGCAACAAATATATTTTCGTCGCAAAATTCGTTGCCAATCAGTATCGAAAAATAAATTTCGTTGGAAAATTTATAAAATTTGCGACGAAAAAATTTGTATGTCGCAAAAACTTAGATAATAGATAAATTTTTGCAACAAATCTCTGATTTCATTGCAAATTGACAATGAATATATATTTGTCGCCATTATCGTCGCAAATTTTGGATGAATTCCTGAGTTCGTCGCAAAATATCTATTTTTTTAAGTGATACTTTAAAAATTTGGAAGATGACCCTAGAGAGCTCAAAATGGCACGAAACAAGTTTCTATGGGTTCGTATCGTTCTCCTCATCTTACTAGTGGGCCCAAACAAATTTTTTAACCAATATTCAGTTGTTTATAAATTTTCTAAAATTTAAATATTGTTCCAAAAAATTATAAACATCGGTGTATTGGTTAAAAATTATGTTTGGGTCCACTAATAAGATGAGGAGAATAATACGTTCTCATAGAAACTTCTTTCGTATCATTTCGAGCTCTCTAGGGTCATCTTTTAATTTTTTAAAGTATCACTTAAAAAATAAATAAATAAAAATTTGGGACAAAATTTGGAATTCGTCCCTAATTTGGGACGAACCTGGAAGTTCGTCACAAATTTGGGACGAATTCCCAAGTTCGTCGCACAGTTTTAAATTTTCAAAAATCAAAATAAATGCGTCCAAAATGCAGGAGATGGACCTAGAGAGCTTTGAATCACATAAAACAAGTTCCTATGGGTTCGTATCGATCTCATGATTGCAACGATGACCTCAAATATTTTTTAAAATTTTTTAATCTTAATAATAAGTAGATGGAGTTAATAAAATGTAAGAGTTAGTGAAAAAGAGTTGGAGTTTGAAAATAGTAAAGTGATTTTGATATCAAAAAATCACTGGCCTAAATATATTGTGTGGAAAAAATATTTAAGGTCATCGTTGCGATCAGGAGATCGATACGAACCCATAGGAACTTATTTCATGTGATTCGGAGCTCTCAAGGTCCATTTCCCACATTTTGGACGCATTTAATCTGATTTTTTAAAAATTTAAATTTTGCGACGAATTAGGGAATTCGTCCCAAATTAGGGACGAATTTTCGAGTTTGTCGCAAAATTTCTGTTTTTTAAGTGATACTTTAAAATTTTGAAAGATGACCCTAGAGAGCTCGGATTGACACGAAACAAGTTTCTATGGGCTCGTATCATTCTCCTCATCTTACTGGTGAGTCCAAACAAAAATTTTAACCAATATTCAGATATTTATAAATTTTCTAACCCGAACTAGTAATAAATATTAAAATCTTGTTTCAAAAATTTATAAACATCAGAATATTGGTTAAAATTTTGTTTGGGCCCACTAGTAAGATGGGGAGATCGATACGAACTCATAGAAACTAATTTCATGTGATTCTGAACTCTCTAGGTCCATCTTTCGCATTTTATGCGCATTTATTTTGATTTTTGAAAAAAAATTAATTTTTGCGATGAACTTGGAAATTCGTCCCAAATCAGGGACGAACTTGGAAGTTCGTCCCTAATTTGGAATGAATTTCCAAGTTCACCCCTAAAAAAATCTATTTTTTTAGGTTAGACTTTTAAAAATTGGAAGATGACCCTAGAGAACTCGGAATGACACGAAACAAGTTTCTATGGGTTCGTATCGATCTCCTGATCTTGTTAATGGGCTGAAACATAATTTTTAACCAATACACTAACGTTTATAAATTTTTACAACAAGAATCAAATATTTATTACTTTTTCGGGGTAAAAAAATTATAATCGTCAGTATATTTGTTAAAAAATATGTTTGACCCTATTAATGAGATCAGGAGAACGATATGAACCCATAGAAATTTGTTTCATGTCATTCCGAGCTCTCTAGATCCATCTTTCAATTTTTAAATGTATAACTTAAATTTTGTGATGAAATTGGAAATTAGTCCCAAATTTGGGACAAATTTTGCGATGAATTTAAATTTGTCGCTAAAATCCCTAATATTCCCGATCCCTACCCAACCCTAATTCTTTGTTTCCTCTTATCTTCTGAGCTCATTGGTGACGGCGGCATGAGGGCTTCTCCATCCCTTCTGGGCGCACTATCTCTGGCAGGTAAGGTTCGTTTTCTTTCCCTCTCTTCTCCAGGATTCCGTGTGCACTGTTGTCTCTCCGCAAGTGTACGGAAATGTCACAAGTAATATAAAAGATTATCGTATCCACAGGGACTATTGATTAAGCACTAGTTAACTTCGCATGACAAATTATCTAGACAATCGAAAAGTGGTCTACAAATGTTAGGATAAGAAATAGAAGAGAAAAGAAAGAGAGTAAAGAGGGAGAGAATGAGCAAAGTGAATGGAGGGGAATAGATACTAGGATTTCGGTTTCTTTGTGATGTTATTCAATGTAAATGATCTACCAAATCATATTTCTCAATTGTCCACCATTTGTAGAAGGTTGTCGGTTCTGTCTTGCAATAGATAACCAGCTTAGTACTGAAATCTATACCTAAATGAGATCAATTATATATGAGCCTATGTTGTCCTTACACGGGCATGTTCCTGTCATGAAGATCCCTCGGAAAATCAACATAGAAATATTACCTCTCAACCCATAAGATATAAAGATTAATGCATAAATCTGTCCTACCCTCTTGAATTATCCTATTTCCCCCCTAAAGCTCATCCCTCAAATGTCCTTACATGGGCTTGCACCTTACGCGTGCTTCCCTCGGAAAATCGAGTGAGAGATAATCTCTACAAGATCCATAAGACATTCAAACAATCAATCAAAAATGTGAATTAGGTCCAAATCACAACAATACATCCAAGATTTAATTGATACAAATAGGGAAAAATCATAGAAATAGGGAATTGGCAAATCCACAAGAGTTTGCATACAATCACATTACATCAAACAAGAACAATGCATCAACAAGTCATTGAATAGAATCATGGCAAAATCTACATAGTTTTACATCATTCATCACATCACAAATACTCCCTACATCCTAGATCTAGAGATCTACTCCATTGCTAAGGAAGAACAGCCCCAAAACAAATAGAAAAGCATACTTACAACCCTAGATTTGAGAAGAAGGGGAAGAAGAGATGCTTGCCGATGATTCCAATGTCTTGGGGATGCCTCCTCGCTCCGGAGATGGATAGATCGCAAAGGGATGGAGGAGAATGGAGCTCTAGGGTTTCCCCGCAAGGGGAGAACCCTTCCCCCAAGGAGAGGGACTAAGTCCCAGATTCAAAATCTTCCAAGATGAGTCAAAGAATGGGGATCTTGACTCTTATATACCTCCTCCAAACTGCCCAGGAAAACCAGGAAAATAGGGGTCCGGTAAACCTGGTTTTTCACCTATTAAATCAGGTTTTCTCGTGATTCACCCTGAACCAAAGTTGTAGCTCTTGAAATGATCTTCAATCTGATACTTGGATAAGCCATGGCTCCAACCGAACCGAGAGTTATGACGGTTCAAAGTTTGGTCTGCAGTCTGGGCGGAGGTCCAGTTGAACCCACGGTTGGGAAGCACGGCCGTGCCATTTAGCATGGGTAGACAAGTCTCCCTCTCTATTGGACCTGAAGAAAAGTTGTAGATCTTGAAGTCTTCTATGTTTCGGTATAAAGATCATCCAAAAACTCCAACCGAGCGCAAAGTTATGGTCATTTTACGAACGGTCTGCAGTCTATCTAGAATTCAGCACAGCTCTGTTTTGGCGTGGCACAACTCATGTTCTTCGTCACACGGCCGTGTGGGATCCACACGACCTCACACGTCTTCTTCTCTGGTTGAGTCACACGACCGTGGCCCTTTTCTTCTCTGCCGAGGCCACACGGCCGTGTGGATTCACACGGTCGTGGCCTTTCTCTCCTCTGGAAACTTGGCACGGCCGTGCCATTTGGCACGGCCGTGCCATTTGGCACGGACGTGTGTTGCTTGGCCACGGGAAGCTTAGCACGGCCGTGTGGGACACACGGCCATGGCCTTCTTTACATCTGGTGCTGGAGCACGGCCGTGCCATTTGGCACGGCCAAGGCATGATATGGCCAGACGACCGTGTGGCATACACGTCCCAAGCATGAATTCTTCCGGAGTTGCTCCCGTGTGTGTTTTAGCTCCATTTTTGCTCCAAATAGCGTCCTATCAATCAAAACAAGCAATGAGAATATCTCTGGATAAAATATAATGGAAGTATGACATTATAATGAAATAGGGTGTAATAAATATAGATTATGCCAATGAAATACAAGTAGATGTGCGTCAAAACATGCATAAAAGTGTATATAATCTACACACATCACACCCCCAGACTTAAACCTTTGCTTGTCCTCAAGCAAAACCCACAATCTAGATTCATGTGGTTAAATAGTGCATCATAATCTCTAGCAAGTCAATCTAATCCTATCAAATAATTTCATTGGTGAGCAAGATACAAAAGTAGTTTGAGTATGACCTAAATAGTAGTCTTCCGTGCTCAGTGCGAAAGTGGCCTAAATTTATCAAGTTTCAATCCCTAAGTCTAGTCAAGTCATCATAAAATTGTGTTCCTTATACTTTCAGCGATAGACACTTACCTGCCACACGCAAGGTCGTTCCCCTCAAAAATGTTATGCATCGTCTACACAAGGTCTCAAAGGAATACTCAGTATCAAGAGAAACATAGCATTCATTTCCCCAGTAACCTAACTCGGTCTCAAAGGGGTGAATTACTAGTTTCCACTCACGATAACTATTTTTTATCCCTTATTTTTTTTCCTTTGAATGCTTTCAAAGTATCAAACTTGAACAAACTTTCATTTTTTTTCTTGGGATTGATTTTTTCCAAATGAGCTTACATGATCTGAGTTTATCCAGTAACCAAGATGTAGTTGAGAGGTCACCATAGAAGCACAAGTACTAGTCCAATTCTATGAATCATGACTATTTTAGAGTTATCAACCATCAAAAATAGGCATAGTGTTAAAAATCCTTAAACAAGGCCAATACTTAAACTCTTATAGTAAAAACATTGCTCACTTCATGCTATCATAGATAGAAAAAGATAGATCACTAAACATAATAGCACCATAAGTAACCAATAAACCACATGAAATCTAGAATAAATGTGCTAGTATTTTGTAATAAGGAACAAACAATCATGATATGATGAATGACACAACTAGCAGAAACAAAAATTTTATTATGCAAACTAAAATAAACTACATGCTTCTAATGCATCCCCCCAGACTTAAACTTTTCATTGTCCCAATGAAAACTAAAAATGATATATGGAGGAGATTTATGAAGTTTAGAGAAGTTACCAAGTGATGAGCTCCAAATGGTTGCCATTCATGTTTTTAAAGATACTTCTCTATCCAATGCTCACATTCCTCCACAACTTTGAAATCTACAAAAATAAAATAGACAAGAAAAATTAAGTAGAGGATACAAGTTTATTATAAAGAAATGAAACTAGAAAGAACTAAAGACATGAATGAAAACAAGGAAAATGAACTTGGGTTGCCTCCCAAGAAGCGCTTGTTTAAGGTCATTAGCTCGACCACCTCATTAGATTCATTTAAATCTCGCTCTTGGAGGGGTAAGATATTTTAGAACCCTCCTACCAAGGGCTCTTATTATGGAGGGAGCTTTCAAAATAGGAATTGAAAAATGAGGTATTGCTCTCTCCATCTTCGTCTTCTTTAAAGTTCTTTTAGGTGGTCGAAGATGGTTCAGTGTGAGCTTCCAATTATTGGCCTCTTGAAAACCTACACACCAAAAAGAAAAACAAACCTCCCACAAGCATGTTATATAGTATAGAACTAGAACCATATCAAGATAAGATGAATAAGTAATAAAAACTGAATCACATCCAACAAAGTCAATTATAGGTACCTCTATGAAATTTTCTAAAAGATCACTAAGAATACTAACCTTGTTGTGCTGAGAAGTACCTGAAAGTTTTAAACAAGTGGATGTGACCTCTTCAGAATTTTGTAATGGTTCTAGCTCTGGTTCGAGTGGTGGTGCCTCTAAAAGTGGTGATTCTTGAGGTTTTGCTTCCATTGCATAAGTCCCTACACATTTATCATCATCAACCGGTTGTGCAACCAAAGGAAATGATCCTTGGGACTTTCCTCCATAGTACATGTCCCTACACTTTTATCTACCACATCATCATCATAAGTAGTGAAGAGTCCACTAACATCAATATCATCAATAGAAGAATCAACAGCTTTATTAGAAATTTGTAGTAAAAGTTGTAAATCTAGGATCCTCCGTTGTACCATTATCTCTTCAGAAACTTGTATTGTGGTCTCCATCTGACTTAGAGCAGGAATATTTGTGTCTTGGGAGTCCTCCAAGTTAATCAACTCATCTTGTTGTGAATGATGTGGTCTATACAATGAAAAATCATCCTGAAACTCTGAGAGACTCTGAGATGCTTGAGAAGAATGATCAACACCTTGCACGCTTCTATAATCAAAATTTTGATAATCCATCCAATCCTGATTGTAGTGCTGAGGTGGGTCAGAGTTCTGCTGTTGGGAAAATGACTGCTCACTCTGCTCTAGAATTAATTGAGATTGAAGGTTCTGAATTTGATAATCTCCCAAGTCATAGCCATAAGTATCAGGAACTTGCTCATATGTATCTTGATGTTGAGGTTGAACCAAACATTGAAGTTCCGGAGTTATAGCAATATTTTGGAAAAAAATGGCAAATAGCAGCTGGATGAGATGTGCTACCACACACTCCACAAAGAAACTCAAACTGATCATCTTCTGAATCATAATATTCATCAATGGAAGATCTTGCGCTCATGGGCGTGAAAAATTCTCTCGAAGCCCTGCTTGACATGTTAGTGCTCAAGATATCTAAAAAAAATTACAAGAAAAACTAAGAATGCAGAATTAAAGACAAGAAATAAAATGCATAATGAAAAGCAAGAAAGAAAATGCAAAAAGAAAAAGAAAAATGTCTAGAGTAACTCATATGCTAATCAACTAATGTTAATCAGAAACAATCCTCGGCAACGACGCCAAAAACTTATTGTCTCTCCGCAAGTGTATGGAAATGTCGCAAGTAATATAAAAGATTATCGTATCCACAGGGACTGTTGATTAAGCACTAGTTAACATCGCATGGCGAATTATCTAGACAATCGAAAAGTGGTCTACAAATGTTAGGATAAGAAATAGAAGAGAAAAGAAAGAGAGTAAAGAGGGAGAGAATGAGCGTAGTGAATGGAGGGGAATAGATACTACGATTTCGGTTTCTTTGTGATGTTATTCAATGTAAATGATATACCAAATCTTATTTCTCAATTATCCACCATTTGTAGAAGGTTGCCGGTTCTCTCTTGTAATAGATAACCGGCTTAGGACTGAAATCTATACCTAAATGCGATCAATTATATATGAGCCTATGTTGTCCTTACACGGGCATGTTCCTGTCACGAAGGTCCCTCGGAAAATCAACATAGAAATCATTACCTCTCAACCCATAAGATATAAAGATTAATGTATAAATATGTCCTATCCTCTTGAATTATCCTATTTCCCCCCTAAAGCTCATCCCTCAAACGTCCTTACACAAGCTTGCACCTTACACGTGCTTCCCTCGGAAAATCGAGTGAGAGATAATCTCTACAAGATCCATAAGACATTCAAACAATCAATCAAGAATGTGAATTAGGTCCAAATCACAACAATACATCCAAGATTTAATTGATACAAATAGGAAAAAATCATAGAAATAGGGAATTGGCAAATCCACAAGAGTTTGCATACAATCACATTACATCAAACAAGAACAATGCATCAACAAGTCATTGAATAGAATCATGGCAAAATCTACATAGTTTTACATCATTCACCACATCACAAATACTCCCTACATCCTAGATCTAGAGATCTACTCCATTGCTAAGGAAGAACAGCCGCAAAACATATAGAAAACCATAATTACAACCCTAGATTTGAGAAAAAGGGGAAGAAGAGATGCTTGCCGATGATTTCGATGTCTTGGGGATGCCTCCTCGCTCCGGAGATGGATAGATCGCCAAGGGATGGAGGAGAATAGAGCTCTAGGGTTTTCCCCTAAGGGGAGAACCCTTCCCCCAAGGAGAGGGATGAAGTCCCAGATCCAAAATCTCCCAAGATGAGTCAAAGAATGGGGATCTTGACTCTTATATACCTCCTCCAAATTGCCCAGGAAAACCAGGAAAATAGGGGTCCGGTAAATCGGGTTTTCACCCATTAAACTAGGTTTTCTCATGATTTACCCTGAACCAAAGTTATAGCTCTTGAAATTATCTTCAATCTGATACTTGGATCGAGCCCTAGTTCCAACCTAGCCGAAAGTTATGGTGATTTAAAGTTTGGTCTGCAGTCTGGGCGGAGGTCCAGTTGAACCCACGGATGGGAAGCACGGCCGTGCCATTTAGCATGGGTAGACAAGTCTCCCTCTCTGTTGGACCTGAAGTAAAGTTGTAGATCCTGAAGTCTGCCACGTTTCGGTATAAAGATCATCCAAAAACTCCAACCGAGCGCAAAGTTATGGCCGTTTTACGAACGGTCTGCTGTCTGCCCAGAATTCAGCACAGCTCTGTTTTGACGTGGCACGGCTCGTGTTCTTCGTCACACGGCCGTGTGGGATCCACACGGCCTCACACGGCTTCTTCTCTGGTTGAATCACACGGCCATGTGGATCACACGGTCGTGGCCCTTTTCTTCTCCGCCGAGGCCACACGGCCGTGTGAATTCATACGGCCGTGGCCTTTCTCTCCTCTGGAAACTTGGCACGGACGTGTGTTGCTTGGCCACGGGAAGCTTAGCACGGCCGTGTGGGACACACGGCCATGGCCTTCTTTACATTTGGTGCTGGAGCACGGTCGTGCCATTTGGCACGGCCAAGGCATGATATGGCCACACGCCCGTGTGGCATACACGGCCCAAGCATGAATTCTTCCGGAGTTGCTCCCGTGTGCGTTTTAGCTCCATTTTTGCTCCAAATAGCGTCCTATCAATCAAAACAAGCAAAGAGCAGATCTCCGAATAAAATATAATGGAAGTATGACATTATAATGAAATAGGGTGTAATAAACATAGATTATGCCAATGAAATACAAGTAGATGTGCGTCAAAACATGCATAAAAGTGTATATAATCTACACACATCATGCACCGCGCTGGCCGCTGCCTAGTCGCAGCGGTTGATCTTTCACGGCAGGCTTCTCCATCCCTTCCGAACACGATCTCGTAGGTAAAGTATATTTTCTCTTCCTCTCTTCTCCAGTATACCGAGTGCAGAGAATTTGTAGATGCTTGTTTGTCTCTGAGTGGGAAGTCTGCAGAGAATGTAGTAATCTGGCAAAGAACGGTTGCAAGTGAGAACAGGATTGGTGAGGATCAAACTCAGGAGGTCGTGAGAGTTGCAGAACTCATGAGCCTTTCTCTTTTTCCACATCTCTAAGGATTGCATATGAGGAGGCGGTGAGTGAACTGAAGCAGCGTTGGTGGTTGACAAAATATTACTATTGTTTACTGTTTATTCTAATCTTCGATTTGAGTTTTTGTTGAAATGTAGTTCTGGTTTTAGGTCTGCATCTTGATTCAGCTCTTAATCATTTTCTCTTTTGAATTTGAACCTTAGAGCATGACTTAGTGATTGATTATAATCCTTTGAATTTTACTAGACTTTCAATTTTTAGCCTAAGACTTCCAACTTTGTGTCTAGATTAGATATGAGCTCTTTTGAACATGAATCTTGTAATTGAACTTAGTATCTGATTTTATATTGTGAAGTATACTTGTCTTATAAACATATTTCCTTACTATTTACTTTGAATCAGGACTTTTGAATTTAACCTAGTCTCTGAATTTGAACTTGTCTAACTGAACATTGTATTGTTGTTTGTGTAGGTTTGTATTAGACTTGGCTTGGAGACACACTCGTTGTTGTGCTCGTTGTTGTTCTCCTTTATCAGGTATATGTATCTAGACTTGTTTATTAATAATAATAGTAATAATGATAGTGTGTTTGTCTATTATTCTATCTCTTATTTTTATTTTGGTTGTTGTATTGTATTTTCATATGTATGTGCACTTGGTACATATTTACCATTAATTTGTTGTCTAAATTTTTTTATTAATATAATTTATTGTGAACAGACAAAATGTTGAATGAAAGAGGTTGGATCTACAGTTAAGTCCTGTTCCAAGTCAAATTCCTCCCGGTGACGGTGATGATGACGAAGATGGTGATGATGATAATGGCGACTGATCCTGTCTGAGAAGCTTGACAAAATGGAAAGCTGGGAGAAAACCTACTGCTGATGAAGAATAATACCTGTAGAATACCGATCCGAGAAACCCAAAGCGGATATAGGAGAATAAGAGTCACAGAATACCCTACTTGTACGAAGATCCAAAGATGAAAGGAATGGTTCGATGAAGAAAACCAAGATCTGGAGCTTCCAAAGCTTCCTGTGCACAAGAGACCAACCAACACTATTGTCAGTGACCTAAGACCGAGGTGGGAATCCCTGACTAGGTCCTCCGACGCTCAAGTCAGTGATCTCTCTTAGTGTGGAAGAAGGAAGAAGATGAACAGTAACTGAAAACTAGGGTTGTGAGTGTGATGAGCCTGAGCATACCTAGCCAATGGAGAGGATTCCCCCTTTTATACCACTTCATATAACCTCCGTAGTCATGAAGTGGATCCCAGTTTGTTAGAGTTTGTTATGAGATGATGTAAGCCACGTACTTGCAGAAAATAGCTTTTAAGGAATCTTTTTTGTACCACAGATGTACCTTCTTTGTCGTCTAGTACCTGCAGAAGAGTCTGGAAATATTTTTCCCGCCAAGTTAGTCAACCTGTTATACGATTACATGAAGCAGATATTTTCATAAGCTATTCATAAATATCCTCAAAATGTTTATTCTTGTCCTATCCTATAAGTTATATTTTATCACCTCTGCTTGGTTATCCTGTCTTCACTATGTCGTGGACAGCCCGATATTATACTATGTTTTGTGTCGGTCGGGATTGACCCTAGGTTTCGTACAGGCGGGTTATTATTTTTATTTAGCACATGTCCTCATCGTCTGATAATATATTATAAATCCTATACGGTCTTGTAGTTGCTCATTCTCGGATGATCATATACATCCGCCCGATATTAGTCTGTATTCGCTTGTGTTAGCTCAGACAATCTCGACCGATATTGGTCTTTCTTTCTTAAGGTATATCCTCACCGATATTAGCCTACCCTTCTCAAGATGTACCCCGACCGGTATTAGCCTATCTTTTCTTTAAGGTATTATCCCGGCCGGTATTGGCCTATATTTTCTTAAGTGTGTTACGCCATCCGGTATTTGCCTACATTTCCTTAAGCATGTTGTCCCGGATGATATTGTCCTGTATTTTCTTAAGCCTGATACCCCGACCGATATTTACATTGCTTAATTCTATATCTCTTTTCTTTTCCCTTTTCACCGGGGACCTACTAAACCTAACTCATATCACTAGTCTTCCCTCCAAGTCTAGTTGAAGGAGGCGTAGTCGACTGACTAGACCTAAGTCTATTTTTTGTTTCTTTGCCTATTTTTGGTCATGTACCTGCCATGGTCTCTGCAGTAGCCTCGTGACTCTTTTTGCAGTAGTCCTCGTGACTTCTAGTACAGCAATCCCGTGAACCCAAGTATAGTGATCCCGTGAGCCCAAGTATATTGATCCCGTGAGTCCCTCGACCCTTTAAATAGGGTTGTGATCCTTCCCTTCTTCTTCACTCGCCTCAGTTCTTTTCCTCCTTGTTCACCTCCCCTTAGCGAGAGTATGGTTTTAGATCCCCCTTTTTGGGGGCAATTCTTGTTGGATAAGGTGAAATCTATAGATGAAGCTGCCCTAGCTTTAGATCTAGTTAACTCTTTGGCACGAGAACTGGAGGTATTTCTGTCGGTCACCCAGTTTCCAGTATGGCCGAGAATGATCTTGAGGAACAAAATTCATCAAGATCTAGAACCTCAGGCCGAAGAGATGACTGCTTTGCAGATTCAACAGGCTTCAGAGGTGTTTACACTAATCAGGGAGGTTCACATAACTATCCTATTGGTGTCGTGGCGGCAGTAAGGCCTAGATTGTCCGCAAGCTAAGGTGGATGCTTTGGAAGCAGAGCTCAAAGTGTTCAAGCAGGAAGTGGATCGTTTCATGACACATCTGAAGGGACTTGAACAAGTTTGCACCTCCTTTGTTCATGAGACCACCCTTTTTCCCACTTTCTCCCAGGCGTAAAAGAATACACTGGCTTTTCTAAACGAGGATGAGGGGGGAGGACAATTCCGTTGGATGACAGATTTTTCATCCTATCCCCTTGCCAGGTAAAATATTCCCACTTCTCCAACCTAGCCGGGTTTATTTTCAAATGGGTTGAAGTTTTTTGAGAAGTTCAAGGGCTCACGTCCCAACAGGCTTCCCTTTAAGTCTAGCCAAAGGAAGTATCAGCCGACTGACTGGACATAAGTCTATGTTTAGTTGAGTTACATAGCTGGGGCAATGTTGTATGCTCGATCAAGCTTTGCCTGCTAAGTAGATGTAATACCTATTTGACTATATAAGGCTAAATGCCTCAAATGCAATGGATATGTTATATTCAACTAATCCCTTTAACCTCGGATGATGCAGACTTATCTTTTATAGACATATTAACTCAGTTGATATTGACATGTCTCTTATGCATGTGTTGACCCGGTAGACATTAACCCATCTATTATGAACGTGGTAACCTGATCGATATTATCCTGTCTGTTGTAGACCATATTATATCGACCGATATTAGCTTATCCATTATAGACAAGAGTATCTCGACCGATATTAGCCTGTCCATTATGGACAAGGTTATCCCGGCCGATATTGATTTCCTTTTTATGATTACACTAGCTTGGTCAATATTTTCTACATGATTGACCCTTATGTTCTCCTTTTTTCCTTCTAACCAGGGATTTGTAAAATCTAATCCATCTCTATTTATTGCCCCTAGTAAACTACGCCCCTTTTCTAGCATTTTCTTGATTATGATTGGTCTTTCCACGGTAAGAGAATGTTGGAGGCGCATAACGAGGTGTTACCAACTCTTGCATGATTCGATTTGTCGTGTCCATCATCAATTCCCATTTATAGTCATTTGACGCGTGTCTTTTCTTTCCTCTTTGTAAAACCAATGCTGGCACGCTCCTATAATCAACGGTGTCTGTTGAAAAAAGGTATTCCGATCTGACGGTGGTTGCACATTCTTTCAACCCTAAATCCTTCACTTTCTTGTCGACTTGCCCCTTCTTATTTGCCTTAGCGTTTTCTTTTTTTTTTCTTTGACTGCACTCTTTTGATCCATCTTCACACTTGCCGTCTTCCCGTGCTCTTCTTTCTTAGTTCTCAGTAAGTAACCTGTTGCTTCGTTAACCTTTACTTCTGTCTATGGCTGAAGCAACAATAGCTCCTTGGTATACTCAAACTTCATCTTCTTTCGACAAGGATGCTCAGCTTGCTATCCGTATGCACTATGAAATTTCTGAGGAATATGATATCATAATCCTTGAACCAGACGAGCATCCTCACCGTCCTCCTGCTAACTGTGTGACTTTCTTTAGGGATCAATTGATAGGGGGTTTAATGTTTCCCATTCCTCCCTTTCTAATTGATGTAAGCCAATACTTTGGCATTCCCCTTCAACAATTTGTGCCCAATGCCTTTCGTTATCTGTGTGGTTTGTACATGTTGTTTCGTACACTTGACATTCCTCCTACTCCTAAAAATGTTTTCATGTTTTCCTATCCAAAGTTAGCAGAGTCGGGTGTTTTTCTCTTCCAGTCTTTGACCAAGATGGTCCTTTTTGATAATATGCCTTCTTCTCTTAAAGGCTGAAAATCTCGTTTCTTCTTCATAAAGTTTCCCGGACATATTCCTTGGTCTTTTGTTTGGAAATCCTCTTTACCTCCTTTGCTTAATGTTAAGGAGTTACACCTTCACCCGTCTTTTCCCCTTTACTGTGAAAAATTTCTATGTCGTCGTCTTTCTATTACTAAATGGCCGCGGAGCGATCTTTTGTATCTGTTTGGTTTGAGCCCAGTCAGATCTAAGATACGCGGCTCCTTAGGTAAAATTTTGTCTCCTTTTCTACCAAATTTTACTAACTAAAATATTTTTCTACCATTTTGTGTAGTGGCTAGTTTTTATGCTGCTTTGATTGATGAGGAACTACGTCTGGAAGAGACCCAACTTCATGCAAAAGAGCGAGAGGTTCTTGTTGCCATTAATCCGCCACCTTCAATTGAAGCTTTGGTTCTACCAGTTGAAGCTTCTGCAGGACCGTTGGGCCGGCTAGAAGGGGGGTTGAATAGCCCTGAATAAAACATAACCCTTTCTCGAACAATTAAGCTAACACTTGAAAAATAGATTAAGCAGAAAATAAAGCATAAAAACGAGGCACCGGATTTGACTTGGTTACAACCGGGGAGGTTGTTAATCCAAGGAAGATGGTTGCACTAAGAACTCCTTCAGGCAGAGAAGCCTCGTTTACAGCAGTGTAGGCACAAAAAGAAAGAAGCTAATCAAAGTAGTGGAAGCACACAAGTGTTGTTACAATTTCTGAACTGATGAAAAGCTTCTGGACCAAGGCTATATTTATAGCCTTGGTCGGGGCGCCTGGAAGGGTTCCGGGCGCCCTGGGGGGATAAAACTTTATCCCCCAACGTTCAGATCGCGTAAATCGCGATCTTGGTCAAAATCAGGGTCCGGGCGCCCGGAAGGGTTCCGGGCGCCCCGGAGCCCAAAGTCAACAGCCGTTGACTTTTTCATCCGGGATCTCTCCTCTGGTTTAGTCCCTCCTCGGTCCGGTTCTTCTCCTCCGGATCCGCTCACTTGGGTGATCTCTGCCATCCGGAAAAGGGCTCACCCGAACCCAACTTCCGGTCTTCTCGAGCGGGCTTCCCTCCGGCTTCTCGTCCCTCGGAATTGTCGCGTGCTTCCTTCTCGTCCGCCAGCGTACTCATCCGCAGTCTTCGTCCCTCGGTCGTCGACCTTCTCGCTAGCTGCGTCTCTTGCTCCCCGAGCAATCTTCCGCTCCGGCTTTCGTCCCTTGGAACCACCGCGCGTTTCCTTCTCGTCCGCCGGTATACTCTTCCGCAGCACCTCGTCCCTCGGACTGCCGTCCTTATCGCTAGCTGCGTCTTCCGCTCAACTACCTGTGTTCCTAAGCTCTTGCACACTTAGACACAAGGTTAGAAACAAACAGGACCTAACTTAACTTGTTGATAACATCAAAACAACCTTGGGGTTCCAACAATCTCCCCCTTTTTGGTGTGATCAACCTAAGTTAAGCTAGGGTTAAAATAGACATTAAATAACATTAAGTAAATTAACTTAATTTTCAATTTAAGTGCAAAAAGATAGAAAAGATAAAATCAAATTAAATCTATCTACCTCCCCCTAGACTTATACTTTCCCTTCTCCCCCTTTGATCACAAAAAAATGGGGTTATAAGAAAAACAATCTAAGGGTTAAAGACTTAGAAAAAGTATTTAAAAAAAATTCCTAAGTTTTTAAGAGATTTAGAAAAATTTTTCTAAATAATTTAAGCTGAGATTTCTAGTTTCAAGAAAAAGTTCTTAACTTAGGAAAAAATAATTTTTGAGAATATTTCTAAGTAAAAAAAATCCAAAAAAAAATTTGAATTTTAAAAAAAATCTTAACTTACATTTTTAAGTATATATATATATATATATATATATATATATATATATATATATATTTTAAAATTGACTTAGGCAAAAAACATTTCTAAGCAAGTAAATTTCTAATTTGAAATAAAATGTTTTGAATAACTTTTTTCAAGCACTAATTAATTCTTGTATTAATGTTTCATTGGTAAGTTAATTAAATATTTATTTCAATATTTTGGCTTCCAGGTCGTGGCGAGGCGCTAGGCCTTCTTGGTTATTGGAGCAACAACCACTTCCTTAGACAAAGCCTCATAAAGAAATTCTTTGTTTAATTTTCTCACTTAAAGCGCTAATTTTAATTTTAAAATTAATTTAAGCATGACTTCGGAACCCAATATAGGTTCCAGCCTACTGGATTAACTAAAAAGTTTTTAGGAACATATTTTCTTGAAATGTTTCTAATTTGTCCAGGGTGATATTTAAAGTACCAATTTAAATTATTAAATCTTCTAACATTGGTTTTAGATGAACATGCATGGTTTCTCAAGTTATCTACTTGCATTTTCAAATCATCATTTTCAAGTTTCAATTTTTCATTTTCTAGTTTAAATTTATCTAATTCTTCTAAGGGACAAGACTTAGCTAGAATTACTTTTAAATTTTTATTTTCACTTTCTAATTTGCAGCAATCTTTTGTTAAAAGTTTAACGAACTTAAACATTTTATCGGGAGGAAGAGATCGTACCTGACTTACCTTGTCGATCTCGTTGTCCGTTTCTCCCCCTGAGCTGCTGCTTTCTTCCGACGTGTCTCCCCCTTCATCGATGCTCTCGATGCTCATTTCGGAAGAGCTTGAATCGCAGTCGTCGTCTTGATGACTCGCCATCAGTGCGAGTCCAGAGAAAGCTTCGACTTCCGATTCGGACGATGTATCGTCCCACGTCGCCTTTAGGGCCTTTCGCTTTTGGATAGGCTTCTTACCCTTCTCCTTGTCCTTGTTCTTCATCTTGGGGCAGTTGTCCTTGACGTGCCCTTCTTCGTCGCAGTGGTAGCAGCGGATCGTTCTTCTCCTCTTTCCCTGCGGATGGTTAGTAGATTTGGATTTACAAAGTTTCTTGAATCTTCTTACCATCATTGCCATTTCCTCGTCGTCGAGAGAGGATTCCGATTCTAGTTCGTCTCTCGAGGCTTTGAGGGCGACGTTGTTTTTAGGCTCCTTCATTCCTGCACATCTTGACTCATGCACTTCAAATGTTGAAAAGAATTCTTCTAATGAAATCTTTTCTAAATCTTTAGAAATGTAAAATGCATATACTAATGATGCTCATTTGGTATTTCTAGGAAAGGAATTTAAAGCATACCTGAGCGAATCTCGGTTACTTACCTTTTCTCCGAGATTCGAAAGACCGATGATAATTTCCTTTATTCTCGAGTGTAGATGCGCGACTGACTCGTCTTCCCCAAGTCGCAGGCTGGTGAGCTGATTGCGAAGCAGATCTCTTCTGGCGAGCTTAGCTTCGGACGTTCCTTCGTGCAGCTCGAGGAACTTCTCCCAAAGTTCCTTTACAGAGTTGTATTTACCGATCCTGTTGACTTCTTGAGGCGGAAGAACGCTTAGAAGATGGTATTCTGCTTTGTCGTTCGCTACGAAGTCGGCCTGCTCCTTTTTTGTCCATTTATCTATCTCCTTGTCCTCTGGAGCTTGAAAGCCAAGTTTCATTGTTAAAAATAATTCAATATCTGTTGTAAGAAATACCTGCATATGTTTTTTCCAAGTGGCGAAATCCCCTTCGAATTTCGGCGGGTGAATGCTTGGTCCGGCCATGACGTTGCTTCGTTCGGCGGTTAGTCTCCTGAAGCGCCTCGGCTCTGATACCACTTGCAGGACCGTTGGGCCGGCTAGAAGGGGGGGTTGAATAGCCCTGAATAAAACACAACCCATTCTCGAACAATTAAGCTAACACTTGAAAAATAGATTAAGCAGAAAATAAAGCATAAAAACGAGGCACCGGATTTGACTTGGTTACAACCGGGGAGGTTGTTAATCCAAGGAAGATGGTTGCACTAAGAACTCCTTCAGGCGGAGAAGCCTGGTTTACAGCAGTGTAGGCACAAAAAGAAAGAAGTTAATCAAAGTAGTGGAAGCACACAAGTGTTGTTACAATTTCTGAACTGATGAAAATCTTCTGGACCAAAGCTATATTTATAGCCTTGGTTGGGGCGCCTGGAAAGGTTTCGGGCATCCTGGGGGGATAAAACTTTATCCCCCAACGTTCAGATCGCGTAAATCACGATCTTGGTCAAAATCAGGGTCCGGGCGCCCGAAAGGGTTCCGGGCGCCCCGGACTGTTCCGGACGCCCCGGAGCCCAAAGTCAACAGCCGTTGACTTTTTCATCCGGGACCTCTCCTCTGGTTCAGTCCCACCTCGGTCCTGTTCTTCTCCTCCGGATCCGCTCACTTGGGTGATCTCTGCCATCCGGAAAAGGACTCACCCGAACCCAACTTCCGGTCTTCTCGAGCGGGCTTCCCTCCGGCTTCTCGTCCCTCGGAATTGCCGCGTGTTTCCTTCTCGTCCGCCAGCGTACTCATCCGTAGTCTTCGTCCCTCGGTCGTCGACCTTCTCACTAGCTGCGTCTCTTGCTCCCCGAGCAATCTTCCGCTCCGACTTTCGTCCCTCGGAACCACCGCGCGCTTCCTTCTCGTCCGCCGGTGTACTCTTCCTCAGCACCTCGTCCCTCGGACTGCCGTCCTTCTCGCTAGCTGCGTCTTCCGCTCGACTACCTGTGTTCCTAAGCTCCTGCACACTTAGACACAAGGTTAGAAACAAACATGACCTAACTTAACTTGTTGATCACACCAAAACAACCTTGGGGTTCCAACAGCTTCTAGTTCTCAAGTTACTCCTGACGTTCTCGAGATTCTTCTAGCAGGAGTTCCTGCTATCACTTTGCCAACTGTTCCTTCATCAGCCACTTCTCCCTCTGTTACTGAGCTTACATCCCCTGTAAACTCAGAAAAATCTCTTGCTGAAATTGCTCCGGGCAAACGGTCGGGACACAAACCAACTAGAGTCCCCCCCTTCTAAAAGGAGACTCACTCTTCCTGCTGAGGAATCACCCTCAGAAGGTCTTGCTTCTGCCACCCCTTCTTCTAATGAGCCTACTTTAGCTGATTTATATCCTTCCCATCTTTTTTCTTCCTCTCCTCTTAGCAATATTGCCCATGGTAGTACTTCTTTTACTTTTCCTTTATCTGTTTCAGAATCTGGGTCTTTACCTCCTTCATTCTCTTCTTACTTAGTTTTCGCTCCCCCTTCTATCCCAACTTCCTCCTTTTCTACCACTTCCTCTTCTATCCCTGTTCTTCCTATACTGCTAGGAGGCTCTTTCGCCACTGCTCGAGAGGAAATTCATCCTCTCTTTGGAGAGCTTCCCTATTCCGAGACAATTGATCAATTCTCACATGAGGAAACCAAAGTATGTTTGCTATTATTTATTTGTTATTTATCCATGACTGTTTTATGACCCATTCTTATGTTCATAGCGGTGGATGGCCAATATGGGTTTAGCTCGCCTAGCGCATAACCTATATCATGAGAATGAGAAGTTGAAACGACAAGTTGCTAAGCTATCTTCTACCTTCCAGAAAAGTCTAAGGAACAATATGAAACCCAACTTGAGAGCCTTCATTCTCAATTTAAATCAGCCACAAACCTTAATACTGAGTTATCTTCCAAATTAGAGAAGCAGATTGCTGAGGCTAACAAACTAAAGTCTGATTACGAGTCCACCTTGGCTGACAAACTCAAAGATCTGCAGTTGAAGGATGATGAAATAACTTCCTTAAATACTTCCTTGAATACAGCTAAGACAGAGGGCTCCACCAAAGATGCTGAGTTGAAGTCTTCCCAGTCAACTCTAGTGGTCTACAAAGCTAGTGAAGACGATCGCTTCAAGGAGCGGGCCACCACCTTGATCAAATCTACTGAATTCAACAGGCTGATCGTAAAGTCTATTTTGGCCGCCTATACCGTCGGAGCTGAAGGAGCAGTAAAGCAATTGCTAGAAGAAGGCTTCCTGTCTCGTGAACCTCCTCCTAACTTCTTGAACTGGCGTAAGCTGATTGATAACACGCATGCAGACCTATTTCCTCAATTGTCTATAGAATGATCGTTCTACTTTGGTTCTAGTTGTTGTAAAAGTAACTATGAATTTGTGACCGTTCGGCTCATATACTTTTATCTTTTGTGTTTATGTGTCTAAACTCTTTTCATTCATGGGGCTCTACTACCTTCCTTTTGAATTCATCCTACCATTGTACTTGTCTTTTTCTCGTTCACTTTGTCTTAGCATATCAAATATTCTCCGGCTTATTACTATTACTCGACTATATTCGAATAAGGTCCAACCTATCGTCAATATCGGACGGTCTATCACAACCGATCGATTTACCATTAAGTTTGCAAATATCGTCCGCTGCTTTATACTTGACTAGTGTTCATCCAATTCGGTATAACCAGCCAGCGTCAATCTCGACCGGTTTATTATGACCGATCGATTTACTGTAGCATCGCCAATCTCGACCGATTTACTATAGCATCATCGATCTCGATCGATCTACTATAGCATCATCGATCTCGATCGATCTATTATAACATTCTTCATCTTGACTTGTCTATTATAACCGGTTGACTTACACTTATGTCTACCAATATCATCTGGTGTTTATACTTAACCGGATTACGTCCGATCTAGCATAATCACCCAATATGATATAGTCAATTTCGCCCGGTCTATTATGTCTGAAAATATCGTCCGACGCGTTACACTTGACTAGTTTTCATCCAATTCGGTATAACCGACCGACGTCAATCTCGACCAGTTTATTATGACTGGTCGATTTACCACCATATTTATAAATATCGTCCGGTGTTTTATACTTAACTAAATCTCCCCCGATCCGGTATGACCACCCAGGTTTATTGTTTTTAATCACCTAGATAATTTTAAACTACCCTATTAACCTCATACCCAACCGATTTTCCTCATACCTCTTTGATTCTTTAAGAATCAAGTGCATAGAGAGAGAAAAATTGGTCGCGTTTTCCGAGGAAGATCGCCAAGCTTAATACCTTTTCCATGGGATTCATCCTTCTTTTTGAATTTGATCCCATCCTTCGATGACATTACCTCTTTATGGCGGTTATGATTCCGGGTATTCTTCCTTATTGGATTCATACTCTTTCTTTCCCTACCCACGTTTATACTTAAGTTCTACACGAACTATTATTGATCTTATTATTTTATATATCCCTATGCTTTTGGGGTTTCTCCTTTTTTCAGTTCTTCTTCCCCACCTTTTTAAGGGTTTTTGGGTATAAGGCCCTGAGGGAGAGAAGAAGGTTTAAAATGTTATCTTCTTCCTCCCGACTATTCCTTTCTCTTCCTTTGTTTACTTCCCTTCTACTATTCCACCATGGCCACTCCTTCCCCAGCATGATTTTTTTCGTGGGCTTCTAGCCTTACCGAGCCAGAGGAGGTGGAGTTACAAGTGAACTATAGTTTTCCTTCCTATATAGTTCGCTCTACCCCTCAGGATAGTCGCATCTTCCTCCTTTAGGAAGTATATTGATCTTCTGGACTCAAGCCTTACAAGGCTTTCGATTCCCCCTTCATCCCTTTTTTGTTGATGTTAGTATATACTTTGATATTCCTCTTAATCAGTTTATTCCTCAGTCTTTTTCTATCCTTGTGGGTTTTGTTGGGGTGTCTAAACTACTAGATTTCCCCTTATCCCCTCATCTTTTTCACTACTTCTTCATTCCCCGTCAAGTAGACATTGGTGTCTTTAAATTTCAGTTTCGCCCTAAGGCCCTTTTGTTTAGTAGGATTCCTCCTCAAGAGGAATGACGTCACAAATTTTTCTTTATGCGTCTCTCTTCTTCTGCTTCTTTTCCTATCGCCTGGATACAAAAATCTCCCCCCGGCTCCTAACACTGATAACTTCCTCACTGATCCCTCTGTCTCTCTTGCCTTATCCAAGCTAAAGGGGGCTAAATTTAGCTTACCGTCCATGATTGTGGAGGGTTTAATGTTTCCCTTTGGAATAAGTAGCATCGACACTCCCTTGGATGTCTCTTTTGGTATGTCTAAACATTCTAGGCTATGTTTATCAGTTATTTGCTAATTATTTTCTATAATGACACCCCATTCTTATGTTTCAGCTGATGCTCTCCTACCCGCTTTCATGTACAAGAATACAACTATGACCAAATCTTTTTTGAATAAATTTGGAGAACAATTACTGCAAGCTCGTCGAGTTAACCCTACCACCTCTACTTTGGGTTTATTATCTGAGGAAGAACAAACAGCGGAAGCTATTGCTTCTATGGAAGAGGAAGAGGAACAACATTTTATTACCATACTCAAGACACCCAGGCTTACTGAGGAAATTCCCTTTCGTGATACTTTTGGTACTTTTGTGCAGACCCCTATTGCTCCTTCACCTATTTCTTTTGACAGAGGTAAGGCATCAATGCTCCCTACCCACATTATTTCCAATCTTTCTCTTAGAATGATAAGACCGGGTCTGCTTATTCCTTCCTCTTCTTCTATTGTTTCAGATACTTCTGCTTCTTAGATGGCTACTACCACTTCGGCTTCCTCACAACCTCTTTCCCTGGCCTTACCTCCTTTGGCTTCTGGACCTCGAGCTAGAAGAACACCTTGCAAGAGATCTTCTCCGAGTCCAGGACCATCCGCTATCCATGCTTCAACAACTGAATCAACTTTTATTGCTTTGCCACCTTCCATCCCCTCTAGTTCTTCCTCTGTTATTCCCATTTCTATCACTTCTCCTCTCTCTCTTCCTTCTTCTTCTACCCGGCCTTCCTCACCTTCTGCCCTCCCACCTTTATTTAGACAAGTTGTGGGTCTGCCTTCTCAATTGGAGCAAGCTTTGGACCCTCCCAGTTACGGTTTTTTGCAGCTACAAGGCCCGTTGGCCGAATCTTGGCAGCATAGCCAAGAACTGCTACGGGGCACTAGAATTTCCAACCGTGTTGACAGTCATAGTCGTCAAACTATTGCCGTAAGTGTTTTTCATTATATATTGTTATCGTATCATTATTTCCTGCTAACTGCACTATTGTTTCAGTTTCTTGCCTCAAGTCTTCATCTAGACCAACTGCTCATTGCTTTGGAAAGGGAAAATGGCAAGTTAAAAGCTCAAATAGAGGCACTGAAAGCTAATCTTCCTCCTTCCCACACTGAGCTTACTCAGTTACACGAGAAGATAGCTTTACAAGCTCAACAAATAGAGGCTATGAAAAAGGAATTACAACATGAGCGACAGTCATTGAAAAATAAAGAGCTTGAAAGAAAATCCCTAGAGTTGCGAGTGGATCGGTTAAATTCCAACCTCCAGGTGGAATCTGCTTTAAAAGACAAAGTCATCTCAGATATTTCTCATAAAAATGTTGTCTTAGAGAAAGTGGAGAAGCTTGACAATGTCTTTCTTTCTGAGCTCAAGATTCAGCCTCAAGAGATTTTACTATTCTACAAGAGCAAGAACAAAGAAAGACTCAGGATGCCGAGATATCCTCACTCCTGAAGGAGATAGAGCAGCTTAAATCAGAAAGAGATGCTTTCAAAGCCCAAGCTGCCACATTACAAACCGAATTTCAAAGTCATAAGGAGCAGGAGGAGGATCGATGGGAGGACAGGTGCTTAACCTATCTAAGGTCCCCAGCATTTACTAATGAATATATCCGTCGGGTCATAGGGACTTTAAATCATTCCGTGAATGGAGTTATTCAACAATTGAGGGAAGGTGGTTATCTACCTCGCGAACCTCCCCTTCAGTTCATAAATTGTCGCAGACTTAATCATGAATTACCCCAAGACTTGACAGGCGATTTTAAGTAAGCATGATTATGTACTCAAAAAGACTTGTAAATAAAAGACTTGTAATTAAGTACTTGCAATATTTGTAAAAATTCATACTTACCTGTTTTTCTGACTTTCATTATCTGGCTGCTGCTTCTTGAGAATACATACTGTCTTGCTTAAAAGATTCTCCTGTTGTAGTATCTTAAGTAATTATATGGCTCCGACCAATAAGGCTTCTCCGTAAACCCTTTGATCTCTATTCAGGTTTGATTGTATATAAGGAATTTCAAAGACCTCAATGCTTCTGAGGGATGTGTAATCTCGAGTAACTTTATCTGAAAAGCTCCATAGGATTTATGTATTCTTGGTCGGGCGTACAATCCCGAGTGATTTTAAATAGAGAACTTCATATGATTGTAACTTCTGATGGGGAATGTAATTTTGAAAGATAATATATAAAGAATTCCCTCTGAACTTTAAATCCCGGTCAGGAGTGTAATACCAAGTGATCTTTATAAAGAAATCCAGATGACTTTGAATCTAGACCAGACATATAATCTCGAACAATTTAATGTGAAGAATTTTATCAACCTTTGAGTTTTCAGTTGAGCGTGTAATCCCGATCGATTTAATATGGAGAATTTCATCAGCCTCTGGTCAAGTGTATGATCCCGACTGATTTAATATGAAGAACCAACCTTTGAGTTTTCAGTCGGGCGTGTAATCCCGATCGATTTAATATGAAGAATCAACCTTTGAGTTTTCGATCGGGCGTGTAATCCCGATCGATTTAATATGAAGAATTTCATCACCCTCTGGTCAAGTGTATAATCCCGACCGATTTAATATGAAGAATCAACCTTTGAGTTTTCGATCGGGTGTGTAATCCCGATCGATTTAATATGAAGAATATCATCACCCTCTGTCGAGCGTATAATCCCGACCAATTTAAGATGAAGAATCAATCTTTGAGTTTTCGGTCAGGCGTGTAATCTCGATCGATTTAATATGAAGAATTTCATCACACTCTGGTCGAGCGTATAATCCCGACCGATTTAATATAAAGAATCAATCTTTGAGTTTTCGGTTGGGCGTGTAATCTCGATCGATTTAATATGAAGAATTTCATCACACTCTGGTCGAGCGTATAATCCCGACCGATTTAATATAAAGAATCAATCTTTGAGTTTTCGGTTGGGCGTGTAATCCCGATCGATTTAATATGAAGAACTTCATCACACTCTAGTCGAGCGTATAATCCCGACCGATTTAATATAAAGAATCAATCTTTGAGTTTTCGGTCGGGTGTGTAATCCCGAATAGAGTCCTATGCTCTATCATATTTTGATTAGGTACTCAATCCTGCACGACTTTGTTAATGATAGTTTATAGTCTCCGGTTCCTCCCAGGAAGGCCCGTCCGGGTTACTTCAAGAGATTTCCCGATTGACTGTGTTCATGATAGTTTAAAGTCTATGTTTCCTCCCAAGAAGACCCATCCGAGTTACTTCAAGAGATTTCCCGATCGATTATGTTTGTGATAGTTTAAAGTCTCAGGTTCCTCCCAAGAAGACCCGTCCAGGTTACTTTAAGAGATTTCCCGATCGACTATGTTCATGATAGTTTAAAGTCTCCGGTTTCTCCCAAGAAGACCCGTCCGGGTTACTTCAAGAGATTTCCCGATCGACTATGTTTGTGATAGTTTAAAGTCTCCGGTTCCTCCCAAGAAGACCCGTTGAGGTTACTTCAAGAGATTTCCCGATCGACTATGTTTGTGATAGTTTAAAGTCTTCGGTTCCTCCCAAGAAGGCCTGTCCGGGTTACTTCAAGAGATTTCCCGATCGACTATGTTTGTGATAGTTTAAAGTCTCCGGTTCCTCCCGAGAAGACCCATCCAAGTTACTTCAAGAGATTTCTCGATCGACTATGTTCATGATAATTTAAAGTCTCCAGTTTCTCCCAAGAAGACCAGTCCGGGTTACTTCAAGAGATTTCTCGATCTACTATGATTGTGATAGTTTAAAGTCTCCCGTTTCTCCCGAGAAGACCTGTCTGGGTTACTTCAAGAGATTTCCCGATTGACTATGTTTATGATGGTTTAAAGTCTCCGATTCCTCCCAAGAATACTCGTCCGGGTTACTTCAAGAGATTTCTCGATCGACTATGTTTGTGATAGTTTAAAGTCTCCGGTTCCTCCCAAGAAGACCCGTCCAAGTTACTTCAAGAGATTTCCCGATCGACTATGTTCATGATAGTTTAAATTCTCTGGTTTCTCCCAAGAAGACCCGTCTGGGTTACTTCAAAAGATTTCCTGATAGACTATGTTTGTGATAGTTTAAAGTCTCCGGTTGCTCCCGAGAAGACCCGTCCGGGTTACTTCAAGAGATTTCCCGATAGACTATGTTCATGATGGTTTAAAGTCTCCGGTTCCTCCCAAGAAGACCCGCCCGGGTTACTTCAAGAGATTTCCCAATCGACTATGCTTTTGAGTGAAACTACAAATACTTTCACTAACCTCGTGATGGTTTAATGTCTTCGAGATTCCTTAAGGAAAATTGATTGATCACTCCTTAAAGTCCCTAATCGACTACCGCTTGAGCAGAAAAAAATGTTTGCCCGGTAATTACCACGCTGCTTAAACTACGCTTATTTTTCGAGCGATATTTGGCCTGCATTGAATTTACCAAATGAAGTACATAAATTATGAGCATACTTGTTATTTGTTCGTAGGGCCAAACGGAGGGGAATTACTTAAAGTAAACTTGATTTGTTCTTTTGATAACGCTGAATTTCACATGATTGGATGATTGAAATACACTGAAGAGGTGTTAGTCCGCTCGTTCTGGGATATCTGTATTTCTCGAGCGATATAAGCCTATTAAGTTTGGTAGGGCTGTAAATGATTTGCACTCCAGGAGCGCCCAAGAACTCTCCCTTCTGTGTCTTGGAGATAATATGAGTTTGATGTCAGTTTTTCTTCTTCCCATTGTGGTGCTAATTTGTTAACATCCCCAGCAGGCTTGACACGCTTCCATACTAGATCCCCTACTTGAAAGAATCTTGGGATGACTCTTTTGTTATAATTCTGCCTCATTCGCTATCGGTATGATATAAGATGAGTTATAGCTTTGTCTCGAATTTCTTCTATCAAATCTAGCTCCATAAGTCGTCTGCCTTCATTATCCTCGTCATATAGTTGTCTTCTGTCAAATTCTATTTCCACCTCGATAGGAATTACAACTTCTCCTTCATAAACTAGTTGGAAGGGAGTAATCTCGGTAGCTTCTTGGAGTGTAGTGCGATATGCCCAAAGAACACTGGGCAATTCGTCTACCCAGCTACCTCCGACATGATCCAGTTTGGTTTTTAAACCTTTTATAATCTCTCTGTTGGTTACTTCTGCTTGACCATTACTCTGTGGATATGCCACAGAGGTGAATGCTTGCGTAATACCATAGCTTTTACACCAATCTATGATTCTATCTCCTTCAAACTGCCTTCCATTGTCAGAGACTAATTTATAAGGAATACCGAATCTGCAAACAATATTTTTCCATAAGAATTTAATAACCTCATCTTCAGTAATTCGGGCAAGTGGTTCTACTTCTACCCATTTAGAGAAATAGTCTACCGCTACTAAAAAAAACCTTCATTGTGCAGTTGCCATAGGAAACAGACCAACTATATCCATGTCCCATTGATCAAAGGGGCAGGAAACTTTAGAGGTTCTCAATAATTGTGTAGGATGATGTGGAATATTCTGATGTTTCTGACAAGAAATGCAGGCTCTTACACATTTGGCAGCATCTTCATGCAAAGTAGGCCAGAAATATCCCGCTAATAAAATTCTGCGAGCTAAGGATCTTCCTCCTATATGACTACCACATGAGCCCTAATGAACCTCTTGTAAAATAAATTGTATATCTTCTGTTCCGACACATTTAAGCAGAGGTCTAGAGAAAGCCCTTTTATATAATTGTTCCCCTATCACAGTGTATTGGGAAGCTCTCTTCTTAAATATTCTTGCTTGTTCTGCATCAATCGGAAGAATACTTTGTTGTAAATATAATATGATTGGTGCTCTCCAATCACCTTGTATCTCTATTTCAGCTTGTCTCTTGATACAAGATACTAACAATGTCTGTTCGACTGGCCGATCTAGGCTCCATGGTGTTATAGTAGAGGTCAATTTAGCTAATTCATCTGCTACTTGATTCTCAGATCGAGGAATCTTTTGTATATTTACTTCTTGAAACTGAGCTTTTAACTTATCAAATGCCTTGGCATATAACCTGAGTCTATCATTATTGATTTCAAAGTTACCTGATAATTGTTGAGCTGCCAACTGAGAATCAGAATAGATATAAACCTTGGCTGCTCCTACATGTCGAGCGGCTTGTAACCCTGCTATAAGTGCTTCATATTCTGCTTCATTATTAGTGGCCCTATAATTCAGCCTGACAAAAAGTTGAAGCTTATCTTCCCTTGGAGATATAAGGAGAATACCAATTCCACTGCCTTGTCTGGTTGAAGATCCATCCATATACACTTTCCAAGTACTCTCTTCTTCGGGACCTTGAACTTCTATGATGAAATCTGCTAGAGCTTGTGTTTTGATGGCCGAGCGAGGTTGGTATTGTATGTCATACTCACTAAGTTCAGTTATCCATTTGATTAACCGACCAGATGCCTCTGGGTTGAGCAACACCCGCCCGAGAGTACTGTTGGTCAACACAATAATTGCATGTGCTAAAAAATATGGACGCAACCTCCGAGCGGTTAACACTAATGCGTAAGCCAACTTTTCGAGTGTAGTATATCTACACTCGGCTCCTTTTAATAAATGGCTAGAAAAATATATAGGTTGTTTCTCTTTCCCTTCCTGTCTAACTAACACCGAGCCTACAACATTCTCATTGGCCGACAGATACACCCATAAAGTTTCTCCTACTACGGGTTTAGCTAATACAGGAAGGGTGGACAAGTAGTCTTTCAATTCCTGGAAAGCTTTGTCACATTCTTCATCTCATTGAAATTTGTTAGCCTTCCGGAGTATTTTGAACAAATGAAAGCTATGATCGACCGACCTTGAGATGAATCTAGACAAGGCAGTGATCTGGCCGATGAGTCTTTGGGCTTCCCTCATGTTGTGTGGTGGCTCCATGCTTTGAAGTGCTTTGACCTTGCTCGGGTTGACCTCTATTCCCTGTTTGCACACCAGATACCCCAGGAACTTTCCACCCTTTGCTCCAAACAAACATTTGCCCGGGTTCAATTTGAGTCCATATTGCCTCAACATTCTGTAACTCTCCTCTACATCCCTTCTCTTGATCTTCCTTTGCGAGAGGAACCTGATGATAGCCTTGATAGGCATCCAGCATAGAAATATATTCACACCCGGCTGTAGAATCCACTAACTGATCAATCCGGTGTAATGGATAATAATCCTTTGGGCAGGCCTTGTTAGGATCACGAAAATCAATACATACTCGCCATTTGTTTCCTGATTTAGAGATCTAGGACAACATTAGCCAACCAACTGGGGAACTGCACCTCCCTGATGTAACCGGCTTCCATCAATTTATCCACTTCTCCCTTGATGATATGATTTTGCTCAATACTGAAATTCCTCTTTCTCTGCATGACAGGCCGAGCATCTGGGAAGACATGTAAAGAATGCTCCATTACTGAAGGAGAAACGCCCATGACTTCTTTAGGCATCCAAGTGAAGACATCATTATTTCTCTCCAAACATTGGACCAGTTCGGTTTTCAGCATAGGATCAAGATCGATCGCGGCGTAGGTAATAGCTTCAGGTCGACCAGTCTGTATCTGGATCTCTTCCTTCTTCTCGTAAACCAGGACAGGTGGCCTTTCTTGAATAGCATTAACCTCCATTATTTGCATTTTCCGGGCGGCATTGGCCTCAGTCTTGACTATCTCCACATAGCATTTTTGAGCCGTCTTCTGATCACCCCTTACTTCCCCGACCTGGTCCTCAATAGGAAATTTGATTTTTTTGGCAAAAAGTATAACCGACCGCCCTAAACACATTTAGGGCCGGTCGACCCAATATCACATTATAGGTGGATGGGGCATCCACCACCATGAAGTAAGATCTTCTCGTCCTCATTAGGGGCTCCTCTCCTAAAGATATGACCAACTTTATTTGACCCAGTGGTTGTACTTCGTTACCAGTGAATCCATATAGAGGAGGCACCATCTGTTGAAGTTCGCTTGGGTCAATTTGCAGTTGATCAAAAGCCTTTTTGAAAATAATATTTACAGAACTACCAGTGTCTATGAAGGTGTGAGAAATAGTTTAATTGGCTATCACAGCCTTAATTATTAATGCATCATCATGGGGTATTTCTACCCCTTCAAGATCTTTGGGCCCGAAACTGATTTATTGCCCTGTTGCTCTTTCCATGTTGCATCCTATAGCATGGATCTCGAGTCTTCGTGTGTGTGCTTTTCTGGCCCTGTTAGAATCTCCATCAGTGGGCTCGCCCGCGATCATATTAATTCTGCCTCGGGTGGCATTGCTTCTATGTTCTTCCTATCGGGCGGTCATGGCCTCAGGTTGAGTCTTCTCAGGCACCTGAGTTGTACCGACCGGGACTGGTAATACACCTTGTTGAGGCTCGACCGGGCGATATTCTAATTTGAGTGGGCTTTGTTGCATGGGATATTGCTGCTGATAATAGTTTTGTCTCTGATATCGATCCCTATTTGCTTTCCTATTTCTCATAACAAAGCAGTCTTTTGTATGATGACCGCTGGTCTTGTGATAAGTGCACCATCTTCTTGGTGCTTCTTGTTGCATCTTCACATGTTGTACCGCTTGAGGGTGATATTCTGGATGACGATGGCGTGGAGGGATTACTCAAGGTCCCCTTGGGGGAGGAACTGGAGCGGGAGCCTTCTCCTTAACAGGAGGTGAAGAAGAAGTAGTATCTTCTTTTCTACGTGCAGCCTGAGCTTCTTCAACATTAATGAATTCAGTAGCACGCTCAATTAATGAGTCAAAATTGACAGGAGGATTTCTCACCAAATCTTTAAAGAAGTCATTATCATTCAAGCCCTGAGAGAAAGCACTTACTAATATTTCGGTGGTAGCATTGGGTACGTCAATGGCTACCTGGTTGAATCTTTTGATGTAGGCTCTAATGGCCTCTTTGGGTCCCTGTTTAATTGAGAATAAGCTCCAGGGCGTTTTATGATACCTCTTGTTGCTGGAAAAATGATGTAAGAAAACCTTCTTGAAATCTTTAAATTTTCAGATAGAATTTTTCGGTAATCTTTTGAACCACCGTTGAGCAGCTCCTCCAAGCGTTGTAAGGAACATCCGACACTTCACTCCATCAGAAAACTGCTGCAATAATTCTACATTCTCAAATTTTAATAGATGATCCTCTGGATCTGTGGTCCCAGTGTATTCGCCGATCTGAAGATTTTAATACTGCTTAGGAAGTAGATCATCTAACACACTTTGAGAAAATGGAGAGATAATTCTTTCTGGTGAGCTATCACTAGCTACCATCATCTTAGCTTTGTGCTTCTCTTTATCTGGTGCCTCGCTAGAGGATTCTTGAAAGACAGGTCTCCGTCCTCCTTGCTCGAAAGGAGTACGAAGAAAGGCTCGAGGGCGCCGGGTCGGAGAAGCAGTGACTGGAGTAATATATACATGATCTTCTTCATCCGCCTCTTTTCCCTTTAGTCGATCAGTGGTTGAGACAGCCGGATTATGAGCCACTGGCAGAGTAGCTCCAGTATGAGCTTGTTGTTGTTGTTACTGCTGTAGAGCCTTCTGGACATGGGTATTGATGAGAAAATCCAGATCTTCGCGACTAATGGTGAGTAGCTTCGATTTTCCAGCGTCTTCCATATTGCAATCTCAGATTCAGGTGAAGTTTCCCACAGACGACGCCAAATTTGATCCTGTCTGAGAAGCTTGACAAAGCGGAAAGCTGGGAGAAAAGCTACTGCTGATGAAGAATAATACTTGTAGAATACCGATCCGAGAAACCCAAAGCAGATCTAGGAGAATAAGAGTCACAGAATGCCCTCCTTGTGCGAAGATCCAAAGACGAAAGGAATAGTTCAATGAAGAAAACCAAGATCTGGAGCTTCCAAAGCTTCCTGCGCACAAGAGACCAACTAACACTATTGTCAGTGACCTAAGACCGAGGTGGGAATCCCTGGCTAGACCCTCCGACGCTCAAGTCAGTGATCTCTCTTAGTGTGGAAGAAGGAAGAAGATGAACAGTAACTGAAAACTAGGGTTGTGAGTGTGATGAGCCTCAGCATACCTGGCCAATGGAGAGGATTCCCCCTTTTATACCACTTCATATAACCTCCGTAGTCATGAAGTGGACCCCGATTTGTTAGAGTTTGTTATGAGATGACGTAAGCCACGTACTTGAAGAAAATAGCTTTTAAAGAATCTTTTTGGTACCCCAGATGTACCCTCTTTGTCGTCTAGTACCTGCAGAAGAGTCTAGAAACATTCTTCCCGCCAAGTTAGTCAACCTGTTATACGATTACATGAAGTAAATATTTTCATAAGCTATTCATAAATATCCTCAAAATGTCTATTCTCGTCCTGTCCTATAAGTTATATTTTATCACCCCTGCTTGGTTATCCTGTCTTCACTATGTCGTGGACAGCCCGATATTATACTATGTTTTGTATCGGTCAAGATTGACCCTAGGTTTCGTACAAGCGGGTTATTATTTTTATTTAACACATGTCATCATCGTCCGATAATATATTATAATTCCTGTACGGTCTTGTAGTTGCTCATTTTCGGATGATCATATACATCCGCCTGATAATATATTATAAATCTTGTACGGTCTTGCAGTTGCTCATTCTCGGATGATCATATACATCCGCCCGATATTAGTCTATATTCGCATGTGCTAGCTCAGACAATCCCGGCCGATATTGGCCTTTCTTTCCTAAGGTATATCCCGGCCGATATTAGCCTGCCCTTCTCAAGATGTACTGTAATACCCTGATTTTGAGATTCTGGTTAGGTATGGCTTAAAATGTTAGATGGTACTATCCATATCACCAAGGTGCACCTTCCTTTTCGGAAGCCCAAACTTAATAACTTCAAAGTTAAACATGCTTGCTTGGAGAAATCTGATGATGGGTGACCTCCTGGGAAGTTTTCCAAGGTGTGTGTGAGTAAGGAGAAAACACACTGAAAGGACCTCCAGTGGTCTGTGGAACTAGTCGTCAACCCGATGGGCAATTCTGGTGGCATTCCCGGTACGGTCCGGGTGGGGCCCGCCCGGGCTGGAGTGTTACAGATGGTATCAGAGCGACCTTCCGACCGTGAGTACACCTGTGGCAAGAGCACCCAGGCCACCACCTAGCGAGGGAGATTCTGGGATTTGTCTGTGGTGTGATTCGTGGTTACACAACGAGGACATTGTGTCTTTAAGTAGGGGTGATTGTAATACCCTGATTTTGAGATTCTTGTTAAGTATGACTTAAAATGTTAGATGGTACTATCCATATCACCAAGGTGCACCTTCCTTTTTGGAAGCCCAAACTTAAGAACTTCAAAGTTAAACGTGCTTGGCTTGGAGAAATCTGAGGATGGTGACCTCCTGGGAAGTTTTCCAGGGTGTGTGCGAGTGAGGACAAAATACACTGAAAGGACCTCCGGTGGTCTGTGGAACTAGTCGTCAACCCGATGGGCAATTCTGGTGGCATTCCCGGTTCGGTCCGGGTGGGGCCCGCCCGGGCCGGGGTGTTACATGTACCCCGACCGGTATTAGCCTACATTTTCTTTAAGGTATTATCCCGACCAGTATTGGCCTATATTTTCTTAAGTGTGTTACCTCGTCCGGTATTTACCTACATTTCCTTAATCATGTTGTCCCGGACAATATTGTCCTGTATTTTCTTAAGCCTGATACCCCGACCGATATTTACATTGCTTAATTCTGCTATCTCTTTTCTTTCCCCTTTTCACCGGGGACCTACTAAATCTAACCCATATCAGCGACGGTGGTGATTCTTCATAAATTTATGGTAAACTTTATGTTTTTTTTCATGTGATGTTATAGTTCATTCTATATTTTTATTTTACCTAAATATTTTGCATGTTATGTCATGTTTGATATATTTTTACATATACATCATATGTCTTAACTGTATAAAACATATATTCAAAACAATATTATGAGTTTGACTTTAGTTGCATATTTTTACATATACATCATATATCATAACTCTCTACAAGAATTATGAAACAAAGCATTAACTAGAAACATCAGGTTTGAACAAAGGATATGAATTGTAATCAACTTTAATTTCACCTTGATAGTTTGCATTTTATGTCATGGTAATACTTTGCATGTTCTGACAAACAATCTTAGTTACAAATTTTATTCATGTATGTAAATGTTAGATACAGATATCATTAATATGTTTAATATATTTTTTAAGTTATAAATGTTATTTATTGTTTGTTTGTAATTTAACGTAGGAAAAGAAGCATGGAAGGCGACCAAAGCTCTTGAGACGTGACGATTTGCATTTTTTTTTTTTTTTTTTGCTTTGGATACCTTGTTATGATAGAACTTTCATGTTTAGATATTATGAAGTTGTTGTTGTTTGGATTTTGGTTATTTGTATATATGAATATGATGTGTTTAGTTTGGGGATAATTTGTTTGGATGCGTTGGATATGGCTGTGTTTAGTGTTGGGATAATTTGTTTGGATGTTGGATATAGATGTGTTGGATATGTGTTGAATATTATTTTGTTGAAGATGTTGTATGTGCTATTGTAAATAAGATAAAAGAAAAAAAAATATTCTGGATTTTTTTTTTGTTTTTGGGACAAATTTTGCGACAAATTTTTTTGTTGCAAAATTATCGTAATTTTGTGACAAATCAGGATTCGTTGCAAACTTGCAACAAATATGATTTCGTCCCAAATAAGCGACGATTTAGGATTCATCTCAAAATTTATCGCAGATTTGGGACAAAAATTAATTTTTCGTCGCAAATTTGGCTGAGATTCATATGGAAAAGGATTAACTTTTGCGATGAATCAATATTCATCGTAAAATTCGTTGCAGATTTGGGTAAAAAATTAGTTTTTCGTCATAAAAAGGAACAACTTTTGTGACGAATCTAGATTCGTCCCAAAATTCATTGCAAATTTATATAATGGGCAAAGCTGAAAAAATCGACATTTTCTGGGGCGAATTCAGATTTGTCGCAAATCCAGATTCGTCCCAAATCTGCGACAAAGCCAGATTCGTTGCAGATTTGCAAATTTGTTGCAGTTTTGCAACGAAAATCAATTTTTGTCGTAAATTTACTGCGAAAATAGGATTTTTTTTTTTACCGTGGTTATTTGCAATTATGCAACGTTTTTTGCGACGAAAAAATTTCGTTGCAAATTTGTGACGAAATTTATATTTGTCGCAGATTTAAGATTATTAAATTTGCAACGAATTAATGTTCGTTGCAAATTTATAGTGAATTTTGCAACAAAAATTGAAATTTGTCGTAAAAATTTCCAATGAAAATTATTTATTCGTCGCAAAATTTAGCAACGGCAATTTTGGGATGAATATATTTTCATTCCAAAATTTGTTGCAAAATTTTTTGCGACGAATTTTTTTAATAAATTCGTCTCAAAATTTGTCCCTAAAAAGCTGTTTTCTTGTTGCAACCCATAGTTAGGTGTTCCGGTCAGCAGGTAAGTGAGCCGCTCGGACTGCTCGTCCGACGCAAGGAATAACATTATACAGGAGGAGACGAGAAAATAAAAGAGAGCACTCCGTCTATCATTAAATATGAAGAAGCCAAGATAAAGAAAAACACTCCGGCTATCATTAAGGTACGGAAGTCAAGACAAAGAAGCATTTCTCTAGCAATTAATGTCTTTAAAAAAGGTCAAATGAAACGTTACTAAAAAAGGTATAAAAGGATATGTTAGGTATGAGGAAAAAGGAGATCAATCTACTTTTCAATTACCCTGTTTCTCTTCCTATTTCTAACTTGAGTGTCAGAGGGTTAATGCTTGAAACTCTTTTACAAATTTAATTTTATTTTACATGTGTTCATCTCGTAGGCGATCACAGCTTCCCGACTTTTCAACTTCTCATATTCGGACAAGAACAGTCAACATCCGATTAGAAAAATAAATGGAAACAATATGGTGTCGACGACTCAGTTCATCTAACGTCGAGAATAATTGATTTAATTAAAATATTTTTATGAAGAAAAAATATATATATTTTAAAAAAAATATATCTTTTCATCATCCAACCCTTCACCTATCTCAACAAAAGTACCTTTACTTTTTTAAATCAAATTATTAAATTTCCGCTCTCTTCTTCGATCTCCTCTTAAAAGTCTGTTTTAGATCAAATTATTAAATTTTGTTCTTGCAGCTCTTCTTTATCCCTTTAAAGATTTTCAAGAACACGTATTGCCGCAAGCATCAATTTCTCGCTTCTGTGAAACTAATGTTATGTTGCATTGGAAAGCCAAATGAAAACTGATTGAAAATATGCCACATCGTGCCACATCAATATTCTAAAAATCTATTAAAACAACTCCAATAGTTAGAATTCTAAAAAATTTTAAATAATTTTTAAGTGATCTAATTAATAACATGTAATTGCATGACTACATGCATATTGCATAAATTTTAAAGAAAAAAACAGTTTTGAAATTTCACTACTGCTCTTAAAATACAAAGTTCAAATCTTACATCCACAATAGTTAAAAAAATTTTGTTCAGTTTTTTCATTTTTCAAACCTCTTTAAAAATCTTGCATTGGAGATGTCAAAAGTAATTACACCAAATTATTTGGTTCGAGTTGATTTTTTCGATGAAACTGAATAATGAACACTCTTGACTTTACATGCATGGTAGTACTTGAGTTGATTTTGTGAGCATGGCATATTGAAAATAATTTTATGCCTTTTCATTACCATTTTTTCAATCTGATAATGGATATTGTTGACTTTTTTATTTCCAGAAAGTCAACATGTGAAAAAAAAAATGTTCGACTTAAGAATTCTGTTTCTACATTAGTTACGTTGAACAAAGACAAGTTTGTGGATTAGAGACTTCTTTATAGAACTTGAGCAACTTTGTGGTAAAAAAAAGTAGTAGATTGCAGGTGCAAGCAAAGCAAATCAAATCAATAAACTTCCATGGCCAAGATGCAGCTCTTTCTTCTTCAGTTGCTTGAAATAATAGCAGCAACGGCTTTGGTTGTTCTTGGTCAGTCTTCATCTTGTATGTACCTAAAAGAAATATTATTCCATAAATAAACTACAAAAATGATGGGATCTTTTGCTGCTCATCATTTATTTGTCTGTAATTTTTTTTCTTTGCTGAATTAAACAAGTTTGCTAATTTCTGAATTCAAGAAAATACAGCTCTATCATTAGACTGCTCATATTCTTTTATGAAGAAAATGCAACTGTATAGGTTTCACCACAAGATGGAGGAGCTGAACCAGAACCTAATCTAGACTCCACGGGTCATCCGATATGGTAAATGATAGTATACTTGTCACATAAGATTGCGGGGTTGAACCGTAGAACTGTCGAGGCATAAATCCCCGGATCTTGTGCAACTCATCCCATCACCACTTACCCTCTCGGCTGTCGTGATTTACCTTTCTCGTGATAGCATGAGGTCAGGTGCGGCGAGAGTGTTGGGGCAAACGATTTCACCTTTTACCACATGAGTCTAACCTTTTGTGTAGGACTTTGAAACCAGAAGGAGACATATTCCAGCTTGGATTTTCTGTCCTGATAAAGATTTAGCGAATGGATATTTAGGAATTCGGTACTACAAGCTCCCGCCTGGACGAAGCATAGTAGTATGCAAGGTCAGAGCCAAGCTTTAGCCTACCCGGGCTATAGCCCAGGGGCCCAGCCAAAGTTGTGTTAAGGGGGAACCTTTGGAGGACATTTGTAGTCCGGGTGGACCACACATCCTGGTAGTATGGGTTGCCAATAGGAACAAGTCTCGGAATAGAGCCTCCTCTTCACTTAACTTGACCTGTGACGGAAATCTAATCCTATTCGACGGAGAAACACTTGTTTGGTCCACGATGGGAACATCCACAGAATCTAATTCTGTACGCTTGCAACTTTTAGACTCAGGTAACCTTATGTTGACGACAGAAAACTTTAGCGGGACTCTATGGCAGAGCTTTGACCACCCAAGTGATACACTTCTCACTGGCATGAAGCTTGGATTTGACCGCCGAAGAAACACTTCATGGAAGCCTGTGTCATGGAGGAGAGACGTAGACCCTTCACCAGCAACTACACTCGCGAGATGGAGACTCATGAGGTTCAAGAGTTCAGAACTAGGAATGGAACCACCAAAATCAATCGAAGCGGACATGGATTCATTGGCCTTCCTATGATGATGAACAGTTCGTTGGCAATGAGAGTAAACTTCACATTCGTATATGATCCTGTTCAGAAATTGAGTCAGACGAAAGCCGACATAGGTGGCACTGGCGTTGACGGAGCAGTTGTTAGTTAGAGCCCTAGAGTCAATCATTTGATGATTGTATTATGGACTTATTGTATCATATTCTTATATAAATAAAGGTATTTGTTTTGGTTATTATACTTACTTGTATTGGTGCCAAATAAACTAAGTATAATAGCGTCCTTGAGTAGAAGGTTCTCACCTATATCAATCGGTTAGTTGAACCGATAGTGAGATGATATAGGGAACACTACTCTTAATCATTCATAGTCGAGTATTAACATTTAGGGACAATGTTAATACAATAAGACTAGCATGTAGATCAACTCGATGACTTGATCTCACAAGTCATGGATATAGAGATATCAAGTTGACACATGGGTATGCATTGGAGAATGTATACTGAATGACCCGCCATGAGAAAGTATCATGGATCGTTATATGAGTGTCATATACTTTCTCATGTGGCTATTAGTATGACTACTAGTCCTTAGACCTGAAGTCACCATGGATCCCTACATAAGGAGTTATGTACTTTGGTTTCGTCAAACGTCACCCGTAACTGGGTGGACTATAAAGACTATTACTGGGTATGTAACGAATTATGCAAAGGGATGTGAGTGATGTAGATGAGATCTATCCCTCCTATATGACGGGAGAGACATCGATATTCTTGATAGAGTGAGACCACGAAGTGCATGGCCATGCCCAAATGAGTCAATATGAGATATTGAGTTTATTTGATTTAGTGAGTCTACTTGGAGATCAAGATTTAGATTGGTCAGAGGATGACACGGTCTATGCCTCACATTGATCAATCTAGATGTCTAGGATAGAAGGACACTTGTCATATATTGTGAGGAGTCACAATTAGTAGTCACAAGGTGATGTTGGATCTCAACATTCTTGTAACTTGGGTAGTAATGATGTGTTGCTAGATACCGCTCATTACTTATGCTCCTAAATGGGTTTAGGGGCATTGCCAACGTTACAAGAACCTATAGGGTCACACACTAAGGACAATTAGATGGAGATTAGGTTCATATGATGAACCAAGAGGATTAGATTCATGTGATGAATCAAATTGGATTAAGAGTAATCCTAATTGGGCTAATTGAGTTGGACTCAAGTTGATTCATGTGTTTAATGAGTCTAATTTAGATTATGACTCATTGAATCAATTTATTTAAATGAATTAGATTCATTATATTAAATTGGCTTGAATTAAATGGTTGGATTAGATCAACCATGAGAGAGATTAAGTCAAGTTTGACTTGACTTGAGAAGAAGATGAAGAGTCAAGTTTGACTTGACTTTATGCCATCTCATTGGTGAGTTGGCATTAAGTGGCCAATGATGATGTCCCACATCATCATGTTTAGCACATGTGTGTGCCACTTAATGGGGGTTACAAATTCTCTTGCAATTTAATGTGGCCCTCCACATTTAATGAAAAAAAAAGAGTTACACTCCATGAAGGTGACCGGCCACTTTTGATTGTGAATGGAATTCATTTTCATTCAAGGCACATTATTCTCATCTTCTTCCTCCTAGTGCTCACTCTTCTTGCTCTCTTTCTCCTCCTTTCTTGGTCGAACACTCTAGGTGCTAGCACACCTTTGTTTGGCTTCTCCACCTATTGTGTTCATGTGGATACGCATAGAGAGTTATCTACCTTGACAACTTGAGATCCGGCACCTTTGGACGAGCGGGATTCGCGAAAGGCACGCATCAAGGGTAAATCTCTTAACATATAGTTCTAGTGTAGATTTATAGGTTGGTAAACTCGTACTCGTAATTTTGTTTTTGAAAGTTTTTACTTCGCACGGATCTGTGGCTGGGGCTTTCAGGGTTTCCGCGACGCGAAAAGCGATTTTCGCGGCCCGAAAAATCCAACAGTAGTGACTTTGACACACCTTGCGTATATGCGCTAGAAATTCGGACTCCCCTGTGGACCCAAAGGCCGGTGCTAATGGAACCGATGGTACTGGAGTCCTGCACACATCCTGACAAGCACACGGAGCGTTAGAGACTAAAAACTAGGGAAAAGATCCTTGGTGCGGGCCCTCCGACGCTCCAGTCAAGTCCTTTTTCTGGCAAAATAATGTACAAAGGAAAAAATAACTATTGAAGATACGTGCGGATGTGCACATACCTGGCCAATTTGAAGAGGATCTCCCATTTTATACAACTCTTCCTGCCTTTTGGGTCTGCACGCTGCCATAGAATGTTGGATGTCAGGGTGTGTCGGGTGAGGGAGGATGTCTAGCAGCCTCCTATTGGTAGGAGGAAGGTTCCTTCCTTAGTATGTGGCAAATCACTGGAATATTTCCTGACTTATGGCAGTTATTCTTCGACAGGAGGTTACGATTCTCTGACACTGTTGTCGCTTAGTGTTATGCGTCTCGCCTAGGTTTGACTGTAGACAACTCGAGATGATTACTTAAATGTCATGTAAGGACTGAGTCTTGATGCTCTGGCTCGTGTGCGGCTATCCAGGGGCTATCAAGGGATTATGCTGGATCGAGTTGAAGAGAATGAACTGTGCAGAATTGTCCAGGAATCATCTGAGATGGTGACTGAGAACTGAGCAAGCATGACCCGACTAAGGAAGAGCTAGTCCGGGATTGTCTAGCATAGGTACTAGGGTCGTACGTAGAGACTGTACTACCTGAGCTTGGATAATCTGAGTAGTGAGTGCTGGTCAGGAGCTGGCAAAAGCATCTGCCCGGGTCTCAACCCTAAGGATCTAACCTGTCTATGTCCAACCAGGCATTACATGGAGGGTAGGTGACAGGGCCATGTGTGAAGACTGAGTTGCCGGACTTGGATAATCTGAGTAGTAGGTACAAGTCGGAACTAGTTGAAGCACCTACTTTGGTGTCAACTCTGAGGACTCGACCTGTCTATATCTGACCAATAATCATATAGAAGACAAAGCAGGGAAGTTAAACCACCACTTCCCCTTGACTATTGACTGTCACGTCTCCTTGACCATTAACTTTCTAGTATTATCGAACCCCCTATATACACACCATATCAGTATCCAACGAAAATGAGATCTATTACATGAATGAACAGATGGACCAGTCAGTGCTATCACAGTCAGTGGTGAACGCTGATGGAAACTACGAGCGGTGGAGTTGGGACAACGGAGAATGAAGACTCTTTTGGTCATTTTCGGCGGATGAATGCGATCATTACAATCTCTGTGGGTGTGGCAGCGTTTGTTCTTGGGGCTACTATGAATTTCTCCTCAAACCAGATTTGGAAGGCGCAGAACATGCAGGTGTCAAACACCGAGAATGCCATAACGTACGACATGATTGATAGTTCTTGTAAAACTTAAGCTGCATGAATTCTGAAACATAAAGAACTCACATATAGGAAATACAAGAACAAAAAGATCTAGTTTCATCAATTAAACATGGCATAAGAAAATAAATACATAAACAAAATAGACAAGGAACCTGATTGAAGAACCATATCCTTGTCTTTAGCGTCGTCGGTTTGATCTCTGTAGAAGAAGATGCAGCGGAAAGGAAGGTCTTCCAAGGGGCTTAGGGGTAACATCGCCGAAAAATTTTAGGTCAATGGGGAACAAAAAAAGCCCTGTCAAGATTCCTCCTAAACCCTTGGGGACCAACTCTATATATAATGGACATCAATTATCAGCCCATAAATAATAATAGATGCGGGACTATAAGTCCATATATATACTGAACATCTATTTTCAACATATAGATAATAATAGATGCGAGACTATAGGTTCTACACATATAAGGTCTACATTCAACAACCGAAACCCAATAAGCTCAAGTTAGATCACTTTAATGAGTTTGATTTGTATTCATATGCACAACTTACACTTAAGCCCACCAATTAGAGATAATAACCAACAATCTCCCACTTAGGCTATTTGTGAGTTGTATATGAAATACAAGTAAAATTTTAGATGATATCAAATTTTATGGGTATAGAATACCCTATAAACAATCTGGTCCATTAACTTCATTGGTATAGGACTAAAAAGGTCATAGCTACTGTATATGATTGTAACAAGCCCTATTAGTAATCACAATACCAATGTCATTAATGACATAAATCAAGATGTAGATGTATAGAGTGAAAATTATATGAAATGTGATCAATACATGTCAATTTTCAACTGGTCCTAAGATGACCTCAAAAGAGGGCAGATCATATTTGTGAAATACTTTATGCTAAACTGCAATAGCAAATCATGATCAACTTTATATTCCTAAAGGAATCTGTATCATATTTACAAACACCAAATGCTAAATATCAGTAGTAAATGATGATATCACAGTCAGAGTGTCAAACAAACATATAAATTTCCATTAATATTTTGAACTTTAAGTTCATACAATAATCAAAACAAAATGTTTGTCTTTATTATCAAATATAGAGCAATAAGATAATATAGACTCTTACTAGATGAGTTCTTCCATAAGAAGGACTCTCATATTCACAACATGCGCATGAAACATCTTAGGCACCAAGACTTTAGTGAGTGGATCGGCTAACATGGAATCTGTGCTGATGTGCTCTACTATAATCTGACTACTCTAAACTATTTTTTTAACCGCTAGAAACTTGATGTCGATGTGCTTGGATTTCGACGAACTACGGTTGTTCTTGGCATAAAGTTCTGTGGCTTTATTATCACAATAGATCCTCAATGGCCTGTCAATGCCATCAATGATCTATAATGTTGTGATAAAGTTCCGCAACCAAATCCCGTGATTGGATGCTTTGTAGCATGTTACCAATTCTGCCTCCATAGTATAAGTGGCTACTAGCGTCTGCTTGATGCTCCTCCAAGATATAGTTCCTCTAGTAAGTATGAAAATATAGCCGAAAGTAGATCTCCTATTATCCAAACATCCAACAAAATCAGAGTCTGAATATCAATCACCTCCAGATGATCTGATCTCCGATATGTGAGTATATGTCCTTTAGTTCTTTGTAAATATCACATCACTCTCTTTATCACTTTCTAATGCGATGGTCCTGGGTTACTTACATATCTGCCTAACATCTCCACTATAAATACTATATCTGGTCGAGTACATACTTGTGCATATATGAGACTTCCCACTGATGACGTATATGGGAATTGTTCCATCTCCTTTATTTCAAGTTCAAGTCGTGGGTACTGCTGCAAGCTGAACTTGTCACCTCTTGACACAGGTGTGTCACCAAGTGTACAGTTCTGCATACCATACCTTATAAACACTTTTTTAATATAGGCTTGGTGGGAAAGTCCAAGACTGCCTCTTGAACGATCATGATAGATCTGTATGCCTAAAACAAAGAATGCTTCATCAAGATATTTCATTTCAAAATTACCAGATAGAAATGACTTGGTTTAATGTAGCATACCCTTATTATTGCTCGCAAGCAATATATCGTCCACATACAAAACAAGTATAACAAACTTGCTCTCACTAAACTTGACATATATGCATTGATTGACAAGGTTCTCTTTAAATCCAAATGAGATAACTACTTGATCAAATTTCCAGTACTACTAACGGGACGTTGCTTTAGACTATAAATGCACTTCTTTAATCTACATATTAGGCGCTTTGAGTCCTTAGACTTAAAGTTCTTTGGTTGCACCATATATATGGACTCCTCTATGTCTCCATTGAGGAATGTAGTCTTTACGTCCATTTGATATAGCTCTAAATCATAATGAGCTACAAGTGTCATGACTACCCTGAGGGAGTCTTTCATCGACACAGGTGAGAAAGTCTCCTTGCAATCAATGTCTTCTTTCTGAATGAATCTCTTGGCAACAAGATGAGCCTAATACTTTTCGACATTGCCCCTTGAATCCGGCTTGGTTTTAAATATCTATTTATAACCAACGGGCTTATTCCCTTCAGGGCAATTCGACAAGTTCCCAAACATCATTGTCTGTCATAGACTTGAGCTCTTCTTGCATGGCGTTAATTCACTTTTCAAGGTTAGAGCATTATTTGACTTCTTGGAAAGATGTATGATCACTTTCCAATCCTATGTCAAAATCATGCTCTTGGAGATAACATAATCATGAGAATTTATGGTTCTCCGTTCCCTTGTGGATCGTCTTAAAGTCACTTGTGTTTAAGGTGGTTGTGGTACTTGCTCATCAAAATGACGTAATACTTCAATTTCAGTGGCAGGTTCCTCCCATTGCATTGGAGATGTCATGGGAATATCTTGGTTCACTATGCTCACTGGATGTGTAATGCCCATAATGTGCGGTATGGTAACCACCCCGCTATTAATCACACTAGTAGTGACCACAGGAGGATTGCCAACACATTCCTCAAAAGATATTTCCCTGACATTATCACTCCCATTGTCCTCCATGAATTTGGCGTCTCCCGTTTGGAAGAAGGATCTATTAGAGAAATCATAAAATTTATATACTCTTGACTTTTCAGAATAACCTACAAAATTATAGCCGACTGTTCTTGATTTCAGTTTCCTTTTATTAGGCCTCTAAAGCCTAGCTTCAGCTGGACAACCCCAAATGTGAAAATGCCTAATGCTAGGTTTTCTATCCGTCCACATCTCAAATAGGGTTTTAGTTATTGCCTTACTAGATACTCTATTGAGTAGGTAAACTGCAGTCTTGAGTGCTTCAACCCACAAAGACTATGGTAGAGAAGTGAAAGTCATCATACATCTTACCATATCTTTTAGGGTTCGATTGTGACGCTCAGCTACACTATTCTGACTGGGTGTACTAGGCATGGTATATTGAGGCACACTCCCACACTCAGCAAGGTAATTCACAAAAAGTCCTGAACGTTATTCACCTGATCCATCATATCGACTATAATATTCACCTCCACGGTCAGATCAGACGACTTTAATTTTCTTACCCAGTTGAAGTTCAACTTCGGCTTTGAAAATTTTGAACATGTCCAAAGATTATGATTTCTCATGAATAAGGTACAGATAGCCAAATCTAGAATAATCGTCTATGAAGCTAATAAAATATGTGTGTTCATTCCAAGATGCCTTAGGGAATGGTACACAAATGTCCGTATGTATTAGCTCCAAAATGTCACTACAATGGCTAGCCCCCTTATTTCTTTTGTTAGTGGTCTTCCCCTTAACATACTCTATGCAGATATCAAAGTCTGACATGTCAAGGGAATCGAGAATTGCATGTGACATTAACCTTTCTAGGAATTATTTGGATATATGTTCTAAACGCCTATGCCGCAACATGGAAGAATTCTCGTTAGTTAATTTGCGTTTCATACCTATACTATGCATTATTACATTGTCAACTATAGGAGTAAAGGCGTTCAATTTATAAAGCTTATCAACTAAGGAACCATTGCCAATCAAAACCGAATTAAAGAAAATACTAAACATTTCATTTCCAAATGAACAAGAATAACCTGATTTGTCCAAACAAGGAATTGAAATTTAGTTCTGCCTGAAAGACAGTACAATAAATGTATTTTCTAAATCCAAAAAGACATCAATTCCTAAATTAAGCCTAAAAACACCTATGAACTCTACTTTAGCCTTCTTGTCATTTCTCGTATAGATGTATCTTTCACCATCAAGCGGATGACGGCTCCTAAGATAACCTTGTATAGTGACACTTATGTGAGTAGTAGCACCGGTATCATCTATCCACCAAGTGGCAGTGGGTATTATAACTAAATTAACTTTCGAACTAACAAAATTTTAAAAACTCTCAAAATCTGCAGTCTGCTTTCCTTTTTCTTTATTGATCCTCTTTCTCTTCTTGCCTGAACCTTGAGATCTAAATGCTAGGTGAGAACTTTCAGGTGTCTCATGCCTTAGTCTCTCCCTTATGTTTTCTTTTCTAGTATACAGCATGGCTACCAAAAAAGGTATATCTGCTACCTTAGCGGCCCCCTAGTGTCAGCCCTACAGATATGGAAGGAGGTACATGCAGGTACACAGGACATAGGCACATAATGGGGTAAATACCACATGGCTGCCAACTTTGTAAGAAGTGTGGTAGTGTCGTCCTTTTCATTTGAGGTGAATCAGTCTGCCAATTGGTTTAGAAAACTCCTAGAATTTTCTCCCGCGGTTATCGACTCTTTAATTGGTGTCGGTATGGATAGTCTCATGATACTTAGACTCATGCTATTTGATTTCTCCCACAGTTGAAATTCAACCCTATGCTCTATAGTGCTAGCACTAGTCAGAGGTACGGGACGATCATTATTTAATACATAGTTTAATATAACTCAAACTTTAATTAGTCATACAATGTGCCTTCCTTTGGGCCGCTCTATTGTGCGCATAATATGATACTTTATATGAGTTATATTTTGATCCATAACTCATAACAACTTTAATCGGCCACATAATATGTCTTCCTTTGGACCAACATATTTTGTCCATGAGTTGAGCAAAATAATATTTTATTCCATAGTTGTAAGCTACCTTATGCATATATCTGGTATAAAAGTAATCTTCCTTTGGGCCGATTAATTTTAGCATAGATATACATCTACCAACATAAAATGCACTAAACCTACCTAAGGTGTCTTCCTTTGGGCCGACACATTAGTTCAACTTAGTAGCACATTGTGTCACGCCCCAGGTAGTCTCTGCCAGAAGAAATTTCGGCAGCATCTCCCCTGTACGGGTGACAATATTAAACTTCCTACAATGCTCTCAGGGTCACATATATCTCGGCCAACACGACCGGAACAATAACAATATATATTAAGCAAGCACCCACGTAGTTTAATAGTAAAACCCAAACATAAGCAGTGATAAGGAAAAACATCTCAAATATCCTACTCAACTACACCCATAAAACTCAAATCTGATATCCTAGTCAACTACACCCATAAAACTTAAATCACCAGCATACATCCAAACGAAAACCCATCGATAATAAGGGATCATACAAGATCCAAGTGCCAAAAGGTACAAGTCTGGAAACGTAGATGATAACATAATAAGAAAACCAAAGAGAAGATCCAAAATGGAAATCCTCGCAACCTGAATGGGGAAACTAGCGACTGGAACTTCTCCAGATAGCCTCAACCTAAAATGGTAATAACGGGGGGTGAGTCCAACACTCAGCGGATACCTAGTTGACATGCATAGTAAATAATAACCAGCAGTAATAAATATGCATACAGTCTCCAGAAGTAATGAAACAATGCAAAACTGAAGATAAGGGAGAAGCTGTACTTATCAGGACCTCCTATCAGAATAATAAGGTCGTCAAACCGAAAATACATGTCCCTGTATGCATGTCAATCATATGCATCCATCCAATATGAAGCAAATACAAACAAAAAATGCATCATGCATATGATGCCAATGACATGTTCTGGTCACCCTTGACGCCAGTCAGCCATCTCACACAAGATGGTGAGACCGAGTGGGTAGGGCTGTGACAACCGTGCACTCTGCCGTCACTGCTCCTGATGAGTGACCGAGTGGACAAGATGCTGTCGGAGTACACCTATCCTCCTACCCCAAATTATAAGTGGGGGAGCGCAATGCTCTCATCTCCCTGAGACAATCCAGAGAAGGCATCCCTGTCGGCTACCACGCTGCGTCACACTACCCATGAGCGGACTAACGGAGCCAAACAGAGCAACCTATTGCAATACACCCTGCATGAATAATAAAAAAAACCACTAACCCATGAGTGGTTGTGTGTGCAGATCCATGTAATTGGTGATATGCTCAACAATAATGGAGCCGACTATCGCACAACATGCAATCATGCAAGATGGTGCATGACACTAAGCATACAAATCATGACCATATCTACCTCCATAAAACATGTACCAAAAATAAATGGATCAAATAAACAGATCTAGGTACACAGGTCAGATATGGTAAATGACTAGTTTGGTATATCACATGTCATGGTATGTCGCTACCTCTATAACATAAATAATAAACAGGGGCATGAATGCTAAACAGGTAACAAACAAAACATGATCAAAAACAAATAGTGACATACCGATGCAGATATAAACATAATTATTACTACTTGTTAAAATCTACTAAGCATATCAACATGACATTATCTAAAAGATAAGTTAAGGTACCCGCCTCAAATAGAATATCTAATCGAACCAATCCGATGTCGAGACGGCCGTCTCGAATCAGAGTCATGCGTCAAATAAAATATAAATATTTTATTTAGTTAAATTCATAAGAATAGCTAAATAAAATCCCTAAGACTAATTTATGGTAAAACCCTAATCAACATAACTATGAACCTACCTAATTGAATCTAACGGGTAATTAGGGTTAGTTACCTTAACCTCTAATCATCCATTAGACTAAAGATCCAAACCTAGTCAATCATACTAATCATGTAATCCAAATCATACCTACTGATCTAACTACAATACGTAGCCAAATTCCTACATCATACCTCAAGCTCAACCACTGTTGAACAAAGATCAAGGTGAGCTGCTGCTGGATTGAGTTGTTGGACCAAGAAAACTCCATAGAGCGAGACTCCCTGCTGGAATTCTTCGCTGACCGATTCAAAGTGAAATCAAAAGTGGAGATCACAGATCAGAGCAAGGAATAGGGTTCACTAATCAAGCAACAACCTAATCTTACCTCAACCGAGACCTTAATCAACAATAATGAAGAAGAGGTCCACTGATCCGATGCTTTCCTACTAGTCTAGAACCGGAAAAATGACCATGAATCCAACAAGAAAGATCAAGCAAGAAGTTCACTGATCAGAGCAAGAATAGAGGTCAAGAGCTCAATCCACAACTCGATACATCATCTACCTTAAGGACCTCTGCTAGGGTACCGCGGTGACGACTTTGACAGTGTCGAGCAAAGACGCGAGAAGAAGGGCTTGACACTGCTTGCTCCTGTTCGAAACCAAATCGAGCAGAGACGCGCCGGCAAAGGACCTAGGGCACGATCGGGAGCATGGCTGGAGTCCGGGAAAAAGAATGGAGAGGTGTCCGCCAGCAACCTACACTCCCTATTTTCCCAAGGTCAGCGACTGGTTCGCGGTTGGCGTCGGCAAGTGGTGGCGATCGGGGCCGGCGCTCGGCGAAGTGGTGGAGCAAAGATTAGGGCACACTCATGAGGAAGAGGAAAGGGGAGAACTCGAAGCTTCCCTCGGTCGGGGATTTTGTACACGAGGGTAGGAGAGGAAGGGACGCGAGCAGCGGCGGCGCGTCGGTTGGGGAAGGGAAGAAGAAACGACAACGACGCGGGGGTGCGGGTCGGGGAAGAAACGGCGAAGGAAGGGAAAATAAAAGAAAATAAAAAGAAAAAAAAAACTTTCCTCGTTAAAATGGGGTAGCCTAAACAGACTTTCCGTGACCTAATATTTATCCCCGTAACCTACACTATATGGCCTTTGAAAAATTCTCAGAAAATTTTCTTATGGTTATTTGCCCTTTTTTGATATTTTACATTCTCCCCCACTAATAAAAATTTGGTCCCTAAATTTTCATTATTTACCATTAGCAAGTACTAGCAAAAGATAAAGAGTATAAATGTTGAACGGTAAATTTAATCCACATACCTCAAGTGAAAAGATAGGGGCATCGAGCTCGAATCGTATCCTCGAGCTCCCATGTAGCCTCCTCGTCGGAATGATGCTGTCATCTGACTTTAACCAGCCGGATAGTCTTGTTCCACAACTAACGCTCTTTTTAGTCTAGAATCCATACCGGAACCTCCTCGTAGGTAACATCAGACTGAATAGGAACTGAGATATCTATCAGCACATGTGTCGGGTCGGATATATATCTCCTCAGCATAGACATATGGAATACGTCGTGAATGCCTGCCAGGGACGGTGGTAGTGCCAGACGATAAGCTACCGCTCCAATCCTCTCCAAGATCTGGAAAGGTCCAATGTATCGTGGAGCTAGCTTACCTCTGAGGCCAAATCTCTTCACCCCTTTCGTGGGTGAAACTCGCAGAAAAACATGGTCACCAGTAGAGAACTCCAGGGGTCTCCGTCTCCGATCAGCATAGCTCTTCTAACGGTCCTGCGCCTCTGACATCCTTCGTCTGATAGTACGAACCAACTCTACCTCCTGCTGAGCTCTATGAGGCCCTAGCAGCTTGGCCTCTCCAACCTCCTCCCAGAGGGAGGGTGTAAAATACCGGAAATTGGCGATTAATGATAAAGGAATTTTTCAGAATTTTTGGAAATTTTTCGGGAATTTTTCGGAACTCATACGGACGAGTTAACGGGGATAAAAACGGGGCCCGGAAAAGCCTATTTAGACTACCCCTTTAAGCGAGGAAATGTTTATTTTCATTTATTTCCTTTTCTTTTTTTTCTTTTTCTTTTATTTTCTATTTTTCCTTCGTTTCCTTCCCCGAACTTGCGTCGAGTCCTCTTTTCCCCGCCGATTCCCTGCCCTAACTTCTCCAATCGGCGCCGATTCTCTCCTTATCTCCCTCACACGCACGCTCACTCTCTCTGCCGCCGACCGACGAGAGACAAGGGAAGCCTCGCCTCCGCCCGACTCTTCTTCTCTTCCGACAGTCGCTCTTGCGGAGCGATCTCGCGGGCCACCGTTGGCCGAGTCGCCCATTGCCGATCTCTCCCCTGCGCTTGATTCGCCGGCATCCGAGCCCCTTCCTTCGATCACCGAGAAGAGCCCCTTCCTCTCTTCTTCCGAGCACCGATTAGCCGACCGAATTCTTCTGCTCTAGATCTATTCTGTGTGGTCTTCACTGTGCCCAGCCGATGCTGCCATCTCTTGACTCGAACAACGCCGACCTCCTCCACGTTGTGTACTAGTTCCAGATGCGGAGTCTGTTCTTCCACTGATCTGGAACAAAGATTGGGGTTTTTAGTTTATTGAGGTGGATCTTGTTTCAGTTGAGGGTCTTTTAAGGAGAAGGTGTTAAGGTTAGTGCTACCAGTAAGTTCTCAAATTTGTTTTTTTTCTTGATGTTGTCTTGATGAATCTGTATCATCTATTATTAATTGGAGCAGTAAGGGGGATTCCAGTCAAGTGTTGTGCACTGTGGGAAAAATTTCAGCAAAGAGGTTTAGTTTTGGTTGGAAATTCTGTAGGTTCAAGGATCTTGATGAATTGTTGATTTGGTTTGCTTGTTCTAATTCCAGCAGCAACTATCTCTTGGCGTGGATCAGTGAGTACGAGGGTAGTCTTGTGCTGTGGATTTTCGTGGATCTGGCAGTCATTTACTTCAGCAAATTCCAGCAACTTCATGTTCTTAAACAAGGCTGTAAATTGAGGACGGTGATTCGAGACGGGCGTCTCGACATTTGGATTGGTTTGATTCAATCTACATTGGAGGCGGGTACCTCTTGACTTATCTTTTATGATATTGTCATTGGATATGCATAGTATTTTATAACTACAAGCAATGAATATGTTTGCCTTTGGTATGTCACTGTTTGATATCCATAGCATGTTAGATTTGTCACCTGTGAAGTATCCGTACTTATATCTCGTGATTTGTTGCCATGAGTACCTTATTGCCATGAGTATCTTAGTTTCTAGAGTGACATACCATGCTTTACTGAGGTTAGGGTTAGACTCTGGATTTTTGTTTCTGACATGTATATCCAAATTATCTGATACTTAGGTTTTTATGCCATGCTTGGATTGTGTATTTCTATTGGTATATCATATATGATTCGTGTACCTAGATCTTGTGGTTTTGATCTGTACATATTGTAGGTACATATGCTATGGAAGGGGGATATGTTTAGGATCTAGGTTGTTATGCCATAGAGGACCAGTATACCCTAGATCCGTGGATTTGACATACTGATACTGTGGTACCCATATTATGTATATATGAATTTTTCTTTATGCTGATCAGGACATTCCATACTTATTATGTTCAGGACATAGGTTTTTGATATTCTATCTGACCTGTGTACTCTAGATCTTGGTATGTGACCATCGATTTTACTGTACTCATTTTATACATATGGATATGGTTATATTGATCAGTTTATGACCATGCTTAGTATCATGCATCATGATTGCATGCTTCGCGATTGTCGGCTCTACTATGGTTGAGCACATCGCCAGTTACATGTACTGCACACACCACCACTCATGGATTAGTGGTATATCGACAGTGTGTGGCGGTTCTGCTGTTTAGCTCCGTTGGTCCGAGGACTCAGCGTGGTAGCCGGCAGTCAGTTCCGCTCTGTTTGGCTCTGCTGGCATTTAGTGTAGCGTAGTAGCCGGGCAGACGGTGGACTCTGTTGGCTCCGTTGGTCGGTGACTCAGCGTGGTAGCCGGCAGAGATACCTCCGTCATCGTGTTCTGGGAGATGAGAGCATTGAGCTCCCCATTTATGATTTGGGGTCACGGGACAGGAGTACTCCACAGCATCCCGTCTACTCGGTCACTCATCGGGAGTAGTGACGACAGACATAGCCCTACCCACTCGGTCTCACCATTTGTGTGTGAGATGACTGACTGGCGTCAGGGGTGACCAGGACGCATCATTAGCATCATATGCATTGATGCATTTATATTTTTTTATGATTGTGTTTGCTGCATTTGGTTGCTGCATTTTGGTTGGATACATACTTTTGACCTGCATACAGGATTATTGACACTTTCGGTTTGACGACCCTTTTGTCGGGATAGGAGTTCCTGGTGAGTACAGCTTCCTCAGTTACCTTTCAGTTTTGCGTATTCCCTATATATGATTAGGAAGCTGTATTCCATGTTTGTTGCTGTTAGATATATCTTACTACTCATGTCCATTGGTATTCGCTGAGTTGTTGAACTCACCCCCGTTGACACTATCTTTTTCAGGTAGCAGGTTATTTATGGTGTCGCTTGGAGCATCCTGTCTGCTGGTCCCCACGTCACATCAGAAGATTTATCAGTTCACGTATGTTTTGTTTGTTTATGTATCAGTTTGTTTAGCTCTGTACTCCGGTTTTATTTTTTTAGTGTTGATGTTGATATGTGGTATTTTGTATTTGTTATTGGTTGTGTAAGCCTAGCCGGCTAGCAGTCTTTGTGTGTTGGTTTTGTTCCAGCCGAGTGGGCTGATGATATATATATAACTGCGTGGTTGTGTGTATATATTCCAGCCGCCTGTGGCTGATGTATATTGTGTATGTAGAAAGTTTCAGATTGTCCGCCGTACAGGGGAGGTGCTGCCGAAATTTCTTCGGACAGGGACTCCTCCGGGGCGTGACAATTTAGTGGTATCAGAGCAGGCATACGATACTTGCTATGTGTTTTGGATTTTTGAGATTTATCTGATACCAATTTATTTGGTATCAGAGATAAGCTTACGAGTTTTATTTCTCGTGTTTCGGATTTCGTGTTTTAGTCTTCTCGATGTGACTTTTTGGATTTTGGGACTTGGCAGAAGCAGGACATCTCCAAGCTATAGGAGGTATGTTGGTATATGTTATCCTACCTTTTTGATTAGTTTATGCCCTGTTCATTATTACAGCCTATGACATGTATTAGCACTCTTTACTAGTATCTGTCTGGTTGTTGTAGCATATATTATATGTGATGGGTTAGCCACTGATCTTGATTGACCTTAATAGAGATTAAGGATTATAGGCTTTGGTGATTTTACATATCATACCCCTAGTAGCTTTAGCTTCTGTTACTACTATTTGGTTAGCAGATTGAGGTACATACCAGTCTCTTCTATTATTAGTTGGATAATGGATAGTATCTATATATTCATGTTGACTTAGCCGTAGAATACCATGTTATCTTAGTTAATTTTATCAGCAGATAATTTGTTTACTTTTGTTAGATCGGTCAGTAGAAGACTGATCTACGTTTGTTGACTTGGGTAGTCGTGATCGATTTACCTTAGATGCTTGTAGAGGCTTTATTTATTCTTGATTAGTTAGTAGATGACCGATTAGATTTGTTGACCCGAACAGTAGGGGATTGACCTACTTTACTTCTAGATGTTTGAATCTTGAGTTATTCGTGGTTAGTTGGATATCTTGAGCACATCGAGTATCTAGCTTATCCTGACGTGGAAAGGACTGAAATAATAGTATATCGTGTCGGCTCGACCAGGTATAGAAGATCGATGTATCCTATTCCATGGGTACTTTAATTTTAGACTGCATGTACCTAATTGGATAACTTAGAAGATGACATAGGGTTTGTGTGGTAGATTGGATTAAATGTGCTGATTATGCATAACTATGAAGTGTACATATGATTGTTATGAGTTGAAGGAGTTCTATGATGGATAGTTCATTTGCTGATAGTGTGAGTATTCACATTTAGATATGGTTATTGTAGGTTTCTTGTGGATTATAGCTATGTAGTTAGCTGTACGTGTCTGATTTACATACTGGATGTATCTTATCGATTTAAATCTGTGACGTGATATGTGCCCTTGTGTTTAGTGTAGTATTTGAGGTATTTTGTTGATTTATAGGATTAGTGAGTGCACTCGTGTCTATCTTGATCTATTGGAAGTATTATGTTGATCTTACTCAAGGTGTATGTATATATGGGGTGAGTATTATTGGAGGTATATTGTCGATTATACCTACGTTGATTTAAGCACACGTGTACGGTATGTATTGTTGGAGATATCACGATGATTTATACCTTTGTTATGAGTATGTTTGGTGTATACAAAATGGAGGATTATGTCGATCATACATATGTTGTGTGTGCACGTGTGCCGGGTGTATGGTTGGTAGCATCATGATGATTCTGCCTATGTTAAATGTAGAATATTAAATGTCTACATTATGACATTGGTTGTTTTACCTTGTCAACTAATTCTCCCATTAGTGGGTGACCGACCCACTAGGAGGATGATAAAGTTGACTATGGATTTGATTTGCTTACTGGGTGGTTATACCCTAGGCTACCCACATTGGTCTGTGGAAGAGAGATCTTGTGCAGTCTCTAGCTAGATAGTTAGGTGCTTGGGGCACTTATGTATTGTTTTTGGTAGAGCGTAGCTCCCATATGTTATGGATTGTTTGTGGTAGAGCGTAGTTTCCACCTATTCTGGATTCCCACATATTTAGGGATTGTTTTGTAGTGGAGCGTTGCTCCTACATATTGCGGATTGTTTGTAGCGGAGCATTGCTCCCATATTTATTGTGGATACATATTTTGGATTATTTGTGGTGGAGCGTTGCTCCCACATATGGAGGATTTCTTGTGGTAGAGCATTGCTCCCACATATGTGGTATTTCGTGTGATAGAGCATTGCTCTCACACTGGAGGTTCTATTCTTTGATGATTATATATCGTTGGTGATTAGATCTGTTTATTGTTGAGGATCTTATTGTTAGGAATGTCTGTGATACGGACATTATGTGTCTTGGTTTTACCACTAGTGCTTGCGGTGCCCTAGATGTTATCATGGACTCGATTATTTGGGTATCCCTAGAATGTTTGGATCGGTTTCCATTGTCTTTGTTGACGATGTTGTGATCTATTTCGGATCTGCGGTGAGTCACGCACGCCATTTTGTATAGTTCTGGAGATGTTTCGACGAGAACATCTATATGCGAAGTTCAGTAGTGCGTTTTGAGATTGTCTTCTGTGAGATTTTTAGGACACATGATGACCAGTAGGAGTATACTATGGTTCCACAGGAGATCGAGTTTGTTTCCGTTGGGAGTAGACGGAGTCTATAGAAGAGGCTCGCAACTTCCTTTGTTTGGCCGATATTTCCGGAGATACGTTGAGAGTTTCTCACGGATTGCTATGCTACTTACACGCCTGACCAGGAAAGGCGTGAAGTTTACTTGGACTGAGGATTGCAAGACCAGCTTCTAGGAGCTAAAGCGGAGACCAGTGTCGGCTCCGATTTTGGTTTTAACTTTTGGAGAGGACGGATTCGTGCTTTATACCGACGCATCTCTACAGGATTTGGCGCTGTTCTGATGTAGCACGACACGGTAGTCTTCTATATTTTTCGACAGTTGTAGAAGCATGAGTAGAACTACCAGTATATGACTTGTGGTTGGCTGTCATTATTTTGTGCCTTGAAGATTTGGCAGCCTTATCTATACGGTGTTACATTTGAGATTCTCACGGACCATGAGAGTCTCAAATATTTGTTCACTTAGAAAGGAATCTAATCTCTGACAGGGAAGATGGATGGAGTTCTTGAAGGATTTTGATTGTACCATTAGCTATCACCCAGGAAAAACTAATGTGGTTGTCGACGCACATAGCCGGAAGTTTAGAGTGACTTTGGCTTGCCACCGAGTTGTGGCTACAGACAGAGCAGGGTATTCTTGTTACCATGGCTGCTTAGTCGTCGATCAGGACGAGGATCCGAGAGCCCTAGGCTGCTGATCAGTATTGGCAGTTTATTTGCAGCCAGATAGCTTCCGGGTAGCAGACCGAATTCACACGAGACGAGGAGGGTGTTATACATTTTCGAGACAGATTTTTGCGTATTTCAGTCTCATCCGGTCTTATAGAAGTTACTTTCCGAGGATCATCGCTCATGATTTGCTGTCCACCCAGGCGGTACCCGTATGTACCAAGATTTGAGGTGTTTCTATTGGTGGAACGACATGATGAAAAACATCGCGAAATTTGTAGCGAGATGTCTGGTTTGTCAGCAGGTGAAGGATTAGCACCAGATACCTGTCGGATTATTTTAGCAGATTCCTATTCCTGAGTGGAAATGGGAACATATTACCATGGACTTTGTGGTGAGTCTGTCTAGAACACGACGAGGTCATTACATGATTTGGGTAATCGTTGATCGATTAACCGAATCTGCGCACTCGTTAGCGATCCGGAAGACTGATTTCCTGGATCGATTGGTAGATCTGTTTTGTCAGGAGATTATCAGATCACGTGGTGTTCAGTTGACTATTATTTCGGATAGAGACCCCCGGTTCACGTCTCATTTTTGACAGAGTCTGCAGCAGGCCTTGGGCACACAGCTCTGTTTCAGTACAGTTTTCTATCCGCGGACAGATGAACGGTTAGAGCGAACCATTCAGACTCTAGAGGACTTGCTGAGGTCTTGTGTATTGGACTTTGGAGGCAGTTGGGAGGACCAATTGCCATGGGTAGAGTTCGCCTACAACAACGGTTTGCATTCGGCTATCCGGATGCCACCGTTTGAAGCGTTGTATGGTAGGCCTTGTCTAATACCCACCCTCTGGGATGAGGTTGGGGAGGCCAATCATTTGGATCTCATAGAGCTCAGCTTGAGACAGAGTTGGTTCATACTATCAGACGGAGGATGGTAGAGGCATAAGACTGCCAGAAGAGTTATGCTGATCGGAGTCAGAGACTTTTAGAGTTCTCCATTTGCGACCATGTATTTCTGCGAGTTTCACCCACGAAAGGGGTGAAAAGGTTGGCCTAAGAGATAAGCCAGCCTGCGATACATTGGACCTTTCCAGATCTTGGAAAGGGTGGGAGCGGTAGCTTATCGTTTAGCGCTACCACCAGCTTTGGCGGGCACTCACGACGTATTCCATGTGTCTATACTGATGAGGTATATATCCGACTCGACACATGTTCTGATAGATATCATAGTGTCGTTCAGCTTGACGTCACCTTTGAGGAGGTTCCGGTACGGATTCTGGACCGGAAGGAGTGTCAGTTGCGGAACAAGACTATCCAACTAGTTAAAGTCGGATGGCAGCATCATTCAGACGAGGAGGCTATTTGGGAGCTCGAGGATACTATCCGAGCTCGATACCCCTATCTTTTCACTTGAGGTATGTGATTTATTTACTGTTCAGCATTTTATACTCTTTACCTGTTGTTGGTACTTGCTGATAGTAGATAACGAAATTTGGGGACCAAATTTTTATTAGTGGGGGAGAATGTAAAATACCGGAAATTGGCGATTAATGATAAAGGAATTTTTTGAAATTTTTGGAAATTTTTCGGGAATTTTTCGGAGCTCGTACGGACGAGTTAACGGGGATAAAAACGGGGCCCGGAAAAGCCTATTTAGACTACCCCTTTAAGCGAGGAAATGTTTATTTTCATTTATTTCCTTTTCTTTTTTTTCTTTTTCTTTTATTTTCTATTTTTCCTTCGTTTCCTTCCCCAAACTTGCGTCGAGTCCTCTTTTCCCCGCCGATTCCCTGCCCTAACTTCTCCAATCGGCGCCGATTCTCTCCTTATCTCCCTCACACTCACGCTCACTCTCTCTGCCGCCGACCGACGAGAGACAAGGGAAGCCTCGCCTCCGCCCGACTCTTCTTCTCTTCCGACAGTCGCTCTTGCGGAGCGATCTCGCGGGCCACCGTTGGCCGAGTCGCCCATTGCCGATCTCTCCCCTGCGCTTGATTCGCCGGCATCCGAGCCCCTTCCTTCGATCACCGAGAAGAGCCCCTTCCTCTCTTCTTCCGAGCACCGATTAGCCGACCGAATTCTTCTGCTCTAGATCTATTCTGTGTGGTCTTCACTGTGCCCAGCCGATGCTGCCATCTCTTGACTCGAACAACGCCGACCTCCTCCACGTTGTGTACTAGTTCCAGATGCGGAGTCTGTTCTTCCACTGATCTGGAACAAAGATTGGGGTTTTTAGTTTATTGAGGTGGATCTTGTTTCAGTTGAGGGTCTTTTAAGGAGAAGGTGTTAAGGTTAGTGCTACCAGTAAGTTCTCAAATTTGTTTTTTTTCTTGATGTTGTCTTGATGAATCTGTATCATCTATTATTAATTGGAGCAGTAAGGGGGATTCCAGTCAAGTGTTGTGCACTGTGGGAAAAATTTCAGCAAAGAGGTTTAGTTTTGGTTGGAAATTCTGTAGGTTCAAGGATCTTGATGAATTGTTGATTTGGTTTGCTTGTTCTAATTCCAGCAGCAACTATCTCTTGGCGTGGATCAGTGAGTACGAGGGTAGTCTTGTGCTGTGGATTTTCGTGGATCTGGCAGTCATTTACTTCAGCAAATTCCAGCAACTTCATGTTCTTAAACAAGGCTGTAAATTGAGGACGGTGATTCGAGACGGGCGTCTCGACATTTGGATTGGTTTGATTCAATCTACATTGGAGGCGGGTACCTCTTGACTTATCTTTTATGATATTGTCATTGGATATGCATAGTATTTTATAACTACAAGCAATGAATATGTTTGCCTTTGGTATGTCACTGTTTGATATCCATAGCATGTTAGATTTGTCACCTGTGAAGTATCCGTACTTATATCTCGTGATTTGTTGCCATGAGTACCTTATTGCCATGAGTATCTTAGTTTCTAGAGTGACATACCATGCTTTACTGAGGTTAGGGTTAGACTCTGGATTTTTGTTTCTGACATGTATATCCAAATTATCTGATACTTAGGTTTTTATGCCATGCTTGGATTGTGTATTTCTATTGGTATATCATATATGATTCGTGTACCTAGATCTTGTGGTTTTGATCTGTACATATTGTAGGTACATATGCTATGGAAGGGGGATATGTTTAGGATCTAGGTTGTTATGCCATAGAGGACCAGTATACCCTAGATCCGTGGATTTGACATACTGATACTGTGGTACCCATATTATGTATATATGAATTTTTCTTTATGCTGATCAGGACATTCCATACTTATTATGTTCAGGACATAGGTTTTTGATATTCTATCTGACCTGTGTACTCTAGATCTTGGTATGTGACCATCGATTTTACTGTACTCATTTTATACATATGGATATGGTTATATTGATCAGTTTATGACCATGCTTAGTATCATGCATCATGATTGCATGCTGCGCGATTGTCGGCTCTACTATGGTTGAGCACATCGCCAGTTACATGTACTGCACACACCACCACTCATGGATTAGTGGTATATCAGACAGGTGTGTGGCGGTTCTGCTGTTTGGCTCCGTTGGTCTGAGGACTCAGCGTGGTAGCCGGCAGTCAGTTCCGCTCTGTTTGGCTCTGCTGGCATTTAGTGTAGCAGCGTAGTAGCCGGCAGACGGTGGACTCTGTTTGGCTCCGTTGGTCAGGTGACTCAGCGTGGTAGCCGGCAGAGATACCTCCCCGTCATCGTGTACCGGGAGATGAGAGCATTGAGCTCCCCCATTTATGATTTGGGGTCACAGGACAGGAGTACTCCGACAGCATCCCGTCTACTCGGTCACTCATCAGGAGTAGTGACGACAGAGTGCACGGTTGTCACAGCCCTACCCACTCGGTCTCACCATTTGTGTGTGAGATGATCGATGGCGTCGGGGTGACCAGGGCGCATCATTAGCATCATATGCATTGATGCATTTATATTTTATGATTGTGTTTGCATTTGGTTCTGCATTTTGGTTGATACATACTTTTGACTGCATACGGGATTATTGACACTTCGGTTTGCGACCCTTTTGTCGGGATAGGAGTTCCTGGTGACAGCTTCCTCGGTTACCTTTCGGTTTTGTATTCCTATATATGATTAGGAAGCTGTATTCCATGTTTGTTGCTGTTAGATATATCTTACTACTCATGTCCATTGGTATTCGTTGAGTTGTTGAACTCACCCCCGTTGACACTATCTTTTTCAGGTAGCAGGTTATTTATGGTGTCGCTTGGAGCATCCTGTCTGCTGGTCCCCACGTCACATCAGAAGATTTATCAGTTCACGTATGTTTTGTTTGTTTATGTATCAGTTTGTTTAGCTCTGTACTCCGGTTTTATTTTTTTAGTGTTGATGTTGATATGTGGTATTTTGTATTTGTTATTGGTTGTGTAAGCCTAGCCGGCTAGCAGTCTTTGTGTGTTGGTTTTGTTCCAGCCGAGTGGGCTGATGATATATATATAACTGCGTGGTTGTGTGTATATATTCCAGCCGCCTGTGGCTGATGTATATTGTGTATGTAGAAAGTTTCAGATTGTCCGCCGTACAGGGGAGGTGCTGCCGAAATTTCTTCGGACAGGGACTCCTCCGGGGCGTGACAGTGGGTGTCCGACAAGGCCTATCATACAACATTTCAAACGGTGTCATCTGGATAGCCAAATGAAAGCTGTTGTTGTAGGCGAACTCTACCAATGGCAAATGATCCTCCCAACTGCCTCTGAAATCCAATACACAAGATCTCAGCAAGTCCTCTAGAGTTTAAATGGTCTGCTCTGACTGTTCATCAGTCTGCGAATGGAAAGTTGTACTGAAACGAAGCTGAGTGCCCAGGGCTTGCTACAAACTCTACCAGAATCGGGACATGAACCGTGGATCTCTATCCGAAATAATAGTAAAAGGAACACCATCTAATCTGATGATCTCTCGACAATACAACTCTGCCAATCGATCTAGAGAATCGGTCTTCCGGATCTCTAAGAAGTGCGTGGATTTGGTTAATCGATCAATGACTACCCAAATCGTGTCATGGCCTCGCCGTGTCCTAGGCAATGCCACCACAAAATCCATAGTGATGTGATCCCATTTCCACTCTGGAATCGGAATCCTCTGAAGTAATCCGGCAAGTCTTTGGTGCTCAACCTTCACCTGTTGACAGACTAGACATCTAGTTACAAATTCTACAATGTGTTTCTTCATGCCGTTCCACCAATAAGAACACCTTAAATCTCGATACATGCGGGTCCCGCCTGGGTGGATAGCAAATCGAGAGCGATAAGCCTCCTGAAGTAGCTCTTGCAAGATCGGATGAGTCTGAGGTACGCATAATCTACCTCAGAAATATATAATACCCTCCTCATCTCGTGTGAACTCGGTTTGCTGTTCGGAAGTTATCTGGCTACCAATGGACTGTAAGTGATGATCACCGACCTGTGCCTCTTGGATCCTCATCCTGATCGACGACTGAGCAACCATGGTAACCAACAACCCTACTCTGTCCGTCTCTGCTCCTGAAGACCCAACTCGGAAAACCCCTGAATTAAGTCAGTGACTGAAGCTCGATGGCAAGACAAAGTCCCTCTGGACTTCCTGCTGAGTGCATCGACAGCCACATTAGCTCTCCCCGGATGGTAGCTAATGGTACAATCATAATCCTTCAGGAACTTCATCCATCTCCTCTGTCGGAGATTGAGTTCCTTCTGAGTGAAAATATATTTGAGACTCTTATGATCCGTAAGAATCTCAAAGGTAATGTCGTACAGATGATGTCGCCAAATCTTCAGAGCAAAGATGATGGCGACTAGCTCCAAATCATGTACTGGGTAGTTTTTCTCATGCTCCTTCAACTGACGAGAAGCATAGGAGACTACCCTGCCATGCTTCATCAAAACAGTGCCCAAACCCTGAAGAGACGCGTCGGTGTAGAGTACACATCCATCCTCTCCGGAGGGTAAAACCAAAACTGGAGCCGACACTAATCTCCGCTTCAACTCCTGGAAGCTGGTCTCGCAGTCCTCAGTCCAAGTGAACTTCACGCCTTTCCTAGTTAGGCGTGTCAGTGGCATAGCAATCTGGGAGAAACCCTCGACGAATCGTTTATAATATCTAGTTAGTCCCAGAAAACTACATATCTCTTGAACTGATTTCGGTTGGATACACTGTAGGCATTGGGGGCACGGGCGCTGCTGGTGCCGGGTACACGGTAGTTCCATGTGGTGGTGGTGTCGGGTATGCCGCAGGCTCTGCTGGAGCAGGTGTCGGGTATACCAGTGGTACCCCTGGTGGTACCGTAAATACGGTAGGGGTGGGTACAGCCGAGGTAGGTACCTCTAAAGGAGCCATCGGGGTCTAAGAGCTCGACGCGTCCGCAATATCCTGATTCTGTCCCTGACTGACAGGCTCAACCCCAGTAGGTATCTCTGGCAAGTCCAGAGATTCCAAAGTCCTCATACGTGGCCGTCCATCACCATGTCTCGCAACTATACGTGTAGATCTCCTCATATTCGTTAAGTTATAACACAAATATCACTACAAATATAAAATCTATAAAATTACCATTATACCTATTTACCGTCTGGAGATGCTCTGTCGCTGTCCAGACCCCCTTTATGACCTCGGAATTCCATACGAGAAAACCAATGGAAATCCATACAAAAACTGAAAATAAGTACCCAAGTTCACTGGCAAACTTGGGCTAACCTAAAAATCCAAAACACCAAAAGCAGGTATTCGTAACCCGCTCTGATATCAAATAAATTAGTATCAGATACTCTTGAAAATCCGTAACACGAAAAACAACAAGTATCGCCAACCTGGCTCTGATACCAAATAAATTGTCATGCCCCAGGTAGTCCCTGTCCGAATTAAATTTCGGCAGCATCTCCCCTGTATGGGTGACAATCTGAAACTTATACATTGCCCTCAAGGCCACATATACCTCGGCCAACACGGCCGGAACAATAACAATAATAAAAATGCAACAACCAAGCATCCACGCAGTTTAATAGTAAACAAACTAAAGCAGTGATAAGAAAACCCAAAAATAACCCTACTCAACTACACCCATAATGCTCAAAAACACGACAAAACAAAATCCACTCACCTCTTCTGTCGTCCAGGCAGGCATGTAGTAAAACAAATCCACATAAACTCATCGACAACATCCATAAAGTAAACTAATACAAGTCCAGATAGTGCAATAAGAAAATAAGAACCAAAGTCCGAAAGCAACACATCCTCATGACCTGCAGGGGACTAGCGACTGGAACCCTCCAGACAACCTTAACCTGAAATGTAATAATAACCACGGGGTGAGTCAACTCCTCAGTGGGTAACAACTGATATGCATAATAAAAAAAATAACAACTAGCACTAATCATGCGTACAGTCTCCTGATATAAGAATGATAAATACAACTGAAATAAACAGGAGAGAACTGTATTAACCTGGACCTGAGTATAAGTATAACAATCCAAAAGGTATAGAAATCCTGTATGCATGTCAAACAAATGCATCCATCCAATATGCAGCAAATAAATATAGCAAACACAAGCAATATATGCATCAATGTGTATGATGCCAATGACATGTCCTGGTCACCCTTGACGCCAGTCAGCCATCTCACACACGATGGTGAGACCGAGTGGGTAGGGTTGTGACAACCGTGCACTCTGCCGTCACTGCTCCTGATGAGTGACCGAGTGGACGGGATGCTGTTATAGTACACCTATCCTCCTACCCCAAATAATAAGTGGGGGAGCTCAATGTTCTCATCTCCCTAAGCCAGTCCAGAGGAGGGATCCCTGACGTGCTACCACGCTACGTCATGCTACCCATGAGTGGACCAGCGGAGCACCGACAGAGCACCTGCTGCAAGACATCCTTCCTGATAAAAACCAATACCCCATGAGTGGTTGTGTGTGCAAATCCATGTAACTAGCGACGTGCTCAACAATAATAGAGTCGACTATCGCACAACATGCAATCATGCGAGATGGTGCATGACACTAAGCATAGAAAATATCCTGAACCTATCCATATATATAATGTGTACCCTAAAACTAATTGACCAAATCAATGGTCAAGGTACACAGGTCAGAAAAGGTATCAAAACCTAGATCCTAAACATAATAAAAACATGGTTGTGTCATTATCCCTATAAGCATGTATAATCATGTAGGTACTAACATGAAGTGCATAACAAATAAACAAAACAAGCATGTAACAGATCGAGTAGTGACCAACTGAAGCAGATAAGAAACATAATCATTGTTATTTGTTAAAAACACTACTATGCATATCAAATGACATAAAGTCAAAGTACCCGCCTCCAATCGAAAAGTCCAAACCGGTCCAAATTCGACGTCGAGATACTCGTCTCGCATCAAAGTCCTATGTCACCAATATATATATATTTTTATTTAACTACAATTCAAACGAATAGCTAAATAAAATTCCCTAGACTAATTTAGGGTAAAACCCTAATCATCTAACAAAATCCAATACACATGATCTACAACTAAGCAAATGCTAAATTCATAGATCACATAAATCACAAAATGTATCAATATCACCACTCTTTACCTAAAAATTTCTAAAAATTCTGGAAAATTTCCTTATCATTATTCGCCATTTTTTGATATTTTACAGATTTTCCCACCTGACTTCACTCGCTAGAATTTCCTCACTGCCTAGGTTCACTTACTAGGACTTCCCAATTGCCTGGCTTCGCTCACCAGGACTTTCTCACTGCTCGATTTCACTCATAGAACTTTCCATCTGTCTGGCTTTACTCACTAGGACTTTTCAACTGCCTGACTTTACTCACCAAGACTTTACATCTGTCTAGCTTTACTCACCAGGATTTTTCAACTGCTTAGCTTCACTCACCAGGACTTTTCATCTAGCCGTCTTCACTTACTAGGACTTTCCAACTGCCCAACTTCACTCACCAGGACTTTTGAACTATCCAACTTCACTCACTAGGACTTTTCAATCGTCCGACTTCACTCACTAGGACTTTACATCTGTTTGGTTTCACGCACCAAGATTTTTTACACCAAGGACGAGATACTTAAAGAATAACAGAGACAAGTCACAGAGTTAACAGAGCGTCTAGCGACGCAATATCTTGATGATCGTGAGGTACGTGGTCGAAGTCGTGACAGGCAAATTCTGGCTAAGAAAGTCTCATATTATGATCATAGTGCTCGAGATCTTAAAGGTCATAATTTTTTTTTTATTTTAATTTGGATAAAATTTTTCTTGAGAAAAATATGGATGACAAGATTGAAATAATCGGTGATCCAATTTATGATGAAGATGAGACTGAGTCGACTAGTGAGCCAATATATGATAAGGTACTTTATGGTGATGATTGTGAGATTTTAGTAATTCTTGAGATTATAGATGGCAGATCATCTAAGGATGCAGTGCATGTTCCATCAAAGTCGCCCATAAATTTGGTCGAGTTAATGTCAGAGGATCTTCTCTCCGTTCTACCAATTATGAAATGACTTTTGATTTACCAGGACTTGAGGACTTTTAATCTTGAAGATACTACCTTGAACTTGAGGATGAGTTCTTTACAACACAGTGAGTCGAACGAGGAGCATCCAATAGCACGATCAATTTATGTCCTCTGATATGACTATGTTCCCCTTCGAGCTATGACGAGAAGAAAATAAGGCTACCAACCTCCCTTTTGGGTATTGAAGAAGGGCGATCAATAGTACTGACAAAGAAGATAACCAACCCATGGCCTATAGACTTGGTTGCTCTCTATTCAAGTACCGGACGAGGCAGAATCATCTTTCTAGGGCCGACACGACCATACCGTGCCCCTGGCATGAGCGTATTATGCTATGTCTTTTGATGAACTCTAGATTTGGACTTTTAATTTTTTTTCTTTTATTTATTTTAAAGTTTTAGGATTGGTTTTCTTTTCAAAAAATTAGTTTAGATTTTCCTTTTTTTTAGGATGAGTTTTCTTTTATCTGTTGCGATTTTTTCTTATATCTTAGGTTATTTAACCAATGGTTGACTCTTGTAAAAATATGTTGAGTTTGGTTTTGATTTGAATAAAATTTTATTTTCATTTAAACCTAGAGGTGGCTCCTCTTTTTTTACGAATTATTTTCCTATATCTTTCTCTACAAACCTCTAATTTGAACGTTACACTAAGAGATTTTTCCTCTACGTCAGATAATCTCTTGTCAAAGCTGCAAAACTAGTATTTTTTATGTTGGTCCAATCCATGATGGAACTCAATATGACCCTTCAAATTTTAAAAGAGCATAACTTTTGACTCATGACTTGAAATCAGGTTATATTAGTGACCACGCGTGTAGAATTCGAAAACTTACGTTTCTTATTGGTGAAACTATAATCGCTAAATTTTAGCCCCAAATTCCACCGTTTAAACCCTTTTCATAGTCTTTTTACTATTTTTAGTAATTTTATTTTTAGGGTATTTAGGATAATTTTGGTATTTATGTATTTGTAGGAGAGAATTTGTCTACGTTATGTTTTGAGTTAAGATCGTTCAATTATGTACTTTTCTTTTTTGGTAAAAGATTTAGTTCCTTCCTTTAAAAAATTAGAATTAACATCGGTTAATTGTAATTTATTTTATTTATTTAGGTCTTTGGTTGTGATCTATATAAGAGTCTTATTTAGTTATTGAGAAATTATCTTTTATTCGTAATAAAATTTATTAGTGTGGTAAAACACGTATTTCTCTTCATTTTAAAAGGGTCCTCGTCTTGTTTTCTCCTCAATCTTCCTTTCTCGGTAGCCCACAAGATAATCATTATCCTATCCGATGTCAATTCTTTATCATGATTAATCAAGGGCATTACTCAATCAATGGTAGCTGATCCCTTCACTGACTTTCAAAATGGTTTCTCCTCCTGCAGAGATGACGCTGTTAAAATCAGAATGCAAATATCCCTTTGAGGTGATCATTTATAAAATAGGGTTAATCCTTCTTATTGGTTGATTCCTTAACATTGATAATATATTTGGTCAACTCCTTAGCTACCTGATGTGCCATTATGTTGGATTCTGGTGAAATCTAGGCATTAGTTTAAGCAAGCAAAATAGTTTCTTCTAGCCTTTTAACTACGAATCACTCCATAAACTAGATCAAATACATATTAGAATAAACCTGAAGCAAAACATTCAGTTAAACTTTACAAAAATTGGCATAAACTTTAAACATAATATTGAAAGTTCAATCAAGACTCAGTTATATATGTAAATATGAAGTGAACTTTCCTACTATCTAGGTTCCAACACAGAGATTGAAACATTATTTTCAGAAATTTTCATTAGAATTCCCTTGCTTCTACTAGAGTTTTCTCTCCTAGGAATGTCATTTGATTCACTGGTAGTGTTACGGTTACTGAGAAATGCTGGTGCTGAAGGAGTGGGAAGGTTGACAAAGAGGCTAGCTGTTGAGCATAAGCACAACATTGGCCATGGTGGGTCTTTGAATTGGGTCTTCTTGCATGCATAGTAACCCTATATGTATGCACCTTAATATTTGCGGAGCTTGATATTGTTCAACTAGACCTTGATCAATCACTCACAGGGCATTTCCTTGGGTCCAATGACGCCAGACCACCTAAAATGAGATGATAGCATGTGTAATTAAGAACTTTACTCTTTTTTGAATAAAATGTGTATCAAATTTCCATCACTCAATACAAGAGAGGATTAATACTTACATGAGTAACCATTTCAATTGGATATTCGGATCCTCGGTGACCATTATTCTTCTGACCAGTTAGGATCTCCAAGACTAACACACCATAGCTATACACATCTGATTTAACTGAGAAGAGTCCATGAAGGGCATATTCCAGTGTCATATATCCACTATCATTAGCAAGAAATACACTTTGAGACTTTCTCTATTATTCGAAACTTTCTGTTTATTTGATGTGGTAAATTTGGCCAACAATGATAAATAGAGTGTTTGCTTACAATGTTCCAGCAATTCTTCTAGTGTTTCCTTGGGTTTCATCTACACCAAAAAGCTTCGCAAGACCGAAATCTGAAATTTTGGGATCCATGTTTGCATCTAACAAGATGTTACTAGCTTTTAAGTCCCGATGAATGATCTTCCATGGTGAATCTTCATGAAGATAAAGAAGTCCTCGACTAATGCCCTCAATGATCTTAAACCTTCTTGCCCAATCCAACTGCTTTCTTTTTGAATTATCTGCACCATCCATATGTAATATTTGGTTACTAATTTTGATGATCATGGTGTGTGCAATAGAGGACAAAACTATTCATGTAATCTTATACATAACCAATATAAGAACATATATTTGAGAATGGAATTGAACAACTACACTACTAAGTACTCTATTTGATTAGCAAACTACTAGATAATCAATTCTATGGATTGAGGATATTGTCATGCAAAACAGAGACTGAAATTATACCAAACAAAAACTTGTCAAGACTTGTATTAGCAAGGTAATTGTAAACAAGTAGTTTCTCCTCTGAATCTAGGCAACAACCCAACAGCCGCACAAGGTTTCTGTGTCGAAGTTTGGCAACCAAAAACACTTCGGGGGCGTTTGGTATGCGCATTTTCCATTTTCATTTTCTGGAAAACGCGCGTTTTCTGGAAAATGGTGTTTGGTTTGCGTTTTCCGCGCGCGTTTTCTAAAAATTTGGCTATCGTTTTCTAGAAAAACAGAGAATGACAAAAAGTCGTTTTCTGTTTTCTAGAAAACGCGCGTTTTCCAGAAAATGAAAATGAAAACGGTACAAACCAAACGCACCCTTCATTTTTCAACTCATCTAGTCCTTGTCCTGAGCTTCTTGAAAGTCTTTTTACTGCTACATGCTCTCCGTTCTCCAGTGTTCCCTGTTGTCAAGTGTCACCAGAATTATTACTCATTTGTCAAGTGGAAGAATCATTCACAGTTATATAATGCATTCCTTAAATCTTAGGTTTGACCTTATAAACAGACCCAAATCCTCCTTCTCCCAACTTATTTCTATCAGAGAAGTTGTCTGTAGCTATCCTAATAGCCTCCATATCAAACAGTAGTGATTCTGTACCTCTTATGTCATGTTGATCTGTACAAAAAATATTTTCCGTGGTAAAGCATAAGCAGGTATATATGTTCAAACACCATATAATAATAGTTTAGTAGCCATACTGAATGTTGCTGCAAGTAGATTCCCTCTTCGTATCGTTGCTTTTTTTCTTCGACGGTAAATAAAAATGGCACAAAGGAATAACAGTGCTGCAGCAATAGAGACGACAATAAATAGAATTCTTCTCCCCGTGCTGTTTTTTCCTAAGCAAACATAAAAAAATAGATACAAATTTCATTGGAGGTCTAAAAGAGAAATTGTAACAGTGAATAAACATAAATGGATAAATTAATGAAAAAAGACAGATGTTTTATTAATCGTACTTGGGTGATCCAATTCTCCTGCGAGCCGAATATATAAATCATCTCCTCCAAGTACAAAAATCCTGAGATCCAACAGATCACTAGGCCAAGTTATGCATCCATAAAGCCCACTAATCACCGCATACGCCACTCAGGAGCAATCCTTCAAGCACAAATTCTTGCAGTCATCGAGACTCATGTTTCCTCGTGCTGTAGCGTTCTCAGGGTCGGGCATCTTCAAGTTCTGCACCTTTGAAAACTGGTTCGACGAGCAATTCAAAGGCTTCTCCCTCTGGCACCCGGCCTCGCTTCCGTTCTCTGCAATCTTTATGAACCCCTCCATGCAATCGCAGTTGACGGTATAGTAGTTCCAGGTGCACACGCTGTTGCGGCCGCAACGATTATACTCATCGCACTCGTTCTCCGGAACCGACCACATAAGTTGCCACTCTCCCTTGCCACCCCTGTCAAGAATCCAATTCTGGACGACTCCATTGGCATACAACACTGACCGTAACAACACCGGCGTCGGCGAGGACATGTAATTGACCGTAAAGTAGGTCTCATTCTCGTTGGAAACAAACTTGGGCCTTGCTGAGCTCGCCATCGGTGGAAGGCTGATGGATGCATATTCGTTCCATAGGCCGCCGCGATGGTATTTGGCGGATCTGTTCAACGTGATAAAATCCGGTATAGGTTGAGCACGAATCATCTGGATGTAGTCTCCCGGAGAAGGATCTCTGGAGTTTTCCCATGACACTTGCCGCCGTGATGTGTTGGTCTGGTTGACAAATCCAAACTTCATGCCAGGGAGATACGTCTGGCTGTCGGGGTGGTCGAAGCTCTGCCATAGAATCGAGTTGCTGTTGTTTAGCACGAGGTTTCCAGATTCTAAAAGCTGCAAGCGTGCAGAATTGAGTTCTGTGGATCTCGTTCCCGTCGACCAAACAATTTTGTCTTCCTAAAATAAGACAAGATTTCCATCGGAAGTGAGGTTGAAGGATGCCATGGATGTATTGACAGACTTGTTCCGATTGGCGATCCATACTACAGTAGCTTCTTGCGGTGTGAGATTGCAGTACCAGATTCCTAAAGATCCATTCGCTGAACTATCATTTAGACTGAAGAAGCCCAGTTGGAACAATTCTCCTGTCGATATCAAGGTTTGTCCCTTGACAAGTGAGCTATTCTGGATCATGGTAGCTCCTGTACCAACGTCATAAATAAATAAAGAAATATTTACCAAATAACATTCCTATTATTATTATTTCTAAATCTCCATCCGCCACATCTGATTTGCTCTATTTTTTGTCCTCTATTTTTTGTCCGTCCAAATCAACCATCCGCTGGCTAGTTGAAAATTGATTAAAAACGCTCTCCTATTTTACGATCCTATGAATTCTAAATTTATATCAAATAAACATTATTATATTTTAAATATATTTTCCTTTATTTTGAAGTACTGACGAACTAAAAGTATTTTCTAAATTTATCTATAACCATTTAAACTTTATAAAATTGTCAAATATTCTTGACCACTAATATTGTCCAAAAATATTTGACCTAAAGGTCTTAAATTTATGTCAAATACTTCTATTATTTTATTGAATTTTGATAAATAAGCATCATCCCCAGTGCACAAAGTGACCCCGGAGAAAAATTCATTCTACGCAGTCTTACTTATAAGATCGAGATTATTTTCAAAATTCGAATCCGTGACCTTTTGATCACATGGTAGCAATTTTACTATTGCACCAAGACTCTCCTTCATTCTAGTTATAGTGTTCCCGAGTTATAAACGCATAAAAAAATTTAGAAGTTTTTAATCGATTAGAATAGCGTCTAATTGACAATTAGGTGAAGTCCCAAAGGATGAGTTTATTTAAATATTTAGTAAAATTAAATGTGATATATTATTAAAATAAATTAATAAAATCCATAACAATAAACTTGGATATCTTTCTTAAACGTACCAGAAGATGAGGACTGACCAAGGATGAAGAGCATGAGTGCTAACAGATAAAAAAAGAGCTGCATCTTCCCAATGGAAGCTTAAGCTTTATGATTCTGCGTTTGCTTGCGCCTGCTGCAATACAATCTGCTCTATTACCTTTTAGAGTTGCTACAAGTCCTAACAAAAAGTCTCAATTTATTACCTTTTAGAGTTTCTAGTCAACGCGACTTAGCTTAAGATTTAGAGAACTGTGTGCGTGATTAATTTGGAGAGTTGAGAATGGCGGACTAATTCAATAAATTGTCAACATCTGATTGGAAAAATAGATTGTTAACACCCGATTAGAAAGAGTCAACAATATTTATTATCAGATTGAAAAATGGAAATGAAAAAGTTCCTCTCAATCCCTTTCAATAATTATGACCATGATGACTAAATCATGCTTGCATAATTTCTTTGATTAGTGATAACATAGCAAGATCTAAGATAAGAAAAATGTGTTACGATGAAAATGGTTCAGTATTAACCATTCAAAACTAGAATATTCAGTAATATGTAGGGTTGAAAATAGAGCAGAAAAGACAAATAGAACTAAATCAAATCAAATAAAAGAAATATAAAAAAAATTGGCTTCTTGGATTTTTGTTTTCATTTTAGATTGATTTAGGTATAAAGGTATACATGCATACATATCAAAATGGCAAAACCAATATATCATTTGATGAATCTTTGGTATGAAAAATTGAAATACATTTTATTTTCATTTCAAGTTTGGTTCGGAATTACCAATTTTGGCTCAGTTCAACTTACGTTTGAAAATTTTTCATAATGCCAATTCAATTTGGTCTGAACTTGTTTAGTAAATAGACAAATGAATCATGTTGACTCAAGTACTATGAAGTAAAGTTAAGGGTGTTAGTTAGTCAGTCTCCCCAAATAAATCAACTCGAACCAAATAGTTTGGTTTAATTACTTTGACCAAATTGATACGATCGATTTTTCAATCGATCAAAGTAAAACTAAATTTGGCTTATGACTGGAGATTTTTTTTTTTAAAGAAAAAAAAGTTGGTTGTCGGCTCCATGTTGTTTCCATTTTTTTTTTTAATCGGATGTTGACAAATTATTGAATTAGTCAGCGATTCTACAAATTAGGCAGACAGACAGTTCTTTCAGTATTAATTTCCAGACACAGCCAAGTCCATTGACTTACTTCTTGCTCTACGATTCGATTTTCAAACTGTTATTCCACCACAAAAAAATAAATAAGGTGTTAAATTGAGATCATAAATTGAGATTTTTGTAAAAATTTGTAGCAACTCTAAAAGGAAATACAATAGTAGATTTCAGGTGCAAGCAGTGCAAATCATAAAACTTCTACAGTGCAGATGCAGCTCTTTCCTTTTCAGTTCCGGGAAATAATAGTAGCAGTAATATTCTTCGTTTTGGGGGAAAAAAAAAATCTTAGTCCAGAAATACATTAATTATAACACCATACTCGTAGGATTTTATACATTTATTTATTGACTTTTGTGCAGAAGATACAATGATCTAGAACTGCCCATGGAATGGATATACATAGGGATCTGACATGACAATCTCTCAACCGGAGAATGCGACGAAGTATGGACGGCCAAAAGGATCAAGCCCTTCATCACTTCTACAACATCCTTCAACCTGACCTCCAACGGAAGTCTATCCTATTTGGCTAAGAAACAATTGTTTGTTGGAACTCAATCGTTTGATTCAACATCCAAAAAACTTGCATGAAGGCCCCCTTGAAATAGGGATCATATGAAAAAAAATGTCTCTTTATCAGTGCACAAATTTGAATGAAACTTAATAATAAGGGGTTTCACAGAGAAATCTTGTTAATCTTCAATATAAGAGATGGGCATCTATCTTTTCATTATTGAATATATATAAGAGGCCAGATTCCTCCATTAGTATATTTGTTCACATTAGTTAATTCGACAAATTTCATAAATGTTTAAAATATATTAATTCCTCTAATCTTGCAAAAATGGATCTTTAGATAGAACTAAATATTTATGCTCTTGATATTTCAGATGGGTTTCTTCAGTCTAGATGACAGTTCAGGGAAGGGATTCATAGGAATTTGTACTGCAATCTCACACCAGAAGGCACTGTAGTATGGATTGCCAATAGATAGAAAAGGAGCAGATCTTTTAGTCTATAAAAAAGTGGATAAGGGATGGTCAACTTCCAATTGCGACCGGATCGTAATTGCGATCCGGCCGCAATTAATTAATTGCGATCATTTCATGGGTTCACCGTCCACATCAGGTTATAATTTGGATCAGAGCGGCGGCCAAAGGCCCCGGAGATCGTCGGAAGTGGACAAGTATCCAGGTTATCGGGCGCTGAGCAGGGGACGACCTCCAAGCGGCCTCCGGCTGCCCGCTCTGATCCAAATTATAACCTGGTGGGGACGATGAACCTACAAAGGAATTACAAACAATTACGGCTGGAATTGAGAGTGGAGTATCCTCTGGTCCAGGAGATCTGATCTTAGAAAGAAACAAGTCTCAACAAATCCATGGCATCCTTCAACCTCACTTCCGATGGAAATCTAATCTTATTTGAGGAAGACAGAAATGTTTAGTCGATAGGACAAGATCCACGGGACAGAATTCTGCACGCTTGCAGCTTTTAGATGCTGGAAACTTCATGCTGAACGACAACAACTCGATGCTATGGCAGAGCTTACACCACCCAAGCGACCGCCATGCGTATCTCCCTGCCATATATGAAGCTCGGATTTGACTTCCAGGCCAATACTTTACGGTGGCAAGTGCCTTCTCCGGGAGACTACGCCCACATGGTTCTTGCGCTATCTGTTCCGGAGTGGTCCATGGAACGAACATTGGTTCATCCGCAATCCATTGATGTCGAGCAGCCCCTGGCGAACTCAGTAACCTTCACGTTTGAGTCCAACCAGAATGAGAGCTACTTTAAGACTTATATGGCCTCGCCGATGCCGGTGCTTTAACAGTGGGTGTTGTGCATGCACCGATGGAACCTTCCAGCGTTGGCCCTAGACAGGGGTGGCAAGGGAGAGTGACGACTGTTTGGTTCCGTGCCAAATTAAACATAAAACATACAGCAGACAAGGGAATATAATCCACCCGAGATCCAAGCAAATTTTAATATATTACCTTTTTTGATGCGTAAAATTTTCGTGGATCTGGCGAGTGAAGTTAATCTGAGCATAATCCATATGTTCACGCCTCCATAATATCCATACAAATATAGCCGTCACCTGTCTCACGAGTACGATTAAAGTATCAGGTAACCCAAGCCGTAGTTTTAGCTATTATTTAAATTTGAGACCGAACCCTAACTTTTAGGGTTGACACAATCTTATCCAATAAGATCGCGCTCAAATCTACTGAACCTTCAAGTCTATATAATAAGGCATTGTTCTTTTATTCTATTTTTCATGCATATCCAAAATGCAAATAAAAATACAAACATGGATATAAAAAGCATTGGCTTTATTTGGTTTGAGCTTGTTTGAAACAAAACTCAAACCTATATTTGAATAATCCATTAATCCAATATATTTAAGATTCATTTGGAAAGGGAGTCTTGGCGCAATAGTAAAATTATTACTTTGTGACTAAAAGGTCACGAGTTTGAATTTTGAAAATAACTTTTTATAAAAAGTAGGGTAAGACTATGTATAATGGATCCTTCTCCGGGATCTCATACGACGGAGTTTCATGCACCGGCTCCGTTTTTATTTATTTATTTAAGATTCAATTGATTGACCTAGTAATCCAATAAAATTAACCCATTAATCATTTTAATTTAATTTACATAAAAGCTTAGGCATATTTTCCAAGCAATAGGTTTTAATTTGTCGTCACTCCCTTACATTTTGGTGTTCTCTCCCTCTCGCGCGACCACGCCGCACCACCCGAATCACCCTGATCGCCGCTCTTGCCACACCACCGACCCTCTCTGGCCTGAGCGAGAAGCCATGGGTTTGTCTTTGTGTGCCATCTCCCCTCTTCCCTTGCTTCCAATCTCACAGCAATTGTTTCCCTTCGTCTCTAACTTTGTGTGCTCCGCCAACCACCGATTGTCGAGTATTAACGACGACCACTGCGATGAGCCGGTTCATCGCTGGTGCAACCCCTCAGCAGTCACCATCGCCAGTTGTAGCCGCAACAAGTGGTGTGGGCAGCCTCTCTCGGCCTCCTCGCGCCAAGTAGCTCCGCTGCCGCCCTTACCCTCTTCTGTGCCCTAGATTGCCGATTGTCGATCCCTACTGCCGCTCCTGCTCATCGCCGTGAGTGGCCACCACCTGATCCAGCCAGCTGTCATCGCTAGCTGATTTCTACTACCGCTGTTTGAGTCGATTCTCGGCTATTGGGTCAACAGGCGTGGATCATGGCAGGAGAGGAAGGGGCCAAACAATAGATTTGTTCTTGGAGCACAGCTGGGATCAATTGCGCAAAACATCTTTTTTGATGAAGGAAACTGATACGAGATGAGCGTTCTGACATAGGATTTATTTATAATGATCTACAGATAAAGACGAGTTCTTTTTCCTTGATCTCTATAGTTCATTGTACTTAGTGCATGGATTATCTGATGGATTAGGTTGTTTTATCTTAACTCCACCCGTATTTTATCTATGTTTGATACTTATATGCTTAAATTTTGAGATAATCTTTTTATTATCCATACAGCCCCATTGTTTGATATTGTAAGGTACACACGTGTATGATAGAAATTTACATTAAGATTGTTTATATGCAGTAGCGTACACATGTATCGTATCTATTTAAGGTGTTGCTATTTACTGTATATATTATTAGTAGTCACATGTTGGATCTTTTCATGCATGTACGATATATGTGATTGATGGATTATGTTTCTGGATATGTATGTAGTGTGTGCGTCGTCTGTGTATTGTTGGAGGTATTATGTTGATTATACCTATGTTGAGTGTCCACATATGTTTGGTATGCATTATTGGAGATATCTTGTTGATTGTACCTCTGTTATCTGTGTACCGGAGTTTGGTGTGTACTATTAGAGGTATCTTGTCGATTATACCTTTGTTGTTATATGCACACATGTCAAGCATGTTTATTTGGAAGTATCTTAATGATTAGAGCATCATTCGAAGCTCCCACTGTGACGTGGCTTCGCTCGAAGGAGCTCTCTCCCATAGTGGAGGGAGCTTCTTTGTTAATTACAAGGAAGCGACTCCGTGTTCACGGAGCCGCTTCTTCATTGTTTCTTCTTCTTTTTTTTTTTTAATTTTTTATTAAATGCTTTTATTTCTGAGTTAAAAAATAAAAATATTAAAATATAAAAAACAATTTGTGATTAATAATATGTGAATTTAAATTTTATTTCTGATTAATATTTTATGAATTTAAATTTTATTAAAATTTAATTATATATAATGTAGAATAGAAAGGTGAGAAAAATATATATAATGAAAAGTATGGGGCCCATGAAGGAGTTGTTGAGAGGTTTTTTGATAGCGGAAATATATGAGATTTTTTTATTTTTGATGTGGCGTAGGTGTGGCAACAAAGAAGCTTATGGAGAGGTTCCACGACTATGGATACTCTTATACCTTTGTTGTGCGTGTACACGTGTGGCTAGTGTGTATTATTGGAGGTATCTTGTCAACTTAATCTATGTTGTGGTATGTGTACATGTGTCGGGTGTGTACTATTGGAAGTATCTGATTGATTATACTTATGTTAAGTATTCATACGTGTCTGATATGTACTTTTGGAGGATTATGTTAACACGTGTCTGGTGTGCACTATAGGTGTTATTGCTTATTCTATATGTTGTATGGTGGACACCCATTGGACCTTTTTATACATATAGACTTAGGTGATTGATAGATCATGTACTGAAGGTACTTATATGGATTGGGATATGCATTGATGATGATCGTGTCAGTATCATAATTATTTATATCAAGTTCATTATTGCACTATATGTATACTAACAACCATTGCTCCCTTGCGGTATGAGCAAGTTTGACGACCATTGCTCTCTTGCGGTATGAGCTAGTTTGACAACCAGTGCTGTCATATGGTATAAACTAGTTTGACGATCATTGCTTCCTTGTAGTCATAGCCCATTGACAGTGATTGTTATATATCTGGACTTGCATGTATCCTGTCGGCCAAGGCTTCCATCTCGTTGTAGGTTGAGATCAGAGTCAGTCGACAGTGATTATTATACATCAAGGTTTGCATGTATCCTATCAACCAGGGTTGTCTTCTGTTGTAGGTTGAGGTCAGCCAGTTGATGGTGAGTGTTATATCCTTGGCTGCCATAGTGATCTATGGTAAAGTGATCTCACACAGCCTGTAACTAGATAGCTACTTCCTATCTGCCCAAAGTTATCAATGGTAGAGTGATCTCGCACAGACAGGGACCCTGACATTTCGAACTGTCTACAGTGATCTATGGTAGAATGATTTTGAATAATCCCTAACTAGATAGCTAGATGACTTAGTCACTTATATTTTTTGTAGTGGAGCATTGCTCTCACATATGATGGTTTGCTTATGGTTTTATCCTTGGGTGTATACCCCAGGCTGCTCACAGTGATCTGTGGTAGAGTGATCTCGCACAGCCTGTATCTAGATAGCTATTCATGTCTGCCCACAGTGATTTATGGTAGAGTGATATTGCGCAGACAGGTACCCTAACATTTTGGACGACCCACAGTGATCTGTGGTAGAATGATCTCACGCAGTCCCTAGCTCGATAGCTAGATGTCTTGGTCACTTGTGGAATGCTTGTGGTGGAGCGTTGCTCTCATATACAATGTACTATTTGTGGTGGAGCGTTGCTCCCACATACGATAAATTGCTTGTAATAGACCGTTGCCCCATATATTATGTATTCTTATAATGGAGCATTGCTATCACATTTGATGATCTATTACTGTTATATGTACTGACACATGCTTAGGTTTTGTTGTACCCATGTGGCTTATGTTGTAGACACATATTGCATATATTTGAAATTTTGTCATGTTTTATATATGTTCATTTTGTTAGGGTCGATTTATAGCTAGAGGGAAGGTGAATAACTCGTCGCGCGCTCGTTGCCTGCTTCGTGATGGTGATGTGCAGCGGAAAGAACACGAAACAACAATACAACACTAACAAGTAGGATTTACTTGATATCCACCTCAAGAAGAGGTGACTAATCCAAGGATCCACACGCGACACACACTCCACTAACAAAAACACTCCTTCTCGGTAACTTCCGGAGGTGGAGAAACCTCGTACAAGACTCACCCAAGCATACAACTCAACACAAAAAGAAAATACAAAGAATACAACTGAAAAAATCTTTCTTCTTGCTCACTTGATGCTTGTAGATGCCTTTTGAACCTTGGAAGTGCAACAACACTTGTCTCCAAGAGCTTCCAAGAACTGGCATCGAGTAGTCGAAGAAGTCGTATGAAGATCGGGAGCAGAGATACAAAGAAGAAGCTCACCAACGGCTGTATACTTTGCGCTCCTAGGGCTCCCAATCGATTGGGCATGCTCCCAATCGATTGCCACGTCAGATCCGTGCCATCCCATCCGTCCATCACTCGCTACCTGCACAACGATCACATCCCAATCGATCGGCTGATCGATTGGGGAGGCTTGAATCGATCGGTCGATTGATTCAGAACGCCTCTGTGCTCTCTGGACGAAGACTTGAATCGATCGACCGATCGATTCAAGCTTCCTCGCGATCGCACGAGAAAACCAGCTGGATTGGGCACCTCTCTATGCTCGTGATACTTGCTCCCAATCAATCAGCCGATCGATTGGACCGCTACTTGTCGCAGCACTCTCCAATCGATCGACTGATCAATTGGGCTTGGGTCAATCGACCAACCGACCAATTGCCCCAAACTTGACTTGCCTAAACTCAAGTCCAAGGTTCCCAATCCTAACATCCAGTCAACCGTGACATGTTGGGACTCCTTCTGCCTAGCATCTGATCAACCTTGACCTGCTAGGACTTCTTCGCCAAGTGTTCGGTCAACCCTTTGACCAACTTGGACTTTTCTCCTCCTGCCAAGTGTCTGATCAACCTTGACCCACTTGCACTTACCGTCTCATGCCAAGTGTCCGGTCCTCCATGACCCAGTTGGACTTCCACCAGATGTCCGGTCAATTTTGACCCATCTGGATTTTCTTATGCTAAGTATACGATCAATCTTTTGACCTACTTGGGCTTCCCAACACCAGGTGTCTAATTAACCTTGACCCATCTGGATTTCCACGTGTCTGGCTTCACTAACCAAGTCTTTCCATCTGCCTAGCTTCACTCACTAAGACTTTCCATCTGCGTAGCTTCACTCACTAAGACTTTCCATCTGTCTGGTTTCACTCACTAGGACTTTCACCTAATTTCACTCACTAGGGTTTACTGACTAGGATTTTCACCTGGCTTCACTCACCAGGATTTTTCCACTGCCCAGTTTTACTCACCGGGACTTTCACTTGACTTTACTCACCAGGATTTCCCAACTTCCTAGCTTCACTCACCAGGGCTTCCTAGTCAAGTATCCGATCAACCTTGACCTACTTGACTCTTCTTCGCATCAAACTAGTCATCTCTTGACCAGAGGAGAATTGCTCCAACAATCTCCCCAATCGAACGATTGCACCTGCAATCTTCATGTATTCGAAACCCAAATATCAAGACTCAAACTTAAGCCAACTCAAGCTTAGTCAACCTAGTCAACCTGACCTAGGGAATATTGCACCAACAATCTCCTCCTTTTTGATATTTGACAATACCTTTAAGTTAGGCTAATCTCATAGTCTCAACTTATTCTTCATGCTAATAACCTTTGGATAATGAAGGCAAAATTTAGACCCTACATTCTCTCCCAAACTTTCCTTGTAGGACAAAGGCCTAACTTAAATCCTACATTCTCCCCCTATTGGCACACATCAAAAACTCTCCTCTTGAAGAGTTACTCAACATTTTTCACAACCTCACATGTTGTTCACAATACTACAATGAAGGTCACATACATTTCATTGTATCCAATGCTCACCCTTGAGCATTACCCAAGCCAACAATGAAGGTCTCATACCTTCATTGTATCTAATGTTCATCCTTAAGCATACACAACTTAACAATGAAGATATCCGCTCTCCATTATTTTTCAATACTCAACCTTGAGCATTTACAATAAAGAAGGTTAACCACCTTCCAAGGTGTCGGAAAAATATTTCCATGTTTTTAAAAAGTAACTCCCCCGAAAGACATGTTTCAAACTTCTGTCATTGCACCAACAATGACTTAGAATCCTTAAACTTTTATAAAACCCAAAATTTGAAGTTTTGAGATTCAAAAATCCAGTATTGAAAATAAACCTCAACCTAAACTTCAACCTAGTATTCCTTAATCATTTCTCCTTGTTTTCATCATGAAAACTACCCCTAAATGTGTACAAATGTATTTCAAGGGGTTAGGAATGGTTAAAGAGGCTAAAAATGGCTTAAAGTACCAAAATCAGATTTTCCCAGCAAAATCAACCTTTTCAATCGATTGGGTTGGGACTTAATTGATTGACACTGGTTTCAATCGATCCACTAATCGATTCAGAGAGGTTCTATACGCAGAAACTGCCTCTAAATCGATTGTCTGATCGATCCAGACATGAATAGATCGACCGGTTGATCAATTCCGTGAGCTACTGCTCACGGGAAACACATCCCAATCGATTGACCAATCGATTGGGATCCTCCAATCGATCGACTGATCAATTGGGACTCTGATTTCCTGAAATTCAATTTCAACGAAATCAGAAACTCCCCAAAAATTCTACAAAATTCTAAAAATCATGAAATCTCTTGTAGACATTATTTAGGGTATATACTATCATGGAAATATAGTTTTCTAAGAAAATACTTCTTGTTTTCAAAAATTGACGTAAACTTAAAAACTTACAAAAACTTACAAAAACTTCAATGTTTCTTCTAAGTTCGTATCTAACTTTTCAATGATGATTACTTTCAAAAGATAGCCTTCACCAAGGTTTTTCAAAGTATATCTAAAATAATTTTCAAAACCAATTTCCAACAATGTTCTTTGGGCGCAATGCACATAACTTGTACATTAGCTTTCCCAATGATTGGAGGTCACATAACTATGTATTTTGATGAATTTAAAACTCAATAAGATGCACTAAATCAACATCTTGAGTCTTGTACCTAATGTGTGTTAGAGTGTATACTAAAAACCTAGCTTTTGTAAATATTTATTTTTGAAATAAAGAAATCATATTGGTCAATATCTATATTTATTTGTTAAATGTAATATGTTCAATTAATTTATATTGTAGATAACATGGTATGGTGTCACACACAGAAGATCATGTTATCGGTTCTTTATAAATTATAAACAGTTGCTCGCGACTAAGATGGAAAGGAACAAACCATTGGAATAGTCGTAGTGTAATTAAGTATTAGTTTATCTTGACTAATAAATTACACTAGTACACTCTAAGTGTATTGTGTAAGACCATTTTAGGTAAGTTCTTTTTGTACTGACTTTATAAAAGAACTAGACCTTAGTTATTATGGAAGTGTGCACTCTTAATCCTAATATAATAACAAGCACATATATTTAGTATTTATTTCTTTAACTTATCAAAGGGTGAGATTTAGCTCGATAAATCAATAGGCCCGATAAGTTGGGAAATGATACTACATATAGTGTATGTTGTTGATTATAAAAGGAATCTGTGTCCTAATTATCTAGGTTGAGAATGTCCCCAAGAGGAGCTCATAAGGATTATCATGTTAAACCCTGTAGGTGGACTTAGTCCGACATGACGATGAAGTTGAGTGGTACTACTCTCGGAGATAGATATTAATTTAGTGAGTTGTCAGTAACTTAATTAATTAGTGGACATTCGTTATCTTAAACACAGGGAGACTAACATACTTATAATAAGAAGGAGCCCATAATGTAATTTGGGATTGGTACGGTAGTGCGGTAATAACTCTCTAGTGGAATGAGTTATTATCGATGAACTTAAGTTATGTGTTCGGGGCGAACACGGGATACTCAAGCTCATTGGAAGGCCAAAACCAATTTCTCCTCTAGGTCCCTGTCGTAACCTCATTAAAGCCTCAAGTCCATCCAAAGAAAGACCTATCTTAGTGCCCAAGAAGGGGGTCGGCCCAATGCTTGGTGACCAAGCAAGGGCCGGCCACATCCTCTTCTATAGGGGCCGACCCTATTGCTTGGTGACCAAGCATGTAGGGGTCGGCCAATATTAATTCAAATAGGAGGAGCGTTTTGAATTTTTAAAATCTTCTCTTTGTAGAAAGCTACAAGTTTTAAAAGAGATATTTTAAATTTAAAAACTTTACTTTTTTGAATTAGGCCACATGTTTTAAAAGAGAATTTAAAAGTTTTAAAATTTTCCTTTTTTAACCATCTTCATGGTTGAAGGAAAAAAAGGAAGAGAAATTTTAAAATTTAAATTTTCTATCACCATGTTAAAAAAGAAAATTTTATAAGAGAATTTTTAAATTTTAAACACATGGTTTTAATTTTTTAAAACTTTCCTTTTTTAACTCCCACTTTAGGAAATTAGGAGTGAGCTTGTAAAATTTTATTAAAAATTTTAATTTTCCTTTTTCTCTTGATGAGGTGGCCGGCCACCTTGCTTGGTGCCCAAGCAAGGGGTCGGCCTTAATTAAAATAAAAAAAAATTATCACAAAATTAATGTTGGTGATTGATTCAATCAAGAGGAAACAAAAGGAAAAATAAAAAGGAAAAACTAGATGATGATTTTATTTTTTGTAAAAAGTTTTTCCTTATTTGCCTTGGGCAAGTAATATAAAAAAAAAGGGTGAGGAGGCCTCATGAGACACAACTCTTATTCTCTTGCTTGTAGACTCTCTTGGTGTGGCCGACCCTCTCCCTTCTCTTTTCCCTTTTGCTCTCTTCTCCTTGATGGTGGTGGTGGCCGGATTTTAGAAGAAGAGGAAGAAGCTTTTGGGTGGTGTTCATCTTGGAGGATCGTCGTCCACACGACGTCCAAGGCGAGGCGAGGAATACGACAGAAGATCTCGAGGTCATTAGCTTATAAAGAGAAGGTATAACTAGTAATTTTCTTCCGCATCATACTAGCTATTTTCTTTGTAAGAATTCTAAATACAAGAGGCAATTAGATCTAGTTTTTTGAATTAGTTTTTCGAGTTTATGTTTTCTTCTTTTTCGAATTTGTGATTCGATTGTTCTTTTTGGTTAACCTAGAGTTATTTAAGGAAATTAAATATTAGCTTTCCTTAAAAGGTTTTGTTTAGGCAGTGGTGGTTGCTCCCATATCCAAGAAGGCCATGTGCCTCGCTATGCAGTCTTGGAAGCCAATTTTGGAAATTAATATTTAATGGAATTAATAACATAGGTTGATTTGAATCAATAGTGTTAAGTTCCGCTTGCGATTCAAATCTAAACCATTAAAATTTGGAATCAATGATGTTAAGTTTTGTTTGCAATTCCTAATCTAACTTCTAAAGAATACAATAGGTTATTTAAGGAAAGGTTCGACATTTGTACAAAATTTTTGTACAGTGGAATCAGTACGTTTTCCTAGGACTAACCAACAATTAGTATCAGAGCTAGGATTTGCCTCTGTGTGTTTAGAATTCAAATAGGTTATGCACATGTCATATATAATTTAGGCAGGATAATAGTAGGATGTGCTAACTCTTTGGTTGCGGGCTCCAATTATTATGGCTTATTGATGTTATGTGTGATTGGACCCTTTGACATGTCAAGGGCAATATTTTGTGTGTGCATGATTGTATGTAACTAATACAGCAGGAGCTGTATTAGCCCTAGGATTTTAGAATTTTATTTTCGATCTAGATTACATGTACATTCCCTCGTGGAATATAGAATCGATATATGTAAAATTATATTTTTTTCGCGGATCTGATTCTTGCGAGGCGTGGTACTTTTGGAGCACGAGAGGCGCAGCGGAATAAGAAACAAGATGGATGCGACGACTCGACCCGATGGCGATGGATAAAGATGACAGAAGCTAGGGTTGGAGAACATAGAGGGCAGTAACAAAAAAATGTCATAATAGTTGGAAAATAATTTCCATATTTATTACTTTTACTGTGATGTGTGTGTACGCATGAGATGTATGCTAGGATAATTTAAAATTCCTCACTTTAAATAACTAAGTGGGAGAGAGATTTATTTTAATAAATTCCACGGTCTCCATTACTGGTTTATAAGTGCTGCAAACAAATTTGCGCGTTGGCTCTGAGTGCCTTCCTTCATATCGGATAAGTTTGTTTACGGATCACTAGATCAAACTTCCATTTTGGATGACTATAGGAAATTAATTAAGAGCATGTGATCTTCCCCATCGGAAGGGGCACAATTTTATTAATGGACTTAGTGTCAAGTAATGGTATACACTTAGGCACGTCGGGTCAACCTAACTTTATGACAAATAAAATTATCTCAAACACCGTTAATTTTGTATGCCACGTTAGTGTGGACGTATACAAAATCAATCATTTGTAAGAGGAATTTTAACCCATTAATTTTATTATCTTGTCACCCTAGTTTTATGACAAATTAATAGTTGGTTTCCTTTTGGTCACACAAGTCATAGCAGTGACTCCGTTGGGGAAGATACTATTAAATGTGTCTAAGAGTATACCATTACTTGATACTAATTCCATTAAATAGAATTGTACCCTTTCAGTTGGAGAAGATCACACACATCCTAAATAACTTCCTATAACCATCCATTAAGGAAGTTTGATCTAGTGATCCGCAAACAAACTCATCCGTTGTGGAGGGAGGCACTTAGAGCCAACACACAAGCTTGTTGCATCACTTACAAACCAGTAATGGAGACCGTGGGATTAATATACTAATCCCTCTCTCACTTAGTTATTTAAGATGAGGAATTTTAACCTATGTTAGCATATAACACATGCATACACACACATCACAGTAAATAAAAGCAATAAATATAAAAATTAATTTTCCAACTATTATGACATTTTCATCACTGTCCTCCGTGTGCTCCAATCCTAGATGTTGCCATCTTTAGCCACCGCCATCGAGTCGAGTTGTCGCATCTATCTTGCGTCTTATTCTGCTGTGCCTCTGGTCCTCCGATACCACCACGCCTCGCAAGGATATGATCCACGACAAATATAGAATTTTACATACATCGATCCTATATTCCATAAAGGAATGTACATATATTCTAGATCGAACAAAAAATGTAAAATCCTAATAAATAATACAACTCCTGCTGTATTTAATTTTACAATCATGCACACACAATTAAATGCCCTTGACATGTCCAAGGGTCCAATCACACACAATAAAAATATGCCATAATAGTTGGAGCCTGCAACCACAAAATTAGCACATCCTACTATTATCCTGCCTAAATTATGTATGACATGTGCATAACCTATTTGAAAACCAAACACACAGAGGCAAACCCTAGCTCTGTTACCAATTGTTGGTTAGTCCTAAGAAAATTGTACCGGTTCTACTGTACAAAATTTTTTTGTACAAGTGTCGAACATTTCCTTAAATAACATATTGTGTTCTTTAGAAGTTAAATTAGGAATCGCAGACGGAACTTAACATCATTGATTCCAAATTTAACTTATCTGTTCTTAATGGTTTAGATTTGAATCGCAAGCGGAACTTAATACTATTGATTCAAATCTACCTAACTTATTAATTCTATAAATATTAATTTCCAAAATTGACTTCCAGGACTGCATGGCGAGGCACATGACCTTCTTGGATATGGGAACAACCACCACCGCCTAGGCAAAGCCTTTTAAGGAAAGCTAATATTTATTTCCTTAAATAACTCTAGGTTAACCAAAAAGAACAATCGAATCACAAATTTGAAAAAGAAGAAAACACAAACTCGAAAAAAAAACTATTTCGAAAACTCTAGAATCATATGCCTCTTGTGTTTGGTATTTCCATAAATAACTATACAAAGAAAATTAGTATGATGCGGAAAACAATTACTAGTTATACCTTTCTTTGTAAGCAAAATAACCTCTTGATCTTCTACCGTATTCCTCTTCTTATCTCGGACGTTATGTGGACAACGATCTTCCGAGACGAGAACCACCAAGCTCCTTCTCCAAGCTAGATTCGGCCACCATAATTCTCCAAGAGAAGTAGAGGTCCGACCACCACCACCAAGCTCCAAGGAATGCAAGAAACAAAACCTCCTTTCTCTCCTTCTTCTCCTAGCTTGAACCGGCCACCATCAAGAGCTCCAAGAGGGGATAAAACCGGCCACTAAAGAAGAAGAGAAGAGGAGAGGGAGAACCTCTAAGGGCCGGCCACACCAAGGAGAAAAAGAGAGGAAGAAAAGAATAGAGTTGTTCACACTGAAGGCACCTCTACCCCTCTTTTATAATCCTTGGTCTTGGCAAATAAGGAAATTTTAATAAAAACTTCCTTAATTCTTTTGCCATGAAAAGGAAAATTTATTTAATTAAAAATAGTTTTCTCTTCTCCAAATTATTTGGCCGGCCACTTTTCTCCTCAAAACAAGGAGAGTTTTAATTAAAACAAAAATTAAAATTTCCTAATTTGTTTCCGGAAATTTATAAAAAATTTCTCCAATAATTTTTTCCTTCATGGTGGGTTATAAAAAGGAAATTTTATAAATTAAAATCTTTCTTTTAAACATGTGGATAATTTCCAAAAAGGAAAGTTATCTCTAAAAATTAAAATCTCTTTTCAATCTACAAATAAGAAAAGATATCAAATCTTTTATTAATCTTTTGTAGAAACTAATAAAAAAGAATATTTAATTTTTAAAACTCTCTTTTAAATTATGATCATGATTAAAAAGGAAAGTTTTCTCAAAATTAAAATCTCCTTTCAATCTACAAATAAGGAAAGATTTCAAATCTTTTCTTAATCTTTTGTAGAAAACTATAAAAGGAAAATTTTAAATTTTAAACTCTCTTTTAAAACCATGATATCCACATAAGAAATAATTTTAATAAAAATCTTTTTTAATATTCTAGTGGCCGGCCACCTAAGCTTAGGACCCAAGCTTTGGTCGGCCACCAACTTGGCTCATCCACTTGGTCTTAGCCGACCCTAGCTTGGGTTCCAAGCTTGCTTGGCCGACCCCATTAGGATGGGTAAGAAGGTGGGTATGTGGTGGATATAAATCTCTATATACAGGAGGCTACGATGTGGACCGAGAGGAGGAATTGGTTTTGGTCTCTCGATGAAATTAAGCTTCCCGTGTTCGCCCCGAACACACAACTTAATTCCATCAATAATAATTCATTCCATTAAAGAACTATTATTGAACTACTGCACCAATCCCAAATTACATTTTTCGGCTCCTTCTTATTATGAGTGTGTTAGTCTCCCTGTGTTTAAGATGTCGGATGTCCACTAATTATGTGAGTTACTAACAACTCATTTAATTAATATCTTAGTCCAAGAGTAGTACCACTCAACCTTATCGTCATGTCGGATTAAGTCCACTTGCAGGGTTTAACATGACAATCCTTATGAGCTCCTCTTGGGGACATTATCAACCTAGATCACTAGGACACAGTTTCCTTCTATATTCAACAACACACACTATAAGTGATATCATTTCCCAACTTATCGGTCTTATTGATTTATCGAACTAAATCTCACCCATTGAGAAATTAAAGAAATAAATATCAAATATATGTGCTTGTTATTATATTAGGATTAAGAGCACACACTTCCATAATAACTGAGGTTTATTGTTCCTTTATAAAGTCAGTATAAAAAGAAACGACCTCTAATGGTCCTACTCAATACACTCTAAGTGTACTAGTGTAATTATATAGTTAAGATAAACTAATACCTAATTACACTACGACCTTCCAATGGTTTGTTCCTTTCCATCTTGGTCGTGAGCTACTGTTTATAATTTATAAAGAACCGATAACACGATCTTCTTTGTGTGACACCACACACTATGTTATCTACAATATAAATTAATTGAACATTTACATTTGGTATATAAAAATGTAGACACTTGACCAATGTGATTCTTATAAATGTTTATACAAAAGCTAGGCTTTTAGTATACACACCAACAATCTACCACTTATACTAAAAGACTATGCTGCCATAAACACTGCCATACACCTGATTCCTATCCATTCAACATGTCCATCAAAAGCTCTTGCCTTAAAGACCTTAGTGAAAAGATCTACAGGTTATCACTTGATGCAATCTTGGCAGCAACAACTTCTCCTTGTTTATACGATTTCTCGTATTGGGTGGTACTTGCGCTCTATTGTGTTTACTTGCCTTATGGTCTCATTGTTTCTTCGAGTTTGCTACTGTACCACTATTATTACAATAAATTGTAATAATCCTTGGACAAACCAGAAATCATATCTAAGTCTATCTTGAAGTATCTGAGCCATACAGCTTCTATGACTGCCTCAGAGGCTGCCACTTACTCAGCTTCTTATGGTAGAGTCCGAAAAAACACCTTTGCTTATCACTCTTCCATAGTTATGACTTCACCTCCTAAAGTAAACACAAAACCCCGAGGTCAATTTACTATTGTCCCTATCTGATTGGAAGTCAAAATCCGTGCAACCCACATGGACCAAATTAACTGCCTTATAAACTAGCATATAATCTCAAGTGCCTCTAAGGTATTTCAATATATGCTTTACTGCAGTCTAATGTCCTTGTCTAGGGTTACTTTGATATCTGCTTAACTATGCACTAGGCAAAATAGATATTCGATCTCGTACATAGCATACATTAGGCTGTCCAACTGCCGAAGCATAAAGAACTGCCTACATGTTCTCAATCACCTTTGATGTCATCGGAGACATCTCTTTAGATAAAGACACTCCATGCTTAAAAGGTAGAAAAACCTTTCTTGGAGTTTTGCATGCTAAAACGAGCTCGTTATATAAAACTTGGGATAAGCACAACATTCTTTTCTTGCGAACCTTGTTCCCAAGAATATGTGCTCATTTTCCTAAGTCCTTTATAACGAATTGCTTGGACAACCATACCCTTACTTCCGATAACACCTTGATGTTGTTTCCAACTATAAAAAATGTAATCTACGTATGGTACAAGAAATATCACCACGTTTCCATCACACTTCTTGTATACACAAGACTTATCCGGTAACTAAATCCATAAGACTGGATTACAACCAGATGTTCCAAGACCTTGAAGCTTGCTTCAGTCCATAGACTGATTGAGCTTACAAACAAAATGCTCTTTTGCCCTTTGTAATGAATCCCTCTGGTTGCTTTATATGGATGTTTCCTTCAAGACTTCCATTAAGGAAAACTGTCTTGTCATCCATTTACCAAATCTCATAGTCCATATGAGCAGCAATAGATAAAAGAATCCAGATAGACTAAAACATGGCTACCGGTAAAAGGTTTCCCTTTTCAACAAGCCTTTCTTTGGAAGTTCACACCTTCCTGTCTATCCTTCTTTTCCTATTGTAGATCTTTTTACACCCAATGACTTTTACACCATCTGGCGGTTCTACAAGCTTCCAGATTCGAATACATATATTCTAATTTTGTATTCATTGCTCTTTGTCAAGATGCTACATCTTTATCTTGGAGTGCTTTATCATATGTCTGGGATCAGGCTCATGTTCATTTGGGATCAAGTCCAAAGACTCTCCCAAAACATGAATCTTTTAGGTTGCTTGACAACCCTCCCACTATGATGAGGCACTGTCTGTAATTATGTATCATTTATGATACGTGTTACAGTTTCTTGTGATATTTCATCTTGTACAGTTGGTACTAGGTTAGACGTGTCCTTTAATTTCCTTAAGAATAATTTTTTACTCATGGGCTTGTGGTTTATAGTATAGTCCTTTTCTAAAATCGAGCATTGGTGACAACAATGACCTTCTGATTTTAAGAACTACAAACCTCTTTTCATTTTTCTAGGATAACTCACAAACAAGTGAACTCATGTCCAATTTTTCAGTGTCTCTCACGTGCTAGACCACTCAAATCCGAATATGCTTCAAATTAGGCTTACGCCCATTCTGCAACGCCCATTCTGCAATTCTGTGGGAGTAGAGAGTTCTGACTTAGAAGGTACTATGTTCACTTCCGTTTCCAGTGTATATCCTTAAAACGAATTTGGTAATTTTCTAAATAACTCATCATCGATCTAATTATTCCATAAGAGCCTTATACCTTCTTTCTACTACACCATTCTGTTGGGATGTACCAAGTGCAGTTAGTTGGGATTAAATCCCTACTTCTGATAAGTGACTCCTAAATTCTCCCAAAAGGTATTTGCTACTACGATCTCACCGTAGTGTCTCGATATTTTTACTTTGATATTTTTCCGCATCAGCCTCGTACTCTTTGAACTAATCAAAGCACTTAGACTTGCGGTGTATCAAGTAAATCTATCTGTGTCTCGAATAGTTGTCTATAAAATAGATGAAATATTCGAAATTACCTCTTGTTTGGATGGTCATAGGACCACACAAATCAGAATGAACCAATTCCATTATATTTTTGGCTCCATAACCCTTAGACTTAAAAGCTTCTCGGTTATTTTTCCTTCCAAGTAAGACTCGTAGATTGGAAAGATTTCCACTACCAATGAACTCAAAAGTTCATTGGTTATTATCCTTTGAATCCTACTCAAGTTAATATAACCTAGCCTTGGATGCCAAAAATATGATTGGTTCATTTCTGAAGGTTGCTTTCTCTTAATAGTTAGAAGATGTGTTATTAATATCCATTTATTGCATTGTGGGAGTTATTGGATTATAAATTGTCAACCAACGTACCAGAACAGATAACTGTTGGAGCAATCCCAATGGTTCGTGGGACCATGTGTTTTGGTGTTTGGGCAAAGGGTTTAAGTTAGGTTTACCCTCGTTATTTGATATGTGTACTTGAGTTGTGCAGGACTGCAGGTGACACATTTGACTCAGGTTGACGGCTTCGGGTCCGATGAAGGATGGCATTGAGGACAAGCCGCGGGTTTGAATGCATCTGAGGGATCGTGGACAAGGCAGCAAGGACAAGGGCCGAGGGAAGCGACTTCGAGGCATACGCGAAGGATGGCATTGGAGACAAGCCGCGAGCTTGGATGCATCCGAGGGACGAGAGCCAAAGGAAGTAGGCTTGAAGGCAAGAGGTCAAAGCTGCAAAGAAGAGTCAAGTGAGTCGTGAGGGTCCGAGTGCGAGTGAAATGTACTCGGGATGGGAAACCCTAAGTTTAGGGTTGTACCAGTCGACTGGTACTGGGACCAGTCGACTGGTGGTGAGCACAGAAGCATTCTGTGCCCGAAATGGCTGGGATCAGTCGACTGGTCATGGGACCAGTCGACTGATAGATAGCCGTTGGAGTGCCGTTGGGCTGGCACCAGTCGACTGGTGCATGGACCAGTCGACTGGTAACGGGCAAATCAGCAAGGCTGATTTCCCCAAGCTCTATAAGAAGGAGCTTGGTATGGCCGGCCAAGGCGACGAAATTAGACTTGGTTAAGGTCTAATTAGTAGTCTACAAGTGCTCAAGTGTTTGTGGAATCCAAGAGGTCTTGGTGTGTTGTGGTGAGGTTTCTCCACCCACAAGGAGCGACTTGAGATAGCCGGAGTTTCCGGGGGCTAATCCACCGAAGGATCGGGATCGTCCACCTTACGGACAGCCGTGGAGTAGGAGCATCATCTCCGAACCACGTTAAACGAACGTGTATTGGTTTGCTAGTTCTTTTCTTTCTTTAGCTTTCGTATTCATTGCTTTAGTATTTGTATTTCCGCTGCGCAAGCTAACAATAGTGTAGGAAGCTAACGATTTGGGGGTGCCGTCTATCCAACCCCCCTTCAAGCCGGCCACCGATCCTCCAACAAGTGGTATCAGAGCAAGGACGCACTTCATCGGACTAACCGCCAAGAAGAGCAACGCATAAGAAGATGGCCGGGTTGATTGTCCCTCCAAAGTTCGAAGGAGGAAGCCTTGGGGACATCACCTATTGGATGATGAAGATGGAGACCTTCTTCAATACGGATTGGGACATAATGATGGTGGTCAAAGAGCCATTCAAAGTCCCAAAGGACAAGAAAGGAAAGAAGCTTCGAACACGACGTTGGACGGAAGAGCAAACCACACGATCGGAGGCAAATTCAAAGGTAATAGCAATTTTAATTGATTTATTGCCTCCTAATGTGATAAGTGGTGTAGGTAAATATGAGAACGCCCATGAATTGTGGAGCAAAGTGAAGAAATTTCCATGGGAGGAATTCATGCCTACACAAGAAGAAAGAAAATCCGAAGAAAGTGATGAAGTGGTCCAAGAGGAGAAGAAGGACCAATCGGATGTGGAGCCCATTGAGATGGGTCTAGTTGCTCAAGTTGAAGAGGAGCAAACGGAAGTTGAGCCATGCTCAACATCCGAGGAGGATAAGGAAGATGAGACATCCTCTACAAAGGTTGAAGAACAATCCAAGACAAGTGAAGAAGAAGTCTTGGAGGTCAACCTAGTGAGCACCTCCACCGAAGCTAAGTCAAAGGACCACATTGTATGCTTCGGGTGCAATGAGAAGGGACACTACAAGAGTAGGTGTCCATTGGGTAAGAAGAAGGTAACTCCTAAACCCACTCAAATTATTTTAGATACTAATTTGGGTTGTAGGAATGATGGTGCCAAGAAGAAGAACGAGAAGAAGCACATTAGATGCTTCACTTGTGGAGAAATAGGGCACTACCACACCAAATGCCCAAGGAAGAGAGAGCTCAAAAGGTTGGGGCATTTAAGGATGTGGGAAAAGAAGTGGAGGAAGAATGGAGGCTCATGTCAAGGGGGAGCTCCAAAGGTAAAGGGTAAGGTAAACCCTAATTTAAATTTGAAGTCAAATTTAAATTCTTCCATGCATGCTAGGAAAAATAATGTTAATCATTATATGCCCATGCAAAATTTTGGTTTCAAATATCATGATCGGAATAGGGTAAATGTGGATCATAACCCTAGGAAATCTATGAATGATAAATCTAGGAATGGTAGACCTAAGGAGGCCCAAGGCATTAATCCAAAGAAGGGGAGACACATGCCTAGAAAGGGTAGGTCTAGGAATGTCCAAGGTGGACATGTTGACTCTAGGTTTAGGAACCTAGAAAGGGAGAATCAAGCTTTGAAGGCAAAGCTTGATGGTTTAGAGAAATTCCTTAAGAGATTCACTATTGGATCTAAGGGATTAAGTATGGTGTTGGGGAGTCAAAAACCCAACAATGATAGATCGGGTTTGGGATACCGATCTAGTGTCTCCAAGGTCAAAAGGAGACCATGTGCTAAAGTGGCACATGATAAAAGCAAGGGAGAGTCATCCAAGGCCAATAAAAATAAATATGCTAGGGTTGCATATGATTATGGCAAGGATGATGTGTCCAAGGTCAAGAAGATAAGGAGATCTTCTAAGGGACATCATTGTGGGTTGGTCACAATAGATGAGTCACCTAGGGAGGTGACTAAGGTAAAGAGCTCTAGGGGGAGCTCCAAATGTCAATTTGGGACCCATGGCCAATGGATCTCAGGTGGGTTCTACTTGGGGGTCTAGAGGAGCCATGGAGTGTGCCAAAAGGTTTGGAGATGGATTTGAGTCTCAAACCTAGGGATTTGGCACACATGGGTTGTGTTTCATGCTTGAAAATATGGCATTGGGGTCATATAGCATGATAATTGGTTTTGGATGTATAGATGCCATATAAACCAATGCTAGGGATGCATTGTGGGTTAGTATGGGCAAATACATCAAAGGAAGGCAAAACTAGGACTTTAGGTCAAGGTTCAATTGAACCATTTAGCTAGTTTTGGATTTTGTGTCAATCTTGGGATTGGTGATAGATACATTTTGTAATGTATTTTTCCCAAGTAGACACTGGTACAATAGACCTCTCCACAAAATTTGGGAATTTTTGGAAGTCTAGGGAATTATTGGTGCATTTCTGAAGTTGGCCTGAAAAGGCTGATTTTTTCAGAAATAGGGTACCAGTCGACTGGTACAGATACCAGTCGACTGGTAACAGTGTTTTTCGACCACAGAATGTTTCTGTAAGGTTCTGTCGAAGGGGGGCAGTCGACTGGCACTTGGGTCAGTCGACTGATACCAGTCTGAAACTGTTTTCAGCATTGGTATGTGACCATGTCAACTCGATTAGATGTATGGGATCCAAGGGGGATTAATACATGAGTTTATGGTCAGTTAGATGATAAGGTTTCAACAATTGGGATATTGTTGGAGAACTTTTTGGATGTTAGGCAAAGGGGGAGAAGTAAGGTTTAGTTGGGAAAACCTGAAAGTACCTTTGTGTAGGGGGAGCCTTGGGATAGGTTCTTAAAAAGCCCGTTGTAAAAATCCTAGCTCATTGGGGAGCATAGGTGTAGGGGGAGCCTTGGGATAGGTTCTTAAAAAGCCCGTTGTAAAAATCCTAGCTCATTAGGGAGCATAGGTGTAGGGGGAGCCTTGTGATAGGTTCCAATGCTTGGTGCATTGATTCGGCGGTTGCCAAGTGTGTAGCCTTGGCAACGTAAGTCCATTCAGCGGTTGCCAAGTGTGTAGCCTTGGCAATGTAAGTCCATTCGGCGTTGTAAGTCCAAGTGTGTAGCCTTGGCATCGTAAGTCCATTGTATTAGCATGTTTATTTGCTATTTGTTTTCCCTAACTTAAACGTATTGCCAAACACCAAAAAGGGGGAGATTGTTGGAGCAATCCCAATGGTTCGTGGGACCATGTGTTTTGGTGTTTGGGCAAAGGGTTTAAGTTAGGTTTACCCTCGTTATTTGATATGTGTACTTGAGTTGTGCAGGACTGCAGGTGACACATTTGACTCAGGTTGACGGCTTCGGGTCCGATGAAGGATGGCATTGAGGACAAGCCGCGGGCTTGAATGCATCTGAGGGATCGTGGACAAGGCAGCAAGGACAAGGGCCGAGGCGACTTGAGGCATACGCGAAGGATGGCATTGGAGACAAGCCGCGAGCTTGGATTCCGAGGGACGAGCCAAAGGAAGTAGGCTTGAAGGCAAGAGGTCAAAGCCGCAAGAAGAGTCAAGTGAGTCGTGAGGGTCCGAGTGCGTGAAATGTACTTGGGATGGGAAACCCTAAGTTTAGGGTTGTACCAGTTGACCGGTACTGGGACCAGTCGATGGTGGTGAGCACTGAAGCATTCTGTGCCCGAAATGGCTAGGATCAGTCGACTGTAGTCGACTGGTGCATGGACCAGTCGACTGGTAACGGGCAAATCAGCAAGGCTGATTTCCCCAAGCTCTATAAGAAGGAGCTTGGTATGGCCGGCCAAGGCGACGAAATTAGACTTGGTTAAGGTCTAATTAGTAGTCTACAAGTGCTCAAGTGTTTGTGGAATCCAAGAGGTCTTGGTGTGTTGTGGTGAGGTTTTTCCACCCACAAGGAGCGACTTGAGATAGCTGGAGTTTCCGGAGGCTAATCCACCGAAGGATCGGGATCGTCCACCTTACGGACAGCCGTGGAGTAGGAGCATCATCTCCGAACCACGTTAAACGAACGTGTATTGGTTTGCTAGTTCTTTTCTTTCTTTAGCTTTCGTATTCATTGCTTTAGTATTTGTATTTCCGCTGCGCAAGCTAACAATAGTGTAGGAAGCTAACGATTTGGGGGTGCCGTCTATCCAACCCCCCTTCAAGCCGGCCACCGATCCTCCAACAATAACTTCCCTATTTTTCTTGATAACAAGTTTGTTATCAAAATAGACAAAATATCTATTCTTTAATAGTTTTAGAAACTGAAATCAGGTTCTTTCTAAACTTAGTACGTAAAGATAATTTCTAATAATCCATATTTTATTCCTATCAAAGGATAAACATCTCCCACTACAACAGCTGCTACTTTTACAGCAGTGCCCATGTGGACGGTGATTTATATAGTTGTCGGATTTCCTAGAACCTCTGCAATAAATTGTAGACATAATTAGTGGTTCCTGTATCTACACACCAGGTACTGATAGATAACACCACTAAATATGTTTCAACAACTAATAAAATACACCGTTATTATTCTCAGTTTTTGTGAGGACAGTCTACCTTAATGTCCAAGTTTTCCAATCATTACAATTGGGACTACTAAGTCTATTCTATAGTATAACAGCTAGGGGATTGACTAACATTTGTAAACCTAAGAATCACAAAATTATTTGGTCAAGACCAACATTTCAAAATAATATTATCCATATTAGTGAGGACGTATACAAATTCTAAAAAAGATTTTATCCATTAATTTTATTATCTTGTCAACTTATGACAAATAAAATTAATAGTTGATCTGTCTTTGATCAAATATTTGGTCAAGACTCTAATTTTAAAATAATATTGATTCCTCAAACAATACTATTTAAATTTACTAACACCTCAAAACACCGTGAATTTTGCATGCCACGTTAGTGTGGACATATACAAAATCAACATTTGTAAGAGGAGGGTTTTACCCATTAACTATCTTGTCAACCTAACTTTATGACAAATAAAATTATCTCAAACACCGTTAATTTTGTATGCCACGTTAGTGTGGACGTATACAAAATCAATCATTTGTAAGAGGAATTTTAACCCATTAATTTTATTATCTTGTCACCCTAGTTTTATGACAAATTAATAGTTGGTTTCCTTTTGGTCACACAAGTGATAGCAGTGACTCCGTTGGGGAGGATACTATTAAATGTGTTTAAGTGTATACCATTACTTGATACTAATTCCATTAAATAAAATTGTGCCCCTTCAGTTGGAAAAGATCACACACATCCTAAATAACTTCCTATAACCATCCATTAAGGAAGTTTGATCTCGTGATCCGCAAACAAACTCATCCGTTGTGGAGGGAGGCACTCAGAGCCAACACGCAAGCTTGTTGCATCACTTACAAACCAGTAATAGAGACAGTGAGATTAATATACTAATCTCTCTCCCACTTAGTTATTTAAGGTGAGGAATTTTAACTTATGTTAGCATATAACACATGCATACACACACATCACAGTAAATAAAAGCAATAAACATGGAAATTAATTTTCTAACTATTATGATATTTTCATCACTGTCCTCTGTGTGCTCCAACCCTATCTGCTGTCATCTTTAGCCACCGCCATCGGATCGAGTTGTCGCATCTATCTTGCGTCTCATTCCGCTGCGCCTCTAGTCCTCCGATAGCACCACGTCTCGCAAGGATACAATCCGCGACAAATATAGAATTTTACATACATCGATCCTATATTCCATAAAGGAATGTACATATATTCTAGATCGAACAAAAAATGTAAAATCCTAATAACTAATACAGCTCCTGCTGTATTTAATTTTACAATCATGCACACACAATTAAATGCCCTTGACATGTCCAAGGGTCCAATCACACACAATAAAAATATGTCATAATAGTTGGAGCCTGTAACCATAAAATTAACACATCTTACTATTATTCTGTCTAAATTATATATGACATGTGCATAACCTATTTGAAAACCAAACACACAGAGGCAAACCCTAGCTCTGATACCAATTGTTGGTTAGTCCTAAAAAAATCGTACCGGTTCCACTGCACAAAAATTTTTTGTACAAGTGTCGAACCTTTCCTTAAATAACCTATTGTGTTCTTTAGAAGTTAAATTAGGAATCACAGACGGAACTTAACATCATTGATTCCAAATTTAACTTATCTGTTCTTAATAGTTTAGATTTGAATCGCAAGCAGAACTTAACACTATTGATTCAAATCTACCTAAGTTATTAATTCCATAAATATTAATTTCCAAAATTGGCTTCCAGGACTGCATGGCGAGGCACATGGTCTTCTTGGATATGGGAACAACCACCACCGCCTAGGCAAAGTCTTTTAAGGAAAGCTAATATTTATTTCCTTAAATAACTCTAGGTTAACCAAAAAGAGCAATCGAATCACAAATTCAAAAAAGAAGAAAACACAAACTCGAAAAAAAACTATTTCGAAAACTCTAGAATCATATGCCTCTTGTGTTTGGTATTTCCATAAATAACTATACAAAGAAAACTAGTATGATGCGGAAAACAATTACTAGTTATACATTTCTTTGTAAGCAAAATAACCTCTTGATCTTCTACCGTATTCCTCTTCTTATCTCGGACATTGTGTGTGTTGGAGTGTATACTGAAAGCCTAAGCTTTGTAAACATTCATTATGAATAAAGAATCACATTTGGTCTAATTATCTACATTTGTTTGTAGTTGTTCATTTAATTTATATTGTAGATAACATAGTATGTGGTGTCACATACAGAAGATGATGTTATCAGTACCTTATAAATTATAAACAGCAACTCACGACCAGAATGGAAAGGAACAAATCATTAGAAGGTCGTAGTGTAATTAGGTATTAGTTTATCTTGACTATATAATTACACTAGTACACTCAGAGTGTATTGAGTAGGACCATTTGAGGTCGTTTCTTTTATACTGACTTTATAGAGGAACAAAGACCTCGGTTATTATGGAAGTGTGTGCTCTTAATCCTAATATAATAACAAGCACATATATTTGATATTTATTTCTTTAATTTATCAATGGGTGAGATTTAGTTCGATGAATCAATAAGCCCGATAAATTGGGAAATGATATCACTTATAGTGTGTGTTGTTGATTATAGAAGGAAACTGTGTCCTAGAGATACTAGGTTGATAATGTCCCCAAGAGGAGCTCATAAGGATTGTCATGTTAAACCCTGCAGGTGGACTTAGTCCGACATGACGATAAGGTTGAGTGGTACTACTCTTGGACTTAGACATTAATTAAATGAGTTGTCAGTAACTCACTTAATTAGTGGACATTCGATATCTTAAACACAGGGAGACTAACACACTCATAATAAGAAGGAGCCCAAAAATGTAATTTGGGATTGGTGCGGTAGTTCAATGATAGTTCTCTAGTGGAATGAATTATCATTGATAAAATTAAGTTGTGTGTTCGGGGCGAACACGGGATGCTTAATTTTATCGGGAGACCAAAACCAATTCCTCCTCTCGGTCCCTATCGTAGCCTCTTATTTATAGAGTTCTATACCCACCTATACCCACCTTCTATACCCACCCAATAGGGGCCGGCCAAGCTAGCTTGGGATCAAGCTAGGGCCGGCCTAGGTATGAGATTGGGTGGCCGGCCCTAGCTTGAACCCAAGCTAAGTAGGGCCGGCCAAATAAATTTAAAAAAGAAATTTAATTTTAATTTTTATTATTATGTGGAAGATATATTTTAAAGAGAATTAAAATTAAAATATCACTCTTGTAAAAATCTACAAAAGATTAAAGAAAGAGATTAGATCTCTTTCCTTATTTGTAGATTGGAGAGATGTTTTATTTTTTCTTTAAAAATTATTCACATGTTGATAAAATTAAAATTATAGAAATTTCCTTTTATCAACCATGAAGAGATTTTAAAGAGAAATTTTATTTTTTAAAATTTCCGGAAACAAATTAGGAAGTTTTAATTGTTGATTAAAACTTGTCCTCTTTGTTATCCAATGATGGCCGACCACTTGAAATTAATTGGGAAATTTTATTTTATTTCTCTCAATTAAATCATGTCAAGGAAATTAAGGAAAATTTATTGTAATTAAATTTCCTAATTTGCCTAGGCCAAGGAATATAAAAGAAGGGTGAGGGTGCCTTCACAAGACACAACATCTATTATTCCTCTCCCTCTTTTGTTCCTTGGTGTGGCGGCCAACCTCTCCCTCTCTTCCTCTTGTGGTGGCCGAACCCTACCCTTCTATTGGAGCTCTTGTGGTTGCGGATACTACTCGGAGAAGAAGAAGAAGAAGGAGAGAAAGCTAGCATCTCTTGGAGCTTGGTTAGTATTTTGTTTTCTTCCTTGGTGAAGCTTCCTCTTTGTTGGCCGAACCTAGCTAGGAGGAGAAGAAGGTGATTGGTGGTTTCTCATCTCGGAAGATCGTTGCCCACACAACGTCCGAGGTTAGAAGAGGAATACGGTAGAAGATCAAGAGGTTTTTCTACAAGGTATAACTAGTAAATTTTATTTCCGCATCATGCTAGTTATTTATGGAAATAATACCAAATACAAGAGGCTTACGTTCTAGTATTTCGAATATGTTTTTTCGAAGTTGTGTTCTTTTGTTTCTTTCTTTTCATTGTGATTTGATTGTTCTCTTTGGTTAACCTAAAGTTATTTTAGGAAATTAAATATTAGCTTTCTATTAAAGGTTTTGTCTAGTCGGTGGTGGTTGCTCCCATATCCAAGAAGGCCATGTGCCTCGCCACGTCAGTACTGGGAACCTTTTATGGAAATTAATATTTAATGGAATTAATAACTTAAGGAGACTTGGGTCGAACGTATTAAGTTCCGCAGGAGATCCAAGTCAAAACCTAAAAGAACAAATAGATTAAGTTTTGGATAAAACGTGTTAAGTTCCGCAGGCGATCCAAAATTTAATTTAAAAGAACACATGGTAGCTAGGAAAAGGTTCAGACCTTTGTACAAAATTTTTGTACAGTGGAACCTATAGGTTTTCCGAGTAGCAACCAACAGTGTGGGCAACGATCTTCCGAGATGAGAACCACCAAGCTCCTTCTCCAAGCTAGATTCGGCCACCATAATTCTCCAAGAGAAGTAGAGGTCCGGCCACCACCACCAAGCTCCAATGGATGCAAGAAACAAAACCTCCTTTCTCTCCTTCTTCTCATAGCTTGAACCGACCACCATTAAGAGCTCCAAGAGGGGATAAAACCGGCCACTAAAGAAGAAGAGAATGTTGGGGTTGCAAGGTTGCAAACATAGTCCCATATTGAAAACACATGGAAAAGATCATGGGTTTATAAGAAAAAGATATCTCCATTGGCATGAGGCCTTTTGGGTAGAGCCCAAGAGCAAAAACCATGAGGGTTTAGGCCCAAAGTGGACAATATCATGTCATTGTGGAGATATCTAAATTCTTTTCGATCCTACAATTGGTATCAGAGCCCGGACTGCCAGAAGGTTTAACCGCCGACTGTGCACAAGAGCTATGGTCTGATTGAACCATGTGAGTACAATATTGACCTCGAACAAAGAAAGTGGGGGCTCCTATGTTCGGATCAAGAGGACCAGACACCAGGCAGGAAGTCCTAGTAGGTCGGGTGGACCGAGAGGCAGGAAGTCCTAGTTGCGGCTAGGCAAGGAAGTCCTAGTAGGTCGGGTAGACCGAGGGGCAGGAAGTCCTAGTAGGTCGAGTAGACCGAGGGGCAGGAAAACCTGGTGGGTCGAGGATCAGACGTGGGAAGCCCATGGTCCTTTGTTTGAGGGGGGGATTGTTGGGGTTGCAAGGTTGCAAACATAGTCCCATATTGAAAACACATGGAAAAGATCATGGGTTTATAAGAAAAAGATATCTCCATTGGCATGAGGCCTTTTGGGTAGAGCCCAAGAGCAAAAACCATGAGGGCTTAGGCCCAAAGTGGACAATATCATGTCATTGTGGAGATATCTAAATTCTTTTCGATCCTACAGAGAAGAGGAGAAGGAGAACCTCTAAGGGCTGGCCACACCAAGGAGAAAAAGAGAGGAAGAAAAGAATAGAGTTGTTCACACTGAAGGCACCTCTACCCCTCTTTTATAATCCTTGGTCTTGACAAATAAGGAAATTTTAATAAAAACTTCCTTAATTCTTTTGCCATGAAAAGGAAAATTTATTTAATTAAAAATAATTTTCTCTTCTCCAAATTATTTGGCCGGCCACTTTTCTCCTCAAAACAAGGAGAGTTTTAATTAAAACAAAAATTAAAACTTCCTAATTTATTTTCAAAAATTTATAAAAAATTTCTCCAATAATTTTTCCCTTCATGGTGGGTTATAAAAAGGAAATTTTATAAATTAAAATCTTTCTTTTAAACATGTGGATAATTTCCAAAAAGAAAAGTTATCTCTAAAAATTAAAATCTCTTTTCAATCTACAAATAAGGAAAGATATTAAATCTTTTCTTAATCTTTTGTAGAAACTAATAAAAGAGAATATTTAATTTTTAAAACTCTCTTTTAAATTATGATCATGATTAAAAAGGAAAGTTTTCTCAAAATTAAAATCTCCTTTCAATCTACAAATAAGGAAAGATTTCAAATCTTTTCTTAATCTTTTGTAGAAAACTATAAAAGGAAAAATTTAAATTTTAAACTCTCTTTTAAAACCTGATATCCACATAAGAAATAATTTTAATAAAAATCCTTTTTAATATTCTAGTGGCCGGCCACCTAAGCTTGGGATCCAATATTTGGCCGACCACCAACTTGGCTCATCCACTTGGTCTTGGCCGGCCCTAGCTTGGGTTCCAAGCTAGCTTGGCTAGCTCCATTAGGATGGGTAAGAAGGTGGGTATGTGGTGGGTATAAATCTCTATATACAAGAGGCTACGATGAGGACCGAGAGGAGGAATTGGTTTTGGTCTCCCGATGAAATTAAGCTTCCCGTGTTCGCCTCGAACACACAACTTAATTCCATCAATAATAATTCATTCCACTAAAGAACTATTATTGAACTACCACACCAATCCCAAATTACATTTTTGGGCTCCTTATTATGAGTGTGTTAGTCTCTCTGTGTTTAAGATGTCGGATGTCCACTAATTAAGTGAGTTACTAACAACTCATTTAATTAATATCTTAGTTCAAGAGTAGTACCACTCAACCTTATCGTCATGTCGGACTAAGTCCACCTGCAGGGTTTAACATGACAATCCTTATGAGCTCCTCTTGGGGACATGATCAACTTTGATCACTAGGACACAGTTTCCTTCTATAATCAACAACATACACTATAAGTGATATCATTTCCCAACTTATTGGGCTTATTGATTTATCGAACTAAATCTCACCCATTGATAAATTAAAGAAATAAATATCAAATATATGTGCTTGTTCTTATATTAGGATTAAGAGCACACACTTCCATAATAACTGAGGTCTTTGTTCCTTTATAAAGTCAGTATAAAAAGAAACGACCTCTAATGGTCCTACTCAATACACTTTAAGTGTACTAGTGTAATTATATAGTTAAGATAAACTAATACCTAATTACACTACGACCTTCCAATGATTTGTTCCTTTCCATCTTGGTCATGAGCTACTATTTATAATTTATAAAGAACCGATAACACGATCTTCTTTGTGTCACACCACACACTATGTTATCTACAATATAAATTAATTGAACATCTACATTTGGTATATATAAATGTAGACACTTGACCAATATGAATCTTATAAATGTTTATACAAAAGCTAGACTTTTAGTATACACACCAACAATAGTATCCTCCCCATCGGAGTCACTGCTATTATTTGTATAACCGAAGGAAACCAACTATTAATTTTATTTGTCAAAAAGTTAGGTTGACAAGATAATAAAATTAATGGGTTATACCCTCCTTTTACAAATGTTGAATTTGTATACGTCCACACTATCGTGGCATACAAAATTTTCAGGTGTTGGTTAATTTAAAATAGTATTGTTTGAGGAATCAATATTATTCTAAATTTAGAGTCCTGACCAAAGTTATTTTTGTGATTTTTAGGATGACTTTCAACTCACTGACCATTATACTGAAAGAGTACAAACATACTGGACCCAACTATATAGATTGGAAAATAAACCTGGACATTGTCTTTACTGCTGAGAGATATAAGTTTGTATTGACTGAGGCTTGCCTTGATGCGCCTAATAGTGAATCTACCCAAAAGGAGTGAGTATCATAAGAAATGAGTAAAAGCATATGAGATAGTGCGGTGTTACATATTGGCTTCGATGTCAAATGTATTGCAACATCAGCATCAAGATTTACCAACAGCTTATGATATTATGAACAATCTCAAGGATCTCTTTGGTCACCAGGATCGGGCCACTAGACAAGAAGCAATGAGAAATTTAATGACAGCCACCATGCAAGAGGGTAATCCCGTAAGGGATCATATCCTAAAGATGATGGCTTATCTGAACGAGATACAAAATCCTTGGAGGAGAAATTGATGGGGAAACCCAGATCGATATGATTCTTCAAACGCTATCCAGAAGTTTTGAGCGTTTCCGCCTGAACTATAATATGAATAAAAGGATGTATTCATTGGCGGAACTGCTGACAGAACTTCAGGCAGCAGAAGGGCTGTTTCGTCACAATTCTTAGATTCAATATGCTGAAAATGGTTCTACTTATAAACCGAAAGGGAAGAAGAAAAAGAAACAGGTTTTTTCAGCAAAGAAGGTGGATAAACCTCAGAGTACAGGACAAAAAGTTGGAATGAAGAAGCCGAAAGGCAAGTACTTCATCTACAAGCAGACAGGGCATTGGAAGGCGGGCTGTCCTCGTAGGAATCAAAACAATAAAGGTATATCTCATGCTTTAGTTGTTGAAACATGTTTAGCGGTGTTATCTACCAACACCTGGTGTGTAGATACGGGAGCCACTGATCATGTATGCAATTCCTTGCAGAGGTTCCAGGAAACCCGACGACTATTTGAAGGAGAGATTACCGTTTATATGGGCAATGCTACTAAGGTGGCGGCTGTTGCAATGGGAGACGTCTACTTATCTTTTGATAGGAATAGAAAATTGGTTTTAAGAAATTGTCTTTATGTACCCAGTTTTAGAAAGAATTTAATTTCAGTTTCTAAACTGTATTTGGATGGATATTCTGTTTCCTTTAGTAACAATGTGGTTATAAAGAGAAATAGGGTTATTATCTGTTCTGGTGCATTGGTTGGCAATTTATATACTTTAAATCCAATTTCTCCCACAAAGCAACAAATGGAAATTAATAACACATCTTCTAATTCCAATAAGAGAAAAGAACCTTCAGAGATGAACCAAGCGTATCTTTTGGCATCTAAGGCTTGGTCATATTAACTTAAGTAGGATTCAAAGGCTTATAGCTGATGGACTCTTGGGTTCATTAGAGTTGGAAAATTTTCCAACTTGTGAATCTTGCTTGGAAGATAAAATGACCAAGAGGCCTTTTAAGGTCAAGGGGTATAGAGCCAAAGAAGCGTTAGAATTGGTTCATTCTGATTTGTGTGGTCCTATGTCTATCCAGGCTAGAGGTGGTTTTGAATATTTTGTCTCTTTTAAAGATGATTATTCAAGATACGGATACATTTACCTGATGTGCCACAAGTTTGAGTGCTTTGATAAGTTCAAAGAGTACAAGACTGATGTAGAGAAACGTCTAGGTAAAAATATTAAGACACTACGGTCTGATCGTGGTGGCGAATACCTCTTAGGATAGTTTAGGAATTACTTATCAGAGGCCGGGATTTAATCCCAATTGTCCGCACCTGGTACACCCCAACAGAATGGTGTGGTAGAACGAAGGAATAGGACTCTTATGGAGATGGTTAGATCGATGATGAGTTATTCAGAATTATCAAATTCGTTTTGGGATACACTCTGGAAACGGCGGCGCACATTCTGAACTTAGTACCTTCTAAATCAGTATCTTCTACTCCCACAGAATTGTGGAATGGGCGAAAGCCCAGTCTAAGACATATTCGAATTTGGGATATTCCAGCACATGTGCTGCAACCAGATGCTGATAAGTTAGAATCTCGTACAGAAGTTTGTGTGTTTGTGGGTTATCACAGAGGAACGAAAGGTGATTTATTTTATAGTCCTAAAGACCAGAAAGTCATTGTTAGCACCAATGCCCAGTTTTTAGAAGAAGACTATATAATGGATCACAAGCCCAGTAGCAAAATTATTCTAGAAGAACTTAAAGAGGACATGTCTACTTCAGTACCAACAGTACAAGATGAAGTATCACAAGAGACTGGAACACGTGTCACACATGATACACAACCATAGACGGTGCCTCATCGTAATGGGAGGGTTGTAAGGCAACCTGAGAGATTCATGTTTTTGGGAGACTTTTCGGACTTGATCTCGGGTAAACATGAACCTAATCCCCGGACATATGATGAAGCACTCCAAGATATAGATACAGTATCTTGGCAAAAGGCAATGAATTTTGAAATAGAGCCTATGTACTCTAATAAAGTCTAGGAGCTTATAGAACCACCTGATGATGTAAAAGCTGTTGGATGCAAGTGGATCTACAAAAGGAAAAGAGGGACAGATGGGAATGTAGAAACCTTCAAAGCAAGGCTTGTTGCGAAAGGGTACACTCAGAAAGAGGGAATCGATTATGAGGAGACTTTTTCGCCGGTAGCTATGCTTAAGTCTATCCGGATACTCTTATCCATTGTCGCTCATATGGATTATGAGATTTGGCAAATGGATGTCAAGACAGCTTTCCTTAATGGAAGTCTTGAAGAAAACATCCATATGAAGCAACCAAAAGGGTTCATTGAAAAGGACAAAGAGCATCTAGTGTGCAAGCTCAATCAGTCCATTTATGAACTAAAGCAATCTTCAAGGTCTTGGAAGATCCGGTTTAATGAAGTAATCCAATCATATGGATTTATTCAGTGTCCGGATGAGTCTTGTGGATATAAGAAGTGTAACAGAAATGTGGTGGTATTTCTTGTACTGTACATAGATGATATTTTTTTAATTGGCAACAAAGTCAAGGTATTATCAAACGTAAGGGTATGGTTGTCCTAACAATTTGATATGAAGGACTTAGGAGAATGTACACACATTCTTGGAATCAAAGTCATAAGGGATCGCAAGAAAAAAATATTGTGTCTATCTCAAGCTTCATATATAGATACGATCCTTGCTCGTTTTAGCAAGCAGAACTCCAAGAAAGGTTTCTTACCTTTTAGACATGGAGTAACTTTATCTAAAGAGATGTCTTCGAAGACATCAAAGGAGATAGAGGACATGAAGGCAATTCCTTAAGCCTCGGCTGTAGGAAGCTTTATGTATGTAATGCTGTGTATGAGACCTGATATCTGTTTTGTCGTGGGCATGGTTAGCAGATATCAGAGTAACCCTGGACAAGGACATTGGACTGTGGTAAAGCATATATATTAAAGTACCTGAGAAGGACTAGAGACTATATGCTAGTTTACCAGGCAGATGATTTGCTCTATATGAGTTACACGGATTCGGACTTCTAATCAAATAGGGACAACAATAAGTCTACATCAGGCTATGTGTTTATTCTAGGAGGTGGAGCCATTGCATGGAGGAGTGTTAAGTAAAAATGTGTATCGGACTCAACCATGGAAGCTGAGTATGTGACAGCCTCTAAGGCAGCCAAAGAAGTTGTATGGATCAGGAACTTTCTAATGGACTTAGATGTGATTCGTGGTTTATCCAAAATCATCACAATTTATTGTGATAATAGCGGTGCAGTTGCAAACTCGAAGGAACCACGAGCCCATAAGGCAAGTAAATATATAGAGCGCAAGTACCACCTGATATGAGACATCGTCAAACGAGGAGAAGTTATCGTCGCCAAGATTGCATCAGCGGATAACCTGGCAGATTCTTTCACTAAGGCCCTTCCGGCGAAAGTTTTTGATTGGCATGTGGAGGGGAAGGGAGTCAGATGTATTGCAACAGATATATCAGCTTAGTCTTTAGTATAAGTGGGAGATTGTTAGAGTGTATACTAAAAGTCTAGCTTTTGTAAACATTTATTTTTGAAATAAAGGAATCACATTGGTCAATATCTACATTTATTTGTTAAATGTAATTTGTTTAATTAATTTATATTGTAGATAACATGGTGTGTAGTGTCACACACAGAAGATCATGTTATCCGTTCTTTATAAATTATAAACAGTTGCTCCCGACTAAGATGGAAATGAACAAACCATTGGAATAGTCGTAGTGTAATTAAGTATTAGTTTATCTTGACTAATAAATTACACTAGTACACTCTAAGTATATTGAGTAGGACCATTTTAGGTAAGTTCTTTTTGTACTAACTTTATAAAAGAACTAGACCTTAGTTATTATGGAAGTGTGTGCTCTTAATCCTAATATAATAACAAGCATATATATTTAGTATTTATTTCTTTAACTTATCAAAGGGTGAGATTTAGCTCGATAAATCAATAGGCCCGATAAGTTGGGAAATGATACTACTTATAGTGTATGTTGTTGATTATAAAAGGAATCTGTGTCCTAATTATCTAGGTTGAGAATGTCCCCAAGAGTAACTCATAAGGATTGTCATGTTAAACCCTGCAGGTGGACTTAGTCCGATATGACGATGAAGTTGAGTGGTACTACTCTCGGAGATAGATATTAATTTAATGAGTTGTCAGTAACTTACTTAATTAGTGGGCATTCATTATCTTAAACACAAGGAGACTAACACACTCATAATAAGAAGGAGCCCATAATGTAATTTGGGATTGGTACGGTAGTGCGGTAATAACTCTCTAGTGGAATGAGTTATTATCGATGAACTTAAGTTATGTGTTCGGGGCGAACACGGGATACTCAAGCTCATCGGAAGGCCAAAACCAATTTCTCCTCTAGGTCCCTGTCGTAACCTCATTAAAGCCTCAAGTCCATCCAAAGAAAGACCTATCCTGATGTCCAAGAAGGGGGTCGGCCCAATGCTTGGTGACCAAGCAAGGGTCGGCCACATCCTCTTTTATAGGGGCCGACCCTATTGCTTGGTGACCAAGCATGTAGGGGCCGACCAAGATTAATTCAAATAGGAAGAGCGTTTTGAATTTTTAAAATCTTCTCTTTATAGAAAACTACAAGTTTTAAAAGAGATATTTTAAATTTAAAACTTTCCTTTTTTGAATTAGGCCACATGTTTTAAAAGAGAATTTAAAAGTTTTAAAACTTTCCTTTTTTAACCATCTTCATGGTTGAAGGAAAAAAGGAAGAGAAGTTTTAAAATTTAAATTTTCTATCACCATGTTAAGAAAAAAAATTATAAGAGAAGTTTTAAATTTTAAAACATGATTTTAATTTTTTAAAACTTTTCCATTTTATCTCCCACTTTAGGAAATTAGGAAAGAGCTTGTAAAATTTTATAACGACTTATAAAATTTTATTAAAAATTTTATTTTTCCTTTTTCCCTTGATGAGGTGCCCGACCACTTTGCTTGGTGCGCAATCAAGGGGTTGGCCATAATTAAAATAAAAAAAATCATAACAAAATTAATGTTGGTGATTGGTTCAATCAAGAGGAAATAAAAGGAAAAATAAAAAGGAAAAACTAGAGGATGATTTTATTTTTTATAAAAAGTTTTTCCTTATTTGCCTTGGGCAAGTAATATAAAAGATGGGGTGAGGAGGCCTCATGAGACACAACTCTTATTCTCTTGCTTGGAGACTCTCTTGGTGTGGCCGACCCTCTTCCTTCTCTTTTCCCTTTTGCTCTCTTCTCCTTGGTGGTGGTGGTGGCCGGATTTTAGAAGAAGAGGAAGAAGCTTTTGGGTGGTGTTCATCTTGGAGGATCATCGCCCACACGACGTCCAAGACGAGACTAGGAATACGACAGAAGATCTCGAGATCATTAGCTTACAAAAAGAAGGTATAACTAGTAATTTTCTTCCACATCATATTAGTTATTTTCTTTGTAAGAATTCTAAATAGAAGAGGTAATTAGATCTAGTTTTTCGAATTAGTTTTTCGAGTTTGTGTTTTTTTCTTTTTTCGAATTTGTGATTCGATTGTTCTTTTTGGTTAACCTAGAGTTATTTAAGGAAATTAAAAATTAGCTTTCTTTAAAAGGCTTTGTTTAGGCGGTGGTGGTTGCTCCCATATCTAAGAAGGTCATGTGCCTCGCCATGCAGTCTTGGAAGCCAATTTTCAAAATTAATATTTAATGAAACTAATAACATAGGTAGATTTGAATCAATAGTGTTAAGTTCCGCTTGCGATTCAAATATAAACCATTAAAAACAGATAAGTTAAATTTGGAATCAATGATGTTAAGTTCCGTCTGTGATTTCTAATTTAACTTCTAAAGAACACAATGGGTTATTTAAGGAAAGGTTCGACACTTGTACAAAATTTTTGTACAGTGGAACCGGTACGTTTTCCTTGGACTAACTAACAATGTGTACTAAAACATCCTAACATTTCACTTGTATATAATGTGTACTAAAACACATACAAGTCACCTTATAGTTCCTGTGAAATTTAGATTTTGATTTTGCCCTAAACTAGGGATCATTCATATCTATCTAGGCATTTTAGGAATTATGAACATCCACCTAGGATGTCACTTGTTAGTAAATGTTATTGTCCTTAATTGCAAGGAAATTAAAATAATGCATGATAATTTTATGACATACATCAAAATAGAAAATAATTTTCAAAAGAAAATATACTATAGTTACATGATGTATGTATGACATGTCATGGTATTTTTATTATTTTTCATAACGAGCATGAATGCAAAATATGATGTCATGGCATATGATGGGCTAACAAAGCATGACAATTAGCATAAATAAAATATACCTAAATTATCTATCTAAGTTTCCTTAAACAAATACTAAACCTAAAATTGATCCTAGATTGCTCAATTTTCTTCAAGGAAATGTTAAAACCCAACTTGACATTTCTTTTACTCTTGATTAATCATGTCAATTCAAATTAAGTCCAATTCCTCAAATTTTGACACATTTTACTCTTCCAAAGAGTAAACATTTAACTTAAGGCTTAAATTTGCCCTTAACTCCTTAAGAAAATACCAAAATCCCAACTTGATATTTCTTATATTTTTCTTAAGTGTGTCAATTTAAATTAAGTTCAATTCTTCAAATTTTGACACATTTTACTCTTTCACAGAGTAATCACTTAATCCATTTCATTTTCGAAGGTCAACAAAAACCTTGAAAATGCCCTCCAAGTGCTAACTACATCAAGGTTGGTTTAACCACCCTTCCAATTTGAGTTGACACTCTCTAACCCTCTAGGGTGTAGAGAACATGCTCCTAGGAACTCAACACCTATTGGTGCTCCTTAGATGTTCAAGGTATTCAATAGGGATAACTTCTCTAGATACCTTCCTAATGACTTTTCTAAGCTTTTTAGAAGCCTTGGTCACTTTCTCTAGGTCAACTTTAGGGATAGCTTCCCTTGTGACCTTCTTGGTGACTTTCTTAGACTTCTTAGAAGTCTTAATCACATTGGTCTTGGCAAAAATACTTCTAGTGATATCTTCCCTTGTATATTTGACTTAACCCCTAGACCTAGGATTTATTCCATAGGTATATGGAACCTTATGATATGAAGTTACATCCTTCTTAGCCTTAGGTTTGTATCTCAAACCTCTACGACCATAGGATGACTCTTATTTCTCTAAACCTAGATTTTGATTCTTGGACCCTTGTGGGTCCTCTCCAATTTATCAAGTCTTGACCTCAAGACTTGATTTTCTTTCCATAATATCTCAACCTTAGATTTTTCACTAAAACCTTGATTTTTCTTTTTCTTAGACAAATACCTAAAATCCTTAAGGTTATTACCTAAATTATTTTCCACCCTTCTAACCTTAGGTTGAGTGGTTTTCTTTAATTCTATCATGCTTCCTATTTTTATGGTAAATAGCATTAAAATGATATAAATTTGAACTAGTATGCTTTTTACCATGATTTAAAAGGGTAGGCTCAATAAATGATACATTGGGTTTTACCTTAAAAGCTCCCCCTTGACTTGTGCTTCCTTTCTTAGCCTAGACCGATTTCTTCCCCTTAGGACATTGACTCCAATAATATCCTTTTTGGTTGCAAGAAAAACACACAATGTGCTCCTTGTTCTTCTTTGTTGTGGGGGCGGTCTCCTTGGGCTTCTCCTTGCCCTTAGATGCCACTTGACCCTTCTTCTTAGCCAATTTAGGGCACTTACTCTTGTAGTGCCCATGTTCCCTACACTCAAAACATATTATATGATTTTTATTTTTAACTGAAATACTTATACCTTCACGTGTAGAGATGACACTTGATCCTCCATTTGATGTCTCTTGATTTTTGGAGGATGCCTCATCTTCTTCTTCTTCACTTGACCTGGGAGTAGAAGCTCCTCCTTCTTTGTCCGGAGTCACCGAATGTCGCTCCCCCTCAATCATAGAGGTGGAGACCTCTTCATCTTCATCTTGTACATGGAACAAAGAGCATGCTCCCTCTTTGCCCTTTTCATTGCATTCTGTTGAGGATGAAGCTTCTTGGACTTTCGCTTCGGAAGTTGAGCATCTCTCAACTCCAGAGTCCTCTTCCTCTTGGTCTTGTTCTAATGAGTCGCCCTCTTTGGATTCTTCTTAGTTTGGTAAAGTGGAGGGTACCTCATGAATCTTTATCAATTTGCTCTAAAGCTCTTTGGCATCCATGTATTCTCGAATTTAAGTCAAAATATTACTCGGCAATATGTTGACCAATACTTTGGTCACTTTGTCATTGGCCTCGCTTCTTTGGATTTGTTCTTGGATCCATTTGCTTTTCTTGAGAATCTTACCCTTTAAATTAGTTGGAACTTCAAAGTATTCCATTAGAGCAAATCATTATTCTATCTCCATCATGAAGAAATTCTCGATTCTTGATTTTCAAGAATCAAAACTTCTCATTGATGTGAATGATGGAGGTACCCTTGTGTCGAATCCATGCCCATCTTGGAATTCTATCTGAAGTTGAGCTCTTGATGAATTATTTGACTTTGAACTTGCTTCAACTTTTTCTCCCTCTAGCTTATTGCCCCTTCCGATGATGATTCCCGTGAAGAGTGACCTAGCTCTGATACCATTTGTTAGGGTTGATTTGTAGCTAGAGGGAGTGAATAATTCGTCGCGCGCTCGTTGCCTGCTTCGTGATGGTGATGTGCAGCGGAAAGAACACGAAACAACAATACAACGCTAACAAGTAGGATTTACTTGATATCCACCTCAAGAAGAGATGACTAATCCAAGGATCCACACGCGACACACACTCCACTAACAAAAACACTCCTCGGTAACTTCCAGAGGTGGAAAAACCTCGTACAAGACTCACCCAAGCATACAACTCAACACAAGAAGAAAATACAAAGATACAACTGAAAAACCATTCTTCTTGCTCACTTGATGCTTGTAGATGCCTTTTGAACCTTGGAAGTGCAACAACACTTGTCTCCAAGATCTTCCAAGAATTGGCGGCGAGTAGTCGAAGAAGTCGTGTGAAGATCGGGAGCAAAGATACGGAGAAGAAGCTCGCCAACGGCTATATACTTTGCGCTCCTAGGGCTCCCAATCGATTGGGCATGCTCCCAATCGATTGCCACGTTAGATCCGCGTCATCCCAGTCGTCCATCACTCGCTACCTGCGCAACAGTCACATCCCGATCGATCGGGGAGGCTTGAATCGATCGGTCGATTAATTCAGAGCGCCTCTGTGCTCTCTAGACAAAGACTTGAATCGATTGACCGATCAATTCAAGCTTCCTCGCGATTGCACGAGAAAATTAGCTGCCAATTGATTGGCTGATCATTGGTGGTGTATAATTGATCGGCTGATTGATTGACAAATCTCTGTGCTCACGACACTTGCTCCCAATTGATCGGCTGATCGATTAGGCCGCTGCTTATCGCAACTCTCTTCCAATCGATCGGCTGATTGATTGGGCTTGGGTCAATCGATTATCCGATCGATTGCCCCAACCTTGACTTACCTGAACTCAAGTCCAAGGTTCTCAATCCCAACATTCAGTCAACCGTGACCTGTTGGGACTCCTTCTGCCTATCATATGGTCAACCTTGACCTGCTGGGACTTCTTTGCCAAGTCAATACTTTGACCAACTTGACTCTTCTTCACATCAAACTGGTCATCCTTTGACCAGAGGGGAATTGTTCCAATAATCTCCCCAATCAGACGATTGCACCTGTAATCTCCATGTATTGTCAAACATCGAAACCCAAACATCAAGACTCAAGCTTGAGCCAACTCAAGCTTAGTCAACCTGGTCAACCTGACCCAAGGGATATTGCACCAACACATTTATCATATATATTGCTTAAGTGTTACGAGCAGATTTATTGTTGATTCCTAGTGATTTACCGGTTGTTATACCATGTGTGTTAGACCGGTATTGGTATGTGTGTTTATCTTATCGTATAAGATCATGTTCTATTTTCCTATTGAGACTGTATATCTTTGATCGTCTTACACATTTTATCTATGCACTACTATTTGTCTATTACCCGCTGAGTAACCTGGATTCACCACCCATTTTACTGGTTTTTCTTTCGCCATGGAATAGGTAGAGGATTTATAGAGTTGCTTGGAGGGTCCTAACTGTTAGTCCCACGTCACATCTGAGATTAGCTTTCCATGTTATTTCGTATTACGCTATTGGTACTTGGTATTTGGTCTTGGTATTGTGTTATGTTGTTTTATTTATGGTTTTAAGCCTTGTGGTTATTTTTTTTCATTTTGAATTTTTATTATGGTGTAAGTCATACTGACATGCAGACAGTCTATTATCTTATATGCTTTTGTGTTTGTACCAACCGTGTAGGCTATATAGCTTTTGTGACTTCTGCTATGTTTTGTTTCAACCGTGTGAGCTGTTTATCAACTGCGTAGCTGTCTTTACTTCTAGCAGTGTGGACTGCTTATAAATTGCGTGGTTATGTTTACATTCAGTCGTGTGAGCTGTTGATAGCTTGTGAGTAACCTTATGGCATTGTATACATGTTTCATTTGTCACTGCTATAGAAAATGTGTTATCCAATTTTTGTAGGATAACCTTACTCTCAGGATGTGACAGTTTTTCCGCTGCATACTCGAACTTCTGATTAGTTTTTTAAAAATGACAAGAAAAGTTTTAAAACATTATTCACCCTCGCCCTCTCAAGTTTAATACAATCATACCAGTGATATCAGAGCAGGAAAGCTTGATTTTAGGCCAATCTCTCAATCAAGCAATTTATTTTCTTTTCGAGTTATTTTTTATTATAATTATTAATTGTTTATTTTTTCCTCCACACTACTTATGCCAAAAAAAATTTCTAGAGATATTTCTTTTAATCTGTTTTGTGCAAGAAAAATGATTCACAAACCGATGTTAGGTCGAAGGTTCACGAACCTCCACTATACAAAATGGATTACTTCAAAATATGAAAGTATTAGATGGAATACTTCGTAATGATGGGTGATTTTGACTGTAACATGACACTAAGGTCATCCACTCAAGACACAGAAGCGAATACGATGGTAACAAATCAAATTTTAAAGTTATTATCTAATAAAAAGTCATGCAAAATTGGAAAATTCAAAGATGTCTATGACCTTTGGACTCAATTAATCTTGTTGGAGGATCAAGTCAGAGTCGAATCTGGACACGAGCCCGAACCAACAGAAAAACCTACATAATTAAAGGTTGAGCTTAAGGTTAGTACATTTTACCAAAATATCCTTTTTCTTGAAAATAGTAGTTTTAATATTTCTGAAAAAAAATCTCTTAGCCATGATTACCTTAGTATTGTTGAAAATAGTACACATGACAATATTTATGAAAATATCCTAGAAAATTATCTATAAATTTAAATAATAAAGAAATTGAAATTTGAAAATTAATTAATAATTTTAATTTAAAATTGACAAAACAATATACTAAATAAAATCAATTTGAAAATTTCTATCCAAAATAAAAATTTAAATCTTATGAATAATTTGTTAGATAATGATAATTTAATTTATCCCATGATTACCGGTCATGGCCGGTCTCAAGCCCGGATAAAGGAGGAAGGTTGCGTTAGGTTGCCAACCAGCGTCAAACTATGGCAAATATTCAATGAATGAATCCATTAAACTATTGTGCTAATGCTAGGTTGTTCCCCGGAAGGAACGCATTGCATGGTCCGACTGTAACGTCTCGACAAGGAATGCTACATCTCCAGAACTCGGGTGTAGTGATAAATATGCAAGAGTTCGCGATACAGGGTCCGACTGTAACATCTCAGCAAGGACCGCTACATCTCCATGAGAACTTGGTTGTAGTGTTAAATAGGCAAGAGTTCTCACACCATACGTTAGATAAGAACAAATATGATAGGAAAACTAATAATCTAAGATTTGGAACATGGAATATAGGAACTCTCACTGGTAAATCAATAGAGGTAGTAGATATGATGATTAGGAGAAAAATTAGTATTTTATGTGTACAAGAGACAAAATGAACAGGTGAGAAGGCAAAGATGATAGAGAACTCAGGTTTTAAGTTATAGTACACTGGAAAGAGTAAAGCAAGAAATGGAGTGAATATCATTGTAGATAGTTTGTTAAAGGATGAAGTTGTAGGAGTAGTTAGAAAAGGGGATAGAATTATAGCCCTTAAGATAATAGTGGAGAAAGAAACTATGAACATAATTAGCATATATGTACCACAAGTAGGATTAGATGAAGCTACCAAATAAAGGTTTTTGGATGACTTAGATGAAATATTATAAAATATTCCACTAAATGAAATGATTTTAATAGGAGGTGATCTAAATAGGCATGTCGGAGTGAAAAATGAGGAATATGAGAGAGTACATGGGAGTTATGGGTTTGGAACGACGAATGAGAAAGGGAAAACTATATTAGATTTGCGATAGCATATGACCTTATATTAGCTAATACGTTTTTTAAGAAAAGAGAAGAACACTTAGTCACATTCAAAAGTGGAAATAATAAATCGTAAATTGACTTTCTTATGGTTAGGAAGAATAATAGAAAGATTTGTAAAGATTGCAAAGTCATCCATGGAGAAAGCTTAACTACCCAACATAAGGTAGTAGTGTTGGATATACGCCTCAAACATAGTATCAATAGAAAGAAAATATATAAAATTCCTAGAATTAAGCGGTGGAAGTTAAGGATGAGAAACAAAATATATTTAAGGAGAAAGTAGAAATACAAATATTAGGTGATATATAAGATGACTCTAATACAACATGAGATAAGATGGTATCAAAATTGAAAATAGTAGCTAAGAGTGTACTCGGTGAGTCAAAGGGGCATGCACCACTAAGTAAAGAATCTTGGTGGTGGAATGAGAAAGTACAAGAGAAAGTGAAGGAAAAACGAATAGCTTATAAGGAATTATATATTTGTAAGAACGAGGAAACTTAAAAAAAATATACAATAGCCAAGAAAGAAGCTTAAAGTAGTGAGTGAAGCAAAAAAAGAAACTTTTGAACGATTATATCAAAAATTGAATAGGGGAAAGAGACATTTATAAAATAGCTAAAGTGAGAGAAAGGAAAACAAGAGATCTTAGCCAAATAAAATGTATTAAAGATGAATGTAATAGGGTATTAGTAAATGATGGGGAAATAAAAGAGCGGTGAAAGAGATATTTTCATCAACTTTTTAATGAAGGTTTAGGTGACCAACTTAACTTAGGTAATTTAATTAGGTCAAATGAGCATAGGAATTTTAATTTTTATCATAGGATTCAAACTTCAGAAGTAAAACAAACTTTAAATGAGATGCACAATAGAAAAGCCGTTGGTCCAAATGATATTCCGATAGAGATATGGAAGTACTTAGGGAAACAAGGTATTGAATGACTTACAAAATTATTTAACATGATATTGAAAATGAAAAGAATGTCTGATCAATGGAGGATAAGTTCTCTAGTTCCCTTATATAAGAACAAGGGAGATATACAAAATTGTGCAAACTATAGGGTTATTAAACTAATGAGTCATACTTTGAAACTTTGGGAAAAAGTAATAGAAAAAAGATTAAGGAATGAGACCACAGTGACAAAAAATCAATTTGGGTTCATGCCTGGAAGGTCGATAATAGAAGCTATACATCTCTTTAGACAATTAATTGAAAAATATCGGGAGCAAAAACAAGATCTACACATGGTATTCATTGACTTAGAAAAAGCTTATGATAGAGTCCCAAGAGAACTTATATGGAGAATTTTAGAAAAGAGAGGTGTTAACGTAACATATATTGAACTAATTAAGGATATGTATGAGGATGTAACGACCAGAGTAAAGACTTCAGACGGAGTAACTGAAGCATTTCCAATAAAGATAGGGTTACATCAAGGATCAGCCCTAAGTCCCTATCTTTTTACACTAATTATGGACGAACTCACTGCGCACATTCAAGACAGCACAGTGGTGCATGTTGTTTGCAGATGATATTATTTTGGTAGATGAGCCACGTGAAGGAGTAAATGCTAAGCTAGAATTTTGGAGGGAAACACTAGAAGGGAAATATTTTAAGCTTAGTAGATTAAAGACAGAATATATGGAATTTAAGTTTAGCAATAATAGAAGTAATGAAACAATTGTAAAGATAGGAGAGGACGAGTTGCCCGGAACCGAGAGATTTAAATATTTAGGATCATTTTTACAAAATGATGGAGGGATTGAGAGATATGTCTTACATAGAATACAAGTAGGTGGGTGAAATGAAGGGGAGCGTCGGGTGTTTTATGTGACCGTAAAGTACCTCTTAAACTTAAAGATAAATTCTATAAAACCGCAGTTAGACCTGCTATGTTATATGGAGCTGAATGTTGGACTATGACTCGAGCACATGAGCAGAAGATGAGAGTTGCAGAGATGAGGATGTTAAGGTGGATGTGTGGATATACGAAAATGGACAAAATAAGAAATGAGAGCATTAGAGAGAAAGTCGGAGTTGCATCTATTGAGAACAAACTCCGAAAGACACGTTTAAGATGGTACGGATATGTACTTAGACGACCAATAAATACTCCAGTTAGGCGATGTGAAACTATGATAAACATGCATATCAAATGAGGAAGAGGAAGACCAAAAAAAACTTGGTTAGCAACAATAAAACAAGATAAAATTTATTTAAATATAGATGATGATATAATAGGAGATAAAGCGCAATGGCGTAAAAGGATTCATACAGTCGACCTCACCTAGTGGGAAAAGGCTTGGTTGTTGTTGTTGTTGTATAATGATAATTTAATTAATTTCACTAAATCAAAATTTAAGATAAATAAAAATTTAAGTGCATAATTTTATAGATAAAACTAATTTAATAAATTTGACTATATTAAATAATAATATAAACTGAAATATAAATCTAAACACAAATTCAAATATTAAGATGAAATTAAAACTAGATCAGGAAAATTTGAAATTAAAAATTAATAAGAATTTAAATATTAAAAATAATGTTTCAAATAAATATAATTAACAAATTCAACCAACTCAAAATTAAAGAAAATTTTAAATCTTAAGTACACTTTGTTAAATAGAGATAATTTAATCCACTTAATTAATTCGAAATTAAAAGTTTAAATTAAACTAATGCATTAAAATTAATTCATAATTGAATTAGTAAATATTGGATACATTAAATTTGATTAACTAAAAATTAACCCAAAGATTAATTAACTCAAAATTAATTTATTAAATAAGTCCAAAAATTATTTGATCAGAAATTAATTAATAAATTAATCTAAATATTAATATGATTAACTAATCATATTCTAATTAATATAACTTAAATATTAAAATTAAAAAAATGATTCTTATTGAATTAAATTAAATCAAAGACTCAATTTAAAATTAAATTAAAATTGAAAACCTTACTTATACTAATTTCTGGTTAAAATAAACTACAACATGACTTAGGAAAACTCTATTAATGCATGTCTAGGAACAATCATATTTGTTCGATTGTATAGAGATTGGATAGAGACAGTCAAAATGTAAGAAGGCCAAGAAAGAAAGCACCATTTATTGACAATGACAATTATGAAGAGGAAGAAGCAAAGATCACGGGAGACCCGATGTTTGACGAAGAAGTTGGAAACAAAATACTAGTGGAGGCAGATTTCAAGACGACATTGGTGGTACGACATTAATTCTTATGTCACGCCGAAGGTGGTAGAAGCTGATTGGCGACGAAGTAATATTTTTTAGTCACCTTGTACCATCTTGAGTAAGGTATGTCACTTTGTGATCAATGTAGGAAGCTATAAAAATATTGTATCTGCTGAACTTGTATAGAAATTGGGTATCCAGATTGAGAGTCACCCTAAACCTTATAAATCATTTGTTGTTAGGTAGATCGTTGTAGTATAATAGAGGTGTGCATCACGATGGGCTTGCCAGTACTGATAGCTTTGTATTTCAAGGGAATTAAAATTATGCTCTTACCTTATAGACAATCGATGGAACACACCACACTTAGAGGAGAATCTGTAGCATTATTGTCTCGGATTCAAGTTTACGAGGAGTTGCTACAAGCAGAAAGGGGTATATGTTGATGGGAAAGGAAGTGCCCAAATCTAGACACTATTCTAGAATCTATGACCCCACTCACTAACTAATTTAGTGAACTTTTTCCCGAAGAGCTACCAAGCGAAGTGCCTCCTTTGCATGATATTTAACATCATATTGATTTGAAGCCTGTAGCGACACTACTAAACAGGGCACATTACAGGATGAGTCCGCGCATGCATAAGGAGCTGAGGCAATAGGTTGAAGAACTATTAGTTAAGGGTCACATTAGAGAGAACATGAACCCTTGTGTTGTACCTATCCTTTTAATATCAAAGAAGGATGGCTCTTGACGTATGTGTGCGGACAACAAAGCCATCAATAAAATCACTATTAGGTATCATTTTCTCTTTCCTCGATTGGATGATTTGCTTCACCAAATTATTTGATCTACTGTGTACATAATTAGATTTGAAGAGCGTGTACTATCAAATTTGTATCAAGAATAGGGATGAGTGGAAGATAACTTTTAAGACTAGGGAAAGATTGTATGAGTAGCTAGTGATGCATTTTGGGTTGTCTAATGCTCCTTGCAATTTCAGGCAGGTAATGAATCAGTTATTGTGGTCATTTATTGGTAGGTTTTTTATGGTGTACTTTGATGATATTCTGATATACAGTGCAACCCCTGAACAACATTCGTAGGGAGAAGTTTTATAATGCAATGAAGAAGTGTGTGTTTATAACCCCCACCCCCCCACACAAAAAAAAAAAAAAAAAAAAAACCCTGCCAAAAGATATTGTTTTTGGGTTATGTGATCTTAGGTTTGGAAGTTAACGAGTCTAAGGCACAAGCAGTGAAAAACTGACCTACACCAATGACCTTAATAGAAGCAAGGAATTTTCATGGTTTGCCCTCGTTTTACAAACATTTCATTACTTCATTTAGCACTGCCATGTCTCCTATAACAGACTGCATGAAGGATGACCAGTTTGAGTGGACTATAGAGGTAGAATAAGCTTTCCGATTGATTAAAGAATGACTCACAATAACACCAATCTTAGTGCTTCTCGATTTTTCTCAACCCTTCGAGTTACATATAAATGCCTCTAAAATTGGTATTGGCACAGTACTCAGTCAGAACATCTAGCCTATAGTATTTTTCAGTGAAAAGTTATATGGAGCAAAACTGAACTACAATACTTATGACGTTGAGTTTATGCGATCGTGCAAGCAATGAGACATTAGCGTCACTATCTATTCCATAGGGAATTTATCTTGTACACGGAACATGATTCATTAAGACACCTACACCATCAAAACAAATTGTCACCCCGACATATAAGGTGAGTTGCTTATTTGGAGTAGTTCACCTATGTGGTGAGATAGGATTGCTAATCGGGTCACAGATGCCTTGAGTCACGGAGCAGCTTACTAGTGACTATGCGTGTTTAGATGCCAGGTTTTGACTCTTTTCCAGAGTTTCTTGCTGATGATCCTTACTTTTCTATGGTAATGCAAGATGTACTAACTAGGAAGAAAACAAATTTTTTTACAACATGATGGGTTCCTATTTAAAGATAATCAAATTATGTATTCCATATTGTAGTATCTGTGTGCAAATAATAAAGGAATTGCATAATAAGAGGCATGTAGGTTGAGACTGAACATTGTAGCAAATAATAAAGGAATTGCATAATAAGAGGCATGTAGGTTGAGACCGAACATTGTAGTTAGTTCAGATTTCTTATTTTTGGCCTTCACTATGCAGAGAAGTCGAGAAGTATGTGCAATAGTGTAAAATTTGTTAGAGTAGGTGTCCTGCAAAGCCAACTGTTAGCTAGGACTTTATTGACTCTTGTAAATAAATAACTTTTATTTTAATATAATTCAATTCAGTTTGACATTAATTACTTTATCTTTATACTCATGCTATATGCATAGATAAAGTCCTTGAATATACTATAGTGAGATGTGGTGGTACATATGATGGTCATCATGAAATACATCAATATTCATTGTATATTCTAAATTTATTCCTAGTCAATTGGATCACCTAATAAACAAGGATAAAAGGCTGCTTGAGCTAGAGACGAGCATCTGTGATGTAGTGTACCATGTTTCATTAGTAAGGACATAGAGATATTCAAACATACAGATGGGTGATCATATGATGAGTTCATCGAACATCTCTCACATAGACTTTGCAAGTGGTTATCATTTATCGAGTGGATAAATCTTTGGTTATGGTTGCACACTAGTAGTCCTTATAACCCGGGACAACACTGAGACTCTATATGCTGAGGCTGATCTTTAACTTATTTACCGACTCTAATAGGGTCATCAGGTGGTGAAATTGAGTGTAGTAACGAAACATATAGAAGGCAGTGTATTGTAGTCGGGGATTCACCACACACCTATAGGTGTGGATATCCTATGTAATATATTGTTTTATAGTGAATGAAGTCTCTGATCAGAGCTGTAAGATATACTTTAGGAAAGGAATGTCCTCATTACACATGCGATATCACTATAAGATATATCACCTGGTTGTTAAACCAATATACAATCCTCGATGTACCAATGGTTGTAGATTCGAACGGGATATATGGGATGAAGAGACCGGACTGTACGTTAATCATAATCGACTAGTTCTTGCAGGCACTATTTAGTGATACCTAGGAAATCATGGGGCAGTGCTGCTAGATTCTCTTACCATGATTTGTTGGGTGTTAGTCAGAATTAGTTCTGACGTCCTATAATTATGGAGTTAATCATAGGATGGGGCTATTAAGGGTATACTCAAATAAAGGACAATTATAGTCCTGAATCATAAAGAGTTGTGAACCCACGGCTAGCTGTATCCCTGAACCATTGAGGGTCACACAAGTATTGGTTTTCCTATTTTTCGTTGAGAAAGTCAAATTCAAGGAGTTGAATTTGACGAATAAAATTTGATGTGATCAAACAGTGTACCTCCACTAATACACTCACTTCACGTTTTTTATTTGGCTTGCTATTTAAGATATTAAGGAAAAGAGAGTTATTCTTCTTCTTCTTGATGAAAAATTCGATAGCAACAATTTGTAGTGAAGTGAGAATAGGTTGCTTCTTTCGTGGAGTGTCTTCAGTGGATAGAAGAGATTCGAAAGTCAATTTTTGAGTCTTGCCAAGATGACGAACAACAGGCATGTTTCTCTTCTCCTTGAGAGTTTTCAGCAGCCACTTCCAGAGAAGAAGATAGAGATCTTCTTCACTCTCTTCCATCAAAAAGTTCAATCTCCTTGTTTGTTACTTCTCCTCTTCGAGAAGCATTGTCGGCGTCCACCTTCTTGCAGAATTTCAAAAGGTGTAGCTCCTTATTGAGGGCTATTAGACATAACCTTGAGAAGGGTACTTGGGCAACCCCTTCCTCATCTTCGAGGAAGTCGTTTTGATCGTCTCAACGAAAAACGACACTTGATCTCTAGTGCCATCAAATGTTGGAAAGAGGACTCTAATCATGAACCGGATTAGACGAAGGAAGTACGAACTCGTGACAACAATGAGGAGCTATTTTGCTACAACCCGAATAGTTGGAATCATCCCCCAAACACAGGTTGTTTGGAAGGTATGTTTATGCTTGTACTATGATTCATATGTATGTTAATATTTTTATTTATGTTATGCTTAAATGATCTAATATGTTTATTTTAAATAGTTTAGCATGTATAAATAAAATTATTAAATTAGCATTATATGAATCAATCACATGATAATGTATCTTTGTTATGCTTTTAGGATCTTTATTTATATGGTTAGATTGTAATGCATGCTTAGATAAAGATCATGCTTATGTTTGTTTTAAAACCATACAAACATACCTTTGATTTAATTGTTAAATCACAAATAAAATTTTAAATTTCCGCTGTACATAGGAGTGAAAACACAATCACCGAATTTCGAATTCGATTCCAACAAAATTTGTTAAGTCTCTATAGAGGCGGCCACTAATAAGGGTTGTCCATGCCTTTGTCAGTCCCTTCTTAATCTTGGGTTGATATCAACATGGGTTTTGTGCTAGGTTTGATGCATATTCAACGACGTAGTGATTCTCTCTTTGTTATCGTTGATAGATTTTCTAAGATGGTTCAATTTATCCCTTGCAAGAAGACTATTGATGTTAATGTGGCACAATTGTTCTTTCAAGATGTCTACCATCTTCATGGCTTTCCGATGATCATTGTGTTAGATCAGAAGACTCGTTTCCTTAGTCATTTTTGGTGCAACTTGTGGAAGATAGTTAATATACAATTAAATTTCAATAGTGTTTATCATCCTCAAATAGATGGTCAAATAGAGGTGAATCAATCACTTGACAATTTATTGCGTTGCTTAGTAGAAGATAATGTGAAGAGTTGGGATCAAAAGTTGTGCCATGTAGAATTTGCTCACAACTATGTAGTGAATCACAGTACTGGTTTCAACCCATTCTAGGTGGTTTATTCGGTCCAGCCATGAAGTCCACTGGATTTGATGTCATTGCCAAGTAAGATGATGGTCCACGGTAAAGCTACAGATTTTGTGAATATCCTTCAAGGAATCCATAAAGTTCTTTATGAACATCTATTTAACTCTAATTCAAAGTACAAATACACCGCATACCAAAAGCGCCGACACTTGGAGTTCAATGTTGGGTATTTTGTGTGGGCAGTTTCAACTAAAGATCATTTTGTCATTGGGGATTACAACAAATTATCAGCCAAGTACTGCCAATGTTTTCAATATAAAGCATTGGATTCCCTTTCATGATGATTCCTCTGATTATGAAGTGACCGACAATTTGAGGGTGAATTTTCTCTACCATGAGGAGAATGATGTGGGTTAGATAGAGCAATCTTCTAGAGGCCATAACTTTTGACTCGGGACTCGAAGTCAGGCTTTATCAACGCTCACATGTGCAGAATTCAAAGATCTATGATTGTTATAGGAGAACATATAACCCCCAAATTTCATGCCCAAAATCCACCATTTAGATCCTTTTCGAAGCCTCCGAACATATTCTTACAATTTTTGGTAATTTCTGTTTTATTGTATTTAAGGTATTTTTAGTATTTCTAGTATATATGGGTTATGAATTATCTATATCAGTATTCTGTTTTATTAATTTGGATTTCTATTAATAAATTTACTTTTCTAGTAGGTTTCTTTTTCTTTCTTTACAAGTTAAGAATTGAGTGCAAATCCTCTCATGGCAGGAATCCGACTGCTTTTTCATGGTCTTCTCCTAGTCCCCACCGTAATTGCGATCGGATCATGGCAGGAATCCGGCTACAATTGACTACAATCCCTTCTTGGGTTATCATTCCCACCTAGGTTATAGTTTCGGTCAAGGTAGGCGATCGGAGGCCGGCCTCACTCGCTGCCAGGTAGCCCGGCTGCCCGCCCACTGCCAGCGGCCTCTAGACGACCTCCGACCTCTTGCCTCTTGCCTTGACCCCAAACTATAACATGGATGGGAAAGTGACCTCAAGAGAGATTGCAACCAATTTTGGCCAGCCGCAATCCGACATGCAAATTGCGGAATGGACCAGGAGGGGACCAAGAATTTACGGACCAAAAGATCTTGGCTACGAATTGAGTTCTATATATGATAATTTCATTCCTTTCTTTGAGTCTTAGAGTTTGGGTCAATATAAACATCCTATTTAATATTTGAGACAAGTTTTTAATAATGTTATTTTTAACCACCATCTCTTCCTTGGAACAATAGGTTTTCCTTGTTCTTAGCATTTTTACACGAATTCGATAGTTGCTTCCTATATTTATGTGCGAATGGGTTCAATAATTATCCGTTGCATCATCTCTCACTTTCAAGATTAGTCAGACTGATTTTTTTTGATATTTGAACTACCCAATTTTTTTTATTTAAAAAAAATCTCTATTAAAAGCCTTTCATATAAGTTTTATTCAAACTCGTGCCTTAATAGATCAAGAGACATTTTCAATCTTACTTCAAGGGAGTTTTCACATTAGTCTTATCAAGATATTTCCTTGAATGTACACCACAAACTGTGTTTTGTGGATGGTAGAGCAGGAAATCTGATCGAGAATGAACTTGGCTGCGTTTGGAAGATTGAGAGAATTATGTATGGGTGATTATTTAGAAACAACAATTAATAGCACAAATCATATCATGATGTATTTACACTTATCTTAGAAATCTAAATTTAAAAAACATTAATAGAAGTTTAAGGCTCAATATAAAATGACTTAATATTTCATAAAGAAGAAATTCACTTTATTCTCCAACTGTAGATCTTCATTAGGGGTATAATTAAGTCGAGCCGAACTCTTGAATATTTGAATTTATTTTGTTTATAATTAAGTCAAGCTCGAGCTTTATTTAACGAATATATTCATAGCTCACAAACTTATTCGAACTTATTTGAACTTTTATCGAGTCTAAACGAGTTTAATAAATATAAATTATAAATTTGAATATTCATTAAAAACTAAATTATATATTTAAAAAAAATTATAATATTCTTATTAAAATTTATAATTTTATTCTAATAAATAAATTTAATATATTTATCTATATTTTTCATAAATAGAGTATAAAATCAATCAATTCAATATCAAAATTATTATTTTTTTCATTTAAAAGTTGATTCATGAGCTTACTAACGAACATGTTCACGAGCTAACGAGGAATATTGTGAAGCTTAAGCTTGGTTTGTTTATCTTATGTGTCTTATTAAACGAGCTTAAACGAACTTTTATTGAATCGATCTTCGAATAACTCATGAACAATTTGGTTTATTTACATCCCTATTCTTCATTCAAGATTATGTCTTTCATGTACCGCATTACACAAACATTCAACACCATCACTTTGTTTTAGATTACCCTAATAAAATTTAAAAAGTAATGCAATTAGTCAAATAATAAAAACTATCAATTAATGCCTAAATACATAGTTACAACATATACCTCAATTTTTACAATCAGGTCCTTTTGAAATACCCTTGACACATTGCACATTTTTATCCCACTACATTGTTAAAAATAAAAAGTTATTTTTTTTCATATTTGTCACAATGGTCTCTATCTCAAACTTGCAGTAAGCAAATAAGTTACAATTATAAGTACACTGTGGGCTTCAACAACATCCCGTTTCTAACAGGGAAACACAAGTTTCTATATCATAGGTTTTCAAAGATATAACAGAGCTAATATTGTAATGAGTTAAAAGACATGCCACTTATATGATAGTGAGGTGCAGGGGATAAGCGATCAAATGACAGAGGAACAGAATGTCAATCGCTTCAAACTTATTGTAGGTCTCTTGTTAAAAAATAAAGAAAGATATAGAATCAAGATTAAAGAGTCAATATATTGTTTTCCAATAGCCGAGTTGCCTACTTTGTCTAATTGCAAATAGGAATCACTAAAGAATATTTAATATGATAATCTACTAGCATGAAACATGAAAAAGTTCACTTGATAGAGCCAACTGACAATCATATTGACCAAGAGTTCGCATACTAGCTTGTTAACCAATCTCTAAATTGTGTGTATAGGTAATGATAATGAGGGGAAGATGACAATTGCACGAAATTGCTTTAGCTAGTAAAGATGTTAATGAAATAGGCTTATTTGAATATAATTATGGTAAAGTTCTTAGAATGCAATTGCAATTCATTCCATAAAATAAGCTTAAAGGAAGATACTAGATATAATAATTTAACAAGCTGATCAACTTACAAAATAAATTCTACTCGTCAATAGATGCCAACTAAGGATAAGTTCCCTTGCGTCATTAATTGCAGCTTCAAGTTCATCCAACACTTTGACTAGTTTCACATCCAAAGATATAACGGAAGCAGCAATTTCATCACATATTAGTTTAAAATTCTCAAGGATGTGATCGATTTGACAGTATCTCTGAAGTATTTCAAGCTTTACATTGCTGCTGGAAGATACAAGGCCAAACTCAGTGACACTATATAGTATTGCCTCCAACGATGGTGGCTCCATTCCCAAAATAATGAGTATACCCATCAAAGCTTAGATAGAAAACAGAAAGTATGCTCATCAAAGCTTAAACAGAGTTTACTACCAAACAGTAAATATCTACAGAAATGCCCAAATGCATGAATAGACAAAGGAATTTACATATAAGACAATTAAATAAGCCAAATCTTCAAACTTGGCAATTTTAAATCAAGTACAGCATTTAAAACAGTTAGTTAAACCAATTAATCAGTTCTAGTCATATTAGTTATAAACCAACCAAAGCTTATGACAGATTAACGCAAACATAAAAGATGGAACAGGAATGTTATTTCTCTGTCAAATCACTGGTTTCCCTCCTACTTTCCTCTCCTTTGGAATTTTGAAAAGAAATAGAAATAGAAATTAGTAGTTAATCATAAATAAACAAAATTCATGGAGACTAGTTATTAACTTTGCATGCGTGCAGAGAAAGGAAGAACAATTATTTAAGTACCTACCTGTTATTAAACAAGATTACTGGAGGTGTATGTTTTAAATAGCGTGGATTAAACCAAAATTGTCTGCATGTCAACACTATTTATAGCTACTTGAGAAACATATATTGAATTTGACCACAGGGTCGGTGTTAGCCCCCTAAACTTGGCGGCTAGGCTGGACATGAGGATTGACTCGATGCTCCTTTAATCCAACCTATTGGGCATGTGTGCGGGGCACATGCTAAGCAGCGGAGCATTTGAACAGTGCGCGGCGACTGTCCAAGCCCAAGTCTTGCAAGAGGCAGACTTGACAAATGTTCAAGGCGTGGCATGTGAGCAAGGCATGCCAAGCGAAGCAGCGGCGCGGGGCTGCCCAAACCCAAGTCTTACAGGAGGAAGACTTGGCAAACCAGCAAGCATGGCATGGGCGTAAGCCATGCCAAGTAGCAAATTGGCAGTGCGCGGAGCACTGTCCAAGCCTAAGTCTGCAGGAGGCGGACTTAGCAACGAAGCGGGCGAGGCATGTATGCAAGACATGACAAGCAGCCAGTGGAGCAACAGCATGGGGCTGTCCAAAGCCCAAGTCTTAGTTGAGAAGGACTTGGCAATGATCCGGGCGTGGCTATGCACGAGCCATGTCGACGTTGCGGATACGGTAGCATGCGGGGTGCTACCCAAGCCCAAGTCGTGCATGTGGCAAACTTGGCAATGGGGGCGAGCAAGGCATGTGTGTTGGGCATGCTGAAGCAGCAAAGGTGTGGACAAACAGGTCTTGTTCGTATTGCCAAAAGGTGCAGACAGATGGACTTGTCTGTGGCAACGAAGCTGCGGGCAGATGGACTTGCCCGTGGCGCCAAGGAAGTGAACAGACGGGACTTGTTCGTGGTGCCAAAGAGATCGAGCCGTGGGCCGAGCACTTGGTGTGCAAGCAGACTTTGGCGCGGGGCCAAAGCAACGGAGCCATGGATGACGCGAACAGATGAACTTGTTCGTGGTGCGGACAGATAGACTGCCCGTGGTGCCAAAAGTGGACAGACGGACTTGTCCGTGGTGCCGAAGATACGGAGCAGATTGTGCAAACACTGGGCGGACAGATGGACTGTTCGTGGGTGCCAACGAAGCCATGACGTGATCAAGCACAAGGGGTGCAGATTGACACTTGGCGTTGACCAATGCAGTGAAGCCATGGGGCGAAGCACAAGCGGATCATGCTGACACTTGGCGTGGAACCAATGAAGCATTATGATGGAGCAAGCACATGGGTGCAGGCTGCCACTTGGCATGGAGCCAATGCAGCCAAAGACACATGGACAAGTGGTTTTGTAAGTTGAGGAAGTTATGCCCATGTGGCACAAGTGGTTGGTGTAACCACCATGTAACCTTCTTTGTAACCGCTGCCTATGCATGATAAATAGGCTTGATGGGTTCATTGGCAAGAGGGTGCTAGTGAGTGCCAAGGGTGTGCCAAAGGAGTGTGCAGAGAGTGTGCATTGTGAGCAAATTCGTGGGGAATTTTCGAAGGCGGATTGTGAAGCGTTGTGAGCAACTCGTGAAGGATTTGTATGGGCGGATCCTTAGCGGTTTGTAAGTGCTTCTATAATTGTTCCATTGTATTCCTTTGTTAAGGCTAATAAAGGTTGGGAGTTTTCCTGTAATCGTTGGTGTTGCTTTGCTGTGGCTTTCTTGTGGTGTTGCCTTGAGATTTCTTTGTGCCTTTGTGGTGCAATTGTTGGGAGGTTGAGAGTCACGTGTGGAACTTGACTGCCGCGCAGGAGATTTTCAAAGGTGAAAATTTACGCCTGTGATAGTCGGAGACATGGCCATCTGCTACAAAACAATGCTTCACAAACAAAATTGTTCAAAGTAACACATCATAGAGAAGAATAAAAAAAACAAAACAAAAACAAAAAATGTGGCCAATGCGCTAAAGAGACCAGTTATAATAGAGAAGAATCAAATGTGGACATTTAGGAAACCAACACCCAAACAATTCCCACAAAGCTAGTAACACCATCTAATCATCCTCTACGACAACAACAAACAATCTATTTAGCTTATCAATTTCTAAAAATAATAGAAACAATAAAACATGATTGCCAACCGACCGAAAGGAAAAAAAAAATAGAACGGTCTCGAAGGCGTATACAAGTTGAAAAAGCGAAAATGATTAAAATATACTGGTATCTAAAATACTTAGAATGGATACAGTCATAGTTAAGGATGGAAAAGGCATCACCTTCTTGGCATCAATGGAAGAGCAGAGAACGCTGATAGGAATCGAGAATGCGAGGAGCTGGAAGAGAGGCACCCGAGGGTTTACTAAATTTAAAAACAAAACCATGCATTTGCATCTGTATAAAGGGGAGCAAACTTAGACAGTTAGAAATCAGGAACTAGAACAAAGTTTGAAACCTTCTCCTCTTTGGAAAGCAGCACCTACACACCAAATCTCTCAGCTCGCTGGAACTTCCTTTCGAGATCAGTGATAGGGTTTGGGTCAGAAACGCTCACCGTGCCTGAGATGACCCCGGCAAGTTGATCCGCGCTCCGCCCCTGCTTTCCATCCTCCGCGTTCCCATTCACATTTAGGAGTGGGATTCACGAGGTCAGATGCGGTCGAAGAAAGCTTGGTGGCAAAAGGTGCCGCCCTAGCGGGAGGATCCTGCACTGTCGCTACCGAGAGAGAGGCAGATCCATGGCAGTTCGGATCCTCTGGACCAAATAGCCCTGGACCATCCCTGGACCACAAAACCCATATAAAACGTGTATCACGTGCAAGGCACGTGCACGCCCGAAACTCAACTCACGCGAAATGCAAGCAGGGGCAACGTTTCTCGCGAGCCCTAGCATCCATCCTCCCCAAGTCCGCTGAAACGAAACGAAGAGCTGCAAAACAGGTGGAGCCCTAACCCCACGCCCAAACGACGAGAGGCAGCGAGCTCTAGCCTCAAGCCGGGGACGGAAAACCCTCACGCGAAACGCAAGCTGTGCCCTAGCCGCAGGTCATCGTCCCCGCATCTGCGATCCGCCGGTGCCATCTTCCACTTCTTCCTTTCCTCTCGCCATCATCCGTCAGCTTAGTGACATTGTCAGTCTTCTTTTTCTTTAGCATCTGACAGATGCTCTCCATTAAAATGCATGCCATCGTTATGTCATTGATTATATTATTGTCAAATTGCTTTGAGGGCCAGCCAACAATTCTTGCAATAGAGGCCTGTTTACAGAATAAAATCCATCTATAACTTTCTGCAAGTAACATCAGTCTTATAACTATGGATTTTACAAAGTTCTGACAGTTTGTGCGAAAGCTTGTTTTCTATTTTACTGCCGTTGCTTGAAAAATGTTTTGCAACTGATTAGTAACCTGATATACCACTAGAAGAAACACTAGTATCCATCTTCCAGCCCCGCGACCGGCGACGACCCAAGTTCTGCCAAGTTATGCAACATTTGAAATCTGTTCCAATCTGTTCAACTCTGTTCCAATCCCAAATTCTGCCGTCGTTTCCGTGTGACTTTAACTGTTGATTTGTGTGCAACAGTTGAAATATGTTCCAATCTGTTCAACTCTGTTCCAATCTTATAACAGAATAACATATTCAAATACTTTGAAGTTATACTGTTGATTTGAGTTTAACTGTTAATTGCTTAGGCATAATAAGCTTATTTCTTTAATGTTGATGTTGAAGTTATAAGAACATCAACATCAAGTAACTCTGATGATTGGAAATAATTTGTATTCAGATTGCAGCACTGAATTCAAATTCAACATCAAGTTCCAATCTGTACTCAACATCAAGTTCCAATCTGTACTCAACATCAAGTAACTCATTGTTTACAACTTTGAATTATAACTTTGAGCTTATTTTTTCTTAATTTATTTAGCATACAATCTATGAACATTAAAAAATATTTGAACTTAAGTAATTCTTGTTTGCTTAATAGGTTGGTATTTCATGGCATCATCAAGTTATAACTCCATCGACAATACAAAATTTGAACATGTACCATGCAGGGATTGCGGACAAAGAACATTGGTATGTGTTTCTAGATCGAGCAAAAATCCTGGAAGGAGGTATTATCGATGTGGGCAGAATGGCTGGCAAAAGTGGGTGGTAGACGATACTTTTTCTGATGAAGACAACAGTGAAATATGTCGTGGAAGGTTAGAAAAAATAGAGTCAAGGTTAGGTAGTGAACCCATTGCTTCTCTTGGGCATAATCTAGGAAATTCAAATGTACCATCAGTGGTTTGGATATTAGTTATAGTGAATCTGACTCTTTTGGCTGTTTACCTTATTACTTTGTTAGTTCGGTCTTGTTAATTAGTGTTAAGTAATGTTGTTGTTGTAATATGACAAATTAACTGTTTGTAAGAACCAGTTGACTGATATTTATATGAATAGTTTTGTGTTGTTGTGATTTACACTGTAATCTTCTGTGGTCGAATGTTGCATCTGTGATTCATCTTGATTTAGTAAACAATGTGTTGTTTCTTCTTAATAGATTTTAAGTTCATTTTTTTGCTTGTTGTACTATTTTTTGGTCCCTCGCAGGACTAGGAATATATCGTGGTAAAATCTTAATTTTGACTATCATTATGAATGGTCATTTATTTTTTACCTCATTCACTTTTTGTAAGCTATATTGACCACAATGAGATTTATGATTGATTTTGATTCTGATTTTTTAATGAATAATATATCTGAATTGTTCAGTTTGATAATGATTTGATCTATGAATTAAAATTCTGTACAAATTACAAAGGTCCTTAGAAGTTTCATATATCACATTTTTATCATTACATATTCAAGATGATGTTTTAGTTGAATTTCTATTACATACATATTTGTTGTAATAGAAATGATTTGTTTCATTGATAGAGTTTGACTTTGAAGGTCATTGCGTTAGTCATATATCAATTTAGCACTTCTGAAGCTTGCGTTTTCATTGATAAATCAGTCGAGCACTTTTGAAGCATGGTGGATCTGATTAATTAGGCGAGTCAAATAAGACCTTGTGTTCTGTGCTGGTCATTAATGAACAAGGCTTGGAGCAAGAGGCTGAAGGGATGAAAACTAATCACACAACAACAAAACTCATTCAAAATATCGAGTAGTCCATTAGTTCTGTGATGGTCCAAATTATATAACATAACAGAGAATCAATAATGTGCATCTTTAACATTTTTAACATCAGCTGGGTTGAACTTCAGGCCAAGCTAATATAGCATCTTTAACATCAGGTAACATTGAACTTGTGTTCAAACAAAAAGTAAAAACATCTCCATTGCCAAAAAGAGGACAAATAGTAAAAACATTGACCAGAATTTTTCAAGCAAGATGTCTGGAACACCAGTGAAGATGCTGATAGCTCAAGAGATGTCAACAGACATAAAGTCTAAGAAGAAACCACTCAGTGTTGTTGCTCGATTGATGGGTCTTGATGATGAGCTAAAACCTCAGCCGTGCCCAGAAGATAGCCAAAATAAGTCCCAAGAAGGCCTTAATCAAGCTTATTTTGCAGCACATACAGATTGCCATCAACAAGATATATTAATTAACAAGGCAGTTACTTCTCAGTCTCATCAATCTGATCGTCAAAAGGAACAAGATGATGCAAATGAAGTTTGGCAGAAATCAACTCAAAAGAGGGGAAGCTGTGAAGGTAATCAGAACGAGATAAAATTGATACTTGCCTATCAAGATGCGCTGGATGTTCTCAGTTCAAACAAAGATTTATTTCTCAAATTTCTTGATGAACCAAACTCCCTGTTCACAAAGCAACTAAACAATAGATTAGTTGGAACCTAAAGTATTTGGAACCTGTCAAGAAAGGAAATCATATCAATAAATTAACTAGTATTTCAGGTGCACATATAAATAGACATAGACACATACGAGATCGTTAATGTCTAAGGGGAGGAATCCGCACGAGGTGGTCCAGCAAATTTCACAAATGGGAATTGCACCTATAACAGTAAACAACTGTAAACTATTAGGAAGCCGAAACAATAAAGGAAGCCGAAACAACTGTAAACTGCACACATCAGCAAGAATTACAAGTGATTATGACATAACCAAATCACCGATAAAGGAAGCCGAAACAATTGAATAAATTGCAAGTCCATACAACAGTGCTTATCAATAGAAATGCAGGTACATACAACATCACAAGAAGAACAAAACGTTGAATAAATTACAGCATTTAACTTTGTACAAGGCCAAAGCATCGGCAGCAAAATTACAATGTAGGTCAAATTTGCTCAGAAAGTTCATACAGATTTAAACAACAAGATTCAGACAGATATTATAAATTTCAATCAGACTTAAAGAAACTTGTGATAACTAAGATGTCTATATACCTGAGAAAGTTGTGATGCCAATAATGGTGGAAATTGAGTCTCAATCATATTGAAACTACCAACAAAGCTACCAATTGTTGGCACTGAATTTATAGGCTAAAACAAAAAAATAAAATACATTCTTAGATAGTTATAACATAAATTATCTTAGATTAACATAAGTAAAATAAAAATAACAACTTGGTGAATGATCCGGTCACATTGTACGCTGGCCACGGTGGAAATACTTTGATCTACACCCTGTGTTATAAAAAAATAGAATGATTTTAGTTACAACAAATAATACCAAATAGACAAAATTTGCGAAGTTAAGGAATAGAAACCATTACAATTGTTGAAGCTTGGTTTGTTTTCCTCGTTGCTTTTCTTTTCCTTGAAAGCTTCTCTAACCCACCTTTCAACCTCTTACCTGACACCGTTTTTTTCTTCATTTTAATCCCTTTCACTCCAGTAGAGTTCCCTTCACCATAATCAAATTCCCTGGATGCTTGGCTCACATTTAATTGTTGGACATTTGATTCATTAACTTGTAATTTATCATCCACTATCTTACACAAGCTCAACATAGCATCTTTAACAAACATGTAGGTGTCATCCCTTTCTGCTGCTTTGGTAACCAATTGAACATTTAACCCACACAACTCTTTGTAACGCATGTTTTGAAGTACTTTTGGATCCAAACTAGCATTGTTGGCCATTGAATCATTTACTCCAAAATATCCAATTTTTGCTTTTCTTGTCCACCTTTTCAATACATAATCACTTGGGATCTTCATGATATTTTTCCACGTAAATATTTTCGAATATGAGAACACAAAATTCCAGAAATTCAAATTTTCTACAGCTACACTCAATTTTTTCACACTTCTTATCAAGTGTAACTATATGATGGTTTTTCTTTTTGTGAGGAGTAACTTTATATTTTGCAAATGTATCAACATCCTCACAAATTTCAAGATTAGAATCATGAGATAAGCACCACTTCTGTTGAAAACACTTGTATACCTCAGGAGTATAAATTTCACTAGCATGCTTTAAAATCTCAATTGGAAACATTAAATAGGGAATAATTGTATTTGATTTGAAATCAGCTTTTAATTCCTCATATCGACGATCATCAAGAAGCCTTTGGAAGTGACTGAAAAAGTCTAAAAACTTGTGTTTATAAGTGATATATTTTTTTTACAATACTATTCATGCTCTCACTTCTTTGGGTTGTAGTCATATCTGCACAAAACATGTATCGTCCATATACTAAAGCCCATTTTTCCTTGATGTTGTACATGCACCTCAACCAATCATTGTCTTCAAGTGCATACTTGGCTAACATCATGTTCCATGCTGAAATAAAATCTTCCTCTTCATCAAAATCATATATACATGAGGCAAAATCTTTAGCAAAGTCTCTAAACATAGAAAAAACTCCATTCAAATGTATGGCAGCATTTTGATAAATATGCCAAATGCACAAATGATGATGTGTTTCAGGCCATCTGGAAGCTAACGCCTTTGTCATTGCTGCATCTTGATCTATAAGAATAGTAGTTGACTTTTTCTCATCCATAGCTCTAGTTAATGTATCAAATAACCACTCAAAAGTCAAACTGGTTTCATCATATAATAAAGTGGCACCAAATAGTATGGATTGTTTATGATGATTAACACCTACAAACAATGCAATTGGCCGACCTTCATTGTTCTTTCTGTAGGTTGTGTCAAAGCAAACAACATCTCCAAAATTAGCATAATCAGCTCTCATCTTAGCATCAGACCAAAAAAGTTTAGTAATCAAATCATCTTCATCAACTTGGATAGCATAAAAAAATTAGGATCGTCGAATTGCATTTTCTGCAGATATTCCAATACACCCCCTGTATCCCCAACTCTCATATCTATTGTTCTTTTGGATTGCAAGTAGTTTTTATAATCTTGAGGAATAAATCCTAAATTCTCCCTCCCACCTACTTGCCTCACCATAAGATCATGAGATGCTTTTGGGGGGATTCCCACATCACTTGCCATCTCAATCTGTATCGCTGCAGAAGAAGATATATTCCTATGACTTCTGTAGAGGTGCGTTTTGTTTGGACTTGAGAGATTGTAAAATACCGAAAAAAAATGGCGAATAATGATAAGGGAATTTTTCGGAATTTTTAGAAATTTTCTGGGAATTTTTCGGAGTTCGTAAGACAGGTTTTGTTTCGGGTTCGGATTAAACCTGTTTGGGATACCCGTTTAATGGAGGGAATGTTTTATTTATAAAACATTTTCCTTTTCTTTTTATTTTCCCCAAACGCCGATCCCGGCCCTTATTCCTCTCTTCCCCGACGCGACCTCCCCTCTCCCTTCCTCTGTTCTCTCTTGCGGACGAAGCAAGCCGCCGGTTCCGGCGGCTGTCGACCTCGACGGAAACCAGTGGAGTCACCGGAGCTTGCTGGAGCACGACGGGACTGGTGGAGTACAGATCTCCTTCGGTCGAGGGGTTGCGGTTCGGTGGATTCAGCGACCGATCGTCGGCGATACGGCAACTAGGGCACGGCGGGGGGCTTGATTCGTGTCGTCTCCTAGCCAATCGACCTTCCCTTTCCTCTCCTCGCATTGCTCACAGTGCGATCCACCCCTTCATTTGCCGGATTTGGATCGGGAGACGCCACCGAGCAGCGATCTTGGAGGTAAGGCATCGCCGGATCTTTGGTGGATTCAAAGGTTCGTTAGGTTAGAGTTCTTCCGGCATTGATCCTTCTGGTGCTGGTATTTCCTCTTGAGCAGATCTTGCACCTCCTATTCTTGTGGTGGATTGGGAGATTCGGTTGATGATGGTGGTGTTCTTGAGCTGTCGGGCAGAGGCTTGAAGGGTGTTGTTTGATTGTGATCTCTTGATCCCTACTTGAACCGGTTGATTTCAGTAAGTTGCTCTATTCTGTTCTGTTCTATTCTGTGGTGTTGATTCTTGATCGCTTTGAGATGTTTATTGCATCAGAAGTGGGAAGGATTGAATCCAGTGAGGACCTGTTTTGTGGATTTCAATTTGAGTGCTGTGGATTGCTCTTTGATCCGACAACATCTTTTTTCAACAGCAACTTGAGCAAAGCAGTGAGGTTCTGCTGCTGTGGTGTTGGAAGTGTGATCGTGAGGTGATTCCTAACAGCAATCTTTGATCCAACAGTCAATAGGTGCTGTGAATCGAGGTATGTGAAGGGATGTTGATACTTGATGTAAATGCATGGAATTGGGTTTATGTGTAGGTTTGATTAGAGGTTGTAGTAGATGTTGATTGTATCTAATCTAATGGATGATTAGGGGTTAGACAACTAACCCTAATTAATTGTTAGATTAGTTTAGAAAGGATAATGGTGACGTGATTAGGGTTTTTACCCTAATTGGTTATTAGGGATTTTTATTTAGCTATTCTTTTGGATTTAGCTAAATAAAATATATATATTGTTTGATACAGGACTCGGATTCGAGACAGGCGTCTCGACGTTGGATTTGGTGTGATACTACCTGATATTTGAGGCGGGTACCTCTTGACTTATCTTTTATGATATTGTCATTGGATATGCATAGTATTTTATAACTATAAGCAATGAATATGTTTGCCTTTGGTATGTCACTGTTTGATATCCATAGCATATTAGATTTGTCACCTGTGAAGTATCCGTACTTATATCTCGTGATTTGTTACCATGAGTATCTTGTTGCCATGAATACCTTATTGCCATGAGTATCTTAGTTTCTAGAGTGACATACCATGCTTTACTGAGGTTAGGGTTAGACTCTGGATTTTTGTTTCTGACATGTATATCCAAATTATCTGATACTTAGGTTTTTATGCCATGCTTGGATTGTGTATTTCTATTGGTATATCATATATGATTCGTGTACCTAGATCTTATGGCTTTGATCTGTGCATATTGTAGGTACATATGCTATGGAAGGGGGATATGTTTAGGATCTAGGTTGTTATACCATAGAGGACCAGTATACCCTAGATCCGTGGATTTGACATACTGATACTGTGGTACCCATATTATGTATATATGGATTTTTCTTTATGCTGATCAGGACATTCCATACTTATTATGTTCAGGACATAGGTTTTTGATATTCTATCTGACCTGTGTACTCTAGATCTTGGTATGTGACCATCGATTTTACCGTACTCATTTTATACATATGGATATGGTTATGTTGATCAGTTTATGACCATGCTTGGTGTCATGCATCATGATTGCATGCTGCGCGATTGCCGGCTCTATTATGGTTGAGCACATCGCCAGTTACATGTACTGCACACACCACCACTCATGGATTAGTGGTATATCAGACAGGTGTGTGGCGTTTGACTCAGCGTGGTAGCCGGCAGACAGTTCCGCTCTGTTTGGCTCCGCTGGCATTTAGTGTAGCAGCGTAGTAGCCGGCAGACGGTGGACTCTGTTTGGCTCCGTTGGTCAGGTGACTCAGCGTGGTAGCCGGCAGAGATACCTCCCCGTCATCGTGTACCGGGAGATGAGAGCATTGAGCTCCCCCATTTATGATTTGGGGTCACAGGACAGGAGTACTCCGACAGCATCCCGTCCACTCGGTCACTCATCAGGAGTAGTGACGACAGAGTGCACGGTTGTCACAGCCCTACCCACTCGGTCTCACCATTTGTGTGTGAGATGACTGACTGGCGTCAGGGGTGACCAGGACGCATCATTAGCATCATATGCATTGATGCATTTATATTTTTATGATTGTGTTTGCTGCATTTGGTTGCTGCATTTTGGTTGGATACATACTTTTGACCTGCATACAGGATTATTGACACTTTCGGTTTGACGACCCTTTTGTCTGGATAGGAGTTCCTGGTGAGTACAGCTTCCTCAGTTACCTTTCAGTTTTGCGTATTCCCTATATATGATTAGGAAGCTGTATTCCATGTTTGTTGCTGTTAGATATCTTACTACTCATGTCCATTGGTATTCGCTGAGTTGTTGAACTCACGCCCGTTGATACTATCTTTTTCAGGTACCAGGTTGGTTTTGGTGTCGCTTGGAGTATCCTGTCTGCTGGTCCCCACGTCACATCAGAGGACTTATCGGTTTCACGTATGTTTTGTTTGTTTATGTATCAGTTTGTTTAGCTCTGTACTCCGATTTTGTTTTTGGAGTGTTGATGTTGTTATGTGGTATTTTGTATTTGTTGTTGGTTGTGTAAGCCTAGCCGGCTAGCAGTTTTTGTGCTTTGGTTGGTATTGGGTTTCTGTCATTTTCGTTGTGTTGGTTTTGTTCCATCCGTGTGGGCTGATGATATATATATAACTGCGTGGTTGTGTGTATATTCCAGCCGCCTGTGGCTGATGTATATTATGCCTGTAGAAATGCTTCAGATTGTCACCCGTACAGGGGAGGTGCTGCCGAAATTTCTTCGGACAGGGACTCCTCCGAGGCGTGACAGAGATAATGATTATGCTCTTTAACAAACTGTACCACAGTAAACTTGCTTTTTTTTTCGATTACAAATCTTCATTTTAGCCTCACAACCAAACCTTGTTTCATCACGACTTGCTTTGACATAAAGATCTCGTCTGTCTTTTCCTCTTTTACCTTGGGCACAACAATAAAAGACCCTATCAAGTAATTTACCCGATTCATCCTTGTGGATTTTACCTCTCCTTACACCAAATCCAACCTTTTTAGCATATGCCAAATAAAATTGATATGCATCATCTTCTGTCTCAAATTCCAATCCCATTTGTGGTATATCCAAATTGGTTTCAATGTTCAAGCCTATACAAGCAAACAAACAAAGAAAGATGGGTAAAAAGGAAAATTTGATATACTGAAACTCAATACATTCCCAATATGATTTTTATTACCTTCATCAATATCATCAAAGTCAACTTCCCACATATCCTCATTTCCTTCAAAATTCAAACGACGACAACTTGTAGATTCACCCTCCATGATAATTACTTTGATCCTGTTAATAAATTCTATTTAGAGCAAAAAAAAAAAACAGTCGCATATTTTCTATTTTCTGCAAGAATGTCCAATATATTCAAGTTATAATGATATGCTTGGTGTGGGAAATCTTGGTTTAATTTCTCTAGAACTCATTATAACTATGTTATTGGCCATTAAATTTTCTTATGCCTAATGTCCCTGTTGTCATATATTCTTATATGGCGAAACCTATACTTATACTTAAGAGTATAAATATATAACAGTGAGGGAGAAATCTATCTCTCTAAGCATGTGTAGCATTCAATCCTACTTTCATGTGCATGCAACAAACACAGAATATACACAGATACATATATAGCAGGCTAATCACTGTTACAACCACATTCCAATATCATATGGAAATCCATAATATATAATAACACAATATAAAGATGTAAAATGTTTCAAACAATGTCAGTTATATTTTGTTTTTGTAAAGAGTAATTTGTCCATGTGCTGTATCATGTAGGGGTTTAATCAACAAAATTCAACTAAAATTGTAAATCTGGAACTCAAACAATTAAATAGGAAGGAATTCAAGCAAAGGCAGTAAAATAGAAAACAAGCTTTCGCACAAACTGTCAGAACTTTGTAAAATCCATAGTTATAAGACTGCTATTACTTGCAGAAAGTTACAGATGGATTTTATTCTGTAAAGAGGCCTCTATTGCAAGAATTGTTGGCTGGCCCTCAAAGCAATTTGACAATAATATAATCAATGACATAACGATGGCATGCATTTTAATGGAGAGCATCTGTCAGATGCTAAAGAAAAAGAAGACTGACAATGTCACTAAGCCGGCGGATGATGGCGAGAGGAAAGGAAGAAGTGGAGGATGGCGCCGGCGGATCGCAGATGCGGGGACAATGACTTGCGGCTAGGGCATAGTTTGCGTTTCGCGTGAGGGTTTTCCGTCGCCGGCTTGAGGCTAGAGCTCGCTGCCTCTTGTCGTTTGGGCATGAGGTTAGGGCTCCACCTGTTTTGCAGCTCTTCGTTTCGTTTCGGTGGACTTGGGGAGGATGGATGCTAGGGCTCGCGAGAAACGCTGCCTCTGCTTGCGTTTTGCGTGAGTTGAGTTTCGGGCGTGCACGTGCCTTGCACGTGATACACGTTTTATATGGGTTTTGTGGTCCAGGGATGGTCCAGGGCTATTTGGTCCAGAGGATCCGAACTGGATCCATGGGGGCGGTGGAATTAGGACGGTAAATGAACAAATTTGATGTTGTGCTTGATAAAAGTTTTTTTTAATATTTATTCAATATAATTGTGGGTATGCAAGTCCACAATTTGACAAAGACCAGTTTAAAAATTAACAACATATGGGGTGTAATATAAATAAATGTGTAAAAAAATCAAAAGTTCTTGTGTTCCAAATCAATCGAAATAAGACACGCTATTTTTTATTTATTTTTGTATAACTACGGTTCATTATTTACAATTATGTATAGTGTTTCACTTATTCGTTTGGGAAAAAAAACCAAAAAGTTTAAAATGCAGATCGGTGATTTATCAAAAGGCATATTTAGATTTATGAATTGATTTATCATACTTTGATATTTATCAAATAACATACTCAATTTTTTATTCTTTTCATTCTACCCCTTAATCATTTGTCAATCTTTTTCTTTTTTTTTTTTACATGCAATTTCTTTTCTCATCCATCTCTTCAATGCATGCATCCTCTCTTCTCTTTCCTCTCATATTCTCTTTCCTCACTTTTTTGGAGATATGCATGCATGCATGCAAAGTGTAATATGGGTCTGAAATTATTTCATATTAGGCCCACGAGATTAGAGTTTAATATGTTTTCTTTAATAATATTTTAACACCTTCAGAGAAGTCGAAATATGGACGGCACCGTTGGACTCCTTGAAATCTCATAAATCTATAGGACCTGAAATGAGTCCAATATGAGATCTCTAGGTCCATCAGTGGGTTTCGACCAAAATCCACTGATGGATCTAGAGACCTCGGATTAGACTCATTTCAAGTTCTGTAAATTTCTTAAGCTGCAAGGAGTCCAACAACACCGCCCATTTTATATTTCGACATCTCTAAAGGTGTTAAAATATGATCAAAATAATCGACTAAAACTACCTAACGTGGGCCTGATATGGCGTTAGGCCTGATATGAACCATATCAGGCCCAACGTGGACCTGATATGGTTCCATATCAGACCCATGTTGTGAAGATGGATAAACGTCATCTAATCCAGAGGTAGATGCTGTGGAACTACCATCCCTTATATAATGGGATTGATAGCAAGCATACCTATCATTGGCCATAGACTTAGTTCCACTCGATTTCCCCAATATCTAGTAAAATTTCCTCCATTTCCAGAATCATTTCATCATATACATCACTAGCAACCTGTTTTTCATTATAAAAAATGGGACAAAATATAATAATAATTAATATTTCAGAAGATTATTATTTATTAATCATGGAAACAACTGAATTGCATATTTAAATTTGGTAAAAGTTCAAGTTCCATTAAGTAATACTCTCAAGGCTTAAGCCACAAAACTTTACCTATTGCTAAATGAAGTCAAATCGCTAGGGAAATGATCATAAATAACATCAAGAGGTTGGATCAACAATTTAGACAAACTAGAGAACAATTTTTCTGACTGATTAAAATTGGATGATATGTACTAATTGATAATGATCAAAACCTATCTATATCCCAACATAAACTAAATAATAATAATACTAAGCAGGCATTTTCTGTTAACCATGTGGTTTAATGCGAAAGGGACTGCCTTTTAATGGAATTCTAGAATTGCAAACTACTTTAGAATTTAAGTTTATTTAAATGTAATCTAATTTTGGGTTAGATATAAATCCTAATCAGTTTGATTGTTAATTAGAGGCCCAATGTTTAAAAACAAATCTAACTAAAAAAGATGGAGTTATGCTTGTTTTGGAGGATACACTAATTAGTAATATTAAATACTGAAATAATGTTGACCTTACTAGTTAATTAGAGGAAGTGCTATAAGCATATTATACTAATAATAGCAAACTTGACAGATATTTGTTAAATGGAGAAATAGGTTGCCTTCCTCGCTTGCTGAATGCAAAGCATATAGTAGAATTATTGCAATATAAGTTTCAAGGAAAACTAGAACATTGGTTAACTACGAATTTATGTACAACTCTTTGAGTCTTTGGAACCATATCAAGCCCTGATTGAACCGTATCAGGTCCAACGTGGGTCTGATATGAACCATATCAGGCCCATGTTAGGTTGTTTTAGCTAATTTTTTTGATAACATTTTAACACCTCTAAATCAGTTAAAATATACAATGGACGACACCATTCAATTCCTTACAATCTCATAAATCTACAGGACTTGAAATGGGTGCAATCTGAGATCTCAAGGTCCATCAGTGGATTTTGATCGAAACCCACTGATGGACCTATAGACCTCAGATTGCACTCATTTCAAGTCCTGTGAATTTCTGAGCTTGCAAGGAATTCAAATATGCTATCCATTGTCTATTTCAGCTTCTCGGAGGTGTTATAATATAATAAGAAAGAATTTGTAAAAAATTTCACGTTGGACCTTAAACATGTATCAGAAGTTAATTCTTTTCCCCTATCAAATATTGACAACTAGATTTATGAATATCCACTATCAGAAGTCCACCCTCCTGATATGGTTCACTAGAATTACATATAGGTATCCAATTCTCAAATTTTCTTTAATCAGACATCCAATTCTCAACTAACATAATCTGAACTTATCCTGAATCATCCAATTCGCTTCACTCACATGCTACAAGAACAAACACGTAAATGGGGCTACCTTCAGAAGGGTGGACTTCTGATAGGGGAAAAGAATTGCATATAGGTAACACTGGAATTTTCCTACCTAGCAATTAGAGCAGGCATTGCATCTTTTCTTGGTACAAATATTTACTTGACTTTCCATTAAACCTCTGTTACATCATATCCACTAAAGTTTACAAAATATGGTATAATAATCTCAACTAAACTCAAAAGAAAACAAGAATTATTAAAAGACAATCTCCACCATGAGATAAATCAAGCCTAATATGGGCATATGGGCCTGATATGGAACCATATCAGACCCAAGTTGGGCCTGATATGAACCATATCAGGCCCAACATGGGCCTGATATTAACCATATCATGGCCAAGTTGGGTCTGATATGAACCATATCAGGCCCAACGTGGGCTTGATATTAACCATATCAGGGCCACGTTGGGTTGTTTTAGTTATTTTTCTATAACATTTTAATACTTTTGGACAAGTCAAAATATGTAATGGATGGCACCATTCGATTCCTTGCAACCTCAGAAATCCACAGGACTTAAAATGAGTGTAATCTGAGGTCTCTAGGTCCATTAGTGGGTTTTGACTGAAACCCACTAATGGACCTAGAGACCTCATATTGTACTCATTTTAGTTCCTATGAATTTATGAGGTTTCAAGGAGTTAAAATATGCTATCAATTATTTATTTTGACTTCTCGGAGGTGATATAATCTAATATGAAAAAAACTCCATGATTACTGTGCTGTGATTTTTATCCTTGCTGATACATGTTTACTGTATTATGATTCTTCCTCAAAGTTCATTAGTTAAAGAGGATTAGCACCTTATGCTCCTCACCTATGCTTGCTAACTTTGGATATCCAAAAAAGGGTCTAAAATGAACCAAAGATGTCAGTCTAAAGAAGAATTCAATAACATCATATCAATTTTCTTTCCTTTCATCTGTTGGATTGGTAGCATTACATTGTTCTATCTCTATATCTTCTTAAAGCCATCATGTAGTCATATCGATTTCCTAATTTTTTTTGTCTATTCTTTTTATACAAGTCTTACTTATTTAGCATCAGATATTGGAATGAATAGTTTAGATGACATGTAAAGTACAATCAAGATAATTCAAAACTACTTTAAGCTAATCACTTTGCAAAGAGGCTAATTTAGCAAATGCTGCTTTAGTTGCTAAAATATTGTGTAGCAGAATAGATCTGTTCACTTTCATCCCGAGTTAAAGTAATAATCAATATGTTATTGAAAGATGAATAGGAAGACTGATAATTGATGTACAACCCTAGTTAATAAGCATTGACTAGTTGTCGAGATTTGATAGGGGAAAAGAATTAACTTCTGATACATGTTTAAGGTCCAACGTGAAAATTTTTACAGATTCTTTCTTATTATATTATAATACCTTCGAGAAGCTGAAATAAACAATGGACAGCATATTTGAACTCCTTGCAACCTCAAAAATCCATAAAACTTGAAATGAGTGCAATATGAGGTCTCTAGGTCCATTAGTGGGTTTCGATCAAAATCCACTGATGGACCTAGAGACCTCAGATTGCATCCATTTCAAGTCCTATAGATTATGAGGTTGTAAGGAATTAAATGGTGTCATCCATTGCATATTTTGATTGATCCAAAGGTGTTAAAATGTTATAGAAAAAATTAGCTAAAATAACCCAACATGGGCCTGATATGGTTCTATATCAGGCCCATGGTTCATATCAGACCCGCATTAGGTTATTTTAGTCAATTCTTTTGATCATATTTTAACACCTTCAGAGATGTCGAAATATAAAATGGATGGCACCGTTGGACTCCTTACAGCTTCAGAAATCTATAGGATCTGAAATGAATCCAATCTGAGGTTTCTAGGTCCCTTAATGGGGTTTGGTTAAAATCCACTGATAGACCTAGAGATCTCGGATTAGACTCATTTCAGGTCCTATAGATTTCTGAGACTTCAAGGAGTCCAACGGTGCCGTCCATTTCATATTTCGACTTCTCCGAAGGTGTTAAAATGTTATTAAAGAAAACATGTTAAACTCTAATCCCATGTGTCTGATATGAAATAATATCTGACCCATATTATGCTTTGCATGCATGCATATCTCTAAAAGAGTGAGGAAAGAGAAGATGGGAGGAAAGAGAAGAGAGGGAAGAGAAAAGAAATTACATGCGAAAAAAGGAAAGAGATTGACAAATGATTGAGGGGTAGAATGGGAAGAATAGAAAATTGAGTATGCTATTTGGTAAATATCAAAATATGGTACGTCTTTTGATCATTTCATAAATCAAGTATCCCTTTTGGTAAATTACCGAATGCAGATTAATAAAGACATTTTAACAGATTAATTCAAAATATATATATATATATATATATATATATATATATATATATATATATATATATATATATATATATATATATATATATATATATATATATATATATATATATATTTATATTTTTTTTAAAAAAATATTAAAATATTATTAAAATCACTTAATTTTATTTGTAAAATTTAAAAAGAACAATTTCATATATTGTCAATGACTATTCATATAATTGGAATCAGTAACCAACTACGTCACATAGGAATAAATTTATCTTAATCAAACCTCACTTTTTATTAATAAAATTTTTAAAATAAAAAACTATTTGATGTTAATTAATTTGTCAATAATAAATTAATGTAATATTATTAATATACATTTTAATTATTATTTTTTAAAAAAATTCAATTTTAATTTTAATGAAGGAAAGTCTTGACACAGTGGTAAAATTATTACTGTGTGAGCTAGAAGTTATATGTTTAAATAGTAGATATAGTCATTGCATACAATATATCCTTCTCTAGGATCCCTCATTGGAGGAGCTTCGTGAACCAAACTACTTTTTTTATCAATTTTAACATGACAAATTATCAATCAAATTTATTTAACCAAAAATATTTAACTAGTAAATATCAATGATGGATTATTAAAAACAAGTGCCCTAAACTCTAAACTTAATAAAAAAATCAATTAAACATAACCAATAATTATTGAAAATTTATAACCAAACTTAATTTTAATTAGTAATTAAAATTTTTATCCTAAAAAATTAAAAATTATGAAGCAAATTTTAATAAAAAAATAAAAAAATAAAAAAATTATCAACTAAATCTAAATTTAACAGTAAAAATTAAAATTATTGGTTAAATAAAAAAATGTCAAATATAATTTAGATAGTAAAAAATTTAAATTACTAATTAAAATAAATCTTCACTAAAATTTATTTTAGATATAATTTTAAATATTTAATATTTAAATTTATATATTTTTAAATTAATATTAATATTTAATATTTTATTTTTAATTATGTTATATTTATAGAAATTTTTTCTTTGATTGTTGGACTTTTGAACGGTTTATCGCGAGAAAAATTCCGTACTATGTTGTTGGACTTTTGAATGGCTTATCGCGAGAAAAATTTCGTACTATAATGCAGTAGGATGCCATCTAGACACCCAAATCCCCTTGCCAATATGCCAATCGTTGCCACATGTCCCCAAGCCACTTGAGTCACGCGGTATGGTGGATAATTACAACAGAAAATGATGACGACAATTATGTTGACTTAAATGAAAAATACGATGTTTATGTTGACCCAGAAAAGGATGACGACTCGAATTCCGACGAGGATAAGGACGATCTTCGGAATAAGTCCGAAATGTCCACTTGATTTCTAAGGCCGACGGCGGCCTCTAGTATGTTATCATGTATCAACGAATAGTGTTCTGGGTTTCAATCGGATAATAATGTGTCTAATTTAGTCTTGAAAAAGAAGGACATTGTTGTTGTTCTTGCTTTTCAGAAAATGAATCACTCTCTGTCTGTTGATGATTAATATTCTTTATTTAGCCTAAACTCGTGTGTTGGTCTGTACGGTTTTGAAATTATTTTATGTTTTTGCAAAGGCATTTTGTAAAAGACTATTTGTCTTTTGATTGAATCATCACAACTTAATTTGCAATAACGTTTTCACTGAAGTTCTTGTGTCTTAACATATTATATAATAACAAAAACAATAAAACATGCTTGCAACGTAAGTAAAATAAACAAGAAATAAATGTTAATTCGAAAGGAAAATTCGTAAGGGTCTAGATAAATATTAAAGCAATCTCACGATTAAGTGCCGAGTAATGACTTTTATTAACTCGGTTTGAAGCAATTCGAAAGGATTATGAATTAATAAAACTATGTCGTTAACGAAATGAAAATAATGAAGCATTAGCACAAAAAACATGCATCTGTTTTGCAAACATAAATGAAACTGTAATCGGTCAATTGTTAATTAAACTTGCCGACACGACAGGTAGTTCATGATCTCAAAACGTGTCTCCAGCAACACAGCCTTACTTACTAGTGCCTGGAAGAACAACATCCTTTGCTTCCCGGATCATCTCCATTTTTAATTCTCTTAGCTTTTTGGTGGGTACAGCATTAAAGTTTCTCATTCTGAGGGTTTTAATTTGATAAAAACCAATTACTGAGAAGTGAAAACAAATTAAAAGGGCCAATATGTTTGTAAGTTTACTGATGTTGATAGATGAAAGGAGCATGAGCACTTTAAAAGAGATAAAAGAGAATTATCAGAATTGATCGGATTAAATCATCAAATCAAATCAAATTAGTTTTAGGATTATTCTAATAATTCTGTTATAATTATTAGAATAATTCTCAGAATAATTTTTAGAATTATTCTGTTATTTATTAATTGGTTAATTGACCGAGTACTTGTTTAAACCCTATATATTGTATTATCTTGAGGGCAAGTATCAATAAACAATAAGATTAATTATTACTCTCCTATTTTATCTTCTTTCTATTCTTCTTTTAATATGGTATCAGAGCCATGATCCTTCGTTCCTTCTCTTTCTCTTAATTCTCCTTCACAAATCATTTTCCCTTCCTTTTTCTGCCACCGCCCAAGACAAAAGAGGAGTTTCTTTTTTTTTTTGAAACCGCAAAACAAGACGACAAAAGGACTTCTCCTTTTGTGCTATCGCCGCTCCCCACCGAACGCCGACCAAACCTCGACGTCGGCAACAAGTGGTTGCTCCAGCCAAGGCTTCTATTTCCTCCAAAGGGAGTTTGTCTAGGCGAAAGGCCCCCTTTCCGGCGATCCAGTCTCTCTACAAGATAAGTTATTTTACTTTAGATGTCAAATACTCAACACTATCAAGGAGGCCAAAAACAAAATTCAATTCGATGTCAAATTTGTCGCATCATTGGCCATACTGGAAATCTATGCCCTAAAAGATTTGATTACTCTCGGGTAAAATGTCAAATTTGTCACATCATTGGTCATCCTGGAAATCTATGCCCTCAAAGATTTGCCTCAAATTTCATTGGTGGTTCTACAGTCTCAAGACAACCGTCTATTTCACAAGCATATCCTAAAGCTCTCTCATTTGTGCCTACTTGCGGTAAAATCCCAGAGTTTTCATCTACTGATTGGTATATTGACACTGGATCAACTCATCATGTCACATTGGATTATAATATCCTTACAGACGTAATGCCATATTATGGCTCAGATACGGTTCAAGTAGGCGATGACTCAGGTTTACAAATTGCTAATCTTGGAAACACATATATTCATTTATCTAATCGAACTTTTCACATGTGCAATATCTTTCATGTTCCATCTATCACTAAAAATTTACTCTCTACCCGTCAGTTTTGTCTTGATAACAATGTCATTTTTGAGTTTCATCATAATCATTTCTTATAAAAGATAAAGGAACAAATACTATTGTGTTTCATGGGAGAATCAAAAATGGCCTCTACTATCTTCAAAGTTCTTTAATCAAAGCTTTTGTTGATGAACGCACAAATAAACCAGCTTGGCATGCTCGACTTGGTCATCCTTCTCTTCATATTGTCCAGTCAATCGTCAATAGGTATGGTTTACCTACTTCCATTACCTTCTCTCCATCTCATTCATGTAGGGCATGCATGGAATCTAAAAGTCATAAGCTACCTTTCTATTCATCCGATTATGTTTCTAATTTCCCACTTGAATTAATTCATTCTGATGTTTGGGACCCTGCACCTGTTTTATCTAACCAAGGTTTCCAATATTATGTTACCTTTATTGATCATTTAGTAAATATACTTGGCTCTATCCTATGAAAAGAAAATCTGATTTATTGGATATATTCTATAAATTTCAAAATCAAGTTGAACGATATTTTAATCGTAAAATATTTTCTTTTCATTCTGATTGGGGAGACGAATATCAAGCTCTCCATCGTCATCTTGTCTCTTGTGGAATTGTTCATCGAGTCTCTTGTCCTCACACTCCAGAACAAAATGGCTCTGCTGAGAGAAAATATAGACACATAGTCGAAACTGCCATAGCTCTTCTTCATCATGCATCAGCTCCACGTAAATTTTGGGATGAAGCTGCTACCACTGCTGTATATCTCATAAATCGACTCCCTACTCCATTGCTCAATCATAAATGTCCTTTTGAAACATTTTATAATCAAACTCTTAATTACACTTTCCTTCGAATTTTTGGTTGCGCATGTTATCCATGGTTACGCCCCTACTTTAAACACAAACTTGACTCTCGTTCACTACAATGTGTTTTCCTTGGTTATAGCAATTTGTACCATGGTTATCGTTGTTTACATATACCAACAGGTCGAATTTATATTTCACGACATGTTACTTTTGATGAGACTCTATTTCCTTTTTCAGTATCTTCTTCGATCTCTCCTCCAGATACAGGTGGCACCTTCTTAATACCACCTAATATTGTTAGAAATTATGGCATCCTAGGTCCTGTTCCGCTCTCTAATAACTCCCCTATAACATCAGAATCACCTCAGGATGCTGCTCCAATCTTGGAAGTCTCGCCGGTCGAAGATAATATGCTCTCTAGTTCTGAATCCTCGAATAATGCAAGTCCGTCATCTACATCATCATCTCAGCCTACTTCCTCATCACCATCAACAAGTGATTCAGATGATAATGCTCCTCGTCGCATGCTTCCCATTAGTGGCATTTATGAACGTTGCCCACCAAATGTGACTCGATATCCTCTTCCACGGGCTCTAGTGGTTTCTTCAAAATCTATTGAACCAACTTGTTTTACATAAGCAAACAAGGATCCAAATTGGCGTAGTGCAATGGCTACAGAATTTGATGCACTTCTTCGCAATGGAACATGGAGTCTAGTTCCACGCACTTCCTCAATGAATGTTGTGGGCTCTAAATGGGTATTCCGTCTTAAGTATCGAGCTGATGGCTCTCTTGAACGATACAAAGCTCGACTTGTAGCCAAAGGTTTTAGTCAGCAACCAGGTATTGACTTCAATGACACTTTTAGTCCAGTCATCAAGATTACATCTGTCAGACTATTATTATCGATAGCTGTTAGTTCCAATTGGCCTGTACACCAATTGGACATCTCAAATGTGTTTCTCCATGGTCATCCTGAGGAAATTGTATTTATAGAGTAACCACCTGTGTTCATTCATCCACAATTTCCATCTCATGTTTGCCAACTAAAGAAATCCTTATATGGTCTTCGACAAGCTCCTCGTGCATGGTTTCGTCGACTATCCAATTGGTTACAATCTCAAGGATTTTCTGGATCAAAGACTGACTCGTCTCTATTTCACAAATATAATGATGGGTTTATGATATTTTTTCTTATTTATGTGGATGACATCCTGATAACCGGTAATGATCACAGGGTATCATAACTTTATTAACTTCTCAATCAAGAATTTCCTACCTGAGATTTGGACATTGCTCATTTTTTTCTTGGTATTGAGCTTATTTCACATGAGGATGACTATCTTCTCTCTCAGAGCAAATACATTACTGGACTTCTTCAAAGAGCCAAAATGGATGGAGCACGTCCTGTCTCTACACCAATTTCTATAAATAACTCTCCATCTTCATCCTCTTCTGCTCTGTCTGATCCACAGATTTATCGAAGCATTGTTGGAGCCTTACAATATGTCACTATCACACGCCCTGATATTACTTTTGCAGTAAATCGTGCTTGTCAATTCATACATGCTCCAACTGAACAAAATTGGGATAATGTAAAAAGAATACTTCGCTATCTCAAAGGTATTATTCTACATGGTCTTCTTTTATATCGTCAATCGTCTCGAGATTTACATGCCTATAGTGATGTGGATTGGGCAAGTTCTCCTGAAGATAGACACTCTATTAGTGGATATGCAATATTTCTTGGACGAAATCTTATCTCATAGAATTCGAAGAAGCAACCTACGGTATCTTGTTCAAGTACTGAGGCAGAATATAAAGCTATAGCAAATACAACGTCTGAAATTATTTGGCTTCAATCACTTCTCTCTGAACTTCATCTTGCATCAAATATTGCATCAAAAATTTGGTGCGACAATATTGGAGCAACATATCTCACAGCAAATCCAATCTTTCATGCTCGCACAAAATATGTGGAAATTGATTTTCATTTTGTTCGTGAACGTGTGACAACTCGACAATTATCCGTCTCTTATATCTCTGCTGCGGATCAAATTGCTGATATCTTTACTAAGCCATTATCCAGACAACGTTTCAACAAGTTAGCAAGCAAACTCAACGTCAAAGATCTCCCGTTAAGTTTGTCGGGGGATAAAAGAGATAAAAGGGAATTATCAGAATTGACCGGATCAAATCATCAAATCAAATCAAATTAGTTTTAGGATTATTCTAATAATTCTGTTATAATTATTAGAATAATTCTCAGAATAATTTTTAGAATTATTCTGTTATTTATTAATTGATTAATTGACCAAGCACTTGTTTAAACCCTGTATATTGTATTATCTTGAGGGCAAGTATCAATAAACAATAAGATTAATTATTACTCTCCTATTTTATATTCTTTCTATTCTTCTTTTAACACATTTCACTGCATCAAAAAGCCTGAATATATGAATATGTAGACTGGAAAATAACACAAACCAAGGATAAATATTGATTCTACAGTCCCATCTCTTCAGCAATCCATCTGAAGAAAGGTTAATCCAATCCAATATGAACAAGCACAAACACCCACGGATCTAGATACAAGTTACAAAATGCGTTCGCTATCAGCTACATGAACTTGGTGTGTACAATCTAGCATTAAGGTTCTGCTGCTCCTTCCATATATAGCCAGTGACCCGCAACCATTGAAAAGGTATTTTCGACAATGAACATTGTCAAAACAGATTTGTAAAATAAGCTTAGAGATGAATGGATGAATGATAATTTGATAGTCGAGAAAGATGTTTTAATACCGTTTGAGAACATGAAATCTCGAAAGACGTAATTATCCCGTATGCGTTAGTAGACTGCTTTAATATTATTGCATGGATTTTTTTTATAATATTGTAAATTAGCCGGTGCTCAGTTTAGATCACGATCACTCTTCCATATTTAAATTCCTGAATCCACCATTATCGATTGGGACCGGATTGATCATCACAAGACTAGCTTATCATGTTTTACCAGAAACAACTCTAAATGAGCTACGCCTAGCACCGTTTAAAAATGTCGTTAATTTTTCTTTCAAACTAGTTTGATAATTTAAATTTTAAAATATAAAATAAAATAAAATTCTGATAGTACAGGATCATTAATTCATATACTCATAAATGCTTTATTGCCTTTTAGAGTTGCTATAATTTTTGACAAAAGATTAAGTTTAAAATATGATGATAGAGCAGGAAGTCTAGTTAACTGTGTTTGGAAGATTGAGAGAACTCTGTGCGTGACTAATTTGGAGAGTTGAGAATGGTTGAGTATTTCAACATCGATTAGAAAAATAAATGGAACGAATATGGAGTCGACGACCCAGTTCATGTAACGCCGATAGAATAATTGATTTAATTAAGATATTTTTATGAAGAAAAACACACTTTAAAAAAAAAAGTCTTTTCATCGGCCAACCCTTCACCTACCTCTACATAAGTACCCTTATTCTTTTAAATCAAATTATTAAATTTTCCTCCTCTTCAAATTATTAAATGTTCTTCTGGAGCTCTTCTTCTTTATCTCTTTAAAGGTTTTCAAGAACACGCATTGCCGCAAAGCATCAATTCTTGCTTCTGTGAAAGTAATGTTAAGTTGCATTGCAAATCCAAATTTGGTTATACTTTGCTCGATTGAAAAAACGTATCAATTTGGTCAAAAGTAATTAAACCAAATTATATGGGTTTGAGTTGAATTTTTTTGCCACTGGATATCACACCCTTAACTTTAATTCATAGTACTTGAGACGACACGATTCATTTATCTATTTACTAAAGAAGTTTATACCAAATTGAATTGGCATTGTGAAAAATTTTAAACCCAAGTTAACCTCAACCAAAAATGATAGGCTTTCAAAACCACTCTTAAAATGAAAATAAAATGTATTTTAATTTTTCATACCAAAGACGCATCAAATGATATATTAATTGGTTTACCATTATGATATATACGCATTTACACCTAAATCTATCTTAAATTAAAACAAAAATCCAAGAAATCAATTTTTTCATATTTCTTTTATTTAATTTGATTTAGTTGTATTTGTTTTTTTTAATGGTGAATCCGATATAAAACTGAATATTCTATTTTCGAATGTTAATAATGAACCGTTTTAACTATAACACACTTTTCTTGTCTTGGATCTTGCTATGCTATCTCTAAACAAGTGAACGCGTGGTTATAATTATTAAAAAGGATTGACAAGGACTTTTCATTTCCATTTTTAAATCTGATAATAATTATTTAGAGCCAAACGTTATGTGAAACATACTATTGACTTAGGAATTCTATTTCCACAGTGATGTTTAATATTAGACAAGTCTGTGGATTAGAGAGTTCTTGGTTTATCATTAAATCACTAAAAAATCCAAGATTATCAATGGAATTATTCGTCAGTAATCCATCAATATTTATAAATACCGACAGTATATTGATAGAAATATATGCGTCAAGAGAGGATCTGTCAAAAAAGGGTTGCCCGTTGGAATGTAGAATTCCGTCGTCAATATTTTAATGACAAAATTTTATTTTCGTCGGCAAAGATGCTGGAAACACTATTCCAACAATCGGATTTCTACCGACGGAAATACATTTTCCGTTGGAAAAAATAAACCCTTTAACTTACTTTGTCACTTACGATTTATCGACTGAAACTCTATTGTCGTCGGTGTTTATCGACAGAATTCCTATTTTCGTTGGTGTACCGGCGGAAATAGAGCATTCCGTAGGTATTTTTATCTAAAATACCAACGGGAAACCTATTCTATCAGTAATTATTTTCGATAATCACTGACGGAATAGGTTTTCCGTTATATTCTATCGGGAATAAAAAAAATCATAGGTTCAATGTGTTTGCACGCTCTACCATGTTTACAATATATATAAACCATCACAGACGATGACATTATACATACAATACACACATACAAACAGATGAAACATAATCCACACACATACATCATATAGCAATCACATACAAACAATCACACTTATAAAATCTACATATAAAAACACATTCCATACATTTTAACAATTCATTCATTTTCTTCATAAAATACATAAAAGCACAAATAAACTAACATTCATACTAATAGAAACAATTATAATCATCTAAAACAAATAAAAAACAACTCTATAAAATGCATATGCAAATATCTATATCTAAATCCAAGTTTATAGAATACATACAGTAATAGAAATACTCTAAATAATACAAGAACACAAGAAAATAAAGAAAATCCCGTAGAAAGCTAAATACCAAATGATTATATTGATGCATAAATAAATATTTTGCATATATGTATAACGAATTTTATATGTAATAAAATGATACTTGAACAGACATGAGCAAATGATGGCATTAAGAGTCAATATGTAAATCGGCCGAACTCTTGAAACATATAGTAATAAAATATTTAGAAATAAGTATATTATAATATCAAAACAGGATAAATATATTACCACGGTCTATGTATAATAAATAAAAAACTAAGGTGTAGTTGAACAAACCTCATAAAAAACTAATCATCACCGTCTGATGGATCTTGAGTCTCTTGTGACTCAAAACCATATGATGCCGAGGTGAAATTAGCCACGATCGCTCGCATCTGGACCATGAGAGCTTCATTACTCAAGTCACGTTCGGCTCTCTTTTTCTCCTCATCAGCCCTCCACTGATCCATATCGGTCATCCTTTGATCTATTGATTTTAATTGAGTGCGCAATTCTTGATTTTTCACATCTTAAAACTATATCTCACTAGAAGAAGAGGAACTAGCACAACCCATTGGATTCCTCAAACAATCAAATGCAACTTTAGCCTAAGAGCTAAGGCCGTAGAGGGTGGAGTTTTTTGTCCTTCCACCGATAACATCATAATAAATATTATTTAGACATTCGTGGATAGAGATTGTGACTCTCTGTAAAATACGGTGCCTAAATAATAATTAAATAATAAGGTTTAATGGATGAATAATTTTAACAGAATTATTAGGAATTTTTAAAAATTTTCTGGGATTTAATTGGAGCTCGTATGGCGTAATCAAAGGGGATACATTACTGGGCTCGAGAAAAGTCCGTTTAGAATACCCAGAGCTGGGAGTTAATTGAGAAACAGGTCTAGGACTTAATCAAATTTCCCTAAGTTATAAAAGGGAGAATTTCCCTTTGCCCTAAACCCCCCGACACGGCGCCAACTCCTTCCCGAGACTTCACCGCGCGACCTCCCTCACCCTCGAGCCTTCACCTTCGTCGACCTCTTCCTCTCTCAAGCCACAGCCGCCGATCTCTCCTCCTCACGCGATCTCCTCACCTCGCGACACCACAACCGACGATTTTCCCTCTCGAGCCACAGCTGCCTGCCCTAATCCTTTCCCCGCCGCCGACTTCTCCCGATTACCCTTGCGAGTTCCTGTGCACAGCCGGGACTTCTTCTTCCTCGAGCTATAGCCGCTGCTTCTCCGTGCACCAGCATCACGACACCAGCCGATCTCCCTCACGCGGGCACCACAGCTTGCGATCTCACCCTCAGCCGAAGTCGCGGCCGCCGATTCTCTCCAAGTCGTGCCCTAACCAAACCAGCAAGTAGATTCCCTTCGTAAGTATGATCCTTTAACATACTTTTGTTGGCATTTCTGTTGGGGTTTGGATTGGATGTTGTTCTTGCTTTGTAATGGTTCCGGATTCCAGTGTAGAATTGAAGGAGGTGATTGAGAATTGACTTTGGGTTCTTGACTGGTGATGGTCTCGGGTTACAGGGCAATTTTGGTGAATTGATGATTGGGCTCTTGTTCGGAGGATTGTGATGCAGTTTGTGTTGCTGGTTTTTCTGTGTTTACAGATTTCGGACAGAATTTGTTAGGTGGGTTGTGGTTTTGCTGCTGTGTAGGTTCTTTGATTATGCAGGGAAATGGATTAGGAAAAAGTAATAATGAATCATTATGGTTACAAAATGAGTGGAATGTGCTATTGACTTAGGTGAATCGAGGTTCATAGTTGAATTAGAGTTTTTTCCTAATTAAGTTAGGTTTCGGTTTAGCTAGTGTCGTTTATGAAATTAGCTAAATTGTACATTATGTAATTTACAGGACTGTAATTCGAGACGAGTACTTCGACGTGGAGATTGTTTAGCTCAGTCTACAGTTAAGGCGGGTATTTCTTACTTTGTCTCCTTAGTTCTTTGAACTTAGTGCATGAGCTATTTTTGGATAAGGATTGTTACCTTGACTCCACTCTTGTTTTCTTGCGCTTGATACTTCCACACAAATCTTTGAGTTATTCGTTTCCATATCTATACAGTCTCTTGTTGTTGTCCATGATCAGTAGCAGATACTAGATACCATATTTGTATGTTTTGACTGTTGCTTATTTATGTACTATATTGAGCATGCTGGCTTCATGTAGCATACCTGTTTCTGTTTATATATATATGATGACTGTTGCATTGTTCGCATCATGTCATTGCATGCATCACCGATCCTCGGCACCCTAGTGGTGAGACGGTGATGGCTTGGGCCGCACGCTCGCACTCGGTCATTCGTGTGAGTGGTAGCTGGAGTACGAGCAACAGGGACCCGTCGCAGATGTAGCTAGTTAGCTACTATGCAACTGTCCCCTCGGCCACTTGTGTGAGTGGTAGCTGGAGTGGTGTACAGTCTGTCACTGACCCGGCCTCTCGACCATACAGGGGTCATGGTGCAGGGAGGTGGGCGGGAGTGACCATCTGTGCATACGCTGTTGTTATTATATTTGTTTTGGCTGCTGTTGTTTATACTTGCTGTTATTGTTGCTTATTTATGCTGCTGTTAGTAGCTTACGCTGTCGTTGCTAGTTTATACTGCGGTTGTATCCTATGCTGACATGCTTTCTTATGATGAGATATATATTCGTTGTAGGAGTTTAGACACTGGTTATTTATTGGTAATTTGGATATACCTTACCTATTACCTTGTAGTTAATAGCAGTACAGTAGCAGATCTGCGCTACTTTAACTTTCTATTGTTAGCCTAGGATATGGCTTCAGGTATGAACATTTATGTGAACATCTTGGTAGAATCTGCTATTTCTTTTATGAGACTGTATACTCTTGGCTCACTTTCTAGTTACATGTTATGATCATGCACTATCCCTTTCCTTACCCGCTGAGTTCCAATACTCACCACCCCGCAAAATGGTTTTCTTTCGTAGGTAGATGAGTCATGGATGCTTGGAGAGATGCCGGCTGCCAGTCCTGGGTCCTACGTCACACTCGAGGATTGATTTTGGTTTATTCCTCCTTACTTGCATTTCATATTCGATGAATTTGGTATTGTGAGAATTATGTTTTGATACTTGTTTGTGGACTTGGTATTTGTGATATTTTGGTAACTTTGCAATTTGTGGGTTTTTCTTCGTTTTCTTTCCGCTGTGCTTATTTTATTTTTTTGTTTCAGCCGTGTGGGCTGTTGTATTATGCTATATGTTTTATTCATTTATGTCCAGCCGGGTAGGCTGTGTATATCAACTGCGTGGTTATGTTATTTCTATTTTGCATATATATTCCAGCTTAGTGTTGCTGATGTATATTTTGTATGTAGTAATGTTTCATATTGTCCGCCGTACAGGGGAGGTGCTGTCGAAATTTCTTCGGACAGGGACTCCTCTGGGGCATGACAATTCAGTGGTATCAGAGCCCAGGTTGCGAAGCCTATTTATATGTTTCAGATTTTTGCGATTTGTTTGTCGCATTGTGGATTTTCAAGTTAATCTGATACCAATTTAGTGGTGTCAGAGCCGGTTTCGTGATCTGGATTTTCGACGTTGGGTTGTGTGTTTTTGGAATTTCGATCTGGTTCGTTCTATGATGTTCGGTTTTACGATTGTTTGTTTTTCCTTGTAAGTTGATCCCACGATGGGACTCTCGAGTTGTGGGACCAGGCAGCGGCAGATATCTCCGAGCTATAGGATGTAAGTGGTATATTGCTAAAACATTTTCCTTACATACTTATTATTAACAGGAATGGCACGAAAAGGGTCGACTGCTATGAATCACCGTGGACAAGGTCGACCACGAAAACAACCCACGGTATCGATGGGTCCCGAACCTGCTGGCCAAGAGACGGAGGTTACAGGAAACCCGAATGAGGTTGATTCAGGTAGCAGTGATCGGAATCCTCCCACCTCTACTAGGGAGCATGAGTTACGGACGCCGGGAGCACCACCTTCTATACCTGCTCCAGACACTACTGGTTGGGTGATGGATAGAGCCCGAATACCCTTGTTGGCGAAGTCTGTGAAGGATCGAACTACGCTGTTCCATGGGGGTGCCGACCCTTGGGCGGCTCGTAGCTGGTTGAAGAACTTGGAGGGTACATTTTGGTACATGAAGTGTACAGATGAAGAGAAGGTGGAGTTGGCTGCATATCATCTCCGGGATCAAGCCGTCACTTGGTGGGACATGCAGAAGTCGATCTTTGGGGAACAACGTATCACGTGGCAGATGTACCGGGAGGCATTTGAGAGACAGTATTTTCCGGTTACATTTTGTCTAGCCCGTCGTCAAGAGTTTCTGAACCTCAAGCAAGGTGACCGTTCTGTGATGGAGTATAATGCAGAATTCAGTAGACTGGCTGAGTTCTGTCCTCATCTGGTGGCTCAGGATTATGATCGGATGCATCAGTTTACTCAAGGACTTGCGGCATACATACGACTCAAGATGTCCGGATTTCCCGGTAGTTCTTATCGAGAGGTTTTAGATCGGGCGTTATTCATTGAGATGACTCAGCAACAGGTGAATCTGGAAAAAGGTAATAATAAACAAGTGACACAGAAGAAGGAGAAAAGAGGACAGAGCTCACAGGTTACTTCAGGAGGGTCCTCTCCACCTCAGAAGACAAGGCGAACCTCGGATGGGGGTTCTCGTTCCTCTCAACGAGACCGGAAGAACAACTTCGGAGGGATCACGTGTTTTCAGTGTGGCTCCAAAAGTCATACCAGGAATGATTGCCCGTTGGATCACGCTATATGCTTCTATTGTAAGCTTCCAGGGCACGAGAGTCGGGGTTGCCCTATGAAGGCTCAGTTAGAGACGACTAAAGATACCACTCAGGGAGGGCGATCCACCCAGCCACGACAGCAGAAAGGACCTCCAAGGACTCAGAACGCTTCATATCAGCCGCAACTGCCGGGACCCCAGGGAAAAGTATACCATATCCAGAGTCAGGAGTATCCAGTGATGCCAACGACCACGCAGTACTCGACCGCGGCGTCCCCTTATCAGACGTATCCGATACAGCAAGATCCTGCACTTCCATTTCAGCCTTATTCGGCATTCCAGCCACAGACTCAGCCTCAGTACCCGCAGCAGCAGCAGGGTGACGCTCCTCCGATTCCACGTCAGCCTACTTTAAGGATGCCACCATCGAGTGCAGAGGTGGGACGAGGTTATGCCGTCACACGGGAGGAGGCACAGCGGGCTGAGGGATTGGACTTCCGAGGTATTAACCACTTTAAACATGTTGTGTAGATCTATTGATAGATACTGGTAGTTCTCATTCGTTCATCTCTCGGGTATCTTTGGATAAGATTAGGGGTCCCCTACACGCTAGACACATGAGTTGACAGTATCTGTACCATCTAAAGGGGTACTTATTAGTAGTCAAGAAGTCAAAGAATGTTCTGTGGACTTAGTTGGTCAGACACTGGTGATGGATCTATAGGTGGGGTTTGACCTCATACTAAGCTTAGAGTGGATGGCTATAAAACATGTCATTTGTGGTTTAACGTGGTTAGGTAGTAAATTTGGGGACCAAATTTTTATTAGTGGGGGAGAATGTAAAATACGGTGCCTAAATAATAATTAAATAATAAGGTTTAATGGATGAATAATTTTAACAGAATTATTAGGAATTTTTAAAAATTTTCTGGGATTTAATTGGAGCTCGTATGGCGTAATCAAAGGGGATACATTACTGGGCTCGAGAAAAGTCCGTTTAGAATACCCAGAGCTGGGAGTTAATTGAGAAACAGGTCTAGGACTTAATCAAATTTCCCTAAGTTATAAAAGGGAGAATTTCCCTTTGCCCTAAACCCCCCGACACGGCGCCAACTCCTTCCCGAGACTTCACCGCGCGACCTCCCTCACCCTCGAGCCTTCACCTTCGTCGACCTCTTCCTCTCTCAAGCCACAGCCGCCGATCTCTCCTCCTCACGCGATCTCCTCACCTCGCGACACCACAACCGACGATTTTCCCTCTCGAGCCACAGCTGCCTGCCCTAATCCTTTCCCCGCCGCCGACTTCTCCCGATTACCCTTGCGAGTTCCTGTGCACAGCCGGGACTTCTTCTTCCTCGAGCTATAGCCGCTGCTTCTCCGTGCACCAGCATCACGACACCAGCCGATCTCCCTCACGCGGGCACCACAGCTTGCGATCTCACCCTCAGCCGAAGTCGCGGCCGCCGATTCTCTCCAAGTCGTGCCCTAACCAAACCAGCAAGTAGATTCCCTTCGTAAGTATGATCCTTTAACATACTTTTGTTGGCATTTCTGTTGGGGTTTGGATTGGATGTTGTTCTTGCTTTGTAATGGTTCCGGATTCCAGTGTAGAATTGAAGGAGGTGATTGAGAATTGACTTTGGGTTCTTGACTGGTGATGGTCTCGGGTTACAGGGCAATTTTGGTGAATTGATGATTGGGCTCTTGTTCGGAGGATTGTGATGCAGTTTGTGTTGCTGGTTTTTCTGTGTTTACAGATTTCGGACAGAATTTGTTAGGTGGGTTGTGGTTTTGCTGCTGTGTAGGTTCTTTGATTATGCAGGGAAATGGATTAGGAAAAAGTAATAATGAATCATTATGGTTACAAAATGAGTGGAATGTGCTATTGACTTAGGTGAATCGAGGTTCATAGTTGAATTAGAGTTTTTTCCTAATTAAGTTAGGTTTCGGTTTAGCTAGTGTCGTTTATGAAATTAGCTAAATTGTACATTATGTAATTTACAGGACTGTAATTCGAGACGAGTACTTCGACGTGGAGATTGTTTAGCTCAGTCTACAGTTAAGGCGGGTATTTCTTACTTTGTCTCCTTAGTTCTTTGAACTTAGTGCATGAGCTATTTTTGGATAAGGATTGTTACCTTGACTCCACTCTTGTTTTCTTGCGCTTGATACTTCCACACAAATCTTTGAGTTATTCGTTTCCATATCTATACAGTCTCTTGTTGTTGTCCATGATCAGTAGCAGATACTAGATACCATATTTGTATGTTTTGACTGTTGCTTATTTATGTACTATATTGAGCATGCTGGCTTCATGTAGCATACCTGTTTCTGTTTATATATATATGATGACTGTTGCATTGTTCGCATCATGTCATTGCATGCATGCCGCATCCTCGGCCACTCGAGAGAGTGGTAGCTGGAGTTGATGCCGCTTGTCCTGTCGTGCCGCACTCGGCCACTCGTGTGAGTGGTAGCTGGAGTACGAGCAGCAGGGACCCCGTCGCAGATGTAGCTAGTTAGCTACTATGCAACTGTCCCCTCGGCCACTCGTGTGAGTGGTAGCTGGAGTGGTGTACAGTCTGTCACTGACCCGGCCTCTCGACCATACAGGGGTCATGGTGCAGAGAGGTGGGCGGGAGTGACCATCCGTGCATACGCTGTTGTTATTATATTTGTTTTGGCTGCTGCTGTCTATATATGCTGTTATTGCTTGCTTATTTATGCTGCTGTTAGTAGCTTACGCTGTCGTTGCTAGTTTATACTGCGGTTGTATCCTATGCTGACATGCTTTCTTATGATGAGATATATATTCGTTGTAGGAGTTTAGACACTGGTTATTTATTGGTAATTTGGATATACCTTACCTATTACCTTGTAGTTAATAGCAGTACAGTAGCAGATCTGCGCTACTTTAACTTTCTATTGTTAGCCTAGGATATGGCTTCAGGTATGAACATTTATGTGAACATCTTGGTAGAATCTGCTATTTCTTTTATGAGACTGTATACTCTTGGCTCACTTTCTAGTTACATGTTATGATCATGCACTATCCCTTTCCTTACCCGCTGAGTTCCAATACTCACCACCCCGCAAAATGGTTTTCTTTCGCCAGGTAACAGGTAGATGAGTCATGGATGCTTGGAGAGATGCCGGCTGCCAGTCCTGGGTCCTACGTCACACTCGAGGATTGATTTTGGTTTATTCCTCCTTACTTGCATTTCATATTCGATGAATTTGGTATTGTGAGAATTATGTTTTGATACTTGTTTGTGGACTTGGTATTTGTGATATTTTGGTAACTTTGCAATTTGTGGGTTTTTCTTCGTTTTCTTTCCGCTGTGCTTATTTTATTTTTTTGTTTCAGCCGTGTGGGCTGTTGTATTATGCTATATGTTTTATTCATTTATGTCCAGCCGGGTAGGCTGTGTATATCAACTGCGTGGTTATGTTATTTCTATTTTGCATATATATTCCAGCTTAGTGTTGCTGATGTATATTTTGTATGTAGTAATGTTTCATATTGTCCGCCGTACAGGGGAGGTGCTGTCGAAATTTCTTCGGACAGGGACTCCTCTGGGGCATGACACTCTCCCCCCTCCGCTGATAGCTAAAATGTCTGAGCCACCCTATCTGTCATTTGTTGCTATATAAAAATATAATATCCAATTTGATTAGTATTACTAAATACTAATCAAGATAGAAATGAACAAATGTAATAAAGTTAATTTTACATGTAGAGTCTGAGATCGAGAATCAACAAATGATTCATCTTTCTTCTTATAGGTCTTGAGAAAGACCTCCATACATATAGGCTGTCGACCAAGCTCGCGTTCCTACATACAAAATAATTTGGGATAAAATTATACAAGTTTGGTAATAAATATAAAATTTGTTATAAAATATAACTTTAAATTATACTCACCAGATCCATGGCATGCTCAACAATGGATCTGGAGCCTGATGTATATTGAACGATTTCGGTGCTTGGGTCATCTGGCTCTATATTTTTATTTGTTTTTGCCTTTTCAGTATTTGTTTGCCACCTTTCCATGCACTCCATATTACCTCAGAAACATATATAGGCCTAGTGCCATTCTTTCTCATATAGTACATATGATCTCTGTAAAGTTTGACACAGTAAGTATTCCATGTAGTTTTAAATTATTTTTCTTGCTTGTCCACTTATATATATCTTTTCTGTAATTATAAGTTAAACATTTAGTTTAAGGATAACTATATTATAGAATACCAAATATATAAAATTTATTTATCACAAATTTATTATAATAAAACAGCTCCATCTCCTAGTCTACATGCCTCAATGTAGTACTAGAAGCGCATACACGTTCCTTGAATTTTTCCATGATATAGGTGGCAACTTGGTGGTCATCTAGAGTGAACTTGCATGAAATAATATTAAGGTATGAGAAATATATTATAAATGAAGTCATATATGAACTTGAATTATTAATAAGAAAAACTACTTACTAGTCCTCAACAACTCGAAGAATCTTATAGCCACGGGGTGCTACAGCCTATTGTTCTACCATAATGATATATACAAAATAACATTACAACACATAATAATAAAGTTTAAAAACCTGATAATATAAATATAAAATAATATGGAAGCATAACTTACTTGATGAACAATAATAATAATATTTACTCATCAATAACATTTGACTAATCAATATTAACAGTTTCTATGTCATCATCGCTAGATGAGCTTAGTTCAACTTCATCCTCATTGTTGGACATCTCTCCATCATATATCTCTTTGTAAGTGACATTAACATCTACAAGTAATTGAGAAATAGATTGAAATTGTAAATCAACTGAATGTCTCTCCACTTTATCATTCTGAAAATGCATCATGATTTTGAGCAATGATTGTATTCGGTATATCTATGGTCGAGCAAGGCTTGATTTGACAAACAGACAACCATTCACTATATCTTCTTCTCTTCGTAGGATATTCAAGATAGAAAACTTGACCCACTTGTACCCTGAAAATGAAAGGTTCAAACTTATTAAATCTTTGATTTGCATTAACCTCAACTAATTTATAATTTGGATATATTTTGGTACCTAGTCTTGGGGTCGGATCATACCATGAACATTTGAACAACACATACCTCTTTAAAGGTAATGCAGGATATTTAATCTCTATAATTTTGTTAAGTCTATCATAGTAATCAAACTCAGTGTTATTGTTGTCTATAGATCCTTTGACGTAAACACTAGACTTATAGGTTAATCTCTGTGAATCTCATTGTGTCACGTGGAATTTAAGGTCATTAATATAGTAACCAGAGTACACCTTTATTTTACAAAGGGATCTTGATGCAATATTCATTATCCTATCATCTTGCACATTTGATATTCTATGGTCTTTCAGCTATAAAAATAGTTATGATATAAATTAGGACACTTCTTAATAGACATAAACTAAAAAATTTCATAAATTCTCTAACTTATATATATTTGAAAACATAATGTAAATTTGGTCTCTAACTTTGCAGTTACCTTACTTGCACCAATTGATGGATTTTGTAGATATAGTTGTTGTCCGTACAAGATGGGAAAAAAGGTAATTATATAAAAATTGGGATATCAAACAAAATAATTAAATGGAGGATAAATGTTTGATTAGAGAAGTTAACTTCTTTATGTATGGTTTGACCTCTTCCCAGTTTAAGAGTATGTATGTTTTTGCGGCATGATATTCTTCTTCGATTAACTATCTACAAAGCGATGCACCCATTGACTTACCAGGAAACCTGAAAATAGAAAACATCGATGGATCTATCAGCTAAGGAGCATCATCAAAATTTCTAGAACACTTGTGATGTCTTGTTTGCACACTATCATCAAAATAATAGGAGCAAAAAGAAGATGCTTCTTCAACCGGATAAGTATTACATATTGACCCCACAACTCTTGCTTTATTGTGAATATTATTTTTTTATTTTCTCAAAAATCATTTGAATGGATACATCCATTTGTACTGCACAGGACCTGCTATTTGTGCCTCGTATTGTAAATATATTGGTAGATGTCCATTGAATAAAAAAAATTAGGTAGAAATATGCACTCCAGCTTACATAATATGAGAGAAATGTCTGTTTCCAGCGGAAGCATATCATCCATTATAATATACCTCACTGTCAAATCTCTAAAAAATAAATTCAATTCAGTGAGTGCTTGCCAAACCTTTTAAGGAAGTAAGTCATGGAAAGCTATTGAAATAGATCTTTGTATGAATATATGACAGTCATTGACTTTTCATTCGAAATATCTTTAATCTATTCATATCCACATATCGTGCCATATTTGAGGCATACCCATATGGAAATTTGATTTCTTTCAACCAATTACATAAAGTTTGCTTACCATCTTTGTCCAATGTATAACAAACCTTTGAAAATCTATTGGTTGTTTTATCCTGATGCAACTCTGGTCTATTGACTAGTTCTTTTAATTCTTCACATGATTTTGTAGTGTCTTTAGTTCTTCCAGGTACGTTCATCACAATGTTAAAAATATTATCGAAGAAATTTTTCTCAATATGTATGACATCTAAATTATGTCGAATAAGTATATACTTCCAATACGGCAACTCCTAAAAAAAAAATTCTCCTTTTCTTCCAATCACACTTGCACATCTTAACAATATATTTATTTATCTCATTGAAACCTGATTGAGATATTGGTAGAAATCCATAACTATCTATTTACTCAATGATTTCTTCACCTGAAGCATGGACCGGTGGAGGTTTTCTGACTACAACATTTTTTTTAAAAAAAAAATTCTTAGTTTGCCTAAAAGGTGGTCAAGTGGTAAATATTTACGGTGATTATCAAATCAAGATACCTTCTCACTGTAAGGTAATAAAAATGCATCAGACTCTGTCATGTAGTGTGGACATGCTAATTTACCAATCGTGCTCCATGCCAATAATATTGAGTAGGCTAGAAAATCACTGATAGTCCATAATAATACAACATGCAATCTAAAATTAGTTTTACTTGCAATATCATAAGTCACTGACCCTATATTCTATAATTCATTCAACTCGGCAATCAGAGGTTGCAAGAAAATATCTATCTTCTCTTTGGGATTGGTTGAACCAGGAATAAGTACTGTAAGAAACATAAATTTATATTTTATGCACATCTGTGGCGGTAAATTGTACGATGTTAATATAACTAGCCAAGATAAATATTATTGCCTCGACTAACCAACTACCTGAAATCCATTTGTAGAAAGTCTAATCTTATTACGCGGTTCCATTGTAAAAGAGGGAAATACAATATCAAGATGTTTCCATGCAGAGGAATCACGAAGATGACACATTATACCTCCATCATGCTCATGCACATGATGCCACATCATGTAGGAAGCTATAGCAGTAGATGCATACAAATGTTGAAGTCTAGCAGTTAACGATAAATAATACATTACTTTCCAAGTTATTTTTTTCTTCTTCTGCCTTGGTATACGGTACCATGCTTATAATGAGGGTGTGTATAGATTTTTCATTCACTTAGAACATTGTCTTCATTTCAAAATATCATACAGTTGTTTATACAACAATCAATCTTCTCTACAGGAAAACCTAATCCTCTAACCAATTTCCTTGTACTGTAAAAGCTATCAGTCATTATGTTATCAGCAGGAAGCAATTCTAACATCAATTGACATATGTCATCATAACATCTTTTTGAAAAATGATGTTCTACTTTCATATTCAATAACCTTGCAGTAGCTGATAGTTGGGAATGACCAGAGGAAATGTCTTCCCACACTTCTCTTTCACTAGCCTTTAACATTTCATATAGTTGCTAATATTCATGTGTTGGTGTTTCATCTACATTGGAATAATCAACTGCAGCATTCTTGGCATTGTGAACCATTGATTGTATTACAATATCATTAGTTGATGATTCAGGCACAGTAAAAGTTGTGGCAAATAGTGAACCATCAGAAGGCTCAATTGGTTCATACAAATAAGGCTCTCCGTGACAGTACCAATTGTAGTAATTTGGCACAAAACTATTTCTACATATATGTGCTTTAACGACATCCTCATCATGGAAGGCTTTATTCCTATATTTTGAATGATTACATGGACACCGTAACTCAATATCATTCATACATTCTAGATAACTTTCAGCAAAGTTCACAAACTCTTCAACTTCAGTAATAAAATCATTTCTAATAAATTCATTTTCTAATTGATTATACATTCAAGTTTTATTCATAGACATTTTCACCTAAAACTATTAAATTAAGAATTAAAAATTTGTTTAGACTATAAACTAACACAAAACAAATAAAATGACTATATTATGTTATAGATTAACATACTAACCTGACATATATCTAAACTGAATCATATAAAATAACATAAAGTACAATTTACTAAATTATATCCGAAGATGTGTAGATCAACCATAGAAGCGTTGCAAATGCTATCTGTTTATAAAATAAAAATAATTTAACTCAAATTCATCACAAAAAATGAAAAGTTTAAAGCATAAATTGTTGCTGCCAGCCAACACAATCGGCAACACAGTAGGTGCTAGTGACTGGCATAGCTACCAGCAGCTGGCACAGCTACCACCTCAACAAGTGCTACTGGTTGGCATAGCCGCCAGCAAGTTGCAAGCGGCTGGCACAACCGCTAGTAGGCAGATGGTGGCTGCCACAGCCACCAACAGGCAGCTGACAGCTGGCCCAGCCACCAGCTGCCTGCTAGTAGCAATCTTGGCCTGGCGGCCGCCACAGCCTACAACAGGTAGCTAGTGGTAGGCACAGCCCCCCCCCCCCCCGCATCGAAAAGAGAGAGAGAGAAAGGTGGGGAGAGGTGTTTACCGGCGATCGAGAAAAACAAGATCGGAGAGAAGTCGTCGCGTGTGGAAAAAATACGAAGAGACTAGGGTTGCTTTTTGAGCCAGCATTACCGATAGGATCTTTATTCTGTCAAAAATCACCGACGAAATTTAGATTCCGTCAGAAATCACCGACAGAATTATAATTCTGTCGATAACCCTAGGACTAAAACCTTAAAATGTAGGTTTACCTTGATGGTTTTCCAACTGATATGAATGTTTTCGTCAAAAAATATCGGTGGAATTAGAATTCCGTCGGTAACCCCAGAAATAAAACCCTAAAAAAGTTGGTATTCTGATGGAATTCTAATTCTGTTGGTATTTTCTGAAGGAAACATTCATCCGTCAGAAAACAAAAAGTATTGCCGACAGAATATATATTCTGTCATTATTCCCATTGGTATTCATGATTTTTTTTGTGGTGAACTTAAAGGTGTTAAAAATTAAAATATATTTATAGAACTAGAGTAACTTTGTCAAACAAACACAGTAGTAGATTGCAAGTGCATGCAATGCAAATCATTTGTTGGATATATGTGAATGGAGAAGAGGTGGAAGAGGCATGGAGCTCCATTGTGAATGAGACTTTAGTCCCACATTGGGAGCTTCAAGGTATATTAGTTAGTTTATATTGATTCACATGTATTGATGATGTGAATAAATGCATGGGGTGAGGCTCTTTCTCTTGTGTGGATTCGCAGGGGGAGGTGCAAATCCAGGGCCTTGATTGCACTGAACCAAGTTGGCTTGTATGCGAGCACGACCTATGCGCGCTAAATGCTGGACCGGTCGGGGCAAAATTTTCCCAAGTAGAATAACCAACATTTTTCCACGTACAACTTTTTGCTACTTATTTAAGTGTGTAACGGATGCATTAAATGTAGAATTTAAACGGTTAAGTTAAATGTTGGTGTTTCATATCTCGGAGAGTAATAATCATTAATCGGTCATCGACGTTGCCATCTGAGCTCCTATATAAGGAGGTTATGATCATGGGAAAAAAGACTAACGTACACACAAGTAGAAGCTCTCCACCTTTGTTTCCATCCCTTCTTTATCGTGCATCTCTTGCTCGGCGGATTACCCGTGGTAGCAGTCAGGTATCTCTCAGTTCCCCATGACCTCCAGTGCTTGGTGTGCATCACGGTTAACTATTGTATCTTGGGAAACAGACAATCCGAGAAAACCTTGAAGCACAGCCGGAGGTGGGCGAATTTGTTTCAAGGAAACTGCATCATCACAAGCCTTGGCCCGTTCGCCTACTCGGCCTCTTCATCTGCTTGGCTGCACACCAATCCGGCCATGAGCTCACTCGACCCCTTCATCCGCTCGGCTGCACGCCCATCCAACTGCAAGCTCGCTCGACCTCTTTATTTGTTCAGTTGCTTGCTCGTCCGACCACCTCAGCCTCTTCATCTGCTCAGCTGCTCGCTTGTCCGGCCGTAAGTTTGCTCAACCTCTTCATTTGCTCGGCTACACACTCATCCAGCTGCAAGCTCGCTAGCCTCTTCATTCGCTCGGCTACACGCCCATTTGGTAGCAAGCTCGCTCGGCCGCTTACTTGCTCAGACTCTTCGTTCGCTTGGCTGTTCACTCGCTGGACCTCTTTATCCGCTAGGCTGATCTGCCTGCTCGACCGCACTACATGATCGACTATTCTACTGGTCGGTCACTTAACCTGATTGATCAATTCTGCTGCTTTGCTTGCTCGACCGCACTATTTGGTAGGCCGCTTTGCCCGTTCGACCTTCTCCACCGCTCGACCTCTAAGCCACCTAGATGTTGGGCCTGCTCTGCCGATCTGCCAACTTTGCCAATTTGGAGTTTGCATTCAACACTTGGCAGAAATCCAACCTTCACTGGGAGTCTAAGATTATCAGCTCAAGTCATTTCGATAGATAAGTTAAATTTAATTTAGTGTAATTTAAATTCAACTAAATCCCAAATATCTCTGGTAGATTGTCGAACAATCTTAAAACAGACTCGGTTCTATTGAGATGACCATAGAATAAAGTGTTGTGGCGCAACAGACTCAACACATGAAAGCTCCCTCTGCCCCATTTGGAACTGTGCCCATCAACCATGGGGAAAGGCTAGAGAAGTTCTTTGGAGTGAACTTCAAGAGGTGGTAGCAGAAGATGTTCTTCTACTTTATCACACTCAATCTGGCTTAGTTCTTGACCGAGGACACTCTCAAGCATGCTGAGGATGCTGATACGTTGACCATCATGAACTCATTTTGAGTTTCTTTACCAAAACTACATCCTCAACTGTCTTGTCGACTCGTTGTATGTTGTGTATAATATGAAGAGAACGACTAAGGAGTTGTGAGAGTTCTTGGACAAGAAGCACAAGACGGAGGATGCAGGGGCCAAGAAGTTCATCGTGGGCCAATTCTTGGACTACAAGATGGTTGATTCCAAGATAGTGATCAGCCAAGTCCAGGAACTTCAGTTGATCTTGCATGAGATCCACTCAGAAGGGATGGTTCTGAGTGAAAACTTTCAGGTGACTACTATCATTGAGAAACTGCCCCCCGGCTGGAAGGACTTCAAAAACTACCTAAAGAACAAGCAGAGGGAGATAAATGTGGAGGAACTCATTGTTAGACTTCGCATTAAAGAAGATAACAAGAGTTCAGAGAGAAAGTTATTCTCTTAGGCTACTGTGAAAGCCAACGAGGTCAAGCACGTTCAAAACTCGAAACAGAAAATCCCAAGTCTTCCAAGATGGGACCCAGAGGAGGCATCAACAAGAAGAAGTTCTCTAGGAAGTGCTTCAACTGTGACCAAGTCTTCGAAGGGTAGAAAGCCGAAGAAGAAGCAAGAGACCAACTTGAACGAGGGACCAGAAATGAACGACCTCTGCGCTGTGGTCTCTGAGTTAAACCTGGTGGGTTCAAACCCACAACAATGGTGGATCAATACTGGAGCCACCAGATATGACCAACTTTGAAGAAGTCAATGGAGACAAATTATTCATGGGGAACTCAACAACCTCGGGCATCATGGGCCAAGGAAAAGTGGTGCTGAAGATGACCTCGGGCAAGAACTTTACTCTAAACAATGTGTTGTATGTTCTAGAGATTTGAAAGAATCAAGTATCCAGATCACTGTTAAGTAGCATGACTTTTACATTGTCTTTGAGTCAGATAGAGTTATACTATTTAAGAATGGAATGTTTGTAGGAAAAGTCTATGTATCTGATAGGCTATTTAAGCTCAATGTAATGGTCATTAGGTCTAACATAAATGAAAATGAAAGATCTTTTACTTATATGCTTAAGTCTTTTTGTTTGTGGTATAATAGACTAAGACATGTTAACTACAATGTGTTCTATGGATTAATAAATATGCAAAGCATTCCTACATTCCACATTGACTTAAAACACAAGTGTGAGATTTGTGTTAAACAAAAATGACAAGGTCATCCTTTCAATATGTTGAAAGAAGCAACGAACCACTTGAGTTAATTCACATCGATGTGTACGACTTTAAAGGTACACCAATACATGGTGAGAATAAATACTTCATCATTTTTATAGATGATAACACAAAATATTGTTATGTATATCTTCGCAAAAGTAAGGATAAAACTATAGAGAAATTTGTTCTCTATAAGAATGAAGTTGAAAACTAACTTAATAGAAAGATTAATGTGGTTCGAAGTGAACGAACCACTCTAGCTAATTCACATCGATGTGTACGACCTCAAAGGTACACGAATACATGGTGAGAATAAATATTTTATCATTTTTATAGATGATAACACAAAATATTGTTATGTATATCTTCTCAAAAGTAAGGATACAACTATATAGAAATTTGTTCTCTATAAGAATGAAGTTTAAAACTAACTTAATAGAAAGATTAATGTGGTTCGAAGTGACTAAGGCGGTGAATATGTATCACTATTCACTGAGTTATGTGTTGAACATGGGATCAGACACGAAATAATAGCTCCTTATACTTCTTAGCAAAATAGAGTTGCTGAGCAAAAGAATTAAATTCTAAAGGAGATGATGAATGCTCTTCTATTGAACTCTATACTGCCAGAATTCATGTGGGGGGAAGTTGTGTTACCAGCAAATTACCTTTTAAATAAGGTGTTCCAGAAGAAAATAGATAAGAGTCCTTATGAGTTATGGAATGGAAGACAACCGTCCTATAAATATTTACGAATATGGGGGTCTCTTACTAAAGTTTTGGTGCCTGATCTGAAAAGAATTAAGATATGACCAAAAACTATAGACTACATATTTATTAGATATGCACATAACAACAGTGCGTATCGATTTTTTTGTATATGAGTCATAAATACTGGATATACATCAGAACTCAATAATAGAATTTAAAAAACTCCTTGTTCTTGAACATGTGTTTCTATATAAGACCCGAGAGGAAGCTAGCTCCTCTAAATAGGCATATGAAACACAAGGTGAAGAAGATGATGATAAATTGGTTGAGCTTAGACGCAGCAAAAGAGCTCAGGTAGAAAAATCTTATAGATCATATTTTATCACTTTCACGTTGGAAAGTGAGTCCTGAAGTTACTCAGAAGTAGTAAGCTCTTTTGATGGACCTCATCAGAGAGAAGCAATTGCATTTGAGATAAAATCTATCTTGCAAAATCACACTTAGAAACTTGTGGATCTTCCTTCAGGAAGTAAACCACTAGGTTGCAAGTGGATCTTCAAGAAGAAAATAAAATTAGATGAAATAATTGATAAATACAAGGCCAGATTGGTAATCAAAGGATACCAACAACAAGAAGGCCTTGATTACTTTGATATGTATTCTCTAGTATCGAGAATAACTTCCATAAGAGTATTATTAGCTATAACTGCTCCATAGAATCTTGAATTATATCAGATGGATGTAAAGACAACCTTTCTAAATAGGAATTTAAAAGTGGAAATCTACATGGAGCAACCTAAAGGGTTTTCTATGTTAGGACAGAAAAATAATGTTTATAGATTGGTGAAGTCGTTATACGGCTTAAAACAAGTACTAAAGCAATGGCATGAGAAATTTGACAATGTAATGAAGGAATATGGATTTAAGATTAATAAGTGTGATAAATATGTCTATATGAAAGCCACAGAGAATGACTACGTCATCTTGTACCTACGTTATCTTGTGCCTATAATACAATCCACTAAAGATATGTTGAACTGAATATTTGACATAAAAGACATGAGCCTAGCTGATGTGATTCTAGGAATCAAAATTCTTAGAATAATAGAAGGACTTGTTATTAGTCAGTTTCATTGCGTGGATAAGATTCTTGAGAAATTCACTAAGGGTGATACTGCATTGGCATAAACATCAATAGATACGAGTCAACATCTATCAAAAAATTGAGGTGAAAGTATCTTTCAGATAGAGTATTCTCGAGTGATTGAAAGTTTAATGTACCTGATGAGTTATACTCGACCAGATTTAGCCTACACAATAAGAAAACTGAGTAGATAGATGAGTAATCCTGGCATTGAGCATTGGAAAGGAATAAAAAGAGTACTGAGGTACTTGAGGTATACTCATGTATATGGACTGCACTATATGAGATATCCTGCTGTGATTGAAGGATACAGTGATGTGAGTTGGATATCTGACATAAAAGACTCAGTCTACAAGTGGATATGTCTTCACTCTTGAAGGTGCAATCATTTCCTAAAAATCTTCTAAACAAATTGTAATAACCAGATTCATGATGGAACATGAGTTTGTAGCTCTTGACAAATATGGTGAAGAGGCTAAATGGTTACGACAATTCTTAGAAGATATTCTAAGATGGCCGAAACCTGTACCGATAATTTGCATACATTGCGATAGTCAATCAACAATCAGTCGAGCATAGAGCCATCTGTATAATGGTAAGTCTAGACATATATGTCATAGGCATAATATCATTAGAAAATTACTCTTAACGGGAGTTATCACTGTTGACTATGTGAAGTTAAAGGATAACCTAGCGAATCCGCTAACCAAGGGGTTAAATAGAGAGTTAATTGTAATCTCATCGCGAGGGATAGGCTTGTTGCCGAGGAGAAATGTTGGTGTAAAGGAAACCCAACCTATGCAGACTAAAGATATCAAGAACTAGGTTCAAATGGTCAACCTAATTGTACCGACAAAGTTGCTCACTGTGGAGGAACGATCTAATGGATCAGTGAAGGATGGAGGTTGAGCACATAGCTTTTAATGATCCAAGTAGAGTAATATGGAATATTCTTAAAAGATCACCTATGTGAGAAAAATGTGGGGTGACTTTGAAAAGAATTGGAGGCACAATTCTTAGAACTTATCACAGAAATAGGCGTGTTCATGGCCAAGAATGAATACACTTATGAGAACTGAGTTGTATCTGAAGGACCGAAAAGAATTTAGATATCTCCACAATGACATGATATTGACTACTTTGAGCCTAAGCCCTCATGGTTTTGCTCTTGGTCTCTACCCAAAAGGCCTAATGCCAATAGAAATATCTTTTTCTTATAAACCCATGATCTTTTCCATGTGTTTTCAATGTGGGACTATGTTTGTAACCTTGCAACCCCAACAATCCCCCCTCAAACAAAGAGCCACAGGGTCCCCCTCAAGTATCGGGCCACTCTTGACCTACTCAAGGTCTCCCCTCGAGCATCGGGTCACCTTGACCTGCTTAGGGCCTCCCTTACTTTGTTCAAGGTTTCACCCACATGGTTAGATCTTGGATCATAACTCTGGCTTATGCTTCTTCCGGTGGTTAGTCCGGTGAAGAGCAACCTAGCTCTGATACCAATTGAAGGATAAAAAAGAATTTAAATATCTCCATAATGACATGATATTATGTACTTTGAGCCTAAATCCTCATGGTTTTACTCTTGGGCTCTACCCAAAAGGTCTCATGCCAATGGAGATATCTTTTTCTTATAAACCCGTGATCTTTCCCATGTGTTTTCAATGTGAGACTATGTTTGCAACCTTACAACCCCAACAATATTAGGGAGAGTCCAGGGTGAGATATGTTAATGCTTACACATTCAAGGACATCAAGTTTACTATTAGCCAGTAAGTAAACAGATATTTACAAAGGAAGGTTCAAAGGGTAAAACCTACCTATCCTATACTGGACACAACTGTCGAATGCTATCACATACCTTATTTCCATTCATGTGGGCAGATTATTGAATATATATGAATGAAGAAGAGGTGGAAGAGGCATGAAGCTCCATTAAGAATGAGACTTTAGTCCCACATTGGAGATTTTAAGGCATATTAGTTAGTTTATATTGATTCACTTGTATTGATAATGTGAAGAAATGCATGGGGAGAGACTCTCTCTCACGCGTGAGTGTGCAGGGGGTGCAAATTCAGGGCACGGATTGCACTGAACTAAGTTGACTCGTGTGTGAGCATGACCAGCGTACGCCGAATATCAGACCGATCGGGGTAAAATTTGCCCAAGTAGAATAACTAACATTTTGCCATGTACAGCTTTTTGCTGCTTATTTAAGTGTGTAACGGATACATTAAATGCAAAATTTAAACAACCGAGTGAAACATTGGCATTTCATATCTCAGTGAGTAATGATCATTAATCGATCATTGACGTTGTCATTGATCTAAGCTCCTATATAAGGAGGCTGCGATCGTGGGCAAAACGACTGACGTACACACAAGTAGAAGCTCTCCACCTCCGTTTCCCTCCCTCCGCTGTCATGCATCTCTTGCTCAGTGGATTACCTGTGGTAGCAGTTGGGTACCTCTTAGTTCGTCGTGACCTCTAGTGTTGATACAGGAAATATCCGATGATCAAACCTGAGTTTTAATAATGGGAAAGGGTTCAAAGTTAAAGTTATTTGTTATCTATCAAGGTTCATTAAACTTGAAGGAAAGTCCTAAGTTGTCTTACGAAAAAATCCTAGTGAATTCAAGGCAGTTGGAAAATCCTAGGGGTGGTAACCCTAGGTCCTAGGGTGCGATAACCCTAGGTGGTGGAAAGTCCTAGCTGCAGTTAGGCAGGAGGAAAACCCTAGGCGGTGGTAATCCTAGGTCCTAGGGGGTGGTAACCCTAGTCTAAGGAAAACCCTAGGGGGTGGTAACCCTAGGTAGAAAGTCCAGTCAGTCTAGAGGACCGATTTGGCAACAGGTAAACTCTCCTGAGAGGAGTAGGTGAGGATGCGTTCCTTGGAGAGAGAACAGTAGGCGTCGATTCAACCTAGGATTTTTGAGAAATCTGAAGTCAGAACCGGACAGTCTGAAAACTGTCAAATGCTTTATTTTTCATGTTTATACTATGTTAAATTTGTGTTACAGGGTATGGTTGGTTTCTTGGACTAAGATATTTTGCAGGAAGATAATTGAGCACTTTTGTCTCGGATGAACAATGCTCAAGGCGCCTCTGTGGGGCTGGAAGGCACATTGAGCACGCTGGTCAAAGGATCCACGCAGTAGCGAACGAAGGAGCCTTCAAAGGAGTTGAATGCGCCTTGGACGGCTGATGGAAGACACCTTCCATGGAGCTTGAAGGTGCCTTTGGGTGGATAATCAGCGACCACAGCGGATCTTATCGACGACCGAGATTCAAGGGATAAGACTTCGCTAAAGGTGCCTTCTATGGAGGCTGAAGGCGCCTTTAACAGGCTATTTAAGCCAATTTCGGGCAGCAGCTAGGAGATCAAGAAATCGCAATCTTTCCTTTTGTGTGTTGCTCAAAAGACAATCCATTGAAGTTCTAACATTGCTCTGACAATGAAGAGCTCGAATTTCAGATATTTTATTGTCGGTATAATTTTGATTACTACATCCAATCTGTTGGTTGCTATTCGGAAAACTTAATGGTTCCACTGTACAAAAATTTTATACAAAGGTCTGAACCTTTTCCTAACTACCATGTGTTCTTTTAAATTAAACTTGGATCGCCTACGAAACTTAACACGTTTGATCCAAAGTTTAATCTATTTGTTCTTTTAAGTTTAGACTTGGATCTCCTGCGGAATTTAACACTTTCGATCCAAACCACCTAGGTTATTAATTCTATTAAATATTAATTTCCAAAATTGGCTTCCAGTTCTGACGTGGCGAGGCACATGGCCTTCTTGGATATGGGAGCAACCACCACCGACTAGACAAAACCTTTTAAGGAAAACTAATATTTAATTACCTTAAATAACTTTAGGTCAACCGAAAAGAACAATCAAATCACAAGGAAAAAGAAAAACAAAAGAACACAACATCGAAAATAAATTCGAAATACTAGAATCGCATGCCTCTTGTATTTGGTATTATTTCCAAAAATAACTAGTATGATGCGGAAAAGAAAAATATTAGTTATACCTTTTAGAAAGACCTCTTGATCTTCTACCGTATTCCTCTTCTAACCTCGAACGTTGTATGGGCAACGATCTTCCAAGATGAGGACCACCTAGCACCTTCTTCTTCTTCCTTCAAATTTCAGCCAAGCACCAAAAATCCAAGGATGAAGAACTTTTTCCACCAACTAAGCTCCAAGGGATGCAAGCTTTCTCTCCTTCTTCTTCTTCTTCTCCAAGTAGTATCCGGCCACCACAAGAGCTCCAAGCAAAGAAGGGTTTCGGCCACCACAAAGAGAAAGAGAGGGAGAGAGGATGGCCGGCCACAACACCAAGGAAAAGAGGGAGAGAATAATAGAGGTTGTGTCTTGTGAAGGCACCCCAACCCCCTCTTTTATATTCCTTAGCTTTAGTAAATAAGGAAATTTAATTACAATAAAATTTCCTTAACTTTCCTTGATAACAATTAATTAAGAAAAATTAAATAAAATTTCCTAATCAATTGTATATGGTCGGCCACCTCATGGAGAGCAAATAAGATAATTTTTAATCAATAATTAAAAATTCCTTATTTGTCTTTGGAAATTTTAAAAAATAAAATTTCTCTTTACAATCCCTTCATGGTTGATAAAAAGAAATTTCTATAATTTTAATTTTTCTACATGTGAATAATTTATAAAGAAGAAAAAATAAAATATCTTTCCAATCTACAAATAAGGAAAGAGATCTAATCTCTTTCTTTAATCTTTTGTAGATCCTTTTAAAAGAGATATTTTAATTTTAAATCTCTCCAATAAATTATATCTTTCACATAAGAAAAATTTAAAATTGAAATTCTTGTTAATTTAATGGGGGCCGACCACCTAAGCTTGGGTTCAAGCTAGGGCCGGCCACCCATGAACCAAGGCTTGGCCGGCCCTAGCTTGAACCACAAGCTAGCTTGACCGACCCCTACATCATGGGTACGAAGGTGGGTATAGGTGGGTATAGTACTCTATAAATAAGAGGCTACGATAGGGACCGAGAGGAGGAATTGGTTTTGGTCTCCCGATAAAATTAAGCATCCCGTGTTCGCCCCGAACACACAACTTAATTTTATCAATAATAATTCATTCCACTAGAGAACTATTATTGAACTACCGCACCAATCCCAAATTATATTTTTGGGCTCCTTCTTATTATGAGTGTGTTAGTCTCCCTGTGTTTAAGATGTCGAATGTCCACTAATTAAGTGAGTTACTGACAACTCATTTAATTAATATCTTAATTCAAGAATAGTACCACTCAACTTTATCGTCATGTCGGACTGAGTCCACCTGCAGGGTTTAACATGACAATCCTTATGAGCTCATCTTGGGGACATTATCAACCTAGATTTCTAGGACACAGTTTCCTTCTATAATCAACAACACACATTATAAGTGATATCATTTCCCAACTTATTGGGCTTATTGATTTATCGAACTAAATCTCACCCATTGATAAATTAAAGAAATAAATATCAAATATATGTGCTTGTTATTATATTAGGATTAAGAGCACACACTTACATAAAAACTGAGGTCTTTGCTCCTTTATAAAGTCAGTATAAAAGAAACGACCTCTAATAGTCCTACTCAATACACTCTAAGTGTACTAGTGTAATTATATAGTCAAGATAAACTAATTCCTAATTACACTACGACCTTCCAATGTTTTGTTCCTTTCCATTTTGGTCGTGAGCTACTGTTTATAATTTATAAGGTACTGATAACATCATCTTCTGTATGTGGCACCACATACTATGCTATCTACAATATAAATTAATTGAACAACTACAACTAAATGTAGACAATTTGACCAAATGTGATTCTTTTTTCAAAATAAATATTTACAAAAGCTTAGGCTTTCAGTATACACTCTAACACAATCAACTATACTCTTTTGTAATATTTCGAATTTATAGTGATTGCCCATTGAAAGCACTCTTACATGCAGGTCTTAGAGTAGGAGCCACCACAAACTCCGAACCAAGTAAATCTTGGTGTTTTTCGTTTGTATTGTTTTTATTTCCACCGCATATTTACTCAAAATGTAAGTGAAAGCCATGAGCACTATTCACACCCACCTCGTCTAGCACTTTTTGATCCTACTATTGGTATCAGAGCGAGGTCGCTTCGAATCGGTGAAATCATCATTCAAGTAATTTTTTTGTGGTAGTTTTTACTTTTTTAGAGTCAATCGGAATCGGTAAAATTGTCGCCTTCCGATCTATTTTTTCGACCGAGTTCCTTCATTTCTCAAAGTTGGTGCAACACCACTTGAGCTTGCCTTTTTCATTATCCCACACTACTAATCCAAGACCAAGTCTTGGAACAAATTTTCTTATTTTTCTGTTGCGCTAGATTTTTTTAATGGCCTACCAAGAAGGCTACAACACAGCTCACTCGCCTCTATTTTTTGACAAAGATTTTGGCTACTGGAAGGAGCAAATGGAGTACTACCTTCAAACCCAACTTGAGATGCGGATGATCATCAAAATCAGCATCTCACTCCCACTTGATGGCACTGGAAAACTAGTATCTTGTGAGAACTAGGACGCAAGTTTGATGAAGAAGGTAGAGGCCAACGCTAAAGTGACATGTACTCTTCAATGTGGTTTAACAAAGGAGGAACTAAACCGAGTAGGCCTATTCTCAAGCGCCAAAGATTTATGGGAGAAGGTAATCGAGTTGCATGAAGGGACCTCCGATATTAAGGTAAGTAAAAGAGACTTAATTTTAAATAAGTTATATAATATAAAAATACAGGACGGTGAATCTGCAAGTCAACTACACACACGCATCCATGACCTTCTCAACAGTCTCCACGCAATCAGACAAAAGGTAGAAAATTACGACATCATCAGGTATGCATTAAATGTATTTCCTAGGAACACCTTGTGGGCATCAATGGTAGATGCGTACAAGGTCTCTAAGGACCTTTCCTCCATTAGATTAGATGAATTATTTTTAGAGTTTGAATAACATGAACAGACTAATACACCTATGGCTGAGAAAGGTATTGCTTTAATTGTAGGTATGAGCAGAACACGGGAAACAAAAGCAAAGCACAGAACTGAACCCGAGTCTGAAGAAGAACCGGACTCAGATGAAGATAACGATGAAATCACAGCCGAGATGGTGAATCTGGTACAAAAACTCTACAAGAAAAGGAAGGGATTCACCAAGAAGGACATCAAGAAGGTGATTCAGTCCAAGACGGTGCAAGCAAGTCCAAAAATGAAGATTGAGGTAACCTACTACGGCTGCAACAAGAAGGGACATATCAAAGCCAACTGTCTGAATCAAAAGGAAGCGAAGAAGAAAAAGAAGAAGAAAGCACTGTAGGTGACGTGGGATGAGTCTTCCTCCGAAGATTCTGATGAAGAGCTCGAACAAACGAGTTTCCTCGTGCTCACGGCCTGGAAACAAGTCGACGAATCAAAAATCGAGAGCGTGTCGGAAACAGATTCTGAGAGAAGCTACGGATCTGTATCCATTTCTGAAGGGCCTAACCCCACTGTAAGTACTTCTCAAATAACTAAACTACATAACCTAGTTAATTATCTTATGTGTAAGTTAGCCAAATCCAATGTCCGGGTCAAGTCACTCCAAAAGGAGGTAACACTCCTTAAGGAGGAGACTAAACTAAATTCTTTGACTGAGCTGGTTCAAAATGGAAGTTCAACTCAAGTCCAACAACTTGAGGAATAAAATTCCAATTTGAAAACTCAAGTCAAAGAACTTAAGGACACATTGGAATGGTTTATCTTGGGTTCTAAGAATCTTGATCTGATTCTTGGAAAATAAAGAGTCGTATACAACAGATCCGGACTTGGATTTAAGGTTAAACGAAAATACAAGTCTTACTTATCACTTGTAAATAGAACTAATAGAAAAATAGTCCAAGCATGGGTGCCCAAGTTAAACTTGATTAATCAAGTTAGAATTAGTCAATATTGGATTCCCAAGGATCAGATCTATTACCTTGATAGACCCTATCAAGGCTATGATATAGGGGGAGCCAATAGAAAGACCATCTTTATCGATAAATAAATTTATTTAATGCTTATTTTTTTCCGCTTTATTATACATGCTTAGACTAGGCTAGATATATATAAGGACCTAGGCGTTATTTACACTTGACTAATTAAACCTAGGGGTTTTAAAAAGGAAATTAAATATCCAATTTCTTTGAAAAACTTTGTCTAGAAGTGCTGGATGATCTCATACCCAAGGAGGCCTAGTGCCTCGCCACAGCTTGGAAGCCAATCTTTGAAATGAATATTTAATTGACTAATTGTAAAACCTGGGTCTAACTCAAATATAAATCAATCCCTAGATGATAATCTAAATCAAAGATAAAATTAATCATCTCACAAAAACCTATAAGGTTCCCTGATTGATAATTTAGAAAAGGGTGAGATAGACTTAGGTAAAATTTAGAATTAATTTAAATTCTAATAAATCTTAATAAATCTAATCTAATTTTAATAAATTTAATTTAATCCTAATAAATCTTAATAAATCTAATTTAATAAATAAATCTAATCTAATTTTAATAAATCTAATTTAATCCTAATAAATCTTAATAAATCTAATCTAATTTTAATAAATCTAATTTAATAAATAAATCTAATCTAATTTTAATAAATCTAATTTAATAAATAAATCTAATCTAATTTTAATAAATCTAATTTAAGCCTAATAAATCTTAATAAATCTAATCTAATTTAATCCTAACAAATCTTAATCAATTAATAAATCTATAAATCTTAATAAATATTTATTAATAAATTTTATTCAATAAGTCTAATCAATTCATAACTTAACTTAATTTAATAAATTCAATTAAACACAAAACCATCTAACAAACACCCATAGGAATAACATGTTTGACAATCTAGACTGGATGAGATGGAATATTAAGGAGCTAATTTTAATCAAACTATCTTTTGATCCATTAAATTGAACCAAATCAAATACTTTATGTGTAGGAACATAAAGATTTGGATCAATGAATGTTAGATAGTGGATACTCCAGACATATGACTGGAGACAGATTGAAATTCACTAAGCTACAATTCAAGAATTTAGGGTCAGTTGCGTTCAGTAATGATGAAAAACTTAGGATAATCGGAACATGTAATATCAAACTGAGTTCTAATTTTATTATTCAAAAAGTACTATTGGTTGATAAATTAAATTTTAACTTACTTAGCATTAGTTAGTTATGTGACTCTGGGTACATAGTCACATTTTCAAAATCAAAAGTGTTTAATTAAAAATGTTAAAAATCCTGAAATTTCACTTAAGGGAATTAGAAAACAAAACATTTATACAATTGACCTACCAACCTCCTCACTAAAGTGTCTCCTGACACAACAAGAGGAAACTAAGTTGTGGCACAAAAGACTGGGTCACACTCATACCAGACTCATTTCAAAAATGAGTCAAAATGGCTTAGTTAGAGGTTTACCTAAATTAAAAATTATAGAAAATACAATTTGTAATGCTTACCAACAGGATAAATAAACCAAGTCAATCCACAAGTTAACCAATTTAAATAGAACTAACTCGATACTTGAGCTCCTACACTTAGACCTGTTTGATTTGCATGGAGCCAAGTCACTAAACAAAAACCAATATTGCTTAGTTAAAATTGATGACTATTCAAGATTTACATGGGTAAAATTTCTAAAAACTAAAGATGAAACTTATGAAATATTTAAAACCTTTTGTAAGTTGATAGAAAATGAAAAAGATACTAAAATTAAAAGAATTAGAAGTGATCATGGAGGGGAATTTGAAACCCATAAATTTACTGAATTTTATGAAATTAAGGGATACAAACATGAGTACTCATGCCATAGAACTCCCCAACAAAATGATCTAGTAGAACGGAAAAATAGAACCCTACAAGAAGCCGCTAGAACCATATTAAATGAATATAACATAAATAGTCAATTCTGGGCTAAGGCAATAAATACTGCTTGTTACATTCAAAATAAAATCTTAATCAATAAATTGTAGAATAAAACTCGATATGAATTATACTATAATAAAATTCCTAATTTAAATTATTTAAAAGTATTTGGATATAAAGTCCACATTCTAAATACTAAAGATTACTTAGGAAAATTTACATCAAAGAATCGTTTTAGGATACTCCACAACTAGTAGAGCTTATAGAGTCTATAATAAAAATACCCTAAAAGTTGAAGAAACAACCAATGTGATTTTTGATGAAGAAAATAACTTAACTAATTTAACAAATAAAAATATAAATCAAAATACAGAAAAGATTAATATAAGAAATATAGACAACGATGAAAGTTTTCAAATTAAATCTAGTAAATCACAGGAACCAATTGTTGACACTAATATAAGACCATCCAGAATAAGTACCAATCACCCATCTAACCAAATTTTGGGTGATCCAACTCTAGGAGTTCGAAATAGATCATCTTATAGAAATTTAAGTAAGATAGTCCTTATTTCTAAAATTGAACCCAAGACTATAGAAGAAGCCCTACCTGATCTAGACTGGGTCTTAGCAGTGCAAGAGGAGTTAGCTCAATTTAAAAGAAATCAAGTCTGGGAACTTGTACCTAAACCCAAAAGTAAAATCATAGTTGATACCAAATGGGTATTTAGAAACAAATTGGATGATAAGGGTGAAATAGTAAGAAAAAAGCTAGACTAGTAGAAAAAGGGTTCAGCCAAATAGAAGGGTTAGACTATGATGAAACCTATGCACCTGTAGCTAGACTTGAATCCATAAGGATGCTGCTAGCCTATGCAGCACATAAAAGATTCAAGTTATACCACATAGATATAAAATCTGCATTCTTAAATGAGTTCATCAAGGAAGAGGTGCATGTAAGTCAACCCCCAGGATTTGAGGATTTGGACCACCCAAACCATGTCTTTAGGTTAAAGAAAGTCCTATATGGACTAAAACAAGTACCTAAGGCTTGGTATGAACACCTATTAACTTATCTAATATCTAAAGGGTTTAAATAAGGTCAAATAAATCAAACCCTATTTGTAAAAACCTTAGAAAAAGATATCTTTATAGCCTAAATTTACGTAGATGATATAATTTTTGGCTCAGCCGATATTAAATTTCTAAAATAATTTACCAAATTAATGGAAAGTGAATTTGAAATGAGCTTAGTTGGGGAATTTAACTTTTTCTTAGGCTTACAAATTAAACAAACCAAAGAAGGAATATACATTTTTTCAAATAAAATATGCTAAGGAAATAATTAGAAAGTTTGACATGGAAATTCTAAAAACATCAATACCCCAATGACAACTAATGTAAAAATTGACTCTGACTTAGAAGGAAAATCAGTAGACTTAAATATTACCAAAGTGCTATAGGAAGTCTCTTATACCTAACTACAAGTCGACCTGATATTTTATTTGTAGTAGGTATGTATGCTAGGTACCAATATTGTGTAAAAGAATCACACCTAACAAATGTTAAAAAGAATACTTAGATACATTAAGGGAATCTTAAATGTAGGACTTTGGTACCCTAGGACTAGCACCTTTAACCTAATTGGCAATTCTAGCTCATACTATGCCCGGTGCAAACTAGATAGAAAAAATATAAGTGGGAGTTGTCAATTTCTAGGTTAGTTCCTAGTAAGTTGGTCAAGTAGAAAGTAACACTGTGTTGCTTTATCCACTACTGAAATTGAGTACATAGCCATGGGGGAATGTGCATCTTAACTATTATGGATGATGCATACCTTATAGAACTATCAATTAGAATATAAAAATATAAAAATTTCAAATGATAACATAAGTTTTATTAACTTAACTAAAAATCCTATCCAACACTCAAGCACTAAACACATAGAAGTAAAGCATCACTTTGTAAGGAATCATGTAACTAAGGGTGACATTGTACTTAACTATGTTGAGACCAAGTCAAACCTGAATGATGTTTTCACAAAATTCTTACCTGAACTTGAGCTTAGTGCACTTAGAAGACAAATAGGAATATGCTTAGTAGAATAAAGCTTATTTTTGAAAATACTCCTGTAAAATATCGGAAATAGACGAATATTAATAAGGGAATTTTCCGGAATTTTTAGAAATTTTTCGGGAATTTTTCGGAGCTCGTACGGACGAGTTGACGGGGATAAAAACGGGATCCGAAAAATCCTGTTTAGGCTACCCCAATTAAGTGAGGAAATGTTTATATTTATATTATCTTTTTATTTTTCCTTATTTTTATTTCCCATTTCTTTTTCCTCTCCCGCGAGCCCGAGCCTTTCCCCGACGCCGATTTCCTCTCAGCCTTTCTTCTTGCCCTAACCGCTGGCGGCGGTTTCTTCCTCGCCGAAGTTTTAAAACTCTCGGCCAAGCTCGCTTCCTTCTTCCTCTCCTCTGCCTCCCGTTTCCTTTCTCTCCTTCTCCATAGCAGCGACGCCGACTCCAAAGCATTAGCGCCGACCACCGCGAGCCCTAGCCTCGCCGATCTCCTCACGCGAGCCACCACCACCGTTCCTCCCCGCTGCACACCACGAGCCCGACTCCTCTGTGCCCTTCTTCCTCTCTGTCGCGTCTCGGCACAGCGCCGACGCTGACCGTCTCGCCGGTGTGTCTTTGCTTAGGATTGGGTCCGGACAGGAGTAAACAGAGCCGACCATCGCTGGAGATTGCTTGCTTCCGTGCCCTAGCCTTGGTCCACTGCTACCTCTGTACAGGTTAGTTTGGACAGGAGCAACAGTGTCGAGTCCTGTTTGTGTTTGCTCGACAGTGTCGAAGATGACACAGAGTTGTGCCCTAGTCAGATCTTGGAGGTAAATTTGGTTGTTGATTAGAATTTGTTGCTTGATTTGCTGTCGATCTTGATTTCATCAAATCCGAACAGTGAAGAATTCCAGCAACTCTTGGATTTCAGTATAAACCAGTGGCTTTGAATCAAGGTAAGAAGTAGAGTAATTGTTACATGTTGATGAGTTAGATTCATGTATTGGATTAGGAATATGTTGGATTTATCCATGTTTAGGTATGTTCTTGATACCTATTGATAATTTATTCATCATTAGGTTGTGTAGAATAATTAGGTTATATGGATTTAAGTTTTGGATTTTTATCAAAAAGGTTGTTTGGGGTTAAGGTAATTAACCCTAATTAACCGCTAGAAAGGTCGAGGGAAATGGTTTAGGGTTTATCCCTAAATTTCTATTTAGGATTTACTTAGTTGTTTGTTTGTATTCTAGCTAAATAAAAGTAAATGTATTTTTGTTTACACAGGACTTTGACGCGAGATGAGTATCTCGGAGTCAGATTGGACCTTTCTATTTTCGGAGGCGGGTACTTTTGACTTATTGTCTTTGATATGCATAGTAGTGAAATTAACAAGTTGCATTAATTATGTTCCTCATTTGTTTCGGTTAATCACTACCCGATTACCTGTTGTCTGCTTGATTGATTGTTTGTTTGCATCTCGTATTGATACTTATCTGATTTCACATGCTCATGGGTAGTGATATAACCATGTTTTTACCATGTCAGGACCTAGGTTTGATACCTTATTTGATCAGTATACCTTGATATGATTTATTCACTATGGTGCCCATTGTTATATGTCCAGAGGTTGGTTTAGTATATTACCATGCTTAGTGACATGCACCATTTGCATGATCGCATGCTGTGCGATAGATTGCTCCATTATTGTTGAGCACTTTGCCAGTTTTCATCACTGTTCGGTGTTCCGTTGTGACGCTCATGGGTAGCGTGACACAGCGTGGTAGCACGTCAGTTTGGCTCTTCCGGTGCTCCGTTGGTCCGCTCATGGGTAGTGTGACGCAGCGTGTAGCACGTTAGAGATCCCTCCCCGTCATAGCGTACCGGGAGATGAGAGCATTGCGCTCCCCCATTTATGATTTGGGGTAGGAGTACGTGTGTACTCCGACAGCATCCCGTCCACTCGGTCACTCATCAGGGGTAGTGATGCAGAGTGCACGGTCGTCACAGCCCTACCCACTCGGTCCCACTTTTGTTGTGAGTTGGCTGACTGGCGTCAGGGGTGACCATGACATTGGCATCATATGCATGATGCGTTTATTGATTGTGTTTGTGTTTGCTGCATTTATATGCTGCATATTGTTTGGATACCTATGTTTGACATGCATACAGGATTTCCCTATCACTTGGACTGTTTGTCCTTATACCCAGGTCCTGGTTAGTACAGTTTCTCTCCTGTTTTACTTCGGTTTGCATTTACCTTTATTTTATCAGGAGACTGTACGCATGATTAGTGCTAGGTGTTATTTCTTTACTTTGCATATCAATTGTACCTGCTGAGTGTTGGACTCACCCCGCCTCCATTGTTGTTATATTTCAGGATGATGTTGTCAGGAGAGAGTTCTAGTTGCTGGTCCCCTGAAGCCCCGAAGACTTACGGATCTACTGGTTTTGTTTGTTTTCTTTTTGACGATGTTATAGACTTGGTTTGTTTGGATACTTGGACTTTGTATGGATTTTGAGATGTTGATGGATTTTTGGTATGATTTGGATTTTATTCTACTACATGCCTGCCTGGACGGCAGAAGAGGTGAGTTCGTCGGATTTGAGCTTTACGAGTGTAGTGGAGTAGGGTGGATTTCGAGTCAGGGTATTATCTTTCTGTTTACTTATATAAACTGCGTGGTGATGGTTTATTTTGTTGTTATTATTCCAGCCGCATGTGGCTGAGGTATTTAGTGCTTGTAGAAAGTTTCAGATTGTCCACCGTACAGGGGAGATGCTGCCGAAATTTTCTCGGACAGGGACTCCTCTTTATTATTTTAAAAATAGCTTAGTTTTAAACTTCTAGGAAAAATATTTTCAAAATCTCAATTTTATTAGTCTTTCAAAATTTGGACTTAGCCTAGGTATTTACCGCCTAGAAAGCATGTTCCCCTAGGTCTCAGCCAGAGTATCTTACAAGCACACCAGGATTACCTTGCTTGTGTATGAAAAACACTTAGAATGATGTGAGATGCATAAGGTACTGCCTGGACTTCAGAATGCTTATAACTATGCATCAACATAAGTCTGGGCAATGAATACTAAATTCAAATTAATCAAATTAAGTTATCTATGCTTAGTTAAACTAACTGGAACCCTTACTTAATTTGATTAACCATGTGAAAGTTATTACCTCATGATAAATAACTAGTAGCTAACGGTTAGATATTTGTTTAAAAGTAGATGTTTATGCTTGAAAATAAATTGTTACTCATGCTTGGACTCTAGGACTTTAAAAGTTTTTTGCATTAATCAAGGGGGAGTGAAGTTAGATATATTTGAAAGTTAAAATATTTTTAACTTCATTTTTTAAAAAAAAATTCAGTGTTTTCTCTTTGTGTTTAAACAAAATTACTTTTAAGCTAAAAGTCTTTTTATCCAAAGGGCCTTTAAAGCTAAATACTTAACTAAAGTTTTTATCAATTTTTTTGTACAAGAAATTCATTTTAAAATTAAATGTTTTATCAAATTCATTTTCAAACCTAAATTCCTTTTAAGCTACAAATATTTTTTTTTTTATCAAAAGCTAAGTTCTTATCAACTTCTTTTGAAACCTAAGTACTTGACTAAGTCTTTTTCAAAAGCTTTATAATGCTAAGCTAAGTTCTTATCAAAGTTAAGTACTTAACTTAGTTTTTATCAATTTTTTTTTTAAAACTAAAACTTTAATCAAAATCATTTTTAAGCTGAGTACTTTGAACTAAGATAGCTTCAAAACCTAAGACTAACTAAGTTTTTTTTGTACTAAGTAATTTTCAAACCTAATATTTAGGTAAGTTAGTTTTGAAAAAGCTAAATTTTTTCAAAGCATTTCTAAATTAGCTTTTTCAAAAGCACCTTCAAACGCTTAAAAATTAGCTAAGTTTTTTAAATACTACCTTTCAAGGGGGAGCTAAAATTTTTTTCTCTCTATTTAGTATTTTTTGATATATGACAAAGAGGGAGAGAAAAGTGAAAGTTTAGTAATTAAAAAAAAACGAATAAGTGATTAAGGGGGAGCTACAACAAGTGTTCTAAGTTGTTATAAATATTGCATTTTTTTAAATAACGCTTGATATTGCATCCTTTTAACTTGTACGCATTTATGTTCTTATAATTGAATTATATTTTACTTAACTTTGAATCTGATTGCCATAATAAAAAAGGGGGAGATTGTTGATGCGGGAAGCATCCGACGATCGAACCTGAGTTTTGATAATGGCAAAGAGTTCAAAGTTAAGGTTATTTTTATCTAACAAGTTTCATTAAGCTTGCAGGAAAGTCCTAAGTTGTCTTAGGTAAGAGTCCTAATGGATTCTAGGTAGGTGGAAAACCCTAGGGGGTGGTAACCCTAGGTCCTAGGGGGCGGTAACCCTAGGTGGTGGAAAGTCCTAGCTGTTGTTAGGCAGGAGGAAAATCCTAGGGGGTGGTAACCCTAGGTCCTAGGGGGTGGTAACCCTAGGCTGAGGAAAACCCTAAGGGGTGGTAACCCTAAGTCCTAGGGGGTAATAACCCTACGAAGAAAGTCCAGTCGGTCTGGAGGGCTGATCTTGCAACAGGTAAACTCTCCTAAGAAGAGTAGGTGAGGACGCGTTCCTGTTAAGGGAACAGTAGGCGTTGGTTCAACTTAGGGTTTCTGGGAAATCTGAAGTCAGAACCAGACAAATGCTTTATTTTTCATATCTATACTGTGCTAACTTTATTTTGCAGGGTATGATTGGTTTCTTGGACTAACGTATTTTGCAGGAAGAGAATTGAGCACTTTTGTCTCGGATGAACAATGCTCAAGGCGCCTCCGTGGGGCTGGAAGGTGCCTTGAGCACGCTGGTCAAAGGATCGACGCGACAACAAACAAAGGTGCCTTCAAAGGAGTTTAAAGCGCCTTAGACAGCTGATAGAAGGCGTCTTCCATGGATCTTGAAGGCGCCTTTGGGTGGATAATCAATGACCACAATGGAGCTTATCGATGACCGAGATTCAAGTGATAAGACTTCGCTGAAGGCGCCTTCTATGGAGGCGGAAGGCGCCTTCAGCAGGCTATTTAAGCCAGTCTCAGGCAACAGTTAGGAGATCAAGAAATTGCAATCCTTCCTTCTGTGTGCTACTCAACAGACAATCCAGTGAAGTTCTAACATTGCTCTGACAACCAAGAGCTCGAATTTCAGATATTATGTTGTTGGTATAATTTCGATTATTGCATCAAATCAACTGTACTCTTTTGTAATATTTCGAATTTATAGTGATTTCCCATTGAAAACACTCTTACGTGCGGGCCTTAGAGTAGGAGTCGCCACAAGCTCTGAACCAAGTAAATCTTGATGTTTTCTTTTGTATTATTTTTATTTCCGTTGCATATTTACTTGAAACGTAAGTGAAAGCCACGAGCGCTATTCACCCCCCTCTAGCGCTTTTCGATCCTACATCTAGTGCTTGGTTCGTATTGTGGTTAACCGTTGTATCTTGGGAAACAAATGAGCCGAGAAAACCTCAAAGCACAGTTGGAAGTGGGTGAATCTGTTTTAAGGAAACTACATCATCGCAGGCCTCGGCTCGTTCGCCCGCTCGGCCTCTTTATCTACTTGGTTGCACGCTCGCTTGACCTCTTCATCCGCTCAGCTGCACGCCCGTCCGGCCTCAAGCTCGCTCGGCCTCTTCATCCGCTCAGTTGCTCGCACATTTGGCCGCAAGCTCGCTCGGCCTCTTCATCCGCTCAGCTACTCTCCGTCCAGCCGCAAGCTTGCTTCGCCTCTTCATCAGCTCGGTTGCACGCCCATCAACCATAAGCTCGCTCATCCACTCACCTGCTCAGACTCTTCGTTCGCTCGGTCGCTCACTCCCTTGACCTCTTCGTCCGTTAGGCTGATCTGCCTATTCAACCACACTACTTGGCCAACTATTCTGTTGGTCGACCACTTAACCTGATTGGTCAATTCTGGTGCTATGCTCGCTTGACCGCACTATTCGATCAGTCACTTCGCCTGTTCGACTACCTCGACTGCTTGACATCTAAGCCACATAGACGTTGGGCTCGCTCTGCCGATATGCCCATTCTGTCAATTTGTGGTTTACGTTCATCACTTGTCAGAAAACCAGCCTTCGCTGACAGTCTGAGATTATCAGCTTAAGTCATCTCGACAGATAAGTTGAATTTAATTTACTATAAATTCAGCTATGTCCCAAATATCTCCGGTAGATTGTCGAACATCATTAAACTTCCATGGCCAAGATGCAGCTCTTTCTTTTCTAGTTGCTGGAAATTATAGCAGCAACAGCTTAGGTTGTTCTTCGTCAGTCTTCATCTGGTATGTATCGAAAAGAAATCTTAATTAATCTATAATTAAACTATAAAAATGATAGGATCTTTCTAGCTTGCCATTTTCATTTACTTGGTTGGAGTCATTCAACACAATCTAGTTATTAGAACTTTAAATAAAGAATAGATTAGATAATTTCTTGTTAAAGCTACAAAACTAGTATTCTTTATCATGATTAATCAAGTGCATTACTCAATCAAAGGTAGCTGATCACTTCACTGATAGCCTTCCAAAGTGGCTTCTCCTCCTTCAGACATGACCTTACCTGCCTTTGAGGTGGAGATCATGTATAAAATAGGGTTAATCTTTCTTATTGGTTGGTTCCTTAACATTGAGAATATTTTTGGTCGACTCCTTAGCTAACTGATGTGTCCTTGTACTAGATTCTGATACAATCTAGGCATTTTAATGCTGACATTTGATCCTCAATTAATTTAAGCAAAATAGTTTCTTTTGGCCTTTTAACTACGAATCACTATCTAAACTAGATCAAATACAAATTAGAATAAACCTGAAACTAAACATTCAGTTAAACTTTACATAAATAAGAATAAACTTGAAACATAATATTGACAATTCAATCAAGACTCAGTTTTATATATATGAACATGAAGTGAACTTTCCTACTATCTAGGCTCCAACACAGATATTGAGACATTATTTTCAGAAATTTTTATTAGAATTCCCTTGCTTCCGTTGGAATTCTCTCTCCTTGGAACGCCATTTGATTCAATGGTGGTATTACAGTTACTGAGAAATGCTGGTGCTAAAGGTGTGGGAAGGCTGACAAAGTGATTGTTGAGCATAAGCACAACATTGGCCATGGTGGGTCTTTGAATTGGATCATCTTGCACGCATAGTAATCCTATATGTATGCACCTTAATATTTGTTGAGCTTGACAATATTGTTCAACTAGATCTTGATCAACCACTTGCAAGGCACTTCCTTGGGTCCAATGGCGCCAGACCACCTAAAATGAGATGATAGCATGTGTAGTTAAGAACTTCATTTGAATAAATTATGTATCAAATTCATATCACTCAATCAAAAAGTTGCAGCAATACTTACATGAGTAACAGGTTCAATTGGATATTCAGATCCTCGGTAACCACTATTCTTCTGACCAATTAGGATCTCCAAGAGTAACACACCATAGCTATACACATCTGATTTAACTGAGAATAACCCATGAATAACATATTCCGGTGCCATATATCCACTGTCATTAACAAGAAAAACACATTGAGACTTTCTCTATTCTAAGAAACTTTCTGTTTATTTGAAGTGTTAAATTTGGTCCACAATAATAAATAGAGTGTTGACGTACAATGTTCCAGCAATTCTTTTAGTATTTCCATGGGTTTCATCTGCACCAAAAAGCTTCGCAAGACCAAAATCTGAAATTTTAGGATCCATATTTGCATCTAACAATATGTTACTAGCTTTTAAGTCCCGATGAATAATCTTCACCGGCGAATCTTCATGAAGATAAAGAAGTCCTCGACTGATGCCCTCAATGATCTTAAACCTTTTTGCCCAATCCAACTGTTCTCTCTTTGAATTATCTGCACCATTTGTATGTAATATTTGGTTACTAATTTCAACTATCATGGTGTGTGTAATGAAGGATAAACTATTCATGTAATCTTAACCAATTGTATATAACACAATCAATCTCAGAACATGTATTAGATAATGGAATTGAATAATACGGCATTAGATTACCAAACTCTTAGATAACCATCAATTGAGGATATTTGTCATGCAAAAACAAAGACTGAAACTATACCAAACAAAAACTTGTCAAGACTTGTATTAGCAAGATAATTGTAAACGAGTAGTTTCTCCTCTGATTCCAAGCAACAACCCAACAGTCTCACAAGGTTTTTGTGCCGAAGTTTGGATACCAAAAACACTTCATTTTTTAATTCATCCAGTCCTTGTCCTGAGGTGCTTGAAAGTCTTTTTACGGCTACATCCTCTCCGTTCTCCAGTGTTCCCTGTTTTCAAGTGTCACCAAAATTATTACTCATTTATCAAGTCGAAGAATCATTCACAGTTATATGTAACATTCCTCAGATCTTAAGATTGACCTTATAAACAGGCCCAAATCCTCCTTCTCCTAGTTTGTTTCTATCAGAGAAGTTGTCCGTAGCTATCCTAATAGCCTCCAGATCAAACAATAGAGATTCTGCTCCTCTTATTTCATCTTGATCTTTTTGGTCTGTTCAAAAGATATTTTTCATAGTAAAGAATAAGCAGGTATATTTGTTCAAATTAAACACCATATAATAATAGTTCAGTAGCCATACTGAATGTTTTTGCAAGTCGTTTCCGTCTCTGTGTTGTTGATTTTAGTCTTTGACGGTAAATAAAAATGACACAAAGGAATAACAGTGTTGCAGCAATAGAGATGATAATAAATAGAATTCTTCTCCCTGTGCTGTTTTTTCCTAAGCAAACATGAAAAATAGATACAAATTTCATTGGAGGTCTCAAAGAGAAATTGTAACATGGTACGAGTAAATAGCAGATAATAAAGCAAATTTCTTTCTTATTTGATTTGTATTGCAAAAGAAAAAAAAACTGACTGCTAAGTGCTAAAGGGTTAGTGAATAAATAAGTTAATGGATAAAGTAGTGAAAAAAGACAGATGTTTGATTATTATTCGTACTTGGGTGATCCAATTCTCCTGCGAGCCGAACGTATAAATCATCTCCTTCATCGACCAATGTTCTGAGATCCAACAGATCACCAGGCCAAGTTATGCATCCATAAGACCCACTGATCACCGCATATGCCATGCAGGAGCAATCATTCAAGCACAAATTCTTGCAGTCATCGTGACTCATGTTTCCTCGTGGTGTAGCGTTCTCAGTGTCGGGCACCTTCACGTTCTGCACCTTGGAAAATTGGTTCGACGAGCAATTCAAAGGCTTCTTCCTCTCGCATCCAACCTCGCTTCCGTTCTCCGTAATATTTACAAACTCGTCCAAGCACTGGCACTCGACAGCAACGTATATCTTGGTGCACACTTTGTTGCGGCCGCAGCGATTGTACTCATCGCACTCGTCCTCCGGAGTCGACGACAGAAATTGCCACTCTCTCTTGCTACTGTCAAGAAACCATCGCTGGAAGGTTCCATTGGCCCACAACATTGAGCGTATCAGCACCGGCGTCGGCGAGGTTTTGTATTTAGTCATAAAATAGCTCTCATTATCGTTGGATACAAACGTGAGATTTACTGAGTTGGCCACCGGGCTGATTGCCGTCAATGGATGGCCGACGAACCAATATCCGTTCCATAGGCCGAAGCGATGGTATTTGGCGGATCCCTTCAACGTGACCAAATCCGGTATAGGTAGAGAACGAATCATTTGGATGTAGTCTCCCGGAGAAGGATCCATGGAGTTCTTCCATGACACTTGCCGCCATGAAGTGTTGGCCCGGTTGTCATATCCGAGCTTCATGCCAGGGAGATACGTGTCGCTGTCGTTCGAGTCCTCAAAGCTCTGCCATAGAATCGAGTTGTTGTCGTTCAGCACGAGGTTGCCAGAATCTAAAAGCTGCAAGCGTGCAGAATTGAGTTCAGTGGATCTTGTTCCCGTCGACCAAACGATTTTGTCCTCCTCAAATAAGATTAGATTTCCATCGGAAGTGAGGTTGAAGGATGCTATGGATGTGTCGATAGAGTTATTCCGATTGGCGATCCATACTACAGTGCCTTCTTGCGGTGTGAGATTGCAGTACCAGATTCCCAAGTATCCCTTCGCTGAACTATTATTATCTAGTCTGAAGAAGCTCAGTTGAAACAAGTCTCCTGTCGATGTTAAGGTCTGTCCATATATAAGTGAGCTGTTCTGATTCATAGTATCTCCTGTACCAACATCGTGAATAAATAAATAAATAAATATCTAAAGACATATTTCTCATATAACATTCTTATTATTTTTATTTTTTTAAAAAATCTCCATCGGCCACGTTGATTAGTTCTAGTTATTGTCCGTCCAAACCTACTGTCCGTTGACTAGTTGAAAATTGATTTAAAAACAGTTTTCTATTTTACAATCTTAAAAATTATAATTTTATATCAAATAAATATTATTGTATTTTAAATTTATTTTCTTTTATTTTGAAATTTACAGTAGTGAGACAAACTAATAGTGTTCTCTAAATTTGTCTATAATTAATTTTCATTATTTTGTATACTTTTGAGGAATAATATTATCCAAAAATATTATTTGACCTAAAGATCTTAAATTTATATCAAATATTTTTATTTTTTTCTTGAGTTTTGATAAATAAACCTCATTGCACGCATAATATTCCCGAGTTATAAATACCTTTCACATAAAAATATTTAAAGGTTTTTAATAGAATAATGTCTAATTGATTATAGATTATTAAATATTTTTAATAAGCAGTATTGGATGTCAGAAGTTTCAAATTTATTTTAAGTATGGTTTACCCATTTCTCCATAATATATTTAAAATTTAAAATAAATCATCCATTTTATTAAATTTAGATAATTATTTTTCACTACATATTATATTAATTATCCTAAAATTTTCATTATCTTTATTTTTTTTTATCATTTTCTTCTCTCTTTCGTTTTGTTATTATTTTCTCTATATTTACTTTTCATTACCCAATTTATTTTTTTAATTTTTTCTCTCTCCTAAATTAAATAATATTTTAATATTTTAAAAATAAATTTTATTTCCTAAATTTGGAAAAGTACGGTTAATAAAATATAAATTTAGTAAATGCATAAGTTAGCTAATCATCTAAAAGTTTAATATATGGAAAAATTAAAGGGATGCATATTTGGTGAAATAAGTTGATTTTTAATATTTAGTAAAATTAAATGTGATAGATTAATAAAATAAATTAATAAAATCCATAATACTGGACTAGGATTAATTCTTTCTTAAACGTACCAGAAGATGAGGATTGGTTGACGACGAAGAAAGTTACTGCTACTGTTTTCAGGAGCGAAAGAAAGAGCTGCATCTGTCCAGTGGAAGCTTATGCCCTTAATAATCCTGCGTTGCTTCCATCTGCAATCTAATCTGTTGTATTTCCTTTTAGAGTTGTTATAAGTCCTAACAAAAGCTCTCAATTTAACGCCTTAAATTTCAAATTTTGATTAAGTCTAGTCAATTGAGTTGCCTAAGTTTGGAAATAATTGTGTGTATGCAACAAGTCAACAATTTGACAAAGATCAGTTTGAAAATTAACAACATGGAGTCACTGTCAAAAGACTTATAATATTTCAACTATATCGAACTTAATAACACCATAATTTACCCAACATAAAAGATTTATAATATTTCAACTATTTTTTGTTGCATTCTTAAGAGTTCCTTCCCCTTCAAATATCCTTACAGAATCTTTAATTTTGATGCAGATATAGAAATCCTCAAGTAATTCCAACTATATTATTGAGACGTTTTTGCCAATTTTTAGCAATGAACTTTTAGTTTTTGCTTGATTAGAGGAATATATACTTTGATTAGGTATAAACATTTATGAAGGCCGTCAAATTATAAATTTAGACATCAAGCCACTTATTTTCAATGTATTCGAAAAAAAAAATTAGTTGCTCGTCATCGCCTTCAAATTAACAAGAACATTTCTCAACTTAGTTTGATGCATGATCCTAGAAGACTAACAAGATTTCCTTATCGAAACCTTTCGTATAAGCTGATACGGGTTATAGCGTGTGCATTCAAAAGATGACATGATAGTCAAAGTTAAGATATTGTGGCGGTCAAAGTCAGGATAGAGGAACATTCCACACTTAGTTATGTTAATCGCATAGTTTCAAAGTTCGCGAGTCCTGCACGGGGCCCTAAAGTAGAACGCTCGTATAAGGCCAACCGGTTGTAAAACCAGTTGGATATAAGGATTCTAGGACTATTACGATTGAAACTAAAAAAATAATACGCTCGGTCAATAAATAGCCAACCGGGTTCAAAGGAGCCTGGTCAGATGAAAAGACGTCCAGGCTCTAGGCACTTAAGCCCCACCAAGATCTTAATATATGATTGACCAGATAAAAGCCAGTCAAACATAAGACTCCGTATACACTTGGCCGGGCAAAGTCCAACCAGGTCCAAAAATAGCCTTGCCAAGATCTTAATATATAATCGGTCAGATAAAGACCGATCAAACATAAGGTTCTCTGTACGCTCGGCCGGGCAAAGTCCGGTCGAACCCATAGTCAGCCTCATAGAGATCTTAATATACAATCCGTCAAATAAAGGCCGATCGAACATAAGGCTCTCTGTACGCCCAGCCGACCAAAGTCTGGCCGGGCCTAAAGACAGCCTCACAGAGATTTAATATACGATCAACTGGATAAAAGTCGGTTGAACATAAGGCTCTTTGTACACCCGCCTGGGCAAAGTCCAACCGGGCCCAAAGACAACTTCATAGAGATCTTAATATATGATAGACTTGATAAAGGCCGGTCGAACATAAGGCTCTTTGTACGCCCGACCAGGCAAAGTTCGCTCGGGCCCAAAGACAACCTCATTGAGAACTTAATATATGATCGACCAGATAAAGACCGATTAAACATAAGGCTCTTAATTTGCACCCCCGGCCAGGCAAAGTCTGGTCTGGCCCAAAGGCAACCTTACAAGGATCTTAATATACGAGCGGCAGAATAAAGGCCGGTCAAACATAAGGCTTTTTATGTATGCTTGGTCGGGCAAAGACTGGGTGAGCTTAAAGACACTCATCCATAGAAAACTCCACATATACAATCGACCCGGCAAAGGTCAACAAGGTTTAAGTTACTTGATGTCATATTATCCCTAAAATAAAGCTCTAACATCCATGATTTATCATATGACTCCTTAAATGGATCTTTAGTATATTGTGGGTACTATATTAGCCTTTGAACAGATCTTGGCAGTATTTAACATATGATATAGTAGATTGATACTACAACCGACCTTAAGGATTGACCGAGATATATTCAGCAAACAAGCAACAGACAACATTATAGCAATCTATCAGAACTTGTCGGGGAATATTCCTTTGAGGCATTCTTCGAAGGTTATTATGTCTCTCATAAACTAGTTAATCGTGGCAGCATATTCTCTTAACCGCCTCAATAATGGTGTGAAACATAAACGACAAAAGAT